>NC_142887.1:13925000-14588437 GCF_051225735.1 Oryctolagus cuniculus | reverse complement strand
GCCGCCTGCCGTCCCTGCGACATCAGACGCAGGCTGGAGCTGAGGCAATGCCTGGGCTTAGAGGTCAGCCGGCCACGGACCGGCCTCGCTGAGCCCGTTTCCTCCTCGGCACGATGGAAGGAGCAGTGCCTACCTCGCGCCATGCGTGAGAAGTAACCCACGCACTCAGTCACTCAGCAAACCAAAGGGGCCTCAAATACCTTGTGGGAAATGGAGAGTGAAAAGGTATGTTAGGAGCAGGCATCCGTCCGGCTTGGGACACCTGCATCGCCTGTCGGAGAGCGCGGGGTCCAGGCCAGCCTCCACTTCCAATCCGGCTCCCTGCCAATGAGCCTGGGAGGCAGCAGAGGATGGCTCAGGTACGTGAGTTCCTGCCACCCAGGCGGGAGACCCAGAGTTTGCATTTCCAACAAGGCCACCGAGGGCTGCGGGTCTGACGCCATTGAGCTGACCTGGCCAACGGCACGCAGCTGCTTGCAGGCGGCTGGCTCTGCTGGGAGCACTCGGAGGGCTGGGATGAGCCGAAGGCAGAGGAAAGGCAACGTCTGTCCCAGGAGCCGCAGCGGGTCCCAGAAGAGAGCAGGCAGGGAGTGAGCAAGGGAGCCACTGACCCAGAGCCCTGAGGGTGGGCCTCCCAGGGGGCCCATGAGCCCGGAAGCCCAGCCTCTGGGGGTGCTTTGGGGTGGGAAGGCCCAATGCACATGTTCTAAGGATGAGATCCCCTGTCTCAGCCGCACACTCGCGAGACCCTGAGCCACAGCACCACCCAGCCAGGCCATCTCCAGACCCCTGACCCACGGATGGCTCGTTGCCGTGTTCAGCTGCCGGCTCGCTCTGCCCCTGCGACCAACTAAGGCCCCAGGGCCCACCTTCCGCAGAGTGTCACTCATCTCCCATCCCCCACACAGAACAGCCTCTGGCGTCCCTTTCCCGCACTGGCTACAAACCGCGGCAGGTGGCAGGGGTGCCAGGGACACACGAGCTCATCCAGTGGACACCTGGCCACCGCCGCCCGGGGGGAGTCTCGGGACCCGGCTTTGTGTGAGCACCTGGGCTGCACCTCACAGGAAGTCAGAGCCCCAGAGAAGAGCTCACGGCCCAGCCCACCTGCCACGGCCCCCCCTTCTGCCACCCCTTCCCATCCCCTGGGGCGTGGGAAGCAGAAAGAGAGAAACCAGAGGTGGGTCCCAGGTCATCCATGGGCCTGAGGCCCGAGCAGCAGCAGATCTGCTCCTGGCCCGGCCCCGCAGAGAGCCCGGGGACCGCGGTGGTGAGCCACAGCTCCGTGGCCAATAGCCCTGCCACACAGCACCTCACAGAACCGGTGAGCTCCTGCTCTCTCTAGGTTTCTGCAGGTCTGCGGGAGAAAGTCAGGGAGGCTGGGGTCTCGCAGGAAGCTGCTGTGAGCCGTGGGGTGAGGCTGCAGCCAGCTTGGCAGCTCCGCAGGGCCCCGAGGACCTACTTCCAAGGCGACACACACATGAGCCTCCCCACGGGTTGTGTGAGAGGCAGCTGGCTTCCCCAGGGTCTGCAATCCCAGAGACCAGGCAGAAGCCACCATGGTCCTCGTCACCCAGCCGTGGCTCAGCGTGGACAGAGAACAGCCAAGAGTGCGGGAGCCACGGAGGGATCTCCATCCTCCAGCCAGCAGCACGGCCGCCCAGGGCCTCAGCCCCCTCATCCCCACTGAGACAGCACCACGGGGCCTCTGGCCCCACAACCCCACCGAGACGGCTCCACGGGGCCAACCTCCCACTTCTCCCCAGCCACACACACACTCCTAGGATGCCCAACAGAGCCTCACAGCTGAGCGGCTCAAACCCACAGAGGTTCATTCTCTCACGGTTCTGGGGGACAGAAGTCTGAAATCAAGGGGTCAAAGGGGCCATTCTCTCTTTAAAAGATATTGATGGGGACCAATGCTGTGGCATAGTAGATAAAACCACCATCAGCGATGCTACCACCCACAGGTTCCACTCCCGGCTGCTCTACTTCTGACCCAGCTCCCTGCTAATGCACCTGGGAAAGCAGTAGAAGATGGCCCAAGTGCTTGGGTCCCTGTACCTGTGTGGGAGACCTAGAAAAAATTCTTGGCTCCTGGCTTCGGATTGGCCCAGCTCTGGCCATTGTAGCCATTTGGAGAGTGAACTAGTGGATAGAAGACCTCTTTCTCTGTTTCTCTCTCTCTCTCTCTCTTAGGCAGAGACAGAGAGAGAAAGAGGTATTCCATCTGCTGGGGCCCAAGGACTTGGGCTATCTTCTGCTGCTTTCCCAGGTCATAGCAGAGAGCTGGATCGGAAGTGGAGCAGCCGGGACTCAAACCAGCGCCCATGTGGGATGCAGGCACTGCAGGTGGTGGCTTTACCCACTATGCCACAGCGCCCAGCCCCTCTCCCTCTCAAGAGAGAAGGAATCTTCCATCCTCTGGTTCACTCCTGCAAAGCCAAGGTTGGGCCAGGCTGAAGCCAGGAGCTGGGAACTCCAGGCCATCTCCAGAGACCATCACTTACCCAGGTGAGCATTAGCAGGGAGCTGGATTGGAAGAGGAGCGACCAGGACTCAGACGGACCCTCTGATGTGGGTGCCAGCCGTCCAGAGTGTGCTTTGGCCTGCCTCACTCCAGTCTGCCTCGCAGCCACACACGTCTCACTTGGTCCTCCCTCTGGGAGCTTCTGCCCCCTTGTCTCATCTCTGCTTCCTGTCACGGGACTAGGGCCCACCCCAGAGGCTCTAACGCGTTACACCACAAAGACTCTGCTTCCAAGCAAGGATGTGCTTACAGGGACTGGCAGTCAGGGACACAGTTCAACCGGGCACACACACCAAGCTTGCTTCCATCCCAGGGCCTTTGCACCAGCTCTCTCTCCATCCAAAGCACGCCTCTCTCCCCCGCTCCTGGGGAGGACTGACTCTCAGCCCCGGGTCATCCCAGGAAAACTCCCCGAGCCGCATCGCAGAGAAGCTGGGTATGCGTTCCCCTGCCTGAAAGAACTCCTCATCACGCCCTCCCACCCCTGTCGCTACATTGTTTAGAGAAGGCGAAACAGCCTGGAAATTCACCTGCCTGTTCATTCTAGTCTCTGAATGCCCCCCCCCCCAGGAGAACAGAAGCTCTGCAGGGGACAGGGACCTTGTCCGTCTCCCTCCCGCCTGTACCCACAGCACCTAACACAGCACGTGGCTGGAGCGCTGCTCAGGAGCTGTTTGTTGAATGAATGAGTGAAAATCAGGAAGAAAGGCTGCGAGGCGTCCGGCGCACACCTCCTGCCCAGGGCTTCCTTCCCCCGCAGCTCCACTCAAGACAGCGCCGCCGCCGAGCCCGCCTGCCACTCACAGGGGTCTCCGCCTGTCTTGCTGGCTAATCAGTCACCTCATCTCCCCTCCACACCGGTGTCACACCTGTTAGGGAAGCTCCCAGTCCCCACAGCCGTGTTTACGCCGCTTTGAAATTATCTATCACTCAGCCTGCCTCCTCCGTCCGCCCATCAATCTTATCACCTGTGGAAGGAGCGGGCCTGGGGGGCCCCTCTCCGCTCTCCCTTTGTCTCCTGCAGGCATCAATTTTCCTCGCTCCTGGCTACAAACCCCTCCTGTCTTGAGCCGCCCAAGCCCTTCCTCTGCCTTGATGGATGTCTCTGGATGGATGGCCCCTGGCTCCCACTTTCCCACCGCAGTGCTCCCCCATCACCTGCCCAGCTGGACTCTCACAGAGGCCAGAGTCCCCCAGCATCCATGGGCTCTCAGGGAGAGGCAGAGCCAGGTTCCAGGCTCATGGGACAAGCTCTCTCCCTGCCCCCGGCACTGACAAGGAGGGAAGCCACATTTCCCCAGACACCCGCAGCGTTCCACGCACTTCAGATGCAACTCCTGATCTCATCCTCCACACGGTGCCTTGGGAAGGAGGCGCTGTCCCAATGAGCCCATTTTACAGTTCATGAAACTGAGACCCACAAGGGTAAACTGGCTTCCTGCAGCAGCCCAGCACGAAGGTAGCACCATGGGGCTCTGAACGAAGGTCTAGATGACGCCGGGACCCACGTGGCCACCCCATCTCAGCCAGAATGTTCTGGTGCTGGTGCTGTGGCGCAGCAGGCTAAGCCTCCATCTGCAGTGTCAGCATCCCATATGGACACCGGTTTGAGTCCTGGCTGCTCCACTTCCCATCCAGCTCCCTGATAATGTGCCTGGGAAAGCAGCAGAGGATGGCCCAAGTGCTTGGGCCCCTGCACCCATGTGGGAGACCTGGAAGAAGCTCCTGGCTCCTGGCTTCAGCCTGGCCCAGCTCCAGCCATTGCTGCCATTTGCGGAGAGAGAGATGGAAGATATCTCTCTCTCTCTCTTTCTCTCTCTCTCTCTCTCTCCCTTTCTCTCTCTCCTTCTTTCTTGTATCTCTGCCTTTCAAAGAAATAAATAAATCTTTAAAAAAGAAAACATTGGCCTTTCTCATTGCTTGCTTTAGTGTGTCATTTCCCTTAGCTGGGAGCAAAAAAAAAGGGTTTTTTAAATTTTTTAAGAAGTATTTATTTATTTATTTGTATTTGAAAGGCCAAAAGGCAGAGAGAGACAGACAGTCATCCCAGTTTCTGGCTCACTCCCCCGATGCCCACAGTAGCCAGGGCTGGGCCAGGCCGGGGGTCAGGAAACAAGAACTCCATCAGGTGCACACCAGCAGGAGCTGGAATCGGCAGTGGAGTCAAGACTCGAGCCCTGGCCCTGGGATACAGGTGCAGGTGTCCCAGGTGGTGACATCATCACTGTCCGGCTGGCTTTTCATCATCCAGAGCAGTGGTCTCCAACCAGGGGTTATTTTTGTCATATTTGCTGGTGCCTGTGTTGCCACTGTCCTTGTTCCAACCAGGGACGGGAGCTACCCGGCTTCTGTTGGTGAGGGCGGGGCGGGGGGGCTGCTCCCGGGACAATGAGCCCACAGGAGGCGTGTGCTTGGGCTGGCCATTAGGACAGCGGCCCAGAAGGATGCGTCCACGTCAGAGCACTGGCGCTGGAGTCCTGGCTCCTTTCCTGCTTCCTGCTCTTGCGTCCCCGGGCTCAGGGACTCGAGTCCCTGCCACCACGGGACAGCTCCGCATTGAGCTCCAAGCTGACTCCGTGCCAGCTGTTTCAGGCGTCTGGGGAGTGAAGCAGCAGACAGGAACTCTCTCTCCTCTCTCTCTGCCCCCACCCCTTGCCCACTCCAATTTTTTTTTTTTTTTTTTGCACCAAAAGAAACTTATCTTCTAATCCGCTTTCCATAAACTTTCTGAAAGAAATAGCACCTGCTTGCTCTGAGGACGCTGCCCCATGGAAGCCCCCCAGCAGCCCTCCAGGGCGGTGGGTTTGATCTGCTGGGAGCTGATAGGGTGGGCGAGCACCGGCACCGTGGTGAAGCTGCTGCCTGAGACGCCCACACCCCGATCAGAGGGCCTGGGTCTGCGTGTCCGCTCCGCTCCTGGTCCCAGCTCCCTGCTCACGTGCACCCTGGGAGGCAGCAGGCGGTGGCTCAAGTAGCCGGGTCCCTGCCACCCACACGGGAGACCTGGATGGAGTTCCTGGCTCCTGGTTGGCTGCTTCAGGCCTTTAGGGGGTGAATCAGTAGATGGGAGCCTCTCTCTCTCTCTCTCTCTCTCTCTCTCTCTCATAAATAAGTTAATTTTTAGAAGTCCTTTTTGAAAGAATCCAACCAGGAACACACATCGGACTTTGCATAAAAACAGAGACGTTAGGACAAAGTGGCTAGGAGCCCGCATAGCCACCCTGAGACTGGAGGACCAAGAGAGGCCATGAGGTTCTCAGAGCCCTGAGTGGGGTGGGGTCTCCTTATGGAAGCTAGAGCCAGCACCAGGTCCTGCCAGAGGAGACAGGGGAGGGCCAGGAGCCTGCCTTCCTCATGGGGACACATGGGCCATGGTTATGGCTATGCCGCCTGTGAAGCCAGCACCTGGTGACATGGAGCAGAGTGCGTCTTAGAGCAGCTGCCCCAAGACTGGCACAGAGGGGGCCGTGATGCCTGGTACCGCACGAGAGGGCACAGAGACACAGAGAAACCCAGGCACCTGTAGAGGTCACCCAGCCCCTTCCAGCATACCCCCCCCACCCCGCCCCCAGGCCCAGAGAGCAGAGGGAGAGTGGCTCCAGCCCGTGGGGGAGCTGCAGTGTGCCGGGAAGGAGACGGCCACCTTCCCCAGTACCGCGCCCGTGGCGACCAGGCGAGGGGACTGGAGTCGGGCACGTGAACGCCGTCCATTTGTAATCGCAAAGCAAGCATTTTTCCACCCCTTAATGGGGGACCCAGCCAATCGTCCAGACACCCGATCTCTCTTTGTCTCTGCCCTGCCAAGTCAGCAGGCTGACTGATCTCCCCCGGGTGATTAATTTTCCCCTTGACACCCAGGGGAATGAGACATTTGTCCCAAGGGGAGAGAGACAAAGAGGCTGGGCTGAGCGTGGCCTGGCGCCGGGCCTTGCAGGCTGGGACCAGAACCCCGGCCACAACTGGGGGCTTCTCGGGAGAGCTTGGGGTGGTGAACATTGCAAGGCAGAGGGGAAGACCCCAGACACCGAGTCAGCGGGCGGCAGAGTCCCCCAGGCGGGGAAACAGAATTCCTGGTGGACAGAGCTCAGGGCAGGTTTAACAGCATAATGGGGGTTTTACTTTCTGAATTGGTTCTGGACCAGACCAACGAGAGGAAGAAGCCGCGCGTGGCCATGGGGCACAGGGTGCATACAACACATCTGAGGGGCCTGAGGCATCTCGTGAAGAGGCGGGCGCCGTGGCACAGCAGGCTAAGCTGCCGCGTGGAACACCTGCATTGCCTGGTTCAAGTCCAGCCTCTCTACTTCCAATCCAGCTTCCTGCGAATGCATCCTGGGAAGGCAGTGGCCCCTGCCACTCCCGTGGGAGACCCAGATGGAGTTCAGTGTTGGCTGTTGTGGGCATTTATGCTCTTCTCGCCCTCTGCCACTGCCCCACGCCTCCAAGCAGGTGCCTTGGGGCTGTCACGCTGCTTCCTAGGCATTGTCCTGTGACAACCTGTGATGCTCTGGGACTCTCCTAGGCAGGCCATGCAGAGCCACTTATTAAGCACCTACTATGTGCCTTGTTGGATTCATCTTTAAATTCTCCCTCTGTGTCTAGTACAGAGCCTGACATTACCTGGTTGAATGTTTGTTGCAGGAATAAATGAATGGGTGACAGAAATGATTGGATGGATGGATGGATGGATGGACAGATGGACACATGGGTGGATGGATGGATGGATGGATGGACGGATGGACACATGGGTGGATGAATGGATGGACGATGGTCACATGGATGGATGGACGGATGGATGGACACATGGGTGGATGGATGGATGGACGATGGTCACATGGATGGATGGACGGATGGATGGACACATGGGTGGATGGATGGATGCAAGCATACCTGGATGATAGATGATTTAAGCAACTGAAGAACAGAATAAATAGCTGGCAGATATGTCAGTGGTTTTGTCATTCTGGCCAACGTAATCAGAAAGCGAGCCAAGACAGTAGAAGAACCAGGCGCAAGGGAGGATGGGAGCAGAAGACGTGGCCCAGGGCCACGTTAGACAACTGGGACCAATGAGCGAGGCAGCCACTCCTCTGGATACCCTGAGCCCCTCCCCCTGGGCTTTTACAGTGATGCCGGCACCAGACGCCATTGCCACTGGACACCGATGCCTTAACTGGAGATGATGTGAGGTGACTGTGGATAATAAGGCTGTGAGAGCCCCCTGAGTGCTCACCACAGGCAAAGCAGTGCACCACACCCTTCCAAATGCACCCTGTGGTGCTCAGAGAGTTAGGTGACTGGCCTGAGGCTGCACAGCCACCAGGTGGCAGGGCCGGGGCTGGCACCCAGGTCTGAGGTTGCTCTGAGCCGGTGTAGCTGTCCTGTGCCGGAGAAGCTCAACTAGATTCTGTGGATGTCAACTTCTCCGCGGGCCGGGCGCCCGGGCAACCATCCCTGTCAAGGGAGCCATCAGAGCGAACTGCCCTTGAATCTGAAGGGAAGTCCCAGCCTCTTCAACCCCTTCTCTCTCCCCAGATGCACATTCCCATCTCCCAGCGTGAAATCTGAGGGTGAGGCAGGCGTCGGGGAGCAGGGAGCTAAGCTGCTGCTGGAGATACCTGCATCCCACACTGGAGCGCGTGGCCCAAGTCCCGGCTGCTCCCCTTCCGGTCCAGCTCCCTGCCGACGCCCCTGGGCGGCAGTAGATGATGGCATGAAATTCTTCACTCCTGGCTCCAGACTGGCCTAGCCCTTGTTGTTACTGATGTTTGGGGAGGGAACCAATAAATGGAAGACCTCTCTCTCCCCAGCCCCATCACCTTTCAAATAGATGAAAATAAATTTTAAAAACATAGAAAAATAAATTGATAAATAAAATCCAAGAGTATGGGTCACCTCCCCCAAACCTCCAAACCACGGGGAGGTCTTTGCAGCTGCTGTCCCCTCCCCCCCGAATGCTCCACCCCCAGAGTTTGGTGCATCGACAACTCAACTGCATTGTCCAAGAAGCAACCCTTACAAAATGCACTCCTAGCAACTGTAGAGAGCAGGACCTATGCCCCATGGTATACGGATGAGCCGCTAGGGTACCCAGGATGTGTCAAGTTCATGGACGAGCTGTGGGCTGTCGGGTCTTCTGCAGCTCGGGGCAGGGGAAACAGGACAGAAGCAGGGGCTCAGTTTTGCACAAGCTGTTCTAATCCAAAGCAAACAAATCAAGCCAGGGAAGAGAGAATGGGAAGCAGGCAGCACCCGGCGCCAGCTCAGGGGCTTCTGATTGCCGTAGGAGCCACCTGGTCTCCATTTAGGCGACAACTGCTCCCTTTGCTGGGCGACAGGGCCGCGGGGGCAGCAGAGGGACATCAGATGCTTTTGGCTGGGAGCAGAGAGGTGCGGGGCCTCGTGCCTCTGGCCAGCTTGGGTGGGCGCCATGGGCTCCCCCGAGTGGGCCAGACACAAGGCTCCTTTCCTGCTGCTGGGGGGTGGGTGGGGGAGCAGAGCGAGAGCGAGAGCTTTGCTCCTGCTGCCGTTTGCTGGGGTTTTGTCTTCCTCTTCCTGCTCCTGGCAGGGGAGGCTGGCAGCGCTGGCCGCAAGCCCTGTCCCTGGAATTTGCCATCTCAATTAGGACCCAAGATGAGCAAAACACCTGACAGGGAGAGGAGCGGTGGGGGGAGGCTGCCGGCTCCACTCCAGGAAGCAGAGACCCGAAGAAGGGCGGAGCAGAGTCCGCAGCCTTCTCTTCCCAGAGCTGTGGGGAGAGAGGCAGGAGCCTGGCCGGTGGGGGGCCCAGCCACAGGCCTGGGCACGCGCTCTGAGAGCCCTGGCTGCTGGCTCCTAACAGCTGCCTCTCGGGGGCTTCCCGTCGGGCTCCAGGCTCAGTGCTAACTCTTCCATGTGCCTTAGCTTTGTCCTCTTGGCACCGCTTGTGAAATGAACGCATTCATTTATTCCAACAGTATTTCTTGAGCTCCACAGACCCAGATGGGAGGATTCTATGATGATCTTTCCAGATAGATGCGATCGCGGATCTCATAGAGCTGAGTAGTGGCGTCGAGGAATGGGCAGCAGGTGCACATAGGTGTGGGCGTCGTGGCACCGTGGGTTAAGCTGCCACTCAGGACCCCCGCATCCTACATCACAGCCCCAGTTCAAGTCCTGGCTGCCCCGCTGCTGGTCCTGCTTCCTGCTGATGAGCCTAGGAGGCAGCAGGTGATGGCTCAAGTGCTTTGAGGTCCCACAACCCACACGGGAGGCCAGGGTGGAGTTCTGGGGTCCTGGCTCAGCCCCAGCTTCTGTGAGCACTTGGGAAATGAACCAGCGGACAGAAACTCTCCCACCCCACCCCAGTCCCCGTCACCCTGCCTTTCAAGTGATGAAAATAACAAGTGAATAAGCACGTTTTTTAAAGTACACAAGTAACTAAGTAACGTGTACTTGAAGGTGACCAGGGATGGTGTAAGGAGGGAGGCAACATTAGAACAGAGACCTGGAGGCAGTGAGGTGCACGTCGCACAGGTGTGGGAACAGCAGGTGCAAAAGCCCTGGGGTGGAAGTGAGCTCGTGGTCCCATAGTAGCCCACGGGCCAGAAGTGCTGGCTCAAGGTGAGAGGGAGGGGGTGGCAGGAGGGCAGGGCAAGGAGGCAGCAGACAGTCCACAGAGCACCGTGCACAGGCTTGGGTACAGAGTCTGAGCTGGGGCCGCTGGGCTGACTGCTAATTTGTAAAGCTCCCTCGGGCTGTGCGGTAGGGAAGGATGTTGGGAGCCAAAGGAGGAACCCGGGGGCACCATGCAGAGGCGGACACATTGGAGCGGGTGGGAGGAGGCGGCAGTGGGGGTGGAGACAGCCAGCGGCAACCCACGCTCCTGACTTACAGGTGCTCCGAGGCTTCCCAGGGAGGGGGTGCAGGGACCAGCACCCAGAGGCTGCAGGCAGGAAGTCGGCCTGAAACAGGGGCCCCGGAAGTTCTCTGTGAAAGAACAGCCGGTGAATGTGGCAGGCTGTCCGAAGGACGTGGGTTCAAGTCCCCGCTCTGCCTCTGCTTGCAGCTTCCTGCTAACACAGCAGATGATGGCTCAAGTGCTTTGGTCCCTGCCACCAGGTGGGAGACCCGGATGGAGTTCCCGGCTCCTGGCTTTGGCCTGGCCCAGTCCTGGCTGTGTGGCCACCTGGGGAGTGGGCCAGTGGATGGAGGATCTCTTTCTCTGTCTTCCAAGTAAATAAAAATAAATAATTTTTAAATGTTTATTTATTTATTTGAAAGGTAGAGTGACAGAGAAAGAAGAAGCAACAGAGAGAGAGAGAGAGCCTCTTCCATTCACTGGTTCACTCCTCAAATGGCTTCAAGGGCTGAGGCTGGGCCAAGCCAAAGCCAGGAGCCAGGAGCCAGGAGCCAGGAAGGCCATCAAGGTCTTCCACGGGTGGCAGGGGCTGTGTACTTTGCCCACCTTCTGCTGCTTTCCCAGGTGCATTAGCAGGAAGCGGGATCAGCAGCAGAGCAGCCGGGATTCAAACCAGTGCCCCGACATAGGATCCTGGCATCACAAGTGGCCGACGAACCCATGGCGCTACAGCACCAGCCCCAATAAAGAAATATGTTCAGGCCGGCGCCGCGGCTCACTAGGCTAATCCTCCGCCTTGTGGTGCCGGCACACCGGGTTCTAGTACCGGTCGGGGCGCCGGATTCTGTCCTGGTTGCCCCTCTTCCAGGCCAGCTCTCTGCTGTGGCCTGGGAGTGCAGTGGAGGATGGCCCAAGTGCTTGGGTCCTGCACCCCATGGGAGACCAGGAAAAGCACCTGGCTCCTGCCTTCGCATCATCCTGGCTTTGGATCAGTGCGGTGCGGTGCGCCGGCCACAGCGGCCATGGGAGGGTGAACCAACAGCAAAAGGAAGACCTTTCTCTCTGTCTCTCTCTCTCACTGTCCACTCTGCCTGTCACAAAAAAATATATCTTCGGCTTCGAAGCTTTGCAGGCCACACAGTCTCTGTCACAACTTTCCAGCCTCAATAGTTCAAAAGCAGCCATTTGTTTACAACAAGATATACACAAATGGACCTACCCAGGTGCCAATAAAACTTTCTTTGCAAAAATCAAGTGGCTGGCCCTGAGCTGGAGTAGGTTGGTTCTTGGTCTGATAACCGAGGAAGACGCCGGGCAGTGAGGAACCATGGGAAGGCACGAAACCGCCTTCCTGGGATGATTCAGAGTTTCTGCATCCTGAGAACCATGACGCCGGCGTCTCGACCCAGGCGAGGACACTTCCAGCCCTGATGCAACCCCCTCTCCACGAGGAAGGGCCGAGCGAGCGGGGGTCCTCGCCCGGAGGTATCTGCCTGGCGACGGGACCCGAGGAGGTGGGGGATCCTCGTCCCAGTCCCATTAGCGCCGCAGATGTGCGGTTGGCAACGCCCCCAGACCACGGGCCTGCTGCGAGGGTCCCCGGGGACCAGGCAGGACACAGATGCAGTTCCTGAGCATGAAATGGGTTGGGGAAATGGAGCTGAGGCCTGGGGAGGGGACGCGCCCCTTGGGGTCCCCGCGTCGGTGCGGAGAGCGGCTGACAATGCTGAGCGTGCCGATTGGTGTTTGGTTTGGGTGTGCGTTTCCGTGTGTGCCTGCTCGGCGGGCGGCTGGATTTTTTCCCTTGGATGTGTTGTTTGGTTTAACAAAGGCCTCTCCGAGCCTTTGTGTGGCTTCTATCACGTGGGGGAGGCTCAGCATCGGTTTCCTTGTCTATGCACCAGGAAATGATGCAGGTGGAAGTGGTACCTCACTGGGGCAGCCTGCTGTGTCAGAATCACCGTGAGGGGGTGTGCCAGCAGGTGCGGGGGTATGCTGGCAGGTGGGGGGGGGTATGCTGGCAGGTGCAGGGGGTGCACCAGCAGGTGCGGGGGTACACCAGCAGGTGCGGGGGTGCAGCAGTGAAGCTGCAGCTTGGGACACCGAATCCACATCGCAGCACCTGGGTTCAACACCTGCCTCCACTTCTCAGCCAGCTTCCTGCTAGCATGCACCCTGGAGGCTGTGGTGATGGCCCAAGAACTCCGGTCCCTGCCACCCACATGGGAGACCCACATGCAGTTCCCAGCTCCTGGCCCCTGGCTATTGCAGCCATCTGGGGAGTGAAGCAGCAGATGGAAACTCTCTCTCTGTCTCTGCTAACAAAAAGTTCCACCTTTTAAAAAAGTCACCTGCGGAACTGGAAAACACCTCCACGCCCAAGGCCCTGCCCCGGAGACCCTGGGCCGGCTGTCCAGGCCAAGGCGGGGCCAGCCTTGGGGTCAGAGCCCCCAGCTGATTCCTGGGTGTGGCCGTGTTGTTGCCCTCAGCTGGAGCCGTGTGGCCTGCCGGGCACCTCGGGCACTCGCACCGTCACAGCTGAGGTTGGCGTCTGCGGACACGGAGGACTCTGCACAGGACAGCCCACGGGGAAGACAGATCAGAGCACCATGACCAAGAAGCCTCACAGGCGGGCAGAATTCAGAAAAGACGGGTGCCAGGGGCGGCGTTTGGCCCAGCCGTGCAGGAGCGGGTTCAGACGGACGCGAGGTGTATCACAGCGCCTGGGCTCCAGTTCTAGCTCCACAAGCACCAACCCTGGGAGGTGGCCAGCAGTGGCTCAAGCAGCCGGGTCCTTGCGGGCATTGAGAAGTGGACCAAATTTGGGTGGGTGTGCGTGCACACGCCTCTCAAGGAAATATTGTTTTTAAATTTAAAAGAAAGATCCAGCCCAGAACTTTGTTTTTTAATTCTAAGCGTAGACAGAGAGAGCTCCCTGTCCACCTGTTCTGTCCCCCAAATGCCTGCAGCAGCCAGAGCTGGGCTGGGACTGGGGCCAGAGCCTCATACTCACTCCAGGCCTCCCCCATGGATGGCAGCGACCCATTCGCTTGAGCCATCACCCCTGCCTCCCAGGGTCGTGTTGGCAGGAAGCTGAAATCGGGAACCAGAGCCAGGAGCGAAACCCAGGCTAGACACCCGGTCTCAACCCGGAAATCCCGATGCCGAAGGTTGACGGGCCCCTGCTTGGACCCACACTCCTCTGTGAAGCCTCTCCAGGCCCCCAGCAGGTGCATGGACTGCCATGGCTTCCAGGGAGCCCAGGCAGCGTCCAGCGAGGACATCAGCAGCCACAGAGGGGAACGGATGCCGCTAGGTGTTTTTGCCAGTGAAAAGGGAGCTGGGAGCCGAAGATGCATGCTGGGGGGTGAGGGGGGGTGGGCTAGGGAGGGGGCAGCAGCAGCAGGAAGCAGCTTCCGCACTCGCACGCGGGGCAGAGGAAGGGCCCGGCCCAACCAAGCAGAAACCAGAAGCACAGCCGGCCGGCGGCTTCCCAGAAGGCCCTGGAGCCCCGGCGGAGCTGCAGCCAGGATCAGAGACGCGGGGGCCTGGAGCACCCTCGGTCCCCTGACTGTGCCTCCCATTGGCCAAGCCTGGCTGGCCCAGGGTCCCGGAACAGCCTGCAGGCGTCAGCTCCCAGCCAGCCCAGTGCCACCTCCTGCTCCTGGGGCTCCTGGCTGAGCCCTCACTGGGCACCTGGCTGTCTTGCTCAGGATGACACAGGCCCTGTGGCCTCCCAGGGCCCTGCCCTGGCACAAGGTGCGTGGGCTTCGACAGTGTGGGGCAGGGAGGTGGGGATGGTCACACACTCCTGCTAATTTCTTTTTTTTCTTTTTCTTTTTTTTTTTTTTTGACAGGCAGAGTGGACAGTGAGAGAGAGAGACAGAGAGAAAGGTCTTCCTTTGCCGTTGGTTCACCCTCCAATGGCCGCTGCGGCTGGCGCGCTGCAGCCGGTGCACCGCGCTGATGCGAAGGCAGGAGCCAGGTGCTTCTCCTGGTCTCCCATGGAGTGCAGGGCCCAAGCACTTGGGCCATCCTCCACTGCACTCCCAGGCCACAGCAGAGAGCTGGCCTGGAAGAGGGGCAACCGGGACAGAATCCGGAGCCCCGACCGGGACTAGAACCCGGTGTGCCAGCGCCGCAAGGTGGAGGATTAGCCTAGTGAGCCACAGCGCCGGCTCCTGCTCATTTCTACCTCACAACCTTGGGATCCCCCACTGGCGCAGGTCCTGGAGCTGACTCGGGGGCCCTGCACACAGAGGAACCAGGATCGACCCCGCTGTCCCCAGCTCAGGGTCACTGAGTCCTACCAGGGGTCCCCCCAGGAGCGCAGAACAGATCCTTTGAGCCTTAATTTGTATCACAAATTGAGAAAGTTACAGAGATACCTACCGAATCCTCCTGTGTTCCCAGCATTGTTTCCAGAGCTTTCCTCCTTCTCCCTCCCTCTCTCTCTCTCTCTCTCTCTCCCCCGCCCCCTCTCCCTCTCCCTCTCTCTCTCGGAAAGTATACCCATGTTTGTTTTAAGAAATGCTCTCTTTTTTTTGACAGGCAGAGTGGACAGTGAGAGAGAGAGACAGAGAGAAAGGTCTTCCTTTGCCGTTGGTTCACCCTCCAATGGCCGCCGCGGCCGGTGCACAGCGCCGATCCGAAGGCAGGAGCCAGGTGCTTCTCCTGGTCTCCCAGGGGTGCAGGGCCCAAGCACTTGGGCCATCCTCCACTGTACTCCCTGGCCATAGCAGAGAACTGGCCTGGAAGAGGGGCAACCGGGACAGAATCTGGCGCCCCAACCGGGACTAGAACCTGGTGTGCCGGCGCCACAAGGCGGAGGATTAGCCTAGTGAGCCACGGCGCCGGCCAAGAAATGCTCTTTATTTATAATGATTTATTTATTTATTTGAAAAGCAGAGAGAGAGAGAAGAGATCTATCTTCCATCCACTGGTTCACTCCTCAGATGTCCCCGACAGCCAGAGCTGCACTAATCTGAAGTCAGGAGCCAGGAGCTTCTTCAGGTCTCCTGCGTGGGTGCAGGGGCCCAAGCACTTGGGGCATCTTCCGCTGCTTTCCGAGATGCATCAGCAGGGAGCTGGATGGGAAGGGGAGCTGTGCCACAATGCCAGCCCCGTTCCATGATCTTTCCACACATTAATTTTTTAATGATTGTATGGTCATTTAGGTACTCCAAAAAACTCAGGGAATAGGCTTATTACAAAAAATGCAAAAATTGGATTTTTTGCAGCAAAAGGAACTCTGTTAATTTCTTTTTTTATATTCTTTTTTAATTTATTTTTTGACAGGCAGAGTTAGACAGTGAGAGAGAGACAGAAAGAAAGGTCTTCCTTCCGTTGGTTCACCCCCCAAATGGCTGCTGTGGCTGGCGCATCACACTGATCTGAAGCCAGGAGCCAGGTGCTTCTCCTGGTCTCCCATGCGGGTGCAGGGCACAAGCACCTGGGCCATCCTCTACTGCTCTCCTAGGCCACAGCAGAGAGCTGGCCTGGAAGAGGGGCAACCGGGACAGAATCTGGCGCCCCAACCAGGACTAGAACCCAGGGTGCTGATGCCGCAGGTGGAGGATTAGCCTAGTGAGCCTTGGTGCCGGCTCTGTTAATTTCTTTATTTCATAATTTTTTTGAAGTACTCTTCTGTTGTTTGTCATATACGTCTAGTATTAGCATCACAGGTAAGAGTGACGACAGTGTTATATAACCCTCATCACCCTAGGAGGCAGAAACCCACACTTCATGAGAAGCCCCCAGCACAGAGATCAAGTAACTCACCTGTGGACACACAGCTCATGGGGTAGAGCTGGGATCCAAACCCAAGCAGTCTGTCTCCCTCCACAATGGTTTCGATTTTTCCATGTCGCCGCTTAGGGCTTTCCCTTTCCCTTTCAAATATGAAATGGCAGAATGATACTTAACATGCTGTTTTCGAACTGTGCCACGCCTCTGAGATCCCTCCACCGACTCTTTATTCATTCAGCGAAAACCCCTTGGACACCTAGAGCACGCACGGTTCTGGGGCAGGCAGGGCAGGGACCAGGAGCGGTGTGGGGAGGGGGAGGAGCAGGCGTCTGCAGGTGCACCAGGAAGGCTGTCGAAGACCTGACTGTGCCCGGCCTCTGACCCCACTCCCGCAGAGAGAAACCGTATGGACACACGCGCGAGTCCTTAGGATTCTCTTCCAAGGCCTTGGTCCAGTGCCACTCATTTCTCTCAAGGTTTTCGCTTTCTTTCCACAGAGTCGAGCTTAGCAGCCCGGGCTGTGAACCCAACAGACAGGTCCCTGCCCTTTTGCAGACAAATGTCAGAGGCCCACGTAGGTCACGGGTGTGTGCAGCTGCAGAGAGGCTGAGGAGGGGTGGCGACTCCAGGCGACCTGACCCAGCCCGGGGGTCAGGAAGTGGCCGGTGGGGAGGCTACAGCTTCTCAGCACCCCCCCCCCACCGCAGGGCTTCAGAATCACCTGGAAGCTTTTAAAAAGTGGGGTGGCTGCCCAGGTTCCCCCACCCCAGACGATCTGGTTCTGGGGGTGGGGACATAGGGACTGGTCTTCAAGGATACAGGGGCCCTGCAGAAGTTGGGCGCCTGGGGCTCCTCAGAGAGACCCCAAAGAGCATCCAGCAAGGGAGGGGCCAGGAGCTGGAAGAAGCCTGGGAGGAGGAGGAGGAAGCGGGAGCGAGAGAAGGCAGAATGGGGCCCACTGGGGCGGAGGCATTTAGCCCAGCAGCTGAGACCCCCGTGTCCCACACTGCGACTCCTGGGTTACATTCCTGACTCCAGCTTCCCCCCAATGCAGACCCGGGGAGGTAGCAAGTGAGTGGTTTCCTGCCACCCTCAGGGGAGCCCCAGATGGAGCTCCAAGCTCTTGGATTCAGCCCGGCCCCGTTCTGCCTGTTGCGGCCCACTGTGTCTGAGCCTCGATTTTCCCGTCCACACCATGGGGATAAAGTTTCCTGATCCCTGGAGGAAGCCAACGAGATCTCCTGCAAGGGGCTGGCAAACGCCTTGTCCCTGGGCGCCCGCTGTGTGCCAGGGGCTGAGTAGCAATGAGAACACCACAGCCACTGTCCTTGGGGAACCGAGGCAGGCAGCTGACACAGCAACCACGGAGCTGCTCGGGACGCCCACGCCCCACGTCAGAGCGGCTGGTTCAAGCCCCAGCGCCACTTCTGATTCCAGCATCCTGTTACTGGGCACCCTGGGAGGCAGCAGGTGGCGGCTCCAGTTCTTGGGCCCCTGCACCCACGTGCGAGACCCAGATGGAGTCCCTGGCTCCTGGCTTCAGCCTGGCCCAGCCCCAGTGTGGGTGTCTGGGGAGTGAACCAGTAGATGGAAGATCTTTCTCTGTCTCTCTACCTGTCAAATACAGTGGAAAACAACCCAGTAAATGTAAAAGAGAAGAAGGGGAGGGGAGGGGAGGGGAGGAGAGGAGAGGGAAGAGAGGAAGAAAGGAGAGAGGGAGGGAGGGAGGAAGGAGGGAACCGGGCAGGTAGTGGGGGAGGCTGGTGGCTGACAAACACCCCAGAGCCAGAGCAGGTACGGGGGGTACAGGACCCTCACGTGGGTTCAGCCTGGAGCCCCCCATGAGGGCATCAGAAGGGGACGAGAGAGGAGTGGGGAGGCTGAGGACAGGAGCAGGGTAGGGGTCCTGGGAGGAGGCGGGCCCCAGAAGAAAAAGCTGAGCACACAAAGGGAGGCGGGAGACAGCAGGAGGAGCCTCATGCAACCTTTTAAAGAACAATAAATAATCTCGCTGGCGACAAACGTCCCCTCCCCTGAATGACCGCTAGGAACGGCCCCTTCTTTCTAATCACTTAATGACCCCCAAGAGGGCGAAAGGGGCTCCGCCAGGGACCCCCTCCCCGTGCCGAGGTCTATAAAGAGAAACTCCGTAAAGAGGGTCATTTACAACGCTCCCTAATGGAGGGCGGCAGGGCTCCCGGGTGACACCCTTCTGGTCCTGGACAAGGGTCATGAAAAGGAATTGGCTCCCGAGGCCCCGGCACATGAGCCCGGGCAGCCCCTGCCCCCCACGCCTCTGCAGCCGGAGCCCCGCGGCTGGCACGCTCCGATGTGTGTGTTATTTTCCCCCCATTGTCTCGGCCTCCCCCTCCGCGGCCGCCCCCGGCCCGCCCTCCGCCTGCATCCAGCCCCTCTCATAATAGCGTCCTTTTCACAGAGACAAATTGTCCAGCCGCGGGATGCACCTGAGGACTTTCGCCCCTTAACAAATGGTCTTTTAATTTTCTACCAGGAGGGCAGAGGGAAGGGGGGCCGAATCAATCACACATCCGTCTTCATCATTGCTGCCCAGGGACCCTTTTTGCTGGCTGGCTGCCCCTGGGGAAGATGGGGTGAAAAGGAGGAAGGGAGGGGGGGAGGGGCGGCTGCCAGGAAGAGGGGGGAGCCCACGCTGTGTCTCCAAGGGAGAAGCCCACCCTGCACACCTCGCCTCACCTTCTGGTTCCACTTGACTGCAGCCAGCACCGTCCAGGGTAGGGGGTACAGCTTTTTTGGTGAATGGGGAAACCAAGTCGCACGTAGCCCAAGGTCTTACAGCCCACCTGGTAAAGCAGCGCCTTCCTGGAGGCCTGGCTTTGCGGTCCTACCCCGGCAAGGAGCTGCCTTCCGCCCAAGTGAATTGCCAGCCTGAGCCTCGAACTTCTCGTCGGCAAAATCGGGCTAATCCGATGTGCCTGCTCCTAAGGACGTTATAGGCACCGAGACTGCCCGCAGGGAGTACTTTGCACGGCCGCTCATGGAGTGAGCACTTTATCTGTGACAGCTGTGCGGTCCCTGAAGCCTCCCGGCTGGGTCTCCAATTCTAAGCTTCCCCATCATCATATCCCCTTAAAAAAATGCCTCTACCTGGAAATTTGGATTCCCTGGAATCTTCGTAGTTTGCATCTTCTTTCACACCAGGTATGTTCCTGACACAGGACCTTAGCATTGGCTGCCCCTCTGCCAGCTTCCCACAGTCACGGGCTTGGCTCCCCCGCTCCCCCTCCTCTCCCACCCTGGCCTCCCCAAGGCTCTGTTCAAATGTTGCCATCCTTGTCTACTCTGCAGAATATTGCAACACTGTGGCTGCTTGTTCTTCCCTGGAGCCCTTCCCACTTTAACACATTGTGTCTCATTCCTGCCCACCCAACAAACTTGCACAGCCTCAGCCAGGCAGGCGGGACCCCCACTGAGCACTTGATTTCAGGTGCAGGTTCAGGTCATCTCCACACCACCCGAAGGCAGGGAGGATGGTTTCTCAGTGGACCGAGAAGCAGCAGAAGGAACCAGCGGGGTGTGCTGGAAGGGCCTCTGTGGCGGGCTGCCTCTGTGGCACTGAGCACACTTGGAGGCCAGCCCATGGCTTCTACACACCACTCCCCATGGACAGAAACCAGGGCTGCCTGGAGAAACGGCAGCTTACAGGGACGGGGCGGCAGTGCAGGGACAGCCCGAAGCGTCCTGCTTGTGCAGACCATAAGCAGGTGCCCAAAGGAGGGTGGGGACACGGCTGAGGAGCACAGGTGCCACCTAAGGGGCCCCCGATGGCCAAATCTAGGACAAGTGGAGCATCCAGACCGTCCAAATAAAGCATCAGTGGTGTTGAATAAGAGTTCATGCGCCTAGGCTGGCATAAGTAAAAAATAAGAAACTCTTCTTCACTGCAGAAAGTCGACTACTTAACGTAGAAGGGAGACAGGAGTCAGAAGATGTTTGAGAGATGTCACCATGTCATCACTGACTCAGCAAGAATGACTGAATGATCCCAAAATCAGTGAGTCAAAGACAGCATCACAAAGCATCTCCACACTGCACTCTGTTATTAAGATTTGTTAGGCCGGTGCCGTGGCTCAACAGGCTAATACTCCGCCTAGAGGCGCCGGCACACCGGGTTCTAGTCCCGGTGTGGGCACCGGATTCTGTCCCGGTTGCCCCTCTTCCAGGCCAGCTCTCTGCTGTGGCCAGGGAGTACAGTGGAGGATGGCCCAAGTGCTTGGGCCCTGCACCCCATGGGAGACCAGGAGAAGCACCTGGCTCCTGCCATCGGATCAGCGCAGTGCGCCAGCCGCGGCGGCCATTGGAGGGTGAACCAACGGCAAAGGAAGACCTTTCTCTCTGTCTCTCTCTCTCCCTGTCCACTCTGTCTGTTAAAAAAAAATATTTGTTTACTTATTTGAAAGGCAGAGTTACAGAGAGCACGGGAGACACAGAGAGAGGTCTTCCATTTGCCGATTCACTCTCCAAATGGCCACCACAGCCAGGGCTGAGCCAGGCTGAAGCCAGCAGCCAGGAACTCTCTCTGGTGTCCCACGTGGGTGGCAGGGGTCCAAGCACTTGGACCATCTTCTACTGCTTTCCCAGGTGCATCAGCAGGGAGCTGGATAGGAAGTGGAGCAGCCAGGACTCGAACCGAGGGTTAGATGGGATGCTGATGTTGCAGGCAGCCACAACACGGACTTTTTAATAGTAAGAGGAAACCCACAGAGCCACATCATGAATGTCACCCCTGGAACAAGCAGACACCATGTGCCTCCTGTAGGATGCACTGGGCAGGACACTGGCCCATGCAGGATCCCTACAGAATTGCACCTCCCGACTCGGATCCTGAGAAAATGTTGGACGCGGACGGAGTGAAGGATGCCTTCCAGGACAACCTGCCTGGATGCTGCCAACATAGCAGACTCACAGAGCGGCTCCAGATCATGGGAGTCCAAAGGCCGTGACAGCCGAAGGCTGTTTTGCCAAGAAGGCATTGAGATGACAAATCGGGAGCTCTGGATAACGCCTGTCAATGAGACCATGGCACCGCGTCAATGTTAATCTCCCAGTTCTGACCCTCGAACCGCGGTCACACGCGACAATGTCTTCATCTGTAGGACGTGGCACTGACACACTCGGAGATAAAGAGGCACTGTTTCTGCAAGAGATTTGGGATGGATTTTATATATGAGGGAACTGCAGAGCATTCATGGGTCGGGGGGCGTTGAGGTCCTGCAAGTTCAGCCACCACGTGCAAGGCCTGTGTTCCGTATTGGTATTGGAGGGCCTGGGTGTGCAATCAGGCTCTGCTCCCACTAGTGCACACTGTGCAGTGATGGCTCAAGTCCTCCAGTGTCTGCCACCCACAGGGGAGACCTGGATTGGGTTTCTGGCTGGCTCCAGCCTGGCCCAGCTCTGGCAGCCTCTGGTATTTGGAGAGATGGAAAGATGGGAGATTTCTCTCTCAAACTCACTCTGTCTCTCTTCCTATCAATAAGTAATAGTGTGTCATAGCGGGTTAATCTGCCATCTGCAATGCTGGCATCCCATATGGGCACTGATTCGAGTCCTTGCTGCTCCACTTCTTATCCAGCTTCCTGCTAATGCACCTGGGAAAGCAGTGGAAGATGGGCCAGGTGCTGGGGCCCCTGCACCCGCATGGGAGACCCGGATGGAGTTTTCCTGACTTCTGGATTCAGCCTGGCCCAGTTGCATCTGTTGCAGCCATTTGGGGGAGTGAACCAGTGAATGCAGATCTTTCTATCTCTCTCTCTATCTCTCTCTCTTTTCAAATAAAATAAATCTTTAAATAAAATAAATGTGTCCAAGATAGTGTGCATTTTACATGAGTTTTTCAAAGACCCTGTGAGTGTGTGTATGTGTGTGTGAGTGTGTGAGTGTGTTTATGTGTGTGAGTGCATGTGTGTGAGTGTGTTTATGTGTGTAAATGTGTGTGAGTACATGTGTGTATGTGTTTATGTGTATGAGTGTGTGTATGTGTGTGTGCATATGTGTATGTGTTTATGTGTGTATGTGTGTGAGAGTATGTGTTTAGTGTGTGAGTGTGTGTAAGTGTGAGTGTGTGTGAGTACATGTGTGTATGTGTTTATGTGTGTATGTGTGTGAGTGTGTGTTTAGTGTGTGACTGTATGTATGTGTGTACGTGTGTGTATGAGTACATGTGTGTATGTGTTTATGTGTGTGTATGTGTATGAGTGTGTTTTTGTGTGTGAGTGTGTGTGAGAGTGTGTGTTTATGTATATGAGTGTGTGTATGTTTGCATGTGTATATGTGTGTGAGACTGTGTGTTTAGTGTGTGAGTGTGTGTATGTGTAAGTGTGAGTGCATGCTGGAGGGAGGAGAGCGGGGGGAGGGGAAGGGAAGGGAGGGGAAGGAGAAGAGGAAAGTGAAGCCGGCTTCCTCCCCTCCCCCGAGCCCCCTCCTCCTCCCTTTCCCCAAATCCCTCCCCCAGGGAGCCCAGCACTGGGAGCCCGGGGAGGGCTGCAGCCCCCTCCGCGGAGGGAAGCGAGGGAGAAGGTTAATTAGATGTTTGCATCCAATTTGCGTGGTGTTTGTGAAAGCGCCGGTTCAGCTACAGCCGGGCGGAGGCCTCTCGCCCTCCACAGCGCGCCTTCCAGTTGCTTCACAGCTCCGAGCCGCAGCAGCAGGGTCAAAACACACCCATTATCATCTTAGCACGGCCTCTTCCTCTATAATTACTCTGCTCAGCCCACCCCCTCCCTGCGGCTCAAGCCCCCCTTCACCTCCTGCTCCTCCTGGGCACCCACCACACTGGGGGAGACGGAGCCTGGTGGGGGGCTTCTGGGGGCAGGGCCCCGAGCTGGAGCAGCCCTCACCCTGGAAGCCCCTGCCCCAGCAGAAGGGCCCCTCACTCCGCCCCAGCCAGGGGACCACTGGAGTGGCCAGTCCTGGCCCAGGTCTCCGTCCTCCGGGAGCTCCCGGTAACATGAGGACAGGGGTGGCAGGAAGAAAAGTCGACCCAGGATGGACCTGGAGCCCAACACTGGACCTGCCCCGAGTGCCCCTCTGTGAGCCGAGAAAGGACAGCTACGTCCAAGGCGGCTTCTTCACATTTCGGAATATTATACAGCAGTGAGCACAGGGCTCGAACCTCACGAGGATCATGGAGATGGAAGAAGCCACAGAAGAGAATGGGTGGCCCAAGGAGGGCCACGGAGAGTGTCAGCGCCGACCACCTCGTCCCCTGGTGCCCTCCCAGCGCCTCATGGTGGCATCCAGCAGGGGCTCAATATGCGTTTGCTGAATGACTGAACGGGAGTCCCTGAGAAGTGTGTTCCATGACTCAACTGTGAAAGTCACTTCCAGGGGCCAGCGCTGTGATGTAGCAGGTTAAGCTGCCGCCTGTCACGATGGAATCCCATATTGGCACCGGTTCAGTTCCTGGCTGCTCCACTGCTGATCCAGCTCCCTGCTCATGTGCCCGGGAAATCAGTGGAGGATGGCCCAGGTGCTTGGCCACCTGCACCCAAGTGGGAGACCCAGATAAAGCTCTCAGCTCCTGGCTTCTCTCTGGTCCAGCTCTGGCCTTTGCAGCCATTTGGGATGGAAGACCTCTCTCTCTCTGTCGCTCCCTCTCTCTCTCTGTAACTCTGCCTTTCAAATAAGTAAATAACCCTTTAAATTAAAAAAGAAAAAAAGTCACTCCCAGAGCTGGCCTTGGCACAGCAGATAGGCCCCCACTCGTCGGGATCCCAGTCCCAGCTCTGCCTGGATTCCAGCTTCCTGCTGGTGCACACCCCGGGGCGCAGCAGCTGATGATGGCTCCAGCACCTGGGCCCCTGCCACCCACAGGATGGAGTTCCCAGCCGCCACCTTGGGCCTGGCCCAGCCCCAGCTGTTGTGGGTGTTTGGGAAGTGACCCAGTCTCTCTGTGACTCTCTGCCTTTCCAACAAGCGAGTACAATGTTTTTACAAATTCAGTAAATAAGTGAAAGCCCACTTCCGGGGTCCCCAGCTCCTGCCCAGAACAGCTCTTCCCCACCGCAATCCGGGGCAGCCCCTCATGGCCAGGCCGGCTGGGCTGGGACCTGTCACTCACTGTAAGTCCAAGAGGCAAGGTCCCCTGGAAACCAGATGGAGCCCTCCAGACTCATTCCACTTGTCAGGGCAGCCCCACCTGGAGGGGTCCCTGGGGAGCAGCGGCCAGTCGGGTTTATTAACCCCTTCACCCCTGGCCAGCCCCGTCCAGGGAGGCCGGCTTTGCCATGCAGATGGCTCTGGTACAGCAGGAAGGGTCCCCTTCTGGGGGGTGGGGAGGGCCCCAGCAGGCTGCTGGGGGGATGGGCTCCCTCAGGAATAAAAGGGGAGCCTTCTTTGTCCTGGCCAGGGTGGGGCCACGCCGCCTTACAGGCACTTAACAGCTCCCCCATTCTCAGATAGGGAAACTGAGACCTGGAACCCAGAAAGCTGGGGGCCACCACCCACTGAGAGAGAGAAGTGGGACAGAACCTCCTGAGTTCATGGCCAAGGGACTTGCTTCCCCCAGCTGCAGCGCCCCCATACGAGAGCCCACCGTGCAGCAGCTGCCCACCCCACCTCCACCCTGGCAGGCCCCTCCACCCCATCTTGCTCGGCAGGGGGCAATGGAGGTGGGGCCTTGAGGTGAGGACCCGAAGTGGGAGGTGGCGCCTCCCGCCCTGCCTTTCCCAAGTGTTGGGGACTCTGCCTCTGTGTCCCCTTCTGCCAGCCTTTGGGCTCTGTGGGCAGGGCCATCCCGGTGGAGAGGAGATTGAAGGGAGTGGGGATGGTTGGGTCTGAAAGACTCCTGAGCCCCCCGCTGCACCCCCCCAACCTAGACTGTCACCCACTGGATCCCAGCCTTCCCAGGCCCTGGCACACACTGGGAGTCCTGACAACTGAGGACAGTCCGACACGGGCCCCAGCTCACACCCAGGGCTGCACCAGACCCTCCCTCTGATCCCTGAGCCACAGCTCCTCCCCCGGGGCTGAGAGGGTGGGTGGGGTGTGCTCAGTCCACACCCCTGCCCACAGCATGCCCAGCTCAGTGGGGAGGGCACACCGTCTGTGCAGCTGGAAGCGGGAAGGGCAGGGACCGCCCTGTCCCCAGCAGCACTGTCTCATGAGATCACAATCCAACTCACAGCGACGTCCCCCACTTCCCCAGTGCCCGGCTAGCAGCTGGAGGGGGCTCTCTGTGATGTGGGCTCAGCTGCAGGATCCAGACTCAGGGCCAGTTTGCCTCCTGGCCCTGAGGATTCTAAAGAACCGAAACCCGGTGTTGGGCTGGCCTGGGTGACAGCGTCTCCTCCATGCACTTGTTCCATGCCCACAGGTCCAGGGGCACCCGGCCCTGCCCACACAGCGCTTCCCATCTCTGGGGGAGAACAGCAAAGGCAAGCTTCAGGACAAAGGACCTCGGAGCCCCTGGAGCCCTGGGCTGAGGAGCCAGGCCCCAGGATGTCCTGGCTTGCTTGCTCCCTTCCCCGGGGTCTCCTGACAATGCCACAGTTAGAAGTCTGTCCCCCAGGCAGGCGCGTTGAGGTCCCACCCTACAGGACCGCAGATGGTGCACCTTATTTGGGGAATGAGATTTGCACAGAGATCAGGGAGCTAAAATGAGCACTTAGGGCAGCCCCAGCTGACAGGACCGGAGGGAGATTGGGGCGGAGAAGATGGTGGGACAGACACAGGGAGCAGCGGGGGAAGCCGGAGAACCGAGGGATGTGTGCCAGGCCAGGGGACCCCAGTGCTTGCCGACGACAACGGCAGCAGCAAGGAGGGACCCTCCCTCTGCACATTTAGGAGGGCACGGCCCCGCCCACTTTGAAGCAGGGACAGAAAGTGGGGGTTGTTCAGAGCCATGTGCGCAGTTTGGGGTCTGTGACCAAGGAAGCTGACCTCAGAGGAGAGACCACAGTCAAGGTCTGGGTTTCGGATCTGTGACGGAGGCCCGGCTGAGCTCAGCCACTTCCCGGCAGACCTCGCTCCTCCAAGTCTCGGTGTCCTCGCCTGGGCTAGGGCGGTGTTGGAACAGCGCCTCCAGGGGACACGTGCAGCTCAGCCCATCAATGGCAGCGGCCATGCGAAGGCTGAGGCTGGGTGGCCCCAGACCCGTATGAACCCAGAAGGAAGGAGGCAGGCCGGGGAAGGAGGACAGCCAGAAAAGCGAAAAGAAAGAGGCTCATGCCTCAAAAGTAAGCGCTTGTGTCCCTGGGTGCTGGAACCATCTTTCATTTACGTATTTCTATTTGTTTGAAAGGCAGCGCAACAGAGACAGAGACCTTCCACCTGCTGGCTCCCTTCCCAAATGCCTACAATAGCCAGGGCTGGGCCAGCCTGACGCCTGGAACTCCAGCCAAGTTTCCCACGTGGGTGGCTGGGGCCCAAGCACTTGGGCCATCACCAGCTGCCTCTGGAGTGCACAGTAACAGGAAGCCGGTTCCGAAGCAGAGTAGGGACTGGACCCCGGGCACTCCAGTATGGAAAGCTGGCATCCCACGGGGCATCTCAGCTGCCACACCAAATGCCCAGCCCCTTGCTACTGCTCAATGAAAGGCACAAAGTGTAGTTGGTAAACCCACAGCCTGCCTCAGTTCAAATCCCAGCTCACCGTGGACCAGCTGTGCGACCTTGGGCAAGCTCCTTTACCTCTCGGTGCCTCCATGTTGCCTCCTAAAAATGGAGAGAAAAGTTAGGCTGGCAGGCACCACGTTGCCCGCAGTAAATCTGCACAATTTTTGTCAGTTAGAGAAGAAGGTAGGAATTTTCTATGTGGCACCTGCAGCTGAGGATGAAATAAACAAACTCATAAGTGATTAACAGCCCGTCCAGGCAGCCCTTGCCGGCTCAGGTTCGAACGGCCGTGCACCCTTGGGAGAAGACGCCGTCTACTGTCCCCACCCCACGGTTGTGGTGACACAGGACTCCCCGCCCCCTCTCTGGGGGCCACCCTGCAATGGCAATGATGCCCTGTACTGGGGTGGGAAGTGCATTCCACAGTCAGGAGTGGACGAGTGGAGATTGTACCTTGTCCCGCCTGGGGTCCTGCTGCTGACCTCAATGAGGAGAGGGACAGATGGTGACAAAAGACCTGGCCAATTTATTGGGCCCCTGCCACAAAGTGCTTCCAGAGAGTAACAGGTTGAAGATCAATAGGGAGTGCCCTAAAAATAGCTTGGTGGGGAGGGGATTAAGTGCGGGCAGTGGGGGGGGGGGGGGGGCGGGGGTGACGGAGGTGCTTGGTGGGAAGAAAGCACCGGCCTGGGATCAGGGGCGGCTTTGAGACCCCGTGCAGATCTGGGTCAGCGGTGAATGCCAGTCGGGTCTCCCTGGCCGCGGCTCTGGTTCCTGCTGGGGTTGTCGCACAGCTTCAGGGACCAGGAGGCTGCTTTTCAGAGAGATCAGTAACCCCAGAGAAGCCTGGCCGGGAAGGTGGAGAGAGCTGGGACGCCCCGCCCAGAATGGAGGTGCTCAGGCGCTGGTGCCAGGCACAGCGACGGAGGACCTGGTGCTTCCTGCTTGCTGCTCTGACAAGTGCCTGCAGGACCAGCAGCCTAGAGGCCAAAAAGAACTCAAGGGTGTTCTCTTTTATTTTTTTTTAAGATTTATTTTATTTATTTGAAAGACAGAGTTGCAAAGAGAGGTAGAGACAGAGAGAGAGAGAGAGAGAGAGAGAGGTCTTCCATCTGATGATGGTTCACTCCCCAGATGGCTGCAATGGCTGGAGCTGTGCCAATCCAAAGCCAGGAGCCAGGAGCTTCTTCCAGGTCTCCCATGTGGGCACAGGGGCCCAAGGACTTGGGCCATCTTCTACTGCTTTCCCAGGGCATAGCAGAGAGCTGGATTGGAAATGGAGCAGCCAGGACTAGAACTGGCACCCATATGGGACGCAGGCACTTCAGGCCAGGGCATTAACCCGCTGTGCCACAGAAGTGCTGGCCCCAAGGGTGTTCTCTTTCCAGCTAGCCAGGGTAGAGCTCATCCAACTCTCCTTCTGCGTGCTCCAGGGAAGACTCTACCTCCCGGCTTCTGCAGCCCATGTCCCTCGGCTTACAGCTCCTTCCCGTCTTCACAGCCAGCCCCAGAGCTTCTCCCACGATGTCCCGCATCCCCTTCTCCTACTCTCGCCTTCCTGCTTCCTGCACGCAGCACCGCTGGGACTGTGAGCCCAGGGCGTCTCCCCAGCTGCACGCCCCTCCTTTAGCCACATCAGCTGCAGCCCTTTGGCCGTGCATCGTAACAGTCACGGGGATGAGAACTTGGGCTTTTCCTTTAACTCAGCCTCCTGCATAGATTGACTCCATTTGCTCTTGCACTAGCCCCCCTCCCATTTTACAGATAAGAAAACAGAGGTTCTGCAAGGTGACCCACTGCCTAAGAGCGCACTCCCAGGAAAAGTAGAGACGCTCTTTTTCTGGCTTGCAACCTGGGAGGCTGAGTCCCTGGATCCAGCTGTGCCAGAAACAGACTCCCCTTAGCTTTTCGATTCATGAGCTAACAAATGTCCTTTTCTGGCAATCAACTTGAACTTCCTGTTATGCACGACCAAGACATGGTGGACATGGGAGCCATCCAGGAAGAAGACCCGAACCCATTTCCCCAAGGGCAGGGATCACACATGAAGGTCTAGGAAAGAGACTCCATCATTCATTCATTCATTCGTTCATTCTGCAGGTAAGTACTGAGCACCTGCTTTGTGTCGGCAATGCGCTAAGCCAGGGTCAGCAAACTCCCTGTGCAGAGGGTCAGATTCTAGAATTCCCAGCTGTTCAAGCCCTGCTGTCTATGTCACAACTGCTCAGCTCCGTGGCCAAGCAAGAGCAGAGATGACCCACAAAGTAGCGGGTGTGGCTGTGTTCCGACAAATTTCCCTTACATGGCAGGCTTTGCCCGAGGACTGTAATTGGCTGACCCTGTCACCCGGTCATGTCAAGCACAGCCCCTGCCCTCCTGGGTTTCCTAGAGCTTCTTTCTAAGGATGAAAACAGCCGATCAACACGTGCTTTGCTGTGTGAACGTCAGGAGGCGGCAGGTGCACGGAGATCGCTGGGGCTGCTTGAGAGCCAGAGTGGGAAAGGAGTTTGTGTGCAGGGGTCGGCGGGTGGGAGCGAGGAGGCTGCTGGGGCCACACAGGGTAGAAGGAGGCAAGGACGGGAGTCAGTGACACCAGCAGCAAAGGCAGCCCAGCAGAGGGAACAGCAGGTGCAAATGCCCGGCGACAGAACCACGCCTGGAGACCTTGAGGGGCAGCGAGGATGCCATGAACCAGGACAGGAGCACAGGGAGCAGACAGAGGCAGGGCACGGGGGCCACAGAGGGACACCGGAGGGTTGGGGACACAGGAACAGCAGGGTCTGGCTTCCACTCTGAAGGGCCTGCTGCTGGGAGCCGGGTGGACCTGGGGACAAGGGCAGAAGCAGGGTCACAGCGAGAAGCCTGCTGCTGTCGCGTCCAGGTGAGGGCGGGGGAGGGGGGCGGCCGATTTCAGGCTCCGTGTTCAAGGTCGAGCTGACAGGATTGTGTGACAGGTCCACCCCTGACCCGGCCTGTGCGTTCCATCACCCTCTGCGGCAGCCTCCACTCACCCCCGCGACAGCGAGAACAGCTGTCAGGACTTCTTTTTTTCAGGGAATGAGAAAAAAGCCAAACAATCTATTAACTCATCAATACAGAAGCCCGCCAATCTGTCCATCACCCGGCCGCCGTCGATAACTCCATCTCGGCGCTGACAAGGCGGGAGAGGAGAAGGAAAATGAAATATTTATAATTTCTTAAGGGACGAAGGCCTTCCCCAAGGTGGTGTTCTCCGCTCTGAGCACAGAAGATTTCCATCACAGAGCAATCTCCCGGACTCCTGTCGCAAGCTTGGTGGGACAGAGCCACCCAACGCCCTCCATGTCCTCATCTGGAGCTAGATTTGGGCATCAGAGTTACAGGTTTGTGTCCTATGGCAGCTGTGTGGCCCAGGGCAAGTTCCTCCACCTCTCTGAGCCCCAGCTTCACAGCTGTGCAAGGGGCAGAGCCACAGAGCCTCCCAATAAATGGAGATGAACCGGGGGAAGCCGTCCACACAGTTCCTGCGGGAAGTTACTGTAACAGACATTCTCCCAGAAAGCGAGACCAGACAGGCGGTGAGCTGCCTGGCCGCTGGAGACTCTAAGAGGAGACCGGACGCCCTTTGGAGTCTCATTTTGCTCTCCTGTATCAGCCAGCTAGCGCTACAATCATGCTGCATGACGAACACCCTTGCCCGCCCGGAGCCTGACAACGAGGTCTTTTTCAAACACAGCAGCTCAGCTATGGCTCAGCCAATCCGGCTGCCCTGCCGGGAGCTTGGTTCAGGCTTCCTGGAGGGTGTGGGTCTGCTCCAGGGGAACCCAGACTAGAAGGGCAGCAGTTGATTGGGGAGGATCAGAAAGGCAAACCCCAGCGTGCGTGCATCACACCCCTTAAGCATGCCACAGGCCAAATCAAGTCCACTGGCCAAGTCCAAAATCAGGAGATAGGGACGTCTCTCTGAAGCGTGGCAGAGCAGGGAGAGTGTGACTCCACAACTGAGAAAGGTGCAAGAACTGAGAGCGACCATCTTCCAGAGTCCTCACCCACGGGTTCATCTTCCTCTACAGGCACCTGCCCTGGGGTACGTCAGAGAGCTAGAAAGAGAGAAAGATGGGGCTGGCACCGCGGCTCACTAGGCTAATCCTCCACCTGCGGCGCCAGCACCCAGGTTCTAGTCCTGGTTGGGGCGCCGGATTCTGTTCCGGTTGCTCCTCTTCCAGTCCAGCTCTCTGCTGTGGCCCGGGAGTGCAGTGGAGGATGGCCCAAGTCCTTGGGCCCTGCACCCCATGGGAGACCAGGAGAAGCATCTGGCTCCTGGCTTTGGATCGGCGCAGCAATGAGGGGTGAACCAGTGGAAGAAGACCTTTCTCTCTCTCTCTCTCTCACTGTCTAACTCTGCCTGTCAAATAAAAAAAAAAAAAAGAAAGAAAGAAAGAAAGAGAGAGAGATGATAGGCAGAGAGATGTTATCACTCTTGGTCTTTTTTAATATTTTATTTTGTGACCTTATGTTTATTCTATTTGAAAGGCAAAAAGAGACAGGTAGAAAGAGATCTTCCAACTGCTGGTTCACTCCCCAAATGCCCATAACAGCTAGCATTGTGCCTGTGCCAGGCCAAAGTACTTGGGCCATCACCTGCTGCCTCCCTGGGTGTACATTAACCGGGATTGGATCAGGAGCTGGGACCTGAACCCAGGCAGCTTGATACAGCACGCAGCTGTCCCGAGCAGTGTCTTACGTGCTGCACCAAAGTAACTGGAAGTCTTATTTGATGATTTACAATAAAATATTGGGTTTTTTTTGTTTGTTTTTTGTTTTTTGACAGGCAGAGTGGACAGTGAGAGAGAGAGACAGAGGGAAAGGTCTTCATTTGCCGTTGGTTCACCCTCCAATGGCCGCCGCGGCCGGTGTGCTTCGACCGGCGCACCACGCTGATGCGAAGGCAGGAGCCAGGTGCTTCTCCTGGTTTCCCATGGGGTGCAGAGCCCAAGCACTTGGGCCATCCTCCACTGCCTTCCCAGGCCACAGCAGAGAGCTGGCCTGGAAGAGGGGCAACCGGGACAGAATCCAGCACCCCGACCGGGACTAGAACCCGGTGTGCCGGCGCCGCAAGGTGGAGGATTAGCCTAGTGAGCTACGGTGCCGGCCTAAAATATTGTTTTAAATGGACTTCATTGAGGCCAATTTATATGAAATAAAGTGATTCCTCTGTTCCCAGCACATAACCTCAGGTGTTTTGTCAAATGCCTACATCCGTGCGACCCCCACCTTCGAGGCCCAAGATTTCCGGTGCCCTGAAAAACATCTCCTTGGGTCTCTTTGGCATCAATTGCCCCCTTCCCCTGAGACCCAGGAGGCTACTGCCCTGTTCTCCTGGCCCCTGCTGGTGAATTTTGCCAAGTCCTGGCTCTTCTACAAACGGAACCCTGCCACGTACACACACCCATGGCAGGTTTCTGTCCCTTAGGATGCCTTGGAGCCACGCCCACGCTGCTGCCAACTCAGCGGTCCATCACCGGATGCCTGCCCGTGACCGGCTAATCCAGGTTGCTGACTGCACGGTGCCTTTAGTTTGCATAAACAACACGGCCAACACGTCGTGCTCTCTTTCTTACTTTCGCACACATCATATGGTAGCTCCCCCTTATGCATGGGGGGATTCCAAGAGCCCCAGTGGATGGCCGGGACCCCAGGAGGTGCCAAATGCTGTCTACACTGGGCTCTTCCTATGTGTCCTGGCACGTGGCTGCACAGTCCCGGAATTATTCCCACATTTTCCGCCCTGAGGTCTCTTTAGCATTGCTACTCTGGCACCTGGGGGGCCATTACTAAATCCAATCAGAATTATTTGAACGCGAGCACAGGATGCTGCCACCGTCAATCTGACATCAAGTAACTAACAGACTGGTAGTTTATACAAGGTGGAAACGCTGGACGAAGGGATAATTCACGCCTCAGACCAGACAGCGAGATTCTGTCCCACTACTCAGAATGGTAGTAGGGACTGATTGCTTCTGGAATTGTCCACATCATGCGTGCACAGCGCTGGGACGGAGACGGTGGAAGGTGGGGGCTGCTGCGCTTTGATGGCTGCCCGTGGGGCTCTCGCGGTCCTTCAGCCGCTGCAGGACGAAGCACACATCCCTTTGCCTCAGTTTCTCTGTGCACTCACCTAATGACGGACAGGCAGGTGGCCAGCACACACAATGGGGCAAGGAGCCACCTCAGGGCTGTTTCCTCTCCTATCTGCACGGCTGTTTCTCTGGTATTTGGACCAAGACCTGGATTTCAGAGGCAGGGAAACATTTACCATCATAAAATGCTAACTGGTCCTCCAGCCAGCTGCCAGCCCAGCTTCCCACCAGCACACACTAGGACGTCCGTGTCCCCCACATCCTCAGCCGCTCTTGGAGTGCCCCCACTTTCCAATTTGTACAGAACATAGAAACACAACAGTCATCACTTAGGTCTTCATACGCATTCCTTCTTTTTCTATCTTCCCCTGCCTAGACTTGCTGTCAAAATCATCTGTTGGGCAATCTTCTTGTTTTCTTCTTGTTTTTTTTCCCCCAGAACAGCTCATGGAAAACCAGAATTCTTTGCGTCTCCACATAAGTCTCTTGAAAGACCATCTGGGTGTGGTGTTTTTTATGGCAGGTGAATCCCACCCCTGCTCTCCCTGGGAGCTCCACTGTCTTTGGTGCTGTTAGGTGCACGTGGGCCAGAGGACATTCTGCAGCAGCCGGGCCTTGAGGGAGGGCCCAGGGAAGGGGCAGTCACCGAACCTAGGAGTCCAAGAAGGCTGCAGGAAGCAGGCTTGGCTCAGATGAGAAGGGACGAGGGAGAGGGGAAGGGGTGGGACGCTGCCTGCTCTTTCTTGGGGTTGAACCTGGGGATGCCTGTGACGTAGCTGGCAGTGTCTCACACCACGTTGTCGCCCACGAGGGCTACGTTCAGTGCCTGACTGCACAGATGTCACATAGGTGCATGCGTGTTTCTATGTGTCCACACAGGCGGACACACCTGGCATTTGCATGAGCTCTGTGAAGTGGGCGTGTCCTGTGTGTGTGTGTGTGTGTGCATTTTCCAGCTGCTTGTTAATCGTTTCCATCATCGGAATATCACACTGCCTTGAATGCACTTGTGTCTGTTGTGTGGCCTCTGGGTCTGTGTGCCTGCATGTGCAAGTGTGTGTGTGTGTGTGTGTATGAGTGCGTGTGATAGAGAGAGAGATGGGGATAACAAATAAACGATGCACTGTCACAAACACCGAGCAGCTCATTATGTGGCTGCTCTGTTAAACAAAACCCACACATCGATTGTGTTTGCACACACAGCGCATGCTGGTGCTGTGTGTGTGTGTGTGTGTGCGCGCGTGCAGGAGGGTGTCACCTCGCCTGTGTCTGAATCTGCAGACTCCGCACCCTGTGCGCTTGCCCGCCGCCCCCCTCCGCCTCCGCGCCCCCTCCCCCAGCCTCAATGCAAAGACAGCGGCATAATGTGGCCGTGTGTGTGTGTGCGCGCGCGCGTGTGTCTGTGTGCATGTGTGTGTGTGTGTGTGCTGGCCTTTTATTTTGCTCACTCTTCTGTGACAACAGAGCGCTTTCCCTGCTCACCTCCTCTTCCACATTGCAATCCTTTGGGGATATCAAGGGCAAGCCAGAGAAGGGTTACCTGGAGAAAAGGGTTGCTACGCAACCAAACACCCACCACCCCCGAGCACCACCAACCCAAAACTCCGTTCCAGGCCTGCAACCAGATTAGCATATTAATGAGGCTGTAATTTCGCCCGAATTGTCTGCTCGTACACACTCAACTCACAGCACACTGGCCCAGGAGTTTGCTATGCAAATAAACTGGTTTTACAGACTGCGACTTAATTAACTCATCTAGTTCATCCTCCTAACAGAAAAAGCAGACGAACTACAGATTAATGAACCTGTGTTTGCTCGCCCCGCTCTCTCCTGCTGCAGCCAGCGCCTTCCTCTTTTAATGGTCCGGTCCTCTCCCTTCTCCACCCTGAACCTCAGGGCTCCCGAAAGCCACTGGCTTCTCCCACCCCCGTTTCTCTCCCACCCCGCCTCTGCTGGGGGCTCCCCGCCCCACGCCCTGCTCAGGGGTCTCCCGGTTCCCAGGCAGGCCGGCGGGGAGCCAGAGACCTGGAAATTGGGACACTGTTCCTTTAACAAGAGGAGCGCGCAGGCTTTATTTTTGACACAGGATTCATAGTTTAGCCCCAGCCCTGATATTCCATCAGCAGAATACAGACGGTAGAAGAAGACGCTTCTCCCAGCCTGCGTGCTAATTAGAAACGCCAGTCCTGGCCGCCGCCCACGCTCCTCGGCTTTCGCCTCTGCGTCTTGGTGGGGGACACATGCCCAGGAGGGGCTCCCTAGACTCTCGGTGGGTGCAATGCGCTGGGTGCACCAGGCCCTGAGGGGGATGCAGCTTTGAACTCGGCACCGCGTCTCCGGGAATCCCTGCTCTCTTCTCCCCGGGTCCACACCACATGGAGGTCTGAGCATGGCACCACTTCCTCCAGGAAGCCCTCTCTGGTTTGGTGAAACGCAGCTGACAGATCTAAGCCTGGAGGAGGGTGCCGCAGTGGGAGGAGGGTGCTGCCAACGGCCCTGGCACCTGCCCGAGGAGAACACGTCACGGTTCCTGCTTTGCTTCTTCACGCGTGGCTGTGGGGTTGGGCATGCTCCCTGGCGGCCCGGTCCACGCTCAGGCCCTGCCGTTTCATGCATGGGTTGTTACAAACGCATCCTCTATCTGTGCTCCCTGCCTGCTGTTGCAGCTCCTCCTAACCAGACGTTCTCTGGAGAGAGAAGCCAGGGCCTCCTTCCCTCAGACGCCTTGGATGGCTCCCTGTGGTCCTTAGGACAAAGCCCGAGCCCAGCATCGCTCAAGGCCATCTGCGATCCGATCCGTGATCTGTGACCTTCGATCTGCCGAATCCCGCCCAGGTTCTAGGAGCCACCCAAGCACCTGTGGGGAGTGGGAGACGCCTGAGATCTTTGTTCAAGGGGCAGCTTCCCAGGCTCTGCCTCCAGATATGCTGCCTCTGCTGGGCCAGTGTGGCCCCAGGAATTGTCCTCTGCACCCCAGGCCCAGCTGACCCCGGTGCAGGTGCCCTGGGGCCACACGGAGCGGAGCGGGACACGGCCCTGTGCGGCCCTCACGCCGTGCGCTAAAACGCCTGCCTGCACTAGGTCCACCTGGCTGAACGATTGGTCAGGGCCCATCCTCCTGCCCCAGGCCCCACCTGTGAGCCCCTCCTCGTCCTGTCAGGAAGCAGCCCTGGGCGCAGGTGCGTGGGCCATGGCGGGCCGACTCAGGGATGGGATTGCGTGTTTTCAACTGTTCCTCAAAACCTAGAGATGTTTGGAAATTCAGATAAAAATCAATTCTCCCAAACGGTTGCCCTTACTGTCAATCAATAAAGGAGCATGAGTGTAAATAGAAGGAGTGGGTTCTGGGGTCCCGCCTCGGAGACCGATGCTTCACCACTGATGGCGGGAAAGTCCCTTCTGCTCACTCACGTGCCTCAGCCTCCCCACAGGCAAAGCGGGGGTAACGCTAGTCCGCCCGGTAAAGAGGAAGCGGTGGACAGCGGCGTGGTTAGTGCCTGTGGGCTGTGGCTAAGTGCAGCCTCCGCGGGAGTCCTTGGCCAGCTGCTGTCCTGCTCTGGGCTTCTCTCTGAGCACGGCGCCTGGTGCTTAGTAGGTACTCAACCAGGGAAAGTCTCATCACCAAGTGCACAGCTTTCCCACACGGCCTCGGGCGCTGCTCCCACCAGGCGCAGGAGAAGAGAGACGGGCGCACAGACAGGCAGAGGCACAGCTGCCAAGGGAGACACAGATGCGCTCAGACACACAGTGTGGACAAAGACAAACACAGAGAAAGACTCGCGTCGCGATGAGCACGGGCAGACGCGCGTTCATCCAGATCACACGCGAACCACGACCACAGACACACAAAGGAGACAGGCACACAAAGGTGCATGCACACACAGACACACGCACACAACACGCACACAATGCCCGGCCGTTTTGTTCTCTTGTACCAGAATCAGAGGCGGCGGGGGCGGCAGCTGCCTCCCGTCTCCGTAACAAGCCCGCATTTATTTGAAGAGTGTCAGGAGGTCATTCCTCAGCTAAATAGTGTCATTGCCGTCCCGGCCTCTCTCCTCCTAGGACCCGCACCAGCGTCCATTCATCACACCCGCGCCCCAGCCCCAGGGCCTCCCAAGCCCCTCCCCGCACGGCGGGTGGGGGGCGGCCTCCAAATCCCGGCCCTGGCCCTGACCCTCCAGTCCCCCCTCCACACCCAGGGCTCCCATCCTGCACAGGAGAAATGCATTTGTTCCCACTCATTCATTCACTCTAGACTATGTTGGATCCCTTAAAATCACCACTTCTGAGAGGTCAAAAATGGTCAAATATCAGGGAGTTCAAACGTCTCCTCTCTGGGCTCCCTCCCCCGCAGTGCTGACACAGAGCAGCCTCCCTGGCCAGGGTGTGCACTGAGTGGTGGGCGTGGTGGGGGTGGGGAGCAGGCGTTATTCCAGACCAGGAGTCCAGGGGTGGGCAAAGAGAGCTGGGAGCGAGGGCCACCGAGCAGGGAGGAGCACAGGCATGCGGCAGCTAGGATTCGGGAAAAAATAAAATTTCTATGGGGGCTGGTGTTCTGGCATAACAGGTTTATGTGACATCGGCATCCCGTGTGGGTGCTGGTTTGAGTCCCGGCTGTTCTGCTTCTGATCCAGCTCCCTGCTAGTGCACCTGGGAAAGCAGCAGCAGGTGGCCCAAGTGCTTGGGCCCCTGCACCACGTGGGAGACCCAGATGAAGCTCCTGGCTCCTGGCATTGACCTGGCCCAGCTCCAGTGGTGTGACCATTTGAGAAGTGAGCCTGTGAGTGGATGGAAGCTCTCTCTCTCTGTCTCTCTCTCTGTCTCTCCCTCTCTCTATCTGTATCTCTACTGGGACCGCTGAACCCATGTGGGAGAACTGGGTCGAGTTCTGGGCCCAGCTTCAGCCTGCCCCCCCCCCCCAGCTACTGCAGCCATTTGGGGAGGGAAGCAGTCGATGGACGATGGACGTTCTCTGTCTGTCTCCGCCTCTCTGTCACTCTCCCTTTCTAATAAATAAATACATCTTTAGAAGGAAGCACGCAGGCTTACGGCTGAGTGGGGACGAGCCGGGAAGGATGAGCATAGTGGCGGCAAGGCCAGGGTGGAGGCCGCTGCCTCAGTCCAGGGTCAAGACCACGACAGGCAACGCCCAGCCCACCGAGCAAGGAGCCACCGGGCAAGGAGAGTCTTCACGGACGCTCCCCTTCCTGGTTCTTTCCGTGGTGGGCGTGGTGGTGTCATCCAGGTCCCAGACGTCACTCCTGGGACCCGGATCTGAAGCAGCACCCCCAGGCCCTGGTGTGCTCTGTGACACCATGGCTCCCCCAGCCCTCCATGACGCCGTAGCTCCCTTCTTCTCTGTCATTTTGCTTCCTTTCAGTTCCCCGGGGGTCAACTGTGGTCTGAAGACATTAGGTGGAAAGTTCCAGAAATACACAATTCAGATGTTTTCAACAGCACACCACTCGGGACAGCTGGACAAAATCTCACGCCAGCCCACTCCATCTTGCCCAAGGTGTGCGCCATCCCCTTACCCAGTACACAGCTCAGTGAGATATTTTGAGAGAGACAGAAGGGGTGAGACCACAGGTTCATAGCTTCCATGACAGTGTATTGTCATAACTGCTCTATTAGCTCTTGTCACTGATTCCTTACTGTGCCTGGCTTACAAATTAAACTTTACCATAGGCGCGTATAGAAGAAAACATGGTATATGGGGGAGGGGGGTCCCATGACCCACAGTGTCAGGCAGCCCCGGGGGCTCCTGCCACGAGCCCACCTTCAATAAGTGGAGGAGGGCCGTACAGGTGACCCTGGTGTCTTTTCTACCTACCATTCCCCAACTAGCACACGAGCTGGCTTGCTCCCGACGGAGGCCTCCCTGCCTGAGTTAGCGCCCGGCGCACAGCAGGTGCTCAGGGACCATCAGTCTCGTCCCTGGATGAATGAGCCTGGGTTCCCAGCAGGTTCCCCAGTGATTCCCAGGCAGGTGTTCGGGACCGGGGGCCTGGCCCTGTCACTCTCAAAATGTACTTGACCTCCACCCCATCCCGGACAAGGAGCTCATCCCCTTTCCCAGCAGCCTCTGCGGCTGCCACTGACGCCTCCCAGGGCTCCCATCCCTCGCCCTTGGGCAGCTCTTGTGGGCCATCCAAAAAGGCCTAATCCTCCCTCAAACAGCAGCCCTGGCCAGGCTCAGAGACCTGCCTCCCAGCCCCTTCAACAAACCCCATCTCTAAGTTTCCCCTCCATCATGGGAGAGGCACGAGGGGCCGGCAGCTGGCCTCTCCTCGCGTGGACACCGGCCCCTGGTTATGCCTTGCATCTGGCTCCATCTCCGGGTCACCCCACCAGGAGCTTGCCTTCTCTCCATAATCCTGCAGGAAAGTGTTCAGAATCGACTTCTTCCACGTGAGGGCCACAGAGGGGAGGGCACCCCCCCCCCGCCTCGCCACGGCAGCCCCCAGAGAGATGAGTGATGGGTGATGAGGAGGGAAAGAGTGTGGAGAGGAAATGGCCTCCCCTCCAGGCGCTTGTGGTCTGGGTCCGTCCCCATCAGGGCCATGCCCCTGGCACCATCTTCGTGAGCGACTCCAGTTGGGCCCACGTCTGAAAGGTGGGAGAAGCATGGGAGTCAGAACAGGACCTGAGTGAGTGGGAGCAGCTGGACCACCAGGGATCTCCCGGAAGCCCTGAGCAGGCCCTTGCCCTGTGGGCCACCCCGGGGGCAGGCCAGGTTGGGAGGTCACACAGGGACTTCCTGGAAGGCCTCAAGTCTCTGGGTGTCATCCGAGGAGACTCCCAGCTGTTCACACCGTGGCCTCCCCCTGGATGCCAGCAGGAAGGGACTCCTTTCCACCCCAGGCCATTTTCTGGTATTTTCCGCCACGTCTTTAAGAGACAAACCGACAAACCTCAGCTTTGGTCCAGATGCCCTACAAGGAGTGGATGTTGGAGGTAATGGTCAAAGTGCCGCCTGGGAGGCCGGGATCCCCTATCGCAGTGCCTGGATCTGAGTCCCAGCTCAGCTCCTGATTCCAGCTTCCTGCTAGTGTGCACCCCGCCAGGCAGCAGTGAAGGTTCGAGGGGTTGAGATCTCGCCCCCCCCCACATGAGAGATCTGGGTGGGGTTCTTGGCTCCCAGCTCCAGCCTGGCCAGACGTGGATGCTGCAAGCATTTGGGGGAGTGAACCAGTAGATAAGAACTCTCTCTCTCTCTCTCTCTGTCTCTCTGCCTTTCAAATAAATACAAACATAGAAAACCACCTGGGGTGGCGAGAAGTCAGGCAGTAGAGAGGCCCACTCAACAGGAGCTGTGGCCAGAGGAAAAGCTGCCAACTGCCTGCCACCTCCCATGGGGGTTACCCACTGTGCAAGCCCACCCAGAGTCAGCGGGAAGAGGGCCTCTGATGCTGTCGGAACAGGTCAGCCTCCTGGGACATGGAGCAAGTGCAGAAGCCTGGGGAGTGGACCCCGGGGAGCAAGCAGCACACCCCGCCCCACCCCCCGTCCTAGCCCTGCCCTTGGCATGGTGCCTTGCACATATTGGAGTTCAGCACATGTTTGTTGAATGAATGAATGACCCTTGCTCCAGCCTGGGCCAATTCCCTGGAACTTTCCTTCTTCAAAAATTTGCACTCATTTTAGTCTCTTCTTCCTTGAACAGCCTCTGCTTCCTCTCCGAAGCCCATTTCTCTTCTATGCTGAAGGGAGGAAGGAGCTACAAAAGAAGCTCTGCCGTGTGTTTCCTTTCATAGAAAAGTTTAGAGAATGCAAACTAATCTATGGGGACAGAAGCAGATCAGTGGTTGCTCAGGGGTGGGGGCAGGGAGGAGGGGATCACGAGGGGTGGAGGGTGACTGTGAGTGAGGGGCGCGTTCCTGCCCTGACCGTGCTGGTGACGTCTCGGGATAAACAGAGCAAACCGCACCCTTTAAATACGTGTGCTTTATTATCTCTCCATTGCACCATCATGCAGTTGGACCCGCAAGGCCCTAGTTTCCCATGAAAACCCTGTAGCTCTCCCCCCTCTCCCTGGTGGTCAGCACGCCAGCAATCATTCATGTTGGGCCTCTACCACGCGCCGGGCACTGGGATGGATGCAGATGTGGGAGGGGGAGAGATTCGGTCCAGCTCTCGGTGATCTTGGGGGGCGGGGGGTGAGCGGGGGTGCTGTGAAAGTGTGGGGTTCCCTGGAGGAAAAGGCGACGTGTAGGGAGATGTTGGAAAATCCAGTCGAAGGATTTCAGGAGTGCAGGGGTAGAGGAAGCGGCAGGTAAGGCAAGACAGGGCGCCAGGGGCTCACAAGCAATTCCAGGGCTTGGCTTTAGTCCTGGCAGCAATGGGGGAGACCCCAGAAGGTCGTTAGCATCAGAGAAATCTGGTCAGTTTTGTCCTACAACAAAATCGCTCTGGCTGGGGCACGAAAGACGGGCAGCAAGGGACGGCTGGGAACCGAATGTCCTGGCAGGTGATGGCTTGGCCTCAACTAAACCACGGCTATGCATAAGGGAGAGATGGACTCAGCAGGGTAGGGGATGGATTCTGGAAAAAGAGAGAAAGAGAGAGAGAGAGAGAGAGAGAGAGAGAGAGAGAGAGAAGCCATCAAGGTTTCTGGCCCGGGCGGCTGGGTAAGCTGGGTGGATGGCAGTGCCTGTGGAGGCAGCAGGTGTGGGGAAGGGAGACAGTGATGATTCTAGATTGATGACACAGAGTTAGAGGAGCCTGGGGCCCACTGGGAACCTGTCCAGCGGACATTGGGTGGCCGACATGAAGGAGCCGAGTCTCAATGGTCTCTCAGTAAGCCATGGGATCCTTGAGAACAAAGACTCCCCCCCATCCTCGCTGCGTCCACAGCCAGCTGCCCTAGAGACCTAACATAGATTTTTCTCCTGACAGATGTTTGTCAGTTCACCTGCTGCTGAATTCTCCCTCCAGATTTGCACAGGTAAGTCCAGCTGCAAGGAACATCTGGGTCTCTATCGGTGAGGCTTCTACGTCTCCGTGGCGCAAGCCTCAGGTGAGCACAGGGAGAGCAGACAACTCCCTCCCAACTCCCACCCTGCTCCGCATTCCTGGAGGGAACATCCGGCCTTTGGACAGCTCCTCTTCGTGATCAGTTTGCCCTGGGGAGGAAACAGGTCTCTACTTCTGCCAAGTGCCCATCGCTGTACCTAGGACAGCTCCCCAGGGTGCTCCAGGAAGCCCCGGCCTGGGGCCAGGGGCACACAGCTCACCGCTCAGAGACTGCAGGGTGGAACAGAGGTCTGGTGACTTAGCAGGGGCGTCAGGGGGCCTGAGTGATGGCCCAACGCTGGCTGATCTGCTGGCCTACCCTCTGCAGCGTTTGCCTCTGAGGACACTGAGGGTTTCACGTTAGAAACGCCACGAATGTGTAGAAGAGGAAAGGAACCAGCCCAGAGTCTCACAGCCAGGAAACCAGACTCCCTCCTCTCCCGCAGGTCCCGATGTCTCCAGGGAACATGTACAATCAGCGGTCACTCTACTTATCTTACACGCAGGAGCCACAAACGCCCCCTCCCTTGGGGCATTTTGCATCTCTTCCTGGCTTCCTATTTAATCTTCCTCACTCTCCTGGGGCAAGAACTGGGTCTGATTCATCTTCCCAGTCTCCAGCCCCTTGCAAAGTGCCTGGAGCCTCAAACAGTATCTGCTGATTCATTCTGATCCTCAGAGGAGGTGGAAAAGAGAAATCCTTGAAGGAGGGGAGAGACCAGCCTGGGACTGAATCATGCCCACACGCTGGGCTGCTTCTGGGTGCCTGGGTTCCTGCCCTGCCCCTTCACCACCATGTGGGAAATGACAAGGATGTCTGTAGATGGGAGTAAGGATGGAGGGAAGGGCTTGCAACGTGAGCAATCGGAATCCCCATGGAAGGGACCACGTTCTCACAGAGGACTGAGGGGTTGGCTGATCCACCATGCCCAGAGAACCAGAGGCAATGCTGCATGGAGTGGCAAGGTCTGGCACCTTGAGGCCAATCGAAGGAAACCATTCCTTTCGGGAGAGAGGGTATTACCGTGCTATCCCCAGACACCCCGGGGATGCAATCGTGGTCTGGAAGTTGCTCAACCTCTCTGCAGCTCAGTTTCCCCATCTGTGAAGTGGGTGGAATAATGGCACCTTATGACACCTGTCAAGGGAGCTACACCGTGCCCAATCTCCAGGCAAGCTGCTGCCAGGGCTGACCACTTTCTCAAAGGTGCCTGTCAGGAGGTGCTGATGGTGCCTTGTGCTGAAACAGACTGGGCTGGGACTCCCTTACACCAGAAAGATTTCTGAGGCCACTCCAGCTCCACGGCGTCTGGTCTCCTCTGCTCCCAGGCACCGCAGAGGGACCTGGCTGTGCTGACAGCCGTGTCCTATAGCTGGGTCAGCTTTCTGAGAGAGAGGGGCCCTACAGCACCAATAAACCCAGGAGCAGACTTGTTCTAACAGCTAAGGCACCTGCATCCCACATCAGAATCCCAGCCCCAGCTCCAGCTTCCTGCTCACGCACATCCGGGGAGGCAGCACTGATGGTGCAAGTGGCTGGGTTCCTGCCACTCACGTGGGAGACCCCTACTGAGTCCCGGTTCTCAGCTTAAGCACATCTCTGGCCACCGCAGGCATTTGGAGAGTGAACCAGTGGATAAGATCTCTCTCTCTCTCTCTCTCTCTCTCTCTCTCTCTCTTTGTCCAGTTTCACAAGACCTTCAAAACACCAAAGCAGGAAAGCAGAAGGGCAAAGAGGGCTGGCGCCGCGGCTCACTAGGCTAATCCTCGGCCTTGAGGCACCGGCACACCGGGTTCTAGTCCCGATCGGAGCGCCCCGGTTGCCCCTCTTCCAGGCCAGCTCTCTGCTGTGGCCAGGGAGTGCAGTGGAGGATGGCCCAAGTGCTTGGGCCCTGCACCCCATGGGAGACCAGGATAAGTACCTGGCTCCTGCCATCGGATTGGCGCGGTGCGCCGGCCGCAGTGTGCCGGCCGTGGCGGCCATTGGAGGGTGAACCAACGGCAAAGGAAGACCTTTCTCTCTCTCTCTCTCTCTCTCTCTCTCTCGCTGTCCACTCTGCCTGTCAAGAAGAAGGAGGAGGAGGAGTAAGAGGAGGAGAAGAAGGGCAAAGAGGTTCTGAGAGGTTTCTACAATCAGGGGCAGTGGGCAGGGCCAGGCTCGGGTGACACTGCCCCCTTCCCAGCAAGGGCTTGGCCAGGGGAATGGGGGCTTCCTGCCAGTGGTGGGTTCAAGGCAGGGTTTCTTCACCTGGGTGCTGTTGACCTTCTGAGAGGGATGATGTGGGGGAGAGGGGGTTACTGTCCTGCTCATCGTAGGACGCTTAGCAGCATCTTTGGCCCCCACCCACCAGACTCCCTGCAGCCCCCTCCACCCAGTCATGTCCCCAAAACGTGTCTCCAGACGTGGCCAATGTCCCTGGGGAGACAAAATCCCCACTGATGTAAAGGGAGCTTCCCAGAAGGGAAGGCCCGGGAAGGGGAACAGACTGGCAGGTTCCAGTGCAGGGAGAAGAGGCGGGAGAGAGGGAGGGTGGACGAGCCGCCTTTGGCCTTGGGGGAAGAAATCAGGACCCCAGGGGCCTGGCTCAAGCATCTCCTGTGCTATTCTTCCTGTCTCTGCTAATAGGGCTGTGGTCCCATTCTGTAGATGTTTATTGATTGCCGTCTGTAGACAAAGCACTTTCACACATTCATTCCCAACGGTTCTTCCAGGGAGCTGCAATGTGTCCGTGGTTCCTTAACATGGCATCACTACTAATTCACGACGGTCAACATTTGTCCGGCACTCACCCAGCGCGGAGCCCCGTGCAGGGACGCCACACCAGGTTGTTTCTTTCATCATTGTTTTTGGTTTGAAAAAAAAAAAAAAAAAAAAAAAAAAGAACTCAGAAAGATAAGCAGCTAAGTAAAGGCACCCAGCTTGATACACTCTGGGTGATGAACTGAATGAATGAATGAATGCCCAGCATGCCCCTCTCTGGTATCTGTAGATGCTGTGTGGAAATTCTCACTGATGGGCGGGTCTCCCTGCCTGGCTGTGAGCAGCCCAGGCAGGGACAAGGACACTGCTCATTCTCAATGGCATCTTCAGCCTCTGGTGTACAGTCGGGTCCAACACATGTTTACCAAATGAGCAATTGAAGGACAGTGTTTTTCATAGGCCCAATTTGCCTTTATAAACACCGCAAGCCCTGTCCCATACTAGGGCTCTATGTGCTGTGGTCCAGAGATAATGGGTAGCAGATACAGACTGGAGTCAGGGTTCTATAGAATGCTTCTATTATGTAAAGGAACACTGCAGGGTGACAGGGAGCACGATGGTCCAGATGAGACCCATGGGAAGGAGCTCTGCGTGAGTCCAGGACAGCCCCAGCCCACTGGTAGGCTCTTCGACGATTCCCAGTGCGTAACTCTGTCCGCTACCCCTAGAAAGTGGCCCTCGCCTCCCTTCACTATCTACTCCAGGGACGCCCTCATCTGCACCTGCGCAGATCCAACACTTCTCCTTGTAAAGAGCAAAGAAAGCAGCTCCCCCAAAGGGCCCAGTAACACCAGCTAGTGTGCAAGCTGCTTACCAGTCTCCTGAGCTTCATCTCTGCTCTCAGCATCCCTGGGCAGGCACAGGTACTGCCCCCATTTGGCAGGTCAGGAAAGAGACGTGGGGAGCCCAAGCATCCCCACCTGCCATGACTGAGCTGGTCCACACTGGAGCTCAAACTCAGCTCCTCTAACTTCGCGCCCTCTTCTACCTGGACAGATGGGACAAGAGCTCTTGGAGGAGAAAATGAGATCATAAAAAGTGGCCCACCTCTTCCCCCACCATCGTCTCCCCCCAGCCCTTACCATCCTCTGCTGGTCTTTTCCTCCCCTTTACAGGGCTCTGATGCACAAACAGACCAAAACCAGTCCTGTTGACCGTCTACAAGACTTTTATCCCCGTTCCACAGGTGCAGAAACTGGGGCACAGAGAGGCTAAGGGACCTGCCCTATTTCCCACAGCAGGTGAGTGAGGCAGCCATGTGCTGACCTGGGAGAATCAGGCTCCAGAGCCTGCACTGTTAACACGGTACTGTGTTACCTCCACCGCAAACTGGCTAACTTTTTCCAAAAATTATAATTTACATTTGCTGGCTCCCTGTGTCTGTACTTTTGTGTGTAACCCAGTGAAGTCTTCAGACCCAACAGCAGCAAACAAAAGTCACTCTCCAAGGCCACAGAGCCATTTCTCAACCCCTACTCGATCCTGGATCCAGACAGCAGAATCTACCCACCCCACCATTGCACCTCTTGGTGCCTCAGGCAAGCTTTTTTCTTGCTTTTCCCAAACTAGGAGCTCACCCAGCCATCTGCTCCACATGCAGACCTCAGAAAGGCGAACGCAGCTCAGTCCCTTCTCAGCTCTGCTCACCCAGCTCCTCTCACTTTTGCAGCTCCGGCATCATCTACGTATGCATTCATTATTCATCCCAGCAACAGCCATGTATTGAACAACTATGTTCCAGGTTCTGGGCCAGGCACTGGGGATTCAACAGTGAATGAGACAAACACAGTCCATCCGCCCTTGTGTAACAGATATTTTATTAAGGAAGACAGACAATGGGTACCTAGACATACAAATAGGATAATACTAGATATTGATAAGGGCTTTAAAATATACATAGAGAGTGACTAGGGTGAAGTGTTTTAGATAAGGTGGACAGGAAAGACTTCTTTGAGGAGTTGATATTTGAGCTGAATGACAAAAGGGAGCCAAACTTGGTGAGGCTCTGAGAGCCGAGGGGCAAACCACAAGCCCACCGCAAAGGTGTTGAGAGTGAGAGGATCTAGATCTGCCTGAGGCACAGCAGGGTGCAGAGACAGACAGGAGGGGCAGGCAGGAGCCATCCTCAGAGGGCCCTGCCTACCAGGATGAGGAGTCTGGCTGTGATTCTAAGTGCAATGAGAAGTTGTTGGAGGGTTGGAGGCAGAATGACAAGATCTGATTTATGATTCTCAAATATAACTTTTAGTTACAGTGTGGAGAAGAGATTGCAGACAAGGGCAAGATAGAAGAAGCAGGGAGTCTGGTCAGGAGACCACTGCAATAAAACAGATGAGATGGTGGTGGCTTGGACCAGGGCGATAATGGAGAAGAAGATGAGAGGCAGATGGGCTGGAATATATTTTGGAAGCAGAGCTACCTGGGATTGCTGTTGGATTTGGACGCAAGGCAGGAGGAAGGGGGATCAATGATGACTCCTTGGTGTGGGCCTAAGAGATTGTTCACACAAACTTACTCCATTCTGTAAAACGCCCACCCAACCCATGAAGGAAGAGCCCTCTGTTCTTGGCATTCATCATTCTTTCTTTCACAGTGATGACTTAAAAGCAACTTCCAAGTCCAGGCCACAGGTCTTGGTGGCTTGGGAATCCAAAGGGACTAAAGAAACAGCTTTGTAACCCTCATGTGCCTCGTGTGAACGCCAATGAGGCCTGGTTCAGAATCACAGGCCTTCACTGTGTCACCGCCAGCCACACCCTGAGTGTCTCTGAGTCTCTGCTCCCTTTCTGTAAAATGGTAAAATGGGCATCACAAATACTTACTACTTCTCAGAGCTGTGGTGAAGATAAGGGATCCAAGGCACCTCCTGGTCACCATTCAGTAAACAACGTTCTTCTCCAATTCTCTTTCACTCACCCAAGGTCAAAGCTTCTCTTCTCTCCTGGCACCATGAGCGTTTACATCCTGAGAAGGTGAAAGGTGCAGGGTCCAGGCACAAGCACTTTGGCTGCAATTAAAAATCTGGGGGTGTTTGAATGAAGGAGTAACACTCAGGGTCTGGAAGAACCAAAGGGTCACAGTCAGAAGCCCCTCATTGTTACAAATCCTTCTGGCTCGAGAATAATCCTGGTTATTCCTGCCTCATGGGCAAAGGAGCTCGCCCCAGCAGGGGAGCCAGAGAGACTGCACAACTCTTAATTCACAAGACCTCCTGCAACACTGAAGACTGGACTTAGCTGATACCCCTGCCCTGGGGAAGACTTGCAGGGTGCCGAGAAGACCACAGGAAGCAGTGGCCCCAGAGCATCCAGGCTGTGAAGGAGGCAGTGGCTCTGAGATGCCAGAGGGAATGTGCTCAGACCTGAATCGATGGAACGGGAGGCCCCCGCCTCTGGGGAGGGAGTACGTGGTGCTGCTTCCTTCCCCCCCTGCACAAACTTACATAGTCAAGCGACCCAGAAAAATCGGGTCACAGGAATGAAGGCTGTGACATCAGACATCCGAGGACACCATGGACATGCAGAAAATGAAGTACCAGATTCAAGTTTTGGACCCAAACTTTCAAAAGAAATCACTTTCCTCTTAACCTGGAAGACTGCTTTCCTTGTAGGCCTCTTCTCTGCCTCAAAGGGTTAAGTTCGCTTAATGTCCCTCACTTTGAACCTCACAAGTCACCTTTCTTCACTTCTGTTCACCCTCATGTTAGACAACAGATCCTCCCCACATCTTATTACTTTTCTACCCAAGAAGTCAAGATGCCAGGGACATGAAGTTCCCCAAACTAAAATTTCCAATCCCCTTGCCCTGTCTTACAGGGAAAAAAAATTAAAAATTCAAGTGCATGGCATTCGTTACCACTTAGTTCTGTTTTAAACACGAATTTCCACTTCTTTAGGCATGAAAATTGGAATCTGTTTTTGAGGACAGTTAAGAGAAACCTTTCATACAGCGTTTATTTGAGAAGAAAGAAGACACTGTGTTGATGGCTCGTTTTGTTCTCTGAGATTTAAGTATACCTGTGTACCGGAGGCAGGTGCCAAGGAGGGAGCAAACGGGTGGAATAAGCACTTGGGGAAGGCGAGAGGCAGAGAACGAAGCAGCGAAGGAAGCAGTAGACGAGGAAAGCGCTGGTAACCCAGGCATTTTGCCTCCACCGCGGAACAGCAGGTTCAGCACCGCGGACAGCTCCCGCCTTTGTCTGGGTCCCGGCTCCGGCTCGCGGTGCGCTGCCAAGCGGCGCCAGCCGACGTGCCCCGGCCTCCTGCGACAAACCTGCTTGGGGAGAGAGAAAGAGCAGGGCCAGCACTCAAGGTGTTTCCCTCTTCTCCCCGCATCCTCCGAACTCAGCCTGGTCCCTTCCCACCGCATCTCGGCGGCCGTTTTTAACTGGTTTCCCGCGTGATCTCGCTGCTGTCTACACAGTATCAGGACAGGTACTGGGGGCCGCTGGGTCGCCCTGGCGAATTCAGGTTCGGTTCGAAATTCGTTTCACTGTCACTGCCCGAGGCTCCAGCCGCACACGATTTGTCCCAGACAACACCCCTCCTTCGACCCCCAAAAAAGAGATACGAGAAAGCCCGCGACGTGGAAAGCTCTCCGGGTGCTTGTGTCCGGGGCTGTGTACACGCAAGGGTCTCCCGGCCAATCGAGCTTAGTCAACTGAGTCCCGCAAGCTCAAATCCAGGGGTGCGAACCCCTAAGAGCTAGGAAGAAGAGATAGCCTCTCGGACCAACGTTCTCTCCGCCGAAGAGTAATGAATTTCGTTCCCTTCGGAGCCGGCACCACCACCACCACCCCACCACCACCCTCCCCGGCCTCCCCGCAAGAACTCGGTAGCGTTTTCTTCCGCCTTTCCCGGCAAAGGCGTGTGGCTCGAGTTCAGCGAGCTTACAGGCTGCGCACGACATTTCCTTCCTGGGTCCTTTTGTAGGATGCAGGCCACAGGGACTTCTTCTCCGGTTCATCTTCACCCAAAATCTTGCTTCCCCCACGGATGGCCGGGCCGCCCGCAGAAGCTTGCTCGAGATCCCGCACCCACGTCCACAGACACGCACGCCTACGCTCTGCCCCGGGCCAAGAAAGTTGGGCGCTTCCTCCAAGCTTGCGAGAGTGGAGCCGCCACGCCGCCAATTTGTTCGCGCAGGGGCGCCCCAGGGCGACGTTAGCCGCGAAAATAAGTCAAAGAAAGGCCTCGGTGCAGGGGCCTGTGTGTGCTGGGAGCGAAGCAAGAGCTTTCTTCGTAGGCCCCCTACAGCTCGGCCCCCCCCCCCACCTGGGCACCGGGGAAGCACGAGACCGCCAACAACCGAGGCGCCCCAGACCTGCGCCGCAGAGAGTAGATACATATTCGCCTCCCAAATCAGACATTTCGCCCCCTCCCCACCCAAAAATGAAAACCTCCAGAATGTTTCGTTTTCCCGACACAGCACTCTGCCGTCCCCGCCCCCTCCCCTGGCAAGCAGGAGGAGAAAGGGCGCCGCGCGAGCGCGAACCGCTCCGAGGACTTTTAGAGAACGCGGGGTCCCCGCGGCGGTGCCCGCGGAGCAGAAGCGCGCGCGGCGGGGTAAACATACTCGCCTTGGGAGGAAGGAGCTGGGGTCGCCTTCCCTGGTCCCCGCCCCCCTCCCGGGGTCCGCGGCGGAGGGCGCCCGGGAGAGGCGGGGGCTGGGCCGCGCCCCCCTCCCCAAGCCCGCTCCGGCGCGCGGAGTTCAGAGCCGCTGCTGTGTAAACCGTTGCTTTCCGATGCAGATTTCCCTTTAACACCTTCTAAACAAAGGCTAATGAGGCCACTGCATTACTCTATCAACACACAATCATTAGCAACCGAGAAATACACACACTCGAACACTGCGCGGGGGGTGGGGGGCACACACACACGCGCGCACACACACACACTCAGCACCCGCGGGCTGCCAAAGTGGGGTGAATTCTAAAGGAGCCCGCATTAGGCTAACAAAAAGGAGGTGGGATGTGGAGGGGCGGGGAGAGGGAGAGAGAATGGGAGGAGGAGGGGGAGAGAGAGAGCAAGAGAAAAGAAAGAGAAGCAGGGTGCGGACTGAAACACACAGGGGCTGGCTTAAAGGATGATTAGAAAGTGCGGGATCCGTATTTAGGAGGTTAGGGAGCTCTGGAAGATTCTTCTCTTTGGGCTCTGGGGAGGAGTGGGGCTGTAAGCTCTCCACAACCTCTTCCAGGCCCCCTGGCTAGCCTCCATGGTCAGATAGGCCCTGGTGGAGCCAGAGCATCTGGCCACAGCCTAGCAGAACCCAGCAGGTCGCCAAAGGACTGGGGCCACCTGGGATTCGGACCACAGGGAAAGGAGGACGAGAATCCCAGCCATTCTCAGCCAGGATCTAGGGCACGGGCAGGGCAGCGGCCACTTGGAATCCACACTCCGCCGGCACTTGGCAGGGTAGCTGCACTGCCCTGCACCAAGCCCCTGGCTTTCCCCTCTCAGAACAAAACACCTGCGTTTTGCTCCCAGACTGGGGACTGGCGAGCACCTCTCCTTCCGCCTCTCTCCGGCCCCCTTCTGGCCCCAGGGATCAATCTCAGACTGCAGCCTCGCAATGCCCGGAGCCTGAGCTCTGCGCTGGGAACCAGCACTCTCTGGGGGTGCATCCCAGTGGGAGGGGATGCTTTCAGGAAGGAAAGAGGGGACCTGGGCCTGGCCCTGCTGTTCTCCCCGCCTGCTCTAACCTGGAGATGCAGCCTCCCGACTTTGTCCTTTAGCGGGACTGAAGATCTGACCCCAGAAAGCTGAGTCAGGTGGCGATGCGTGATCCCTGCCTGCTCTGACCCCTTAAAGCCCAGGGCCAGGTGTTAGAGGGGGCTTGGACATCAGGTGGGAGCCCCTCTTCCTGGCGTTGGGACAAGGAAGCTTGGGCAGGAATAAACTTGGGCAAAGGAAGAAGAAAGGAGAGGGGGAGGGAGGAAAGAAGGAGGAATGGAGGGAGAAGGGGGAGGGGAGGGAGAGGAGGGATTCCCTGCCTTTTTGATTAAACGTCCCGGGTCGGGCCTGCCCAGTTAACGAGACCGTTAATTAAGCCGCGCACGATTCCACTGACAGGCAGGCAGGCCCTGCGCCCCGCAGAGATGTTCCAGAAACCAAGCCGTCCACGGCCGGCCGAGCGCGAGTGGGGCACACCAGCAGCATCGACTCCGACTCTGGAGGGGTCCACGCGCCTGGGCCGGGGTTGCGCCCAGCCGGCTGCCCCCGCGAGGACCCGGGACCGCTCCCGCACCTCACCCCCGCCACCCCTCGCGCATCCCTGGACTGCCGCGTCGGCCTGAGCCCACGCCGCGACCCATCCGTTACAGCCCGCCGTCGTCGGCCCCGGCCCGCTTGGATGCGCACAGTCCTGGGCTTGTCCGTCGGGCGAACCCGAAGTCTAGAGGGCAGAGGCTGAGTCTCGTCGGAGAGCCAAAGCCGCCGCTGTCCTCCGGCCTCCGGGTGGCGGGTCCAATCTGCGCGCCCGCTCCGACTCCGGGCCGTGCGCGGCGGCGCGGCGGGGCGCTGAGAGTGTGTGCGCGGCGCGGCCTATATTTACACCCCAAACAAAATAATTACACTTTTGTCGGAGAGAGAAAGCCAGTGATTAGGCGCGGGCTCTTTGCGGCAAAACAGTTTCTCAGTGGTACACCAGTATAATTTTTCACGGCTGGCTGAAATCAAAGAGGGGAGGTAATGAATACGGCGAGCAATTTAAATTTACAATTTGTAACGCCGCCGCCGCCGCCGCCGCACAGACCCGGCCGAGAGCGCAGCTCCGAGGCGCTCGCTGCGTTTGTTTAATGTTAAAAGCGCGCCGGCTCTTGGGGGGTGGGGCGGAGCGTGTGTGTTGGGGGGGGGGGGCAAGGATCGAGGTCGAGAGAGGACGGGCTGCATCGCCCAAGATACCGCCCGGAGAGAGGGCGAGGGGCGCGCTTCCCCGGGGGGCCCCCAGCCAGCGCGCCCCCAGCGCGCGCGCTCCCCCGAGAAGACAGGCCCCCGCGGCCATTCTCAGGGAGCGAGTTCCTCCACGGGAACGAGGGGAGAGGCTCTGGCCGCCGGAGAAGCGCCCTCCCCGCCCCACTCCTGCACAATCTCCCCGGGCGAGGAGCGACTGAAATGTCCTCTTCGACCGACCGGCGGAAAAGTCAGCTCCAAACGTCCGGAAGCTCACGACGCCACTGCCGGGTGTGCGGTGTCCGGAGCCGCGGGGCGGAGAAGGGCACCCCCGCGGCCCGGCTCAGCACGCCCCCAAACGCCCCGGCTCCGGGCGGGTGTGCGCCTCCTCCCCGGTAATTAATTACGGAACTCAAGGGGGAATATGCAAACCGCACACTACTAACTCTACAGGGCTTAAGTGATTGGAAACAGATTATTATCTTGTTTGTCTTTTGTCTGTTTTACTTATCCCGCGCCGTCTGTCGAGTTGTAATGTTGATACTCTTTACTCTAGGAGGAAGATTTTTATATAGTAAATTCCATCAACATCTTGTCTAAGTGACATTGCGCCTGAATGCATTACCCTGTTAAGACATAAGCGGTTTATTAGTTACATATAGGGGCATCGCGCTGCCTGGTCGCCATCTGCCAGTTCTGCCAGGGCGGGCTGCGGCGCCTAATAGTTGCTCTGCTGGTGTGCACAGGGTGGTGGTGGGCTGGGGAGGACCACACAGGCTTCAAGAGCAGCCCGGCTGGGCCAACCCACTCGGGCCTGGAATGGGAGTGAGGCGCCCAGGGCCACTCAGGGGGCCGAGGGGCGGGTAGGATTGGTAAATTTCCACCCCGGAGGTGGAGGGTCAGAGCTCTCATCTCCTGTAGCTAGGGTTTCATCCCGATGGGGAGGGGATGGGGACACCCAGAGCAGCTCCCCGATGCCCCTCCCCGCTCCTGAGACCTCCTGGGCTGCCATGGGGGCGCTGGGACCTGGCTGTGCAGGGGCATTTAAGCAAATCCACGAGACGAGAACGAAGGTCATATGGAGCCAGGTACACAGGCCTCCAGCAGCCCGGGGGCTGGACAGACACAGCGGGCCTGGCTCTGTGAGCGTCCTGGGAAGTTGGGGAGAGGGGGTTCGGCGCAGCAGAAGGCCATCCGACGGGGAGTTCGTGGGTGAGGATTGTGTAATCGGGATGTGCAGGTCTCCGCTCACACCCCGGAATCTGTCTGGTGCACAATGAGAAACATGAACCGCAGTGTGGAGCCGGATGCTGGATCTGAAAGCCCCAGCAGAGAGGCCGGAGAAGAAAAACAAAAGGAGAGAGTGTAACAGGGAAAGAAAGGGCAGGGGAGACCCAGGGACAGACGGGAAAACAGAGGCGTGGAGAGAACTGGAGGAGACCAAACCCCCCAGGAGACAAAGGCGACGGGAAAGCAGCACCAGGAGCCTGGGCGCCTCTCTCCTCTCTGGCTTCTTTCATCTCTGCCCTGCCAGAGCTCAAGGACCGTTCCTGCCCCAGGCGGGCAGGGCCAGGTGCGGCCAGAAACTGCAATTTCACTCAAGGCTCCGGGAGACACCTCCGCCGGGCCTTGGGAGGCCAAACAAGGGCCATCCTGTGTAGACACCTGTCCGGCACCAAGTCGGAGGACCAGGTAACCGGGTACCAACCACAGAAGCTGCTTGGGCTGGGGACTCCTTTCTGGAGGCCCAGCTGGTGAACCTATGTCCCACCCGAATACCAGCACCCATCCATCCTCTCTCCCCAGTGAGACCACCCGGGAACAGCATTCAGCATGAAGAGGAACAGAGGGACGACTGTCCTGACGGGAGACAGACATCCACTCCCACCCAGGAAGGGAAGGACACCACCACCACCACCACCCACCTCTGGGAAAAAAAAAAAAAAAAAGCCCTACAGGAGTCACATAAACAAGCATGCTACACAAGCGTACACATATCACAACTGGCAGGACCCCTCTGCACTCGCAAACACGCCCAGCACAGCCCTGCCACACAAAGGGATTCGCGCACACACACACTCGCAGGTAAGACTTCAGCTTTCTGGCGAATGTGTTATAAAAGAGGTTGAGCCCAAAACATCCGGGACACTGGAGGAATTTGTGTCACCCTTGCACGGGCCTTGGTTCCTATTTTAGTGCGTTGCTGCCAGAGCAAGCCCCACTCGGGATTGTTTAAATTCGCCTTCACCTCGACATCACTTGAGAACACACAAATGCACCCTCTCACACACGCAGATACCGACACGAACCGGCAACAGCTGAAGTTAGAACAGACACCATCACACACACACACAAATTCTCACATTAGAAAGTACACCTACTGACTGCAACATGCTCACTCCACGGCCCACTGCCGCTCCGGGAGCAGACACACACAAATTAATTCTCCAGCAGCAAATATGCACAAACAAACTCAGCAAATGCACCCAAACAGAAGGTCCCAGCCAAACACTCCTGGCACCAGTCCTGGGGACACAGGCCCCTACCTCCTCAACCCTGTCTCCCGCAACACAAGGACTACCCGGGCCTGCATTACCAGCCTCCCGAACCTGGAGTGCGCTTGGCTAGGATGGTCCCTTCCCCTCCCCCTCAAGCCCACACACTCCTCCCCCCCCACTTCCCCCCCATACACCTGCACCCACCCTCCACACTCCCCCCCACCACGGCCTCTGTGCCCTGTGGAGCCCAGAACTCCCAGCACTGCACCTCCTGTACTCATGGGGGGCCACCCTTGCACATACAGACCGCACCCTGTGTGCGTGCAAACAGCGCCCACGGAGTCGCCAGCCTCCCCCACCCTGCGGGGCCAACGCCCCCCTGCACCTCCCCCTCCCGGTGCTCTGATTGTCTGACCCGGGACCTGGAAGACGTGGTAAGTAAAGGAAACACTAGGTGAGCGCCACTCTCGAGCTCTCTGCCCGAAGACGTTGCCACCCTGCCACCCTGCCATCCTGCCCTGTCCCCTCCACCTCCCGCCCCGCCCCGCATCTCCCCCAGGGCCGGGGCGCGGCGAACTCAGGCCTGAAATTCCAAAGTCCGAGACGTGGCTAAGCGACATCCCTGCCCTAACCAGGGCCTGTGCCGGGGCCCTGAGTCCAGGCCGGGAAAGCTACGCGCAAGCCGCTCGGCTCCAATGCACTTTCTCCATGAGAAAGGCGCGGCTGGACTCCAGACCCGTGTATGACAAAAGAAGCCCGGGCGGGCTCTCCGAGCCTGGGGAAGAATCACTCTGTCGCAACTCCCAGGCGCAGACCCCAGGGGCAGGGGCAGGGGGGTGGGGAGAGTCCAATCTGGGCGGGCCCGGCAGGGGAGGGGGAGATGGGCGCGGGGCGCTCTCGGGGCCTCGGGCAACTTTTGCAAGTTCCGGGGACAGCGAAGGGGGAGGGGGTTCCTCCTCGACCAGGCCTTGGAACCCTGGCCCCCAAATATTTGTTAGGAAAGAGAGAGGGAGAGAGAGAGGAGAGAAGGAGAGACGCCGTTTTCGGATCGCGCGGCCCCCGCCCCCAGCCCCAAACTGCAAGATAAATACTTACTTAGTCTGGGAACCAGGTACAGGCTAATACTCAACAATACTGATGCCTTGTTTTTTTTGCTCTGTCCGGACCGCAACGCTGTAGCCAATTTAGATATGCTATAAATTTAAGAGGTTGCCATGGCCACGGCGCGCCCATTGGCCGCCAGGCCCCCTACGTGCCGCGCCACGTCACCAAATCTGAATAAGGATGCGCGAATTAGGCGGCGGCCAGACAAAGATGAGGATCCGGACCGCTTGAAAGTGGGGGAAAGTGCCGGCGCCTCCGCCACCGGGGAAAGCCGCTTGGCAGCGCCGAGGCCCGCAGCCACCCGAGACACCTGCGGGAGCCCGGAGCCAACGCCGGGGCGCGCGGCCCGTGGAATGAGGTTGTGAACGCCGCCGCCCCGCAGCTCCGGCCAGCCCCGCGCCAGGCCGGCGATCGCCCCAGGACTTGACCGGCTGAGTCTAGGTGCGGACCGGACTCGCCCGGCGGCGACCGACACAAGAGGCGGGGAGCGCGTCGGCGGCGGGGCCGGGAGGCCCGAGGGCCGGGGGCCCACAGGGAGGGCAGGGCGGCCGGAGCCGCCGGGGCGGGGGCCATGATGGTGCACTGTGCCGGGTGCGAGCGGCCCATCCTCGACCGCTTCCTGCTGAACGTGCTGGACCGCGCGTGGCACATCAAATGTGTTCAGTGCTGCGAGTGCAAAACCAACCTGTCGGAGAAGTGCTTCTCGCGAGAGGGCAAGCTTTACTGCAAAAATGACTTTTTCAGGTAAGAGGCCGCGCCACCCTGCCGCCTGTGCGCGCGCTCCGCCGGGCTCCGGGGAAGGGGACACGGCGGAGCCCGCCACGGCCTCCCGGGCTCGCAAGCCTAGGTGGGGAGCGGGGCCGCACGCTGCTGTCCTCCCGCGCTCGGTCCGGGGGGAGGAAAGGGCCCCAGCCTAGGCGCGGAAGGTCGCTGTTTCGCTGCCTCGCGCTGGTGCCTCCCAGCCGGCCCAGGGCCGAGCTGGGGCCGGGAGAGGAAGCCTTGACAAACTTCCTCGCCCGCTCCCTGTCCCTTCCCAGAGGCTGAAGCTCCTGCCGCCGCGTTCTGAGCCAGGAAGGATTTTTTTTTTTTTTCTGGAGTTCGCGGGCGCTTGGGAGGCTTCTCCCTCCACGCACAACGCCTGAGCCCAGATACCGCTTCTGGGGACAAACAGAAACTTCCCAGCTCCAGAGGGGCCCAGCCAGGCAGGACTCCCCTGGTGACCGCGGAGGGTACCTTCCCCTCCCCCCAAACACGTTCTCCCGTGTTGAAAAGCACAAATGAAATCAGGGCCGGGAATCAGGAACCCCCGGGCCTGGGCTGTGTTGCCTCTCCCGGCCCTAGCCCCTGCAGTTCGCCTTCCTGGGCCTCAGTTTCCCTGGCTGGGAGATGCTGAGAGCCGGCCTGCAGGCCCAGGAGGTGTGTGGCAGACTCGCCTGGCCTGTTTCCGTCCGGCTCCCAGCGGCGGCTTTGTGAGTGCTACTTCCAGGTCCCCAGGGGCTCCAGTGTCTGGGCACCGGGGAATTTGAACACGGGAACACGTCAGCATCACCTTCCCATGTGTGAACTCCTTGGCCCCGGAGGCCTGACGCCCCTAATGTGGCCGTGCTTGCAAAGAGCCTAATGATTTTTGATAAGGTGCATATGGCCAATTACGCTGCCGGATAAGGCCAAAAGTGACTTATGGCTTCTAATGCACTCACTGCATCAATGTCACCCAAATTCACCCTGGTTAGAGACGCGGGTGTGAGTCCAGGTGGGGTCCCCAGAGTCCTGGGCCCTCTTCGCCCCCCTCCCCGGCCATCTCACCCCTCCCTTTAGGGTCTGCATCACCCACTCTGGAGGAGGCCAGCTTTCTCTCTGGGCTCAAGGGAAAAAAAAAGAAAAGGAATTAGCTGGGGGATAAGGGAGAGGGGGATCTGAGACATTCCACGTCCCGGTCTTGCAGGGTTTAGGAGTGGCTCTGTTCCTTCTACCGTTGCCTGCCAAGGCCAGAAATGGGGAGGGGAGAGCTGAAACTCAGTCCCTGCTTCCCAGTGTGTGCCCACCGGAGACCCTGTTCAGCAGCTCCCAGTGTGAGGACTGACAAAGCTCCCAGCTGGCACAAGGACTCTGTGCAAGGTTCCCCTCTTGCTTAGGTCTCTCCTGGAGAGAGGCTCCCCAGCCCATGGCTAAGGCCAGCTGGCCAGGCAGATGGGTGCTACCTGGGCCCCAGCAGACTTGAGGGCATCCAGGAAGCAAAGCTAAGAAGTAGTCTACACCGGCCTGCCTGGCTTTGAATCCTTCGCGGACTCCAGAGCCCAGTTTGCCTGGAGCAGCCCCAGCAGGCGTCTGGGGACACTCTGGGCCTTCTGCTGGGCGGGAGGCTGCGCCCACCATGGCTCAACCCTTTGCAGCCCAGCAGATGGTGAATCAAACCCAATCGACCTGGCAGTGCCAGCCCCAGGAATATTCCAGGACGTGTGTCCCACTTCCGCTCTGGCCAAGCAGGCAGGATCAGGGCTCCCTTTGACAGTTGTGGAAGCCAGGATGGGTGGGAAGAAGAGAGGGGCTGGAGAGGCTTGGACAGCAGCCCACCGCTGAGTGACGGGCGCCCTGTGTCCCCAGGCGCTTCGGCACCAAGTGTGCAGGCTGCGCGCAAGGCATCTCGCCCAGCGACCTGGTGCGCAAGGCCCGCGGCAAAGTCTTCCATCTCAACTGCTTCACCTGCATGGTGTGCAACAAGCAGCTGTCCACGGGCGAGGAGCTGTACGTCATCGACGAGAACAAGTTTGTGTGCAAGGACGACTATCTGAGCTCCTCCAGCCTCAAGGAGGGCAGCCTCAACTCAGGTATGGAGGCCGCCCAGCCCGGAGCTCCGAGCTGGCCTCCCCTCGCCCCGGGGTCTGTGCCTGGCTCCCGCGCCAGGCTGCTTTAGGGCAGGGCGAGGGCACGAAGCTGGAGCGGAGGTGGGTGCGGGGAGCGGAGCTGGTCCTGCAGGGGCGCTGGGAGCCGCCAGCTCCTCTCTGTGCACTCACCCTTCCGTGGCACTAGGCGTCCTGTACTTGAGCATTGGCACAGATTTGGGACCGCAGGGAGGACAGCGGGGTGGGGGAGGAAGAGCCGAGGCCCCATGCTTTCGCACCCTCCTGAGTCCCCTATTCCCAAAGGCTGCGTTCTCCAGAGGGCGTGCCCACCCCTACCCCAGCCGGGGCCGAGACGGGCTCCGAGGGCTCGGGAGGGGCCGTCCCAAAGGCCCAGCCCCGCCTGGGGACGGTGGGCGGGCGCCGGGCCCCGGGGGGAGGGGCCGCCGCAGGTTTGGGAGGGAACCGAGCGCGGCCGGCGGTCGCCTGGGCCGGCTGGAACCAGCCGCCGCTGACGCCTCCGTTCCCTTCCCGATCCGCCCGCCCGCAGTGTCATCCTGTACGGACCGCAGTTTGTCCCCGGACCTCCAGGACCCCCTGCAGGACGACCCCAAGGAGACGGACAACTCGACCTCGTCCGACAAGGAGGCCGCCAACAACGAGAACGAGGAGCAGAACTCGGGGACCAAGCGGCGAGGCCCGCGCACCACCATCAAGGCCAAGCAGCTGGAGACGCTCAAGGCCGCCTTCGCCGCCACGCCCAAGCCCACGCGCCACATCCGCGAGCAGCTGGCGCAGGAGACCGGCCTCAACATGCGCGTTATCCAGGTGCGGCCCGGGCCGGGTCATCCTCGCTGTCCCCGCGGCGCGCCGGGCCGAGAGCGCGCGGGGTGCTGGTCTCGGAGCAGACGGCGCGCATCCGAGGTCGGGGACAGCTGGGCGACCGCCCGAGGCCTGGCACCCGCCGCCAGGAACTCAGTCCAGCCCTGCTGTTCTCCTGGCCCTGCGATTGGGGGCGGGTCACCTCGCTCCCCGCCCCGGCGGAGGGAGGCTTTCAGTCTCCCCGCGCTCCGGGACCCCTCCCTTCCCTCCCAGCTTCCGAGCAGACAGAGGGGCCGTGTTCGTCCTCCGCCTGCCCCTCCTTGCGCCGATGCGCGGGGCGTTCGGAAAACGGCCAGGGGTCGGCTCAAGATGGCGAGGGGCCGAGGCGAGAGCTGTGCCGGGCGGGAGGCCTTTATAAAGCCGTCAGACCGCGGGCGAGCCGAGAACCGGGAAGCACAAGTCTTTATGAGTCGCCCCACGGGTCCGCGAAATCCTTCACCCTTGGCTGGTTCGCCCAAGCCCCTCTCCACCCCTCCCCACCTAATCCGGCCCGGCCCCCGCGTCAGGGGTGTCCTGGTGCGGGAGAGGCGCTAGGACCCGGTGGGGGTGGCCCTCACAGGGAGGAGAGGCTGGTGCACTTCGGGCCGCGAGCTCACAGCACCCCCTCTCCCCCACCCGCTCGGTCCCAGGTGTGGTTTCAGAACCGACGGTCCAAAGAGCGCCGGATGAAACAGCTGAGCGCGCTGGGAGCGCGGAGACACGCCTTCTTCCGGAGTCCACGGCGCATGCGTCCGCTGGGTGGCCGCTTGGACGAGTCGGAGGTGCTGGGCTCCACTCCGTACACCTACTACGGAGGTAAGGGGCGCGCCGAGACGCGCCGCCGCACACCTCGGCCTGCGCCGTTCCGCGAGCTGAGCGCGCGGGAGCACCCGGGATTGCCCCTCCTCGCTCGCCTCGCTCCCAGCCACTCAACGCGGGACTTCCACTGTCACCGACACACCTGGTCCTACACACCTTGGTGCGCGCACACTCACCCACAGACATCTCCCGGACACGCAGTCGCACGCACCATCGGACCCCCCCCGAGTGGTGCAGAGGTTAACACGAGAGGCGCACAGCCACGCGGGCCCCCCACAGTCTTTCACTCACGCTCGTGTCCGGAAACACCGGGCTCACGTCCAGCCACGCGCGGGATCCTCCCGAGTCCCCGCCGCCTGCATTCACCGAGAGACACACAAACCCGCAGACACACACGCACTCTGCCCTGCGTCCTGCTGAGGCCCGCACCGGCAAATCCACCCACGCCCGTCCCCGCCGGACACGCGGCCTCGCGCTCCCCTTGCCGGGCGTTTGTGACTTAAACCCGCGCGGCGCCGGGGGAGGGGCCGGGGACTGGATCCGCTCCAGGCTGCCTGCCCGCCGGCTTCTAAGGCGGCGGCTCCCGGCTCGGTGTCTGGGCCGGTGCGCGCAGCGTCTGGTGCTGTTAGCTAAACCGCAGCCCGTTGCATGGGGCTGCGCTGCCCCCCACCCCCGAGCCCCAAGCATGTCGGGTGCGCCTGCCTACCCCCGGGGGGGGTGCTCTGGGCCCTTGGAGTTGTGAGCTTTGGAGTCCAAGTTTGCAAAGGGGGGAATTTCGATGTTGTGTTTCCAGGTTCAGAGCTGGGGTGAGCTCTGGGCTCGGTCACCTCTTCTCTCTGCCTTGGCTTCTTCCTTCTCATTTCCTTGGCGCTGGCTGGGTGCATCCCCACTCCTCCTCCCACTCCCCGGGTCTTTTGGCCCCCTGGCTCCTGCTGGCCGGCACTGTGGCTGTGGCCCACCGCCCTACCCTCCCCAAACTGGGGGGCCCCTGGGCCCTTCTGGGGTTTAGCCTCTGGGTTTTTTTTTTTTTTTTTTTTTTTTTTTTTTTTTGACAGGCAGAGTGGACAGTGAGAGAGAGAGACAGAGAGAGAAAGGTCTTCCTTTTGCCGTTGGTTCACCCTCCAATGGCCGCCGCTGCAGCCGGCGCACCGCGCTGATCCTGGCAGGGGCCAGGAGCCAGGTGCTTTTCCTGGTCTCCCATGGGGTGCAGGGCCCAAGCACCTGGGCCATCCTCCACTGCACTCCCTGGCCATAGCAGAGAGCTGGCCTGGAAGAGGGGCAACCGGGACAGAATCCGGCGCCCCAACCGGGACTAGAACCCGGTGTGCCGGCGCCGCAAGGTGGAGGATTAGCCTATTGAGCCACGGCGCCGGCTTAGCCTCTGGGTTTTAAAGGGACCCTGAGCGTCTCTGCCGTGCTGGGAGTCGCTGCATCACGAGTCTTTCGTGGTGAACAGTTCAGTTTGGGGAAGAGGTGACCTCTTTTAGAAAAGTGGATTCGGTTGCAAATGGGTGGGGGCAGAAGCCAGGCACCTGGGCAGACACCTACCCCCCATCCCTGCACCGGCAGGGACCTGAGAGGTTACAGTGAGACCGGGCCAGGGCCCCCAGATCTAGTGGCCAAAACGCAAGGCTAAGCCGCTTCTTGGAGGAGAGACCGAGCAGCAGCCGCGCCAGGGCTGAGTCGTCGCAGCCTCCCAGCGCCTGAGAGCCGGGTGGTGGGCGTGTCCTCCGGGGCTCACGGACTCCCGGGGCCTGGCGTTGCTGCCGGGCGCGCAAAACCTGCGCCTGACGCCGGGAGCTGGCGGGGGCGGCAACCGCCCGCTTTTTTTCCCCGCCTGGATAATTAACCCAGGTTTTCCCGAGGACCAACACCCCACCACCACCACCAATCCCGCCGTCGCCTCACCCCGCGCGCCCGCTGGATGCGGTGGGAGGCTGGCCCTTCTTCCCCGGAACAGGAGCGCAGGGTTCCCCAGCCCCCGGCCAGGCGGCCCCGCCTAATCGGCGCTGGGAGATCCCGGCGGTGGCTGCCGGCAGCGGGCGAGAGAGGGGCCGGGCGGCGGGGCCGGCGGCTCCCCGTGGGAGCGCGGACAAAGCCCCAGCTGCGGCTTTTGTGCCCCTTTCAGACCGCGTTTGTTCCAATTACCCCCGGCCCGGCCGCCATATGGGCGGAGGCGGCGCGCACCGCGCCGGGGCCGCGGCCTTCGCAGGTTCGCCCGCTCCTGCGGGCCGCGGCTGTCCCCTGTCCCCGGCCCTTTGGGGCTCCCATTTGGGGGCACCCAGCCTTCTCCTTGACTTTTGGGGAGAAAGGAATTAGTGGTCTGAATAAGTAATCGGCAACGTTTAAGCTGCTGCCTGAATCGTCTCCAAGGCGCACCTCCGGAAATTCGTCCCCAAGCCGATGTGGATCGATTTCTGGGCTTAGGGTGGGAAGTGGGATGAAGGGAGCCCCCCCCCAGCTGCTCGTGACGGCGACCCCAGGACCGAGCCGCGGGGAGTGGCTTTGTACAGAAGCCTGGGCTGGTTTTCCCGCCGTATAAAGCGGGCTACAAGGTGCGCCTGCCCTGGGGTCCCCCCAAACCTTCAGGGTGAGGGAAGCAGCACGGCTTGTGGGGTCTCCCGAGGGCGGTCTACAGGGGAAGCGGCAGCGCAGGCTCAGGACCCGGGGAGCCCGCACCCCCTGAGTTTGTTGGGGGAGGCGCACCTGTGCGTTCTTGGGAGAACACCCCCCATCACCAGTTTCTCAAGAGAACTCAAAGTCCCCAAAGCTTCAGAACCTGGTGCCTTGGCAAACCCACGGAGCGACGGAGCCTCCGCCCCAGGCGCCCGGGGATGCTGGCGTTCCCCTCCCCTGTCCCGAGCCTCCGGAACTGGGTTCTTGGTTCCATGATGTGGGGGAGACCTGACTTTCACCGGACAGATGCGGGTGTGCTTGGCAGGGCAGTGGATGCGCCAGGTCTACGGGACGCGGGGTTGCAGGCAGGGCGCTGAGCCGGCCCGCGAGCTGATTCCGGGTTCCGCGTCCCGGCCCAAGCGGCCGGCCCCTGCGCGCTTCGCCGAGGCCCGGGTCCGGCTGCGTCGCCTCCGGGTCTCGGCCGTTTCGCGCTGTTTCTCCCTTCGTGCAGCTCCCCTGCCGGGGCGGCTAGCCTCCGCGTCTCCGGCGGCCTCCGGATTGCGTCTCGCCGATCCTCCGCGGCACGGGCTCCGGGCGCGTCTCCGCCTCCACCTCCCGGGCGGCTCCCGCCTCCGGGGTTTCGCGCGTGGCTCCCGCCGCGGCCGTCTCCCCCTTTCTCCTCCTCCCCGACTTTAACGCGCCCTCGGTCTCTCGGGTGCCTGCCGCGGACTTGGCGTCTCTGGGTCTCTTTTTCCCACTCTCCGAGGCCGGTGGCCACCGCCACCCGCGTCTCTGCCGGTCTCTCTCGGTCCTGTCTCTCGGACCCTTCGCTGTCTCGGTGCGCGCTGTCTCCATCTCCGAGTGCCTGGATCTCGCTCGGTCGCTGCCCGGGGCCCCCGCCGCCTCCCGTTCCGCCAGCTCCGTGGGTCTGAGTCCTCAGCCGGCCCCGGGTCTCCGCAGGCTTCCGTGGGACTCCCTCCACGGCCCTTGTCGCGCGCGCGCCCGGTGTCCACGGCCCCGATCGGCTCTCACCGCTTGCTGTCTCTTTGCCTTCCCCTCCCGCAGACTACCAAGGCGACTACTATGCGCCCGGGGGCAACTACGACTTCTTCGCGCACGGGCCGCCGTCGCAGGCTCAGTCCCCGGCCGACTCGAGCTTCCTGGCCGCCTCGGGGCCCGGCTCGACGCCGCTGGGCGCGCTGGAGCCGCCGCTCGCCGGCCCGCACGCCGCCGACAACCCCAGGTTCACCGACATGATCTCGCACCCGGACACGCCGAGTCCCGAGCCGGGCCTGCCGGGCGCGCTGCACCCCATGCCGGGCGAGGTGTTCAGCGGCGGGCCCAGCCCACCGTTCTCCATGAGCGGCACCAGCGGCTACAGCGGAGCCCTGTCGCACCCCAACCCCGAGCTCAGCGAGGCCGCCGTGTGGTAAAGGCCACCGGGCCCTGGCGGCGCCGCCCGGACGCGGCCGCGCGAAACCAAAACGCCCGACGTGGACGCGGCGGGAGACGCGGGAGTCTCCGCCAGGGGTTCTCCCTCGGGTCTGCACTCAAAAGGCAGCCGCCCCCGGGCGGGGCGCCGAGGGGAGCCGACCCCCTCCTCACCCCGCGGGCTGCCCGGGGGAGCCCCCAGCCCCTCGGCCGCGCCCTCCCGGCGGCCACGAGCAGTTTCTTGGGACCAAAGCGAATACTGCGGAGTCACGGGAGCTCATGCGTGCGTTGGACTTCCAGGGCCCCAGCCACCGCCGCCTCCTCGGACCCGGCCGGGGCTCGGGGCCAGGGGCTTCGTGGCTGATCACGCCTGTTCCCCGAGGGGCAGTTCCCGCCCTTATTTCTCGCTCTGCCTTCCCTACCCTTAAAAGAGGATGACGAGGAAAAGAGAGATCGAGATGGAGAGAGGGGAGGGGAACAGGGTGTGGGAGAGCGAGACCTAGGGCGAGCGTCCGCCAGAGAGGGGGTGGAGAGCGAGCGAGCGAGTGAGCCAGAGATTTGCGCTTGATGAGCGAGAACCTGGGAGCGAGGCAAATTCACCTGCAGGTTGGCGCCCCCTGGTGGCCAGTCCTGAGGCTCAAGGTCAGCTCTCGTAGGAGGGGGCAGTCAGGACCCCCCAGCCAGCCGCGAGCCAGCTCCGCTCGCCCTCGTCCTCAACGGTGACGTTTGTCTGGGGCCAGAGGGGTCCAGGCCCGATGCGAGCGCCGCCCACCCTGCTGTCCCTCCCTGGGAGAGGCGCCCAGAGGCCGGGCGGGGGGCCTGGGGGCTGGGCCGTCAGGATGTCCAATATTATACTTTTTTGGAAGTCGGACGCTTCTAGTTTCCTTATTTTGTATAAAGAAGAATCAAATAAAGTATGTTTTTGTGTTTACTGTTTATTTATTGTACTCTAGTTATCCGGGTTGAACATTTTTATATTTTTAAGAGGAGGGAGGGCAGAAGGAGGGAGGGGAGGCAGAAAGAGGTTTACCTAAGAAAAATGAAAATACAAAAAAACAACTTTTTTTAAAAAAGAAAGATTAATAAAAAAAAATGTTTTTTCCCTCCGTGCTGCGTGGTTTTCTTTTTTGCTCTGTACTCCGACTGTCACTGGGTGGATGGGGCTCTGAGTCTCTGGACTTGGGGGGGTCCTTTTGGTGGTGACCAGGTGAGGAGGGGGTGTTGGCCAGCTGCTGCGGGCCAGGCGTGCTCTGGGCCCCTGCTTTGTGTCCCGGCCGGCTGGATCCAGCAGTCCCGCTCAGCACCCGGCGAGCCTCCGCAAAGCTTGGCGGATGGATCAATGTGTGGTTCGTTTGTCTTCTCATCAGCAGAATTCCAGCTTCCTTCCCCATTCCAAGGGGGCCGAGAAGCAAGGAGCAGGCTGGCAGCTGGGCCTTCGTCGACAAGCCCCGCCCCTCTGTGCCTCGGTTTCCCCAGCTGCAGGGGGCACTGCCTGCATTCCCTTCCAACCCAGGCACGGGGGATTAGAAAAGCAGACGAAGGAGACCTCGACAGATGGGAAAATGTCCTGCGCTTGGACGCCTTTCATCCCGGCCTCCACTCGGCAGCAGCAGGAAGGGTGGAGGGGCGTGGCTGGGAGCCGTCCTCGCGCGGGCCTCAGGAGGACACAAGGGGGCTCCCACTTTCTGCTCTGTCCTCAGAGCGCATGGGTCTTTACCAGCTGTTTGCCACTTGCTCAGGGTGGAGAAACAAAAGGAAGGGAGTGTCGTGGTCCTGGAGCTCATCTCCAGACTTCCCTGTTCTCTCTCGGAAACCAGCCGTCCTGCTCCGAGCACACGGGGCTCTGGTCCATGCAGCAATGGCTTCCCGGCCTAGAACCTGACCTCCAGAGCCAGAGCTCTGTCTCTCTCCGCGGTCACTGCTCAGAGCTCCCGTAAGTGGGCGAGCCGGACTTTTTGCTTTCTTGGACATTTCGGTTCCTTCCTAACTCTTCACCACTTTGAGCCACACTGGAATCCATGCCCGGGAAACTCCATCTCCGCCCTTGTACCTGTAGCTTCCATCTTTCCCACCAGGATGCTCAGCAGAGGTAAAAGGACTTGTTCAAGGCGACGCGTGGGGGAGAGGCAGGGCTGGGGTCCACGGCTATGGATTCCACGTGCGGTCGGAGGCCCCGGGCTGGGGTGCATCCCAGAGCCCAGGAGGGAGTTTGCACGGGTGCCGTGTCTCTGCGGGGCTCTGCCTTCTGGGCGCCGGTGGGTTTTGCACAGGGGCTCACGTTGAGCTTTCTCAGAGTGAGCCCTGGGACCTGAGCCGGGACTCAGCCCTCACTCTCTCACCAGCAGGCATTGTTCCGGGTGATCCAGGCAGTGGGGGGAGGGGGAGGAGAAGCGGACAAAGGGGAAGCAGGGAGGGGACAGAAGAGGAGACACAGCCACATGCATGTGTCAAGTCACCTACTGCCCAGGCCTCACGGTGCCTGGGGGACCCCGGCCACTCACCCTCCTGAGAGAGCCAGCAGTAGGGCCACCGCCTGAGAGTCCACCACAGACTCCCTCCTCGGCCCTGCCTCCCAGGTGCAGTCACACACACACACACACACACAAGTACACATACCCAGGTGAGCACACGCTTGCACCAAGAGGAGAGAGAGAGAGAGAGAGAGAGAGAGAGAGAGAGAGAGAGAGAACGCGCCTGGCTCAGCCCCAGGACACCCCCACCCACTCCTGTGAGCCCAGTGTAACTTCCCAAGGGCCAAGCAATCTCACTCCCACCCCACCCCACCTCACCTGGCCTGGTGCACCTGCCATGGTGGTGGCCCTGGGTGGCCATTCATTAGAGGGGCTGGGGAGGAGTGGGGGAGCTTGGTCAGCATCTGCCCTGCTCCCTCCAAGCCTGCTTGGAAGAGAGAGCCTCCCAGAAATGCAGGCCCCCTCAGACCCCATCCTAGATGAGTAGAACTCCCCATTCCCTGCCCAGGGGATTCCGATTCCTCCCAGGCTGGCGAGGCCAGGGCCCATCAGGATTCCACCCCCATTAGGCCCCCTCAGCCAGCACCTCCCGCCATCCTCACAACTGCCCTTCAAGATGAGTTGTTGTCCCATTTTGCAGATGGAGAGACCGAGGCCCGAGAGGGGAGGTGAGCTGTTCTGGGGCCACGCAGCCAAGGGGTGGCAGAACCAGGCTTTGAGCTGAAGACTTCTGCTTCTGGAAACCACGCTGGCCCTGGCGCCTGCACAAGCGCTGCAGGTGTCTGGTAATGAATGAATGAATGAATGAGATGCAGCCAGCACACAAAGGGGCCATGTAAGAAGGGGTCTCCTGGCTGCCCGCCCGCACTGGGGGGTTCTGCTGAGAACCCCCTCGCAGGTTTCCGAAGCCAGCCAGAGGCACAAGGTCTGTGACGAAAAGGACCAAGGTCAAAGGGAGAGACTTGAGCTCCTCCGAGCTCCCACGCGCTTCTTCCTGCCCCTCTGCTGCCCTCGCGCCTTCCCTCCGCCATGAATGTATCTCTTCATCTCTTCCTCATCAGTGCCCGTATTTATTATCACTTAAAAATAAAAGATCTCCAAGAGGAAAAAAAACATTCCAAGGGAAAGGAGGCTGGAAGAGGGGCACATGGCCCATCCCCCACGGTGACACCGGCACAGGTAAGCTGGAGCGGCCCCCCACCCCTCCCCATACCTGGTCCCCAGCTCCCCTGACCCCACTCCTCCATCCTGAAAGAAAGACCCCACGGAGCACGAGGGCTGCCCCACTGTGTTTAGGACTAATATTTAAAATGCAGAATGGCTGTGGAGGGCTCCTGCTCCCCAGCCTTGTCGTGCAGTAAAAAGATATAAACAGAATAAATTAGCTCTCCAGCTCGCATGATGAGAATACCCATCTCCTGACCAGAATTTTAAGTCCTGCCTCCCTCGTAGCGCCGCACACGGCTGATTTATGGAAGCCCGAGCACTTCTCTGCATATTTCTGCTGTTCAGCCAAGTGGGCAAGTTTACCCTTCCTATGCCATTAGCGTTATTAACACCTGGGCAACCGATCATTGCAAATGGGCCATTCCTGTGATGAACACGGCCCGCCGCCACTGCTTCTCCAGGGCCGGGCCACCTCTGGCCTCCGATTTGTGAATTTCAGGCCAGGGCTCCGGGCCATCCGCACCTGCCCCTGCCTCCCCACCCCCACCCCAGCACCTGCTGGTGGGCTCCCGGGGCCTCTGGGAAGGAACCTCATAACACTGCAGGTGCCCAGGGACTGATGACGCCGGCCCCAGCTGAGCAGGGAAAGAAACAAAGAGAGAAAGAGAGTGGCCCAAAGTCCCGGGCAGAGGCGGCCGTGAGTTGCCATCGGCGCTCAGAGGGAGACTCGGAGTGTGGCCCGCGGGCCGGCGGTGGCAGCAGCATCGCCTGGAAGTGGATCAGAGAGGCAGCGTTGCAGTGGCCCGCCCAGAACCCCAGGGCCACCACCTACCCGGTCCCCGGGAGCGGCTGAGCAGGTTCAGCGTTGGGAGTGTTGGCCTGGAAAGGACTCCCAGGTCCGCCACGATCCCTTTCCTACTGGGAAAGCTTTGGGGTTTGCATTCTGTCTGCCGAGAGGCAGCCAACCCCAACCCCAACCCTGTGGCCACACTGGAGAAGGGAAGCCCGAGTCCCCGCTGTGCCCGTTCTGCTGCAGGCATCTGGGGAGTGAGCCAGTGCATGGCAGCTCTGTCTGTCTGCCTTGCAAATAAAATAATAATAGGGATCCACCCTGTGGCACAGCGGGTTAAAGCCCAGGCCTGCACTGCCAGCAACCCATATGGGCGCGGGTTCGAGTCCCGGTTGCTCCTCTTCTGATCCAGCTCTCTGCTATGGCCTGGGAAATCAGTAGAAGATGGCCCAAGTCCTTGGGCCCCTGCACCCACGTGAGAGACCTGGAAGAAGCTCCTGGCTCCTGGCTCTGGATCAGCTCAGCTCTGGCTGTTGTGGCCACCTGGGGTGTGAGCCAGTGGATCTCTCTCTGACCTCTCTCTCTCTCTCTCTCTGACTCTACCTGTCTCTGTAACTCTGTCTTTCAAATACAATAAAATAAATATTAAAAAATAAATAAATAAAAATAATAAACATAGTGCCTGGCACTGAGCGGGCTGCTGGGTAAGGAACAGTGAATGATATAATGATTCGGTAGCAAGAACAATGCCATTTAGTGGGTGCTGTGGTCTTTGTCCTCTATTCTGTTTTTCTTAGAGGAGGCACTTACAACATTTTCACAATGAGCTCCACAACCTACACCAAAAAAAAAAAAAAAACAAAAAAAACACCTCAGTTTATTACTTCCTGAACACGCTGCAGGATTCTCCGCATTGCCTAATGGAAGACTATGGATCTGTGGGGCACATCACGCACAGCCCGGCGAGGCCTGGTGGAGGATGATTTGCCAGCCTGGGTACAGAGAAAGGCACCGCGATGGATGACGAGATACGCAGAACGGGATGCGGGCCCTCGATGGAATACAACGCAGCCGCGAAGAGGAAAGTGCTGATTCCGCCGCCGCAGCGCGAATGAACCCCGAGAACTGCCCGCCAGAAGCCAGACCCAAGGAGCCCACATCCTGCGTGGTGCCGTTTATGGGAAATGCCCAGGGCGGGCGGGGCCCTTGAAACAGGGAGAGGACTGGCGGCTGCGGGGGCCGGGAGGAGGGGTTGGGTGCAGGCGTCACTGGGGGGGCGGTGCAAGCGGCTGGGGTTCCTGTGCTGAATACCTTCGAGCTGTTGACTTTTTTTCTTTTTCTTTTTTTCTTTCTTTCTCTTTTTTTTTTTTTTTTTTTTTTTTGACAGGCAGAGTGCACAGTGAGAGAGAGAGAGAGGGACAGAGAGAAAGGTCTTCCTTTTCTGTTGGTTCACCCCCCTATGGCCCCAGCAGCGCGCGGCTGCCAGCGCACAGCACTGATCCGAAGCCAGGAGCCAGGTGCTTCTCCTGGTCTCCCATGCGGGTGTAGGGCCCAAAGACTTGGGCCATCCTCCACTGCACTCCCGGCCCACAGCAGAGAGCTGGCCTGGAAGAGGAGCAACCGGGACAGAATCCGGCGCCCTGACCGGGACTAGAACCCGGGGTGCCGGCGCCACAGGCGGAGGATTAGCCTAGTGAGCCGCGGCACCGGCCGAGCTATTGACTTTTAAATTGCTACGTGCACCTTCTGTTTCACCTCGCTAAGTCCACGAGAAAACGAAAGGCTGTTTTATTATATTCAGGGGCCTAATGAATACCCCAAACCCAGCCACAAGCCTAAGCCCCACACGCGGCGAAGCCTGGCCCCAGCCCCCCTTGCAGAGCGCGCTTTCCCGGATCACTGATGCCCAGGGCAGCGCCCTCATGTGATGCGGCCAGAGGGCGACTTCACCCAGGCAGGGCCTCCTGGGGCGTGCGATGCGGCCCCTGGAGAAACCACGTGCCTCAGAGGTGCCAGATACCAGGGAGGAAATAGCTCTTTTCCATTCTCTTCCAGCCTTCTGATTGCTTTTCTAATAAACTTATCTTTTAGTCCCTTTTCCCCATGAACTTCGAACTTGTTTTCATTTTATTTAAAAGGCAGAGGTCTCCCAATCTGTTGGTTCACTCCCCAAATGTCTGCAACAGCTGTGGCTGAGTCAGGCTGAAGCCAGGAGCTGGGAACCCCAAGCAAGGGGCAGGGACCCAAGGACTCGAGCCATCACCTGCTGCCTCCTAGGATCCGCGTTAGCAGGAAGCTGGAGTCGGAAGCAGAGCCAGCCCTCCACGCCAGGCACTCTGATAAGGTTTACAGCCCCCTGGCACAGCTCCTTAACCACAGCACTAAACACCTGCCCCTCTCCTGTCCTTCTAAGGGCAGTCTCGGGAGTTAGCATGTGGTCAATGCCCCCTAACACTTAGCAAATACTCTGCAGGCTCAGGCTTGCAGACTTGAATTAACAGAAGTTACAATGTAGTGGCACCGCCTCCTGTCTCAGTATGTCTATTTCCACAGGTCCTATCTAGAGATACTGTTTCTCCACTCACAGACCAGTTCATGTTTTCCTCCCAAACAGCACTGATGGCTTCGAGAACAACATGAATGAGGTGGGGGCCCCGGATGCCTGGAACCAGCAACACCTTAGGTGGCCACACAGGTTTGGGGGTGGGAATTTATTCTCGCTGGTCATCCGTTCAGCTCTCCAGCGAGCGTCTGCTGGAGACATAGCAGGCACTGGGCGCTGTGCCAAGCTCCTGGCTGCAGATGTGAGCAGTGCAGGTTTGGTCCAAGCCCTGGAAGAGCTGATGTCCCCTGGGGAGGACAGTTAGGGACCACAGAGAAAAGGAGCAAGGATCGCAAACAGCGGCCGGACGAGCCGGTGAGGAAGGGGAGAGACTCTGAGTGTCAGGGGGTGTTTAGCAGAGACAAACCTGGGTCCAGCAAATGCAAAGACCCCCTGGGCACAAGGTTGAAGGAGGGGGGAGGGCAGGCACCGAACGCTCCGAGATCAAGAAACTGGAGTTGGCCATGGAGCCAGGACTCAAACCCAGGCCCTGTGACAGGGAGGCGTCCCCAGCAGTGTCCTAACTGCTGCGCCAGTGCCTGCCTCTCACTTTCATTCCACGAAAGTGATTTCATCACGATATGATGGGATGACCTTGACTCTGACTCCCACCTTTCGCTCCCAAGGCGAGTGCCTCTCTCCCTCACCCCGGACCCGGTATCAGGGCAGCCTGCAGCCTGGGCGGCCCTTCTGAGCAGGGGACATGACAGCCAAGGCCTGGATGTGAAGTTGCTGGCTCGGCTGAGAGCCGGGGCAATCGTGTGCCAGACAGAAGGAATGGCACAGAAGATGGCCCCGAGGCTGGAGCAAGCTCAGTGTGTTCCAGGAGGACAAAGAGACCAGTGGAGGCCCGCACCGCGGCTCAATAGACTAATCCTCCATCTGCGGCACCGGCACACCGGGTTCTAGTCCTGGTCGGGGCGCCGGATTCTGTCCCGGTTGCCCCTCTTCCAGGCCAGCTCTCTGCTGTGGGCCGGGAGTGCAGTGGAGGATGGCCCAAGTCTTTGGGCCCTACACCCACATGGGAGACCAGGAGAAGCACCTGCTCCTGCCTTCAGATCAGCACGGTGCACCGGCCACAGTGGCCATTGAGGGGCGAACCAATGGAAAAAAGAAGACCTTTCTCTCTGTCTCTCTCTCACTGTCCACTCTGCCTGTCAGAGAGAGAGAGAGAGAGAGAGAGAGACAGACAGACAGACCAATGGAGCTGCTCAGTGGGAAATTGGGGGAAAGAATGAAGAATGGGACCCCAAAGGCCCGCCCTGGAGGCCCAGGTAAGAGGTTGACCCTTTGGCCTAAATGCACCCAGAGGGCATGGGGTGGTTCAAGGCTGAGGAGGGTGACATGTGTGGATCTGCTGTGGGTTTGTCACTGCTCAGATTGCTGGTGACAAACACACCAGCTTGTACCCCACACAGGTCTCTCCCTGGGAGCCTCTGAGTCACCTGGGGCTGGCGCTGCTGCTTGCGATGCTGGCGTCCCATATGGACACGGGTTTGAGTCCCAGCTGCTCTGCTTCCCATCCAGCTCTCTGCTATGGCCTGGGAAAGCAGTAGAAGATGGCCCAAGTGCTCGGGCCCTGCACCCACATGGGAGACCTGGAGGAAGCTCCTGGCTCTTGGCTTCTGCCCAAATGTTGCTACCATTTGGGGAGTAAACAAGCAGATGAAAATATTCATTCTCTCCCCCGCCACTCTGTCTCTCTCTTTCACTTTGTGTAACTGTGACTTTCAAATAAATAAACACATCTTTAAAAAGAAAAGACATTCACCTGCCCACATCCCAACTACCAAGCTGCAGAAGTGGGATTTGAACCCAGTTCTTTAAACAACCATCCAGGCCCAGCGTCTGCCCACCTCACCAACTTGAAAGAACAGGCTACACCATGGGCCTTCAGGCAAGCCTCAGTCTCCCTCAGCCACGGTGTGGGGTGCAGTGTGGATCTAGCCCACCTCTGTGGGCCGAGGGATCGGGGAAAGTCGCCACGCGGGGCGGGACACTCAGCGACTCCGGCCTTAAAAGGAAGCCAAGGGTCCATTCTCCCTGTCTGCTTCCCCTGGAAGGGGAACTTTCGTATCTCTCCTCCAAACATTTATTTTATTCTTTAGGTCTTTTTGCAAGGGGGAAGGATCGGTGAAGGCAATCAGTTTTAGGACTTAGGATAAAAAATCGCAGGAAAGGGTCGACTTGACTCCTTATAATTAATGGGGCGGCTTGTAACAGGATTCTCCCGCCTGTGGTGCTCCCTGGGAACACCTTTTTACATAAGATATTGCCCACGCCGGAGTGGCAGCGCCGTGATTTATGGGGTTCCTTGCTCAGAAAACCTCTCGTGGGGTCGCCCAGCCAGCGGAATTTATCAGGGAGCTTGGAAGCCAAGCCAGGAGCCTGCCTGTGACATTTTTGGTGGCGTTTAAAAAGCACAAACACTGGGGAAGGGAGAGGCCGATGGGACCGGGACGGGGAGGGGGTCCATTATTTGGGTCAACAGAGGCCGGGCTGGAGATTCCTGGCACGGGACTGGCTCCGGGGCGGCTCTCTGTGGGGGGCAGAGAGAGAAGGCGGAAGAGGTGTGACACCAGCCAAGATGCAAATTCCGTGGACTCCGGCCTCTGGAGGGCGACATGGCTGTCCTGCTCCAAGGCACAGGGGTCCACTTTGGGTTTTAAATTTGTTAATTTATTTATAATTTGAAAGGGGGAGCGAGAGAGAGAGAGAGAGAGAGAGAGCGAGCAAGCCATCCACTGGTTCACTTCTCAAATGCCCAGAACAGCTGGGTGGGGCTGGGCCAGGTTGAAGCTGAGGGCCTGGAACTCCATCCAGGTCTCCGACGTGGGTGGCGGGGACCCAAGTACTTGAGCCATCACCTGCTGCCTCCCAGGGTGCGTGTGAGCAGGGAGCTGGAATTGGAGGCAGAGCCGGGGCTCAAACCCACACATTCAGATGAGAGGTGCGAGCTGCTACTTCATTTTTTTCCCCAAGATTTTATTCATTTATTTGAGAGGCAGAGTTACAGACAGAGAGAAGGGGCCAGGCTGTAAGATCTTCCATCTGCTGGTTCACTCCCTAAATGGCCACAACAGCCAGAGCTGGGCTGATCTGAAGCCAGGAGCCAGGAGCTTTCTCGGGGTCTCCCACGTGGGTCTCCCACTTGAGCCATTTTCTACTGCTTTCCCAGGCCATAGCAGGGAGCTGGATCAGAAGGGGAGCAGCGCAGCTGGGATCCGACCGGCACCCATACGGGATGCCAGCACTGCAGGCAGAGGCCCAGCCCACTACCACACAGTGCTGGCCCCTAGGTGTGCGCTTTTAACGGCTAGACCAAATGCCTGTCCAGGGAGGCCCACTTTTCCTATCTGCGCATAGCCAGCCACTGGCTGTGGGCCACCCTCTGGAAGGCAAAGGCCCACCCATCTCCAGACTCGGCAGTGCCTATGGGCAGTTCTCTGGACAGGTGCTGCTAGGGGCTGCTGGCAGGCGACACCCACAACAGGGAGATGGCTGCCCTCCCTGGCTAAAGAGGTATGATTCAGGGTGGGGGACATCCAGAGTGTCCACTCCGGACAGGAGAGGGCGGTCAAGGCCGGGGACAGCAGCAGGCCGGGGGATGCGGGCACATCCGCAACTCTCCCAGGGCGCTCCCTCGCACTGGGAAAAAATAACAGAGACCTGAGCACGGCTTGCAAGCCCAGCCATGACGTGGTGACCCCCTACACCCACACCACACCCACACCTCCTTCCATCCTCCCTCCCCTTCTGTTTTCCCCTGTCCTCCCTGCAGCCACTGGAGCCTCCCCACACAATGCTGCCCCAGGACCTTTGCTCGTCTCGATTCCTCAGCTCTTCCTCCGCAGGTTCCTCATGCGTTTCCTTCAGGCCTCAGCTCAGATTTGACTCGTTCCAAGAGGTTCCCTTGAACCGCCCTCTCTCGGCTGACAGATCCAGAAATTGGTGAGACAGAGCAACCCGAGACGGCGAGAAGACATTGTTCGCATCCTGACTCCCACAAACCCTAACAAGGTATTCTCAAGGCCATCTGGAGAAAATTGAGCGCGGACCGGGTATCAGATAAGAGGAAGGAATTGTTCATCGTGATGTGTGCGATGATGGCACTGTGCTTCTGTTTTGAAAGTGTGATGCCGGAGTGGGCATTTAGCTCAGCAGTTAAGACACCTGCACCCCACATCGGAGTGTCTGGGTCCTATCCTAGCCCTGCCTCCTGAGTCCAGCTCCCTGCTAATGCAGGCCCGGGGAGGCAGCGAGTGATGGCTCGCGTCACTGGGTTCCCGGCTTCCTGCTCTAGTCTGAGCCACAGCCAGCCTTTGCATGCAGCAGGGGAGTGAACCAGCAAAGGAAGGTCTCTCTCTCTCTCTCTCTCTCTCTCTCTCTCTCTCCACCCATGTTACTGTAAATCATGAGTACAATGCATTGTTGAGGATTGATTTCACATACTCCAACACAGCAAAACATCCCCTCCCTTTCCTGGTCATCCACCCCCACTTCTCCCGTCCCACCTTTACTGACAAACTCACAGCACCCAGCATACTCAATGCTTGCTGGGGCTCTGTCACACCTATCACTCTCCATTAGAACATGAGCTCCGTGGAGCCGGCGCTGTGGCATAGCAGGTAAATCCACCACCTGCAGTGCCAGCAGCCCATATGGGCACTGGCCAGGTAGAAGCCAGGAGCTTCTTCCGGGTCTCCCACGTGGGTGCAGGGGCCCAAACACCTGGGCCACCCTCTATTGCTTTCCCAGATACATTAGCAGAGAGCTGGATGGGAAATGGAGCAGCCAGGACTAGAACCAGTGCCCATAGGGGATGCCAGTGCTGCAGGTGGCCATTTTACCCTACGCCACAGAGCTACAGAATTCCATCCCGGTCTCCCACATGGGTATCAGGGACCCAGGTCCTTGCAGAAGCCTCTGCTGCCTGGCCAGGTGCATTAGCAGGGCGTTGGATGGGAAGTGGAGGAGCCAGGACTCTGATACGGGATGCTGGCTTAACTCGCCGCACCAAAATACTTGCCACACATGTTGAAGTCTTAACCTCCGAGTGGGTGCTGTTAGGATGAGGAGGTGGTTGGATCTCGGGGACGGGGCTGTCATCGAGGGCTTAGCACTCCTACAGCAGAGGACCCGAAGAGACCCTTCCACCCCGTGAGGCCTGGGGAGGGGAGGGGACAGCTGCCTGTGAAGGCGTGGTCCTCACCACACCCACGCCGCCTGTACCTTGGTCTCGGGTCTCACAGCCTCTAGACTGTGAGAAAGAAGGGTCTGGTGGTTAGGAGCCCCTGCTGGGTCTGCCATTCTGTTCCCGCAGCCTGCGTGGCCTGAGACACAGCACCCACCGGAGCCGTCGCTCCTGCACCCGAGGGTCAGCCCCTCTGCAGCTGCTGGGGCCCTTGCCCAGGCTGGCGAGCGGGGAGCAGCAAGGGCCCCGGGGCCCCCAGGCCCCTGCCAGGCCCGGCTCTGGTTGAGAGCAGCCTCTTTGCCAGCCAGAGGCCAGATTCCAAGTCTCCCTGTCGCCTGATGGAGGTGAGACACGGAGCGGGGGTGTTAGGGTCAGGTTGGTGAGAAGGCAGAGGGAGCTTCCGCTGCCAGAAGCCACGAGGATCCCAAAGGGCCCGGGAGAGGCACCCGAGCTGGGGTGGGGGCGGGGCACACCTGGGGCAGGTGCACACACCTGGCAGCCCCGCCTGCAGTGTTCTCCGTGCAGCTCTGGACAAACAGAGGGGCCCCTGCTGCCAGCACCTGCTGGGATGTCCCCGTCTCACCAGCCGAGAGGCCCAGGAGGCAGAGGCAAAGCGGAGTCCCTGAGCACAGAGCCCTCGCCTGCCAAGTCAGCGCCTAACCACCATGGTGTGGCACCGATGTCACGGCTATGCCCTGCTCCCTCCCTGCGCTTCCTCCCTGCTCTCAGTGTCACTCAGGAGCCAAGCAGGAAGGGCTGACCTGGGCTCCTCCCCGAGGCGTGTTATCTGGACAGCGTCAGCAGCCTCTCAGCTTCTTATCTCTGGCCCTCGGAGACCAGGAGAGGAGCAAACAGCAGCTGCTGATCCTCCCAGGAGGGGCAGCCAACAGCATGCGTCCAGGGTGGCCCGGCTGGGAGACGGCACCTGCCACTGAGGTGGGTGCTGCCGCTGACCAGGAAAAGCATGGGGTGGGGGTGGTGGGGGGAGAAAAAGCATCATCACTGGCTGATGCAATCCAGGGAGGCTTCCGAGAGGAGTCTGCACTCTCCCTGGGCTTTGAGGAACCTGCACACGCAGGGAGGGCATGACAGGCAGGGGACTCAGCACGAGGCAAGAAGTGAGAGCAGCAATGCTCGATGAAGGAGCCTGAAGCTGTGTGACCTGGGCTAAGTGGCCCAACGGCTCTGTGCAGGTTTCCTTGCTTGCAAAATGGGAATGATCGCAGCGTCTGTCGTGTGGGCTGCTGTGTGGTGAGGAGAAACATGGCGAAAGCCAACAGCACGCCACAGCTGCTCAGTCCTAGCCCCGCTGTGCTCCTGGGTGCTGGCAGTGGGGAGGCCACGCTCAGAAGGTGGGAAAAGCCAACACCTACTCAAAGATGCCGAGTCTGTGTGATAATCCTCGAACAACCCATTTTATAGATGAGAACACTGAGGGAACACAAGGTCGCCAGGCTAGCAGCAAGTCAGGACAGAGTTCCGGCTCAGGTCTGGCTGAGTCCAGCTCTGGGGCTCCAAGGAAAGAGGTCTGGGTCCCAGGAGTTTTTGGAGGGGAACCCCTGGCAGCCAAGGGCTGTCAGGTTAGAACAAGACAGAAGCAGTGGGGACAGAGGAGATGGCACCAGCTAGAGGGAAAGGAGGTGGGCCTTCTACAGCCTGAGGTCCAGAGAGGGCAGGGCACCTGTCCAAGGTCACGCAGCCCTCCTGGAGCAGGCCAGAGGGCCCGGGGAGCTGGAGAAGCGGGCAGGAGCTGGGCCCCAACCGGGGCTCTAATGCAGGGTGAACCGCATACTCTCTGAGTGTCGTCTGCTGGCAAAGCTGTGGGGGGCTGGGAAAGGCCCCTCCCTGCCCTCGGCACCCCCAGCTAGGGTAGGGTCCAAGAGCACAAAGTCAGGAGGACCCGGGGGCGCCCCCTGCCCTGAGCCAGCCTGCCCCATCGGAGACACTTTGCTGACCCCTTGTGGCTGCACAGCGTCTAATTCCCACGCCGGCTCCTAAGAGCCCTGCCCAGCGGCCCAGCAGCCCAGCGGCCCTGGGGCCAGGTTCCAGGCTTCTCCCTGTGACCCCCAGGTGCACCCAGACCAACCCGGGTGGGGGTAGGGGGGCCTACCCGCTTCCCGACCTCCCACTTACCCCCTCCCAGAGAATCGAGATCCCACTCACATCGAGGGGCATTGAAGACCGCGCTGCGTGCCCTGGGGTGAGTTCTGACAACGTCCCGAGCCTCTGTGTCCCCATACGTAAGGCAGGTGGTAACGATGGCTGCCTCTTCGTCAAAGGACACTAAGGAAGACAGTGGGCAGGAAGCCCCCAGAAGAGCATCAGGCACATGGCACGCATATGGGGGGGACAGGAAATGGGTCCCCCTCCCCCTCCTGACCTGGGCACCTGAGCTGGCTCTCTGGGGAGCAGAGCCCTTAGGCGCTCAGCTGGGCTGGCGTCCTTTAGACCTGAGTCTTCAAGCCGTGTGTCCCAGGGCTGCTGCAGGATCTCTGAGCTCGTGGATGAAGAAACATGGGACACGCAGGAGGTGCAAACTTAACCAAGAAAAGGTTTATTAGGGGCTGCGGGAGTGGCTCGGGAGGGCTCCCACGGGCGGCGGCCTGTGCAGACACACAGGGCAGCCTCCACCATGTCCACAAGGGCGTCCGTGCACCTCCCAGGGCTCCCTGGGGCCCTCGCAGCCCCCGCAGGCCGGAGCACCTCAGCTCTGGCCCAGCTGCGTTCTCAGAGCCTGCAGCTCCCGGCTGTTAATGTTGTTGCCCCCACACACGATGACCACAACTGGAGCCGGGGCAGGGCGCAGGCGGCCTTCAGCCCGGAGTCTCCCCAGGAGGCCGGAGTAGACGGCGGCCAAGGCTGCCCCACACGCGGGCTCCACCAGCATCCGTTCATCGTCTGGGGACGGGGGAGCAGACAGGGGCAGGAGGGACCCGTCAGTGCCCGGCAGGGTCTGGGCACTGTGGCTCCATGCAGCTGCCCACCCACCCAGCCACCCGGCCACCCAATCATGCACCCATCCATCCACCCACCCATGCCCCCATCCATCCACCTACCCACCCGGCCACCCAACCATGCACCCATCCATCCACCCACCCACCCGGCCACCCAGCCACCCATGCATCCATCTCTCTGCCCACCCATCTACCCACCCATTCATGCACCCATCCACCAAGCCATCCATGCCCATCCAGCCACCCATCCACCCATCCACCCACCCTCCCCCACACCCAGCCATCCATCCATCCACTCATGTCATCATCCGTCATTTGTCTCTCTCTCCATCCATCAACCCAAGCATCCATCTCTCCGCCTGTCCATCTTTCCTCCATCCATCCATCATCAGACTGTCCATCCGAGTAGCCATCAATCAGTGTATCCACCCATCGATCAACTACCCATCAATCACCCATCTCTCCAGCTCCATCCATCACATGACTGTCTGTCCATCTATCAGTATGTCCATTCATCCATGTGTCCATCTACCCACCCATCCATTTCATCAGTCCACTGCCCCATCAATCCATCTGTGCATCCCTCTACTGTTATTCTACTCTCCACTCACTCATACATTCGCCCACTCATTCAACAAATATTTATCGAGTGGCCCCCTCCCTGCCAGGATTTGTGCTAGGAAGACCCTGGGACACAGCAGCCCCCTCCCCCAGGGAGCTCACAGCCTAGTGATGGAGCTGGAAAAACACCAGGCAGTTATGAGCCAGGGGACTGGTGAATAGGAGGTCCCCAACTCAGGTGGGGTAGAGGTGGGAGAGCAGGGGAGGCTTCCTGGAGGAGGTGTCTTGATGACTGAACAGCCTCTTCAGTCAAATGAAGCTGGTGGGGAGTAGGGCTAGGGAAGGGATCAGGGGGAGGAGTAGCTCTGACCAAGAGCTGGAGGCTGGAGACCGCGCGGCACACTGCACCCCACCCCTCCAACTACTTCTTGGCACGTTGTGGGCTTAATCCATGCACACTCAGCCCTGTGCTGAGGACACAGACAAGAGCGAGCGTGTGCTCACACTGGAGGGGCAGGGGCCTGGATCCAGCTGGTGGACGGACCGAGGGCTCAGACATGACGGGGGAGGACGTGAATGGGTGGACAGGTGGGCAGAGGGTCTCTGAGCCCAGGTCGGGGCAGCGTCACTCACCCAGGAACTGCTGCACCGCATACACGGCCTCAGCGTCCTCCACCACCTCAGAGAGGATCTCACACTCCAGGGCACACTCCAGGGCCCGGGCGGCCACCGTCTTGGCACCCAGGCTCTTGGCCACGCTGCAGGAAGGAGCAGGGGGCAGGGACAAGCTGGGGCAGAGTCGCCTCCCCACGCAGGCACAGTCCTCCCCCTACCATGCCAGGGGCTGGAGTTTGCATTGCAAGGTGCAGAGAGAAGATGCACGAATATTGCCTTTGACTCATTGTGTGGCGTCTGCCCCTCTGGCCCTACAGCCCTGACGGTGCTGGTCCTCACGCTGACCCCAGAAACCCTTGCATAGAAGCTGGGCAATGGTTCAGGCCCGTGAGTCCCCGGAGGAACCTCCAACCCCCAGGGGGCCAGGGCATAGCCTCGGGAGCCAGGCTGCCTGGTTTTGAATTGCGGCTCACACTCCCTGCGCGACCCTGGGAGATCATTCGTCTCTCTGGGTCTCAGTCTCCTCATCTGAGAAATGGTTCTCAGGGGCGTCCTGAGGAGTGAGTTACAACACCTGTAACACCGCGCAGCAAGTTCCCAGAGCAGCGTCGGCTGTGGCTGTGCTCATGGCTGGGGCTGGCAGGGGAGGCGGGGATGGGCGCCCAAACACAGGAGTGGTGAAGAACTTCCCAGCTTGGAATGTGGTATGAACGACAACATTCGGAGGGGTCGCCCCAAGGAGAGGGTGGTGGGGGGCCTGTCTCTGGTGACTTTGCCGCTGAGATGTGAGTGCAGAGGAGAAACCAGCTGAGAGGAGCCGGGCAGAGGGGACAGCCTGGGCAGAGAGAGCACCCGCGGAGGGCAGTGGAGGACGGCCAGGTGGCTGGGGCACAGCGAGGGGAGAGCCAGACCTGGGAGCTTCGGGCGGCATTGCTGGGTGGGTGAAGGAGGAATCCTGCAGGGTAGCCATGGAGGGAGGGAAGACAAGGGGCTCAGTGCACCCAGCAGCTGCACCCCTGGGACCTGCTCCCTGGGCAATAACAATGCACCTCACACAGACTCCCAAGAGCCCCAACATGGACCCAGCCCAAATGTCCTCTCATCAGCTTCTGGGCTGACAACCCAAGTGTGGCCTTGGTTGGACTAGCAGTTGGCCATAAGGAGGAATAAAATACCAACACAAGCCCTGGGGCACGAGGTGCTGAGTAGAAGAGACCAGACACCATAGGCCTCATGCTGTGTGACTCCATTCCAACAAAATGGCCAGCATATGCAACTCAATAGAGAGAAAGTACAGGAGTAATTGTGGGGGCAGGGGTGGGGGGCCTGGGTGATGACGGTTAAGGGTGAGGGGTTTCTTTGGGTGTTATGAAATGTTCTACAATTGTGCTGATGGTTGCACCATCAACCGCTGGATTGGTTAATTGTGAGGTGTGTGAGATAAAAATGTTATTGGGTGGCACAGGAGATGGGAGAGGGCATGAGGATGCAGTGGGGGACAGGGACAAGGACTTGGAAGGAGCTGGATTCTTGGAGAAGAATGGGGAGAATTCAACAAGGGAGAGGGAAGCACCTTCCAGCCAGAGCACTTGGATGGGTGGTGGTGACGTTTACTGAGATGGCAGGTCCACAGATATCACCCAATGCTTCTGCTGTGAATCCCAACCTCTTGAACTATATGATCAACTCGTTCATTCATGTCACAGACATCTGCAGAACAACTGCTCTGTACCAGGCAGATTTCCACTTCTCACTATGCATGCACGGGTGAAAAACTGGGGAAAATGCAGCCAGTCTGACCTCAGCCTTTGATGCTGGAGTTGAGCGTGACCTTTGGTTTTCTGCTCTTATTGCTTGCCTATGTTTTCTAACTCACCTGCCACAAGTACAAACTGTGCTTGCAATAACACAGACCAGTGAACGCTGGTCTTGTGAATGGATAAGGTGTAAATAGATCATTTCCCTCATCCACCTTCTTGGCACAGCCTCCGACTCAGATGCACATCACTGTGGTTAAAGTCCCACAAAGAGGCCCTTTTGGGTGCCCCCCAGCAACCCCCCTACCATGGTCCCAGCCTGAGCTTACCTGGTGATGTCTGGCAGTGTGACCAGCTTGCCTGCCTTTGTGGCCGCGTTGAGACAGTGTGCCCCACGGGTTTCCATGGCGATGATGGGCACATGCTGCCAGCCCACCTCCACCAGGCCAGTCACCACCCCGAGCAGGAGTCCCCCACCCCCCACGGCCAGCACCAGGGCCGCTGGCGGGGTTCCCAGGGCTGCCTTCAGCTCCCGCACCAAGCTGGCGTTACCTTCCCTGGGGAGTGGGTGGGAGAAAGAGGCAGGTGAGTGAGTTCTCAGTTCTGGAGGCTCCCAGGGTTGGGGGATCACAGAGGTGGGCTCCCCACCCCACAGGTCCCTAAACCCCAGCCGGGGGAGAGAGGTTCTGCAACGTTTGCTTCACCCAGGGTCTACTCATCCCCCTTATTCTTTCATTCACTCCCTGCCCCTCCCCTAAGCTCCTTGACACTTTTCTTGGGCACTGTCTTATGGCATCCCTCCCCCCAACAGCTTTGCAAAGAGGCAGTGTTAGTGTGTGTGGTTTCAGCAGGACCCGGACACCACTCAGAACCACCCTGTGACTCCAGGGTGGTCTCTGACATGTCCTAGCTGTGTGATCTTGGGCAAGTTGCTGGACCATTCTGTCCCTCAGTTTCATCTTCTGTGAAATGGGCATAGTTAGCACCCACCTCGAGAGCTTTGGGGAGGATGAATGGAATAGTGCTAGGGCAGCTGTTGGCCTGTGCCTGGCCCCTAAATATGTATTCAGTCAGCTCTCTGACTCTCTCACTTCCAGTTTACTCCTGTGGGAACTGAGGCACGGGGGGAGGGTGCTTTGCCCAAAGTCACACAATTCCCAAGCATCAGAAATGGGGTCTGGACACAAGTCTGGTTTTGAGGCCTCTTTTCTCTGTGGGCAATGAGGGTGGAGGCGGTGACCCAATCAAGGCCTCCCAGCTCCCAGAGCAGGGCAGGGGGGGTGGATACCAGCCTTACCATATCAGGGGGTGGTCAAATGGGTGGACATTCACCCAGCCATCCCTCTTGGCTAACTCCTGTGCCCTCACATTAGCCTCATCCCAGACCTAAAGAAAAAGTGACAGCTCTCAGAACTGGGAGCCAGGCAGCGCGAGGTTGGAGGAGGGATCGGGAGGCTCCTGAGCTCAAGACCAGGCACGGACCGGTGGCCCCCTGGAGCAAGGACACACTGACCCTGGGTGGGTAAACAGGTGCCACGCGCTCCCGCCATCCCCACAGCCATCTCGCTGCCCTGCCATGTGGTGGATGGAGCCGGAGAATCCCAGGCTGGCCATGGGACTTCCAATCTTTCCCCCCGCCCCCCTCAGAACCACGCATCTGGGCCTCCCTCTTCTTCCGTGTCCCCACCCCCACTGAGGCCAGTCTCAGCCGTGACACATGGTGGAAGTGACAGTGCAGCCGCTCCAAGCAGAGGTCTTGAAGACGCCATGCATTTCTCCTCACCCCTCTTGCCATGAGCTTGAGAGAAACATGCCCATGTGGCCACACGCCAAGAAAAAGGAGGGGCCCTTTGTAGAACTTAACCTTGGCCAAGGCTGAAGCAGAACCTCGCCTGGCCACCCACGGACTCCTGAGGAACAGCAACACTGTTTCTCATCAGCGCTCCTCATGGGAGCCATTGTTACACAGCATGGGTTAGCAGGATGGCTGATGAAAACACTCTGTGCTTCCCCCACCACAAACGCATCCCACTCTGCTGCCCTCCACCGTTACCTGTGAGGCTGCACACAACATCCACACTGCATGGGCGTCAACAGCACGCTCTGTTGTCTCTGTATCCCCACAACAGCCTAACATAGGCACAGAGTGTGCGTTTGATGAACACTGGATGGATGGATGGATGGGTGGATGGGTGGATGAACAGGTGGATGGGTGGATGGGCAGATGGATGGATGAACAAATGCTTGGATGGGTGGATGAACAGGTAGATGGATGGATGAGTGGGTTAGTGGACAGATAGATGGACATACAGGTGATGGATGGTTAAAAGGATGTATGAATGAAGGGGGGAAGGGAGGGTAGGGAATAGATGGATGAAGGGAGCGAGAGAGGGAGACCAGGTGGGTGGATGGATGGAAACAAGCAGAGAAGGAAGGAAAGGAGGGCGGGAAGGGGGGAGGGGGTGGGGACTGCCTACTCTAGGTATTTGCAGAATCATTTTCAGGGACCATGGAAATGCTTTTCATGTTAATGCAACGAGGTTTTTGACAACCTGTTCACCCTTATTTGAATGAATTTTTCCTTCTCCCCAGGAAGGAGAAAGATTACATGCCCATGTCTCTATTTTTTATTTATTTATTTTTTTTATCTTTTTGGTAACAAAGTGAACGAGTGCTAATGTGATATCCTTATCTGTGTGCCTCTTTCATATTGGGGTGGTCTCAGAGTAAGAAATGATGTGGCCTGGGCTGGTGTTGCAGTGTACTGGGCAAAGCCACCGCCTGCAATGCCGGCATCCCATATGGGCGCCAGTTCGACTCCTGGCTGCCCCTCTTCTGATCCAGCTCTCTGCTATGGCCTGGGAAAGCAGCAGAAGATGGCCCAACAATTCGGGTCACTGCACCCACATGGGAGACCCAGAAGAAGCTCCTGGCTCCTGGATTCAGATCAGCCCAGCTCCAGCTGTTAGGGCTATTTGGGGAGTGAACCAGCAGATGGAAGGCCCCCCTCCCCCTCTCTGCCTCTCTGTAACTCTGTCTTTCAAATAAATAAGTAAATCTTTTTTCAAAAAAAAGAAATGATGTGGTCATTATATTTCTCCTTGTTGTCTTGTCAAATGGAAACCTTTAATTATACCGAGTGCTGGTGAGGGTGCAGGAGCGAGACCCTCCCCTGCTGACCACTCGCTTCCTGAATTTCCTGTTCCGTGCCTGGAGGTCTCCTCCGGATGGGGAAGGCACCACACAGCTCCCCCCCCACTCACTCCCACCCTAAGAGAAGACAGACCCTCCCCCAGTTCATCAAAAGGAAAAGGAGACAGATCTCCGGGTGGGGCGTGTGAGGGGAAGCGCCCACTCCAGCCGGCTCCGCCCTTCCGGGGGTCCTTACCTTTCCTGCCAGCTGAACCTCAGCCCCTTCGCCCTCCAGCCTTCTCACCACCTGCGGGGAGGTGCCCTCCGGCAGCACGATGGTGGCGGGGATGCCCAGCTTCCGGGCCACGTAGGCAGCGGCGATGCCTGCATTGCCTCCTAAGAAGGCGGCAGAAGGAGCATGAGCCGTGGACACCCCCATGCCCTGTGCTCCATTTCCCTGTGGTCACTTCCTCCCCAGGGTCACCTGCCCCGCTGATCACCCTCCCCTGAGCCACAGGTGGCCGCGTGCGGTAGACAGAGCTGATCAGGAACTCTGTCCCCGCCTCCATCCATGACTGGGATTTCAGCGTCACCAGGGAGAGCGGCCACCTTCTCACTAGGGTTGTGGGACGGTGGCTGGCGAGCCTGCGGCTTCCGGGGTCTTTTTGACATCTCCAGCTAGCTCCTCCCCCACCCCAGGAGGCAGGGCAGGGCGGGGTCACCTGAGGAGCACACCAGGTGTCTGCATCCCTTCTTGACCATCTGGGGAGAGAGGAAGGGGGTTGGACACTAAGCCAAGCAGGCGTCATGGAGAGCAGAGCCGGGGCACCCAGAGCTAGACACCACTGCTCAGGTGTCCCCGCCCCCCTGCCCAAGCCCCGCCCCCTCACCTCCTGGCAGAAGTGCCCGATGCCCCGGATCTTGAAGGAGCCGACGGGCTGCATGTTCTCACACTTGAGGAAGACAGCGGTGCCCGCCACCTGGGACAGCGCCCAGCTCTCCAGCAGGGGTGTGGCCACGTGGAAGGGCTCTGTCTTGCCGTGGCTCTCCATGCTGTCACTGCCACCCCCAAGGCTGCAGGAGGACAGGACACGCACAGGCCGGAGCAGCCCCTGGGGAGTCCCCTAAACCAGGACAGAGCGGGGAGAGCTGGACAGACCCTCAGCTTGGGTGCCCTCGCCCCACAGCTGCCAGGCAAGTACCTGCTGCTCCCCGGGCTTCCCAGGGAGGTTTGGGCAGGAGGCCCCACCTGGCTGAACCATGGCTGCCCAAGGGGCCAGGAGAGGGAATGCAGCCAACACATGGTGATGGGCAGTGAGAGAGCAGGAGGACTCGCCTGTCCCTCACTCACACGTTCACTTCAAAACCATCTGCCGAGCACCCACCGTACCCCGAGCCCCAGGAGGAAACCGGTTAGCGGAGGCCACACCCAGCTGGGCAGACACGATCCCTGAATTCAAGGAGGAGTGACATGGGGAGGGGGCGTATTTTGGCACAGATAGTCAGGAAAGATGTTTCTCGAAGAAACATTTTTAAACTCCTATTATGGGCCGGCGCTGCGGCTCACTAGGCTAATTCTCCACCTGCAGCACTGGCACACTGGGTTCTAGTCCCAGTCGGGGCACCGGATTCTGCCCCGGTTGCCCCTCTTCCAGGCCAGCTCTCTGCTGTGGCCCGGGAGTGCAGTGAAGGATGGCCCAAGTGCTTGGGCCCTGCACCCCATGGGAGACCAGGAGAAGCACCTGGCTCCTGCCTTCGCATCAGCGCGGTGCGCCGGCCACAGTGCGCCAGCCCAGCGGCCATTGGAGGGTGAACCAACGGCAAAGGAAGACCTTTCTCTCTGTCTCTCTCTCTCACTGTCCACTTAGGATACCCACATTCCACATGGGTGTGCCCACCTGAGTCCCTGAGACCCCACTTCTGATCCAGCTCCCTGCTAATGCACCTGGGAAAGCAGCGGAGGGTGGCCCAAGTCCTTGGGCCCCTGCACCCACGTAGGAGACCTGGACAGAGTTCCTGACTCCTGGCTTCAGCCTGGCCCAGGCTGGGCAGTGACCACTTGGGGAGTGAACAAGTGGATGGAAGGTCTCTCTCTCTCTCTCTCTCTCTCTCTCTCTCTCTCTCTCTCTCTGCTTTTCAAATAAATAACTTTCTTTAAAAAAATAAAGAACTTTGTAAAAAATGCAGTCACGTGATTGTATACATTTGCTGTATACATTTGTTCAAATTCATTGAGCATTCACAATGAACATTAACGAAGAAAGGAGTAACTTGTTCATTTATTTTCATCTTCTTGCAGAGTAGAGGAGGGAAAGATCTTCCATTCACTGGTTCACTCCCCAAATGCCTGCAACAGCCAGGGCTGGGCCAGGTGAAAACCAGGACGGTGGAGCTCCATCCAAACGTCCCCCATGGGTGGCAGGGCCCACATCTTAATGTGGTGCACGTTAGCAGGGAGCTGGAATTGGGAGCAGAGCCAGGACTTGGGCCACAGTGCAACACTTAACCACCGGGCCAAAACGCCCACCCCAATAATGTCAGAGAGCTGGTCACTGTTTACTCTCTCATCATCTCATTGAACGTAATAAAAGGGGGAGGAGACAGTCGGTCAGGGTGTGGCTAAGGGTTGGGGTCTTGAACAGTTGGAATCAGGTGCACACTGGATGCATGCATTTTGATTGACTGCAAGGATTTAACTTCCCTGTGGTCTGTTAGCTCTCCCAGGGGGACCTTGGAGACGGATGACACGGGAGCCCAGGGAAGAGCACTGGTGTAGAGGGAACAGAGGGAGAAATGAACTTGGGGTGCTGCCCAGGTGCAGAGAGAAAGGGATGGGGTGGAGTGGGGGGAGGGGGGAGGCAGGGGAGGCTGGCAGGGGTGCCGCACATGGGGAGCTTCCCTCTTACTTTCATTCTGCTTGCAGCGGGAAGCCACTGGTGAGCGAGGGACTGGGCCAGTGGGTAAGGAAGCGAGCGAGGAAGTGAGGGAGGAGGGAAAAGGAGCTAACAGCCCCCTTTTTCTCAGCGGTAGGAAAACCCTGGGCCCCTCACGCAGTTCCACTATTGGCCACTAAGAGGAGCGCTGCACCCTCACCCCCTCACAGAGACCCAAGCTCTCCTCCATATGAGTCAGAGTTCAGGAGCTGGGCCGGCGTCCAGGTGGTGCTGGACTCCCCGGCAGGGCAAAGCCTCAGCCACGTGCACCCAGCCCCAGCCGGAGCGGCTCCCACGTGGGCGCTGAGAGAGAGGGGCCCATGTGTCTCCCTATTCCCAAACCCAGCACAGCCTGGCCTGGAGCCCAAAAGCATGGGTTTTAGGGTGGACCGGAGACCCAGGGCTTGTGTGTGTGATCCAACTCATGTCTCAACACCTTCTCTTCCTGCAAAACAGGGATAAGTACTCTCCTAACCCCCGGGCCAGGGTGTGGCACAGCTGCTATTTGTCAAATCTACCTCGTGCCAGACATCGGCTGTGTCTTCTGCAGCCCCGACCTCATGGGGACCTTCGACGCCCTCACTCGTGAGTGTTCACATCTGTAAGGCACAGGCCCTGGCACGGGAGCTGGGCGTGTCACAGAACGGTTTAGACAAACATGAGAATCCGGAATGGCAAAACTGCAGAGGCCAGCGCCGCAGCTCACTAGGCTAATCCTCCGCCTTGCAGCGCTGTCACACCGGGTTCTAGTCCCGGTTGGGGCACCGGATTCTGTCCCGGTTGCCCCTCTTCCAGGCCAGCTCTCTGCTGTGGCCAGGGAGTGCAGTGGAGGATGGCCCAGGTGCTTGGGCCCTGCACCCCATGGGAGACCAGGAGAAGCACCTGGCTCCTGCCATCGGATCAGCGCGGTGCGCCGGTCGCGGCGGCCGTTGGAGGGTGAACCAACGGCAAAAGGAAGACCTTTCTCTCTGTCTCTCTCTGTCACTATCCACTCTGCCTGTCAAAAAACAAACAAACAAACAAACAAAACCTGCTGAGAGAGACCTGTGTTCACAGGGAGACAAAGAAGCCAGGGACGGACGTCAGGGTCGGGGGTCAGGAAGGGCCTCTCAGAGCGGGAGACTGTGAACACTCAGTTCTGAAAGCGAGGACCACCAGGAGGGCCCGTGCAGCCCGGGTCATGGCGAGGCGTCACTGGGGCCACAGAGTCACGCCGTGCCTCCGTGCTGACACAGCACAGTAACAACCAGTGTGAGAGCAGGCACTGGGCCAGGCACCTGCGTCTCATCTCACGGGATCCTTGCGCTCCTATGAACCACCCTTCATCGCAACGAAACTGAGGCCCAGGGAGGTGGAGTGGCTCATCTTGGACCACACAGCGCCAAGTGGCACAGCCAGGATTGGAACCCAGGAAACCGTGCTCATAACCGGCGTGCTTCGCTTTCTCTGATTCATTCTCATTGTTATTACCCGTCTGGCATTTAATCCGCAGCTGTCCTTCACCCCCAGGAGCCAAGTGCTCCTGGCTCAGTCCCCCGGCCTCCTCCAACCTCTTGGTCACACCTGCTGCCCACAAGGCAGACAGCAGGCATCAGTGGAATGAATTAGCCTCAAGTCGCCGACAGCGTCGTCAACCCAGACCCCGCCGGCCTGGGCCAGGGATGCACAGCTCTCGCCCAGCATGGCCGCCCCTGGGGGCAAGGGGCAGCCCTGGGAGCCCTGCTATGGGACGAGACGGTGGATGGCACTAGGCTCAGGCGCCAGTCCCTGCCACGCGTGACCTTGGCCGAGTCCCTCTCCCTTGGCCCTGCGTTGGAGTAAGGACGCCTGCCTTTTCCACTGCCTCACCCCCAAGGTCTTGACCCAGAAGCCGCCTGGCCAGCGCTGCAGGCCAAGTGCCCTGGACCAGAAAGCCCCAAGCTGGCCCACGGGGGCCCAAGGCCCAGCTCTGGCCTGCAGGCCCAGCCCCTGCCCCCCCCCCCACAGGGCCCTGAGTCTGGGGTGGGGGCTGAAGCTCCCTCCCTCCCACCTCTGCCTCTATCCCCTGCCCAGACTTGGCCCAGAGCTGCCCAGACCACCCCACATTCACACTCACACTCCTGCAGCCCCAGGGGTCCCACGGGCCCCAGACCCCTTACCTCCCTGCCTGAAGTCCCCGGACTACCTCGGCCAGTGCCAGTCCTGCTGCAGGCTGTCCCTGGGGCACAGGCTCTGCCTGGCTTCCGGCTGCCTTGGCCCCTCCTCCCGTGTTAAAGGGACAGTGCCCAACTCTAGGGCTCAGGGCAAAGACAGAGGAGGAAGGAGGTCCAGACCAGCTCAGGGCCTCCGCCTGTGACTCATGCATTACCTGGCCCCATTAGACAGATGAGAAAACTGAGGTTCAGCGAGACAGGGGGGCGACTCAGAGAGGGGCAGAAGCCTCCTTGCCTCTAACCTGGCCACCTGCTCCGTGGCACCAACCATCTACACCTTATCCAGGTCCAGGGCTCATCCACACACCGGGCTGCGTCCCCTGAGCTACTGCTGGGGTCAGCTTGGGCCTGAGTCGGAAAAATGAAGACAAAGAGCCCTCATCTATCTGGGGGGAGGGCGTGGCTTTCCTGAAGCTCCTCCCCCTTCCCAGGTATTTCACACTCAGTACAGGAGCCCAATTATTACTCAACAATGATTGAATGAATGAATAACTGTTCATTCATTTGTTCAATGGATATGGCTTGGACACCTGCTCCGTGACAGTGCCTGGGACCTTTGGCCCCAACCAGGATGGCCTGGGCCCCACCCCCCACCCCTCCACCCCCAACCCCCCCCACATCCCCCGCCAAGCCCTCTGCTGTAGAGAGGTCTAATCAGGGCTATCAGGCCACAGGAGCCGGAGAGGGCAGGGCCCGGAGCCCAAGCAGGGGCTGGGGGCTGGGCAGGAGGCAAAGTCTGCGCTGAGTCAGGAATTCCTTCAGGGAGTGGAGTCTGAAGTTGGAGAACAGGGGGTGGGGTCTCCGGGCCTGGAAGGGAGGTGGCCAAGGGGCGGGGCGACGCTGCCAGTCCTGGGTCTGGACCTGTGCCTGGAGCCGGCGAAGGCTTGTGGCAGGGCAGCGCTGGGATGGGCTGCGTGTCCCCTCTCGGCCACCATCACCCTGGGGACACTGGACTCAGTTTCCTGCTCTGGCCAGTCCCCAGTCCCCACCAGTGCACACCCTGGGAGGCAGCAGGTGATGGCTCCAGCAGTTGGGTTCATGCCACCCATGTGGGAGACCCGGATGGAGATCCAGGCTCCTGGCTTCAGCCTGGTCTGGCCCTGGCTGCTGTGGCCATTTGGGGAATGAACCAGCAGATGGAAGGTCTCTCTCGCCCCCCTCTCTCTATCTCTCCTTCTCTCTCACTCTCTCTCTCTCTCTGCAATTCTGCCTTTTAAATAAATAAATAAATCTTTAAAAAGAACAAAAACAAGGGGCCAGTGCCATGGCACAGTAGGTTAATCTTCTGCCTGCAGTGCCGGCATCCCATGTGGGTGCCAGTTCTAGTCCCAGCTGCCCCTCTTCTGATCCAGCTCTCTGCTGTGGCCTGCGAAAGCAGTAGAAGATGGCCCAGGTCCTTGGACCCCTGCACCCGCCTGGGAGACTGGGAAGAAGCTCCTGGTTCCTGGCTTCAGATTGGCGCATCTCCAGCCGTTGCGGCCATTTGGGAAGTAAACCAACAGAAGGAAGACCTCTCTCTCTGTCTCTTCCTCTCACTGTCTGTGACTCTACCTCTTAAATAAATTAATTAAATCTTAAAAAAAAAAAAAAAAAGAACAAAAACAAAGCCAAGGTGAGCAGGGGCTGGTGTACGGGGCGGCACAGGTACTGGGCACCTCCTCCCAGCTGGTGTGGACCCAACACCAGAGGCGTCATCTCAGCCAGGATGCGCGATGAGAAGGCCTTGAGTTTATTTGATGATTTCCTCACGCTGATGCAGACACACAGACAGAAGATCTGAGCAAACTGGGGACAAGCAAACACCCAAACTAAACAGTGGCTACGTGCGCAGGACAGAGCGACGCAACCAAAGATAAACCTGGGCGCACGCCAGGCACAAACCGGCACCTGCACGGAGGCATCGGCACTGTGGGTGCCCGCTCGTGGGTCACGGGCTGGCAGTACCCCGGTCTGTGCACCTCCTCCCCAGGGCCTGCCGGCCAAGGTCAACAACAAGTGTCGCCTGGCGCACGTCCCATGGCCTCGAGGAGATGAGCGGGCGCCCTGGGTGCACCCCTGGGGCAGGAACCCACGTCAGGGGAACAAAGGGCGTGGGTGCTATCCCTGTGCTGCCTCCTAACTGACCACCCTGACACCGGGGCGCAGCCTAGCCGGGGTCTCTGGACCTCTGCCCGCTGGCTCTACGGTTTTCATTTCCCTTTCTGGACCACGAAATCTACTCTGAGAAAAAAGGCATTTTTCTTTTTGCAAAGTAGTAAGATCTCTTCCAGGAAGATCCGGGGCAGGAAGAATCTTCTGGGAGGTGTTGATGTGATGAGATGTTTGACAATTGTCCTGAAAATGAACCTTCATTTACAATATCCCTAGATTTGATTGTAATGGTATTTATTTATTTTCATTTTCTTTGAAAGGTAAAAATGTTACATAGAAAGTCAGTTATGAGCTTATGTGTGTGTGACATAAAGGCCTAAAGAGAAGACATCTATATCCAGCATATGCTGCATCTCAAGGTCGTCCTGATGGTGTTTCAGGGGCAGCCCGGTATTGACATCCTGCCCTGTCCTGCCCTGCCCCCTTCCACCTGATAACCTGCCAGGTGGGGGGGGGGGTCCCCACCCCTTCTGCCTGACAAATCTTCCACCATCTCCCAGGTGCAGCCCAGTATCTGCATCTCAAACACCCTGCTCCCTTCCTCCTGTCTGATAACATTTGCATCCAGAAAGTCCTTTGTTTCAGACCTTCAAGAGAAAACTCAGGGAGAAGTTTGTTAACATTTGCATCCAAAAAGCCCTTTGTTCCAAGAGGAACAGGTGGGGAAGCAAGACCCATCTTAAAAACCCCCGGCCTCAACCGGACTGCGCACTCAGCCCTCTGCCTCTCTGCTGAGTCACCCGCCTGCCTGGCCAGGTGTACTCTCTCCACTCAACCATGTAACCTCGCTCCTCTCCACCCCCCCAGTCCGAGTGACTGGGCACCCTCTGGAGAGGTGCCCATCCATCCTTACGGATGTCCCTTCCCTAATAAGCCTTGCTATTTTACCTCCCACTACTCTCTGTCTCACGCCTGAATTCTTTCTTGCGCGAAGACAAGAACCCTGCAATTTCTCTGGTAACAAAAAGAGAGAGGGAGAGAGATCTTCCATCTGCTGGTTCACTCCCCAAATGCCCACAACGGCCAGGGCTGGGACAGGCTGAAGCCAAGAGCCCAGAACTCAATTAGGGTCTCCCACGTGGGTGTAGGGGCCCAAGGACTTGGGCCATCTGCTGCTGCTTTCCCAGGCACCTTAGCAGGAGCTGGACTGAAAGTGGAGCCGCCAGGACTCGAACAAGTGCCCATATGGGATGCCGGCGCTGCAAGCAGTGGCTTAATCCACTATGCCACAGCACCAGTCCCCAGATTCCTATTTTTTTAGAAAAGATTTTTATTTATTTGGAAGGCAGAGTCACAGAGGGAAACACACACACACACACACACACACACACACACACAGAGGCGGGGGGGGTGTGTATCTTCTATCCACTGGCTCACTCTTCAAATGGCTGCAATGGCAGGGGCTGGGCCAATGAGAAACCAGGAGTCTGGAGCTTCTGGGTCTCCCACATGGGTGCAGGGGCCCAAACATTTGGGCCACCCTTTGCTGCTTTCCCAGGCGCATTAGCAGGGAGCTGGATTGGAAATGGAGCAGTCGGCACTCAAGCCAGCTCTCTGATATGGGATGCCAGTGTCACGAGCCATAGCTTGTCAGGGAATGTCCAACCGCCTTATCAAACAGGCCCATGGCCCAAGGCGTGGCTCCATCTCCCCCAGGCAGGCCGCTCCCCTCCACCCTATGCCCCCCACCCCATATCATAGGGGTTATCACTGGGCAAACGAATGAAGGTCAAAAACATTCTTCAGGCCAACCCCTCCCTCCTCGCATACCGGGAAACTCCCAGAGGGGCCAGCCCCTGGCCCAGGTATCTCAAAGGACAAACCCTGGGGCAGTACGGTTTGTCCCCTCCCAGCCTCAGGCTCAGGAATTGCCTCCCTCCAACGAGCAACCCCAGGTAGCGCAGGATTGGAACTCTGTGCCGCCTCCGATACAATATTAGATTCCACCCAGGGCCCCCAAATTATCCCTACAGGGGTGCAGGGCCCCTTGCCTTCAGGTACCTGTGCTTTTATTCTCGGCCAAGCGTCAGCCACCCTTAAAGGCATTCAAGTTTGTCCCGGTATTATTGACGGTGACTTTACCGGGGAGATAAAAATTCTGGCAGTCGCTATTAATGGGGTGGCTGTCGTTCCACAGGGCACCCGTCTAGCACAACTGGTTCTTCTGCCTTTAATTACTGGAAATACATCCTCAATTTCTTCCAGGCCCCGAGGTATTACCCCTTGTTGAGTTGTATGCCATACTCCAAGTCTTTACACAGTTTTCCAATCAGGCTGTAAATATTCATACTAATAGTGCATATGTAGCTCACTCCATTCTGTTGCTTGAGACTTCTCCTTTTCTTAAAACAACTTCCAACGCTATGCCCTTGTTTATACAAATTCAAAAGCTAATACGAGAAAGACAACAGCCCTTCTATTTGGGACATATTAGGGCGCACACAAGCCTACCAGGATCACTCTCAGAAGGTAATGCCCAGGCAGATGCTGCTACAAGGCTCACCTTCCCCATAATTGTGAGATCAGTGCAGGAAGCTCAAAACTTGCATAGGTTGCATCACTTAAATACTCAATCTCTCCATTTGTTTTGTAAAATTTCACGAGAACAGGCTCTTGAAATAGTCAAAGAATGCCCCTCATGCGTTACAAGCCAACCTGTACCGCATTTGGGAGTCAATCCGCGTGGTCTTCTCCCTAATCAACTGTGGCAAATGGATGTCACACACTTCCCAAAATTTGGCAAACTAAAGTATCTCCATGTCTCTATAGACACCTACAGTGGCTTTGTCTTTGCCTCCCCCCACATAGGAGAAGCTGCTAAGGATGCTACCTCGCATCTTATCACAGCCTTTTCTGTCCTGGGAAAACCTGTTCAAATTAAAACAGTTGATGGTCCTGCCTATGTCAGTACTAAATTTCAACAATTTTGTGAAGCACTCCATAATAGTAGGTTAGCCTCTTTATGCTCCTAACTCCACTGTTTTTGTATGTAGGGATAATTTAGTTTATACCATTTTACCAACGGATTGGACTGGTAGTTGCATGCATGCTATACTTTTGCCTGATGTAGAGATTATTGATGGGAAGACCCCTGTTCCTATCCCCTCCCTTGATTATATCCCAGGGAGACAAAAGTGAGCTATTCAATTTATTCCTTTATTGGCCACATTGGGAATTTCCACAGCTGTGGTTACAGGATCCACAGGGCTAGGGATTGCGGTCCACAAATATAGAGAATTGTCCCAACAACTTATTAATGATGTGCAGACCCTATCCACCACCATTCAGGACCTTCAAGATCAAATTAACTCCCTAGCGGAAGGGGTTTTACAAAATCGTAGAGGCTTAGACTTGCTTACTACTGAACAGGGAGGTATTTGCTTGGCTTTACAGGAAAAATGTGGTTTTTATACTAACAAATCCGGCATTGTTCGCGAAAAAATCAAGACACTTCAAGAAGATCTGGAGCGTCGTGGACGTGCCATGGCTGAAAATCCCTTTTGGATGGGATGGAATGGACTGTTTCCCTATTTGCTACCACTTTTACCACTTTTAGGCCCCATTGTTGGTTTGCTTGTTATACTATCTGTAGGTCCTTGTCTTTTCAATAACCTGATGACTTTTATCAAACAGCAAGTAGATGATTTAGCAGCCAGACCAATTGAAATACATTACCAAAGTCTGACCATGGAAGAGCCCCTGGAGAACGTCATCTCTCTTTGGCCAGTGATGTCCCTCCAACAACTGACTCTCCCCTTCGGTCTGCCGCTGCCCCAGTCGGGAGCCCAGGAAGGGCCCCAGGCCTATCAATAAGACGAGCAGTAAGCCAACGATGGGCACCTTCCCGGAACCTCACCCACCTAAGACGGGAGTTCTTGGGGACTGGCAAGGATGTCCAATGACGGGTAAGAGGTGATGGAGCTCCGGGTCTATTCCTAAGACAGGCACCGTTCGCTCATCACGCTTGGCCTAACCGGTAGCCATTTCTACTTAATTAATAAAAAAGAGGGATATGTCAGGGCCCACGCAGCATGTGGCCTCTTAGTGGAAAACTCCTGAGGCAGGGCTAGACAGACCAGGCCGGATAGTACTGATAACGCAACCTTGTGTGACCTTGTGCCTTAAGACCTTGTGACCTTTCCCCTACTTGCACAGCACTGCAGCTACAGGATAAGCTCCCCCTCCTTCCCCTGCCCGACATCCTGCCTTTATGATATATAAGTGTGTGGTTGAAAAATAAAAATTGGCCGGCGCCGTGGCTCAATAGGCTAATCCTCCAATTTGCGGCGCCGGCACACCGGGTTCTAGTCCCGGTCGGGGCGCCGGATTCTGTCCCGGTTGCCCCTCTTCCAGGCCAGCTCTCTGCTATGGCCAGGGAGTGCAGTGGAGGATGGCCCAGGTGCTTGGGCCCTGCACCCCATGGGAGACCAGGAAAAGCACCTGGATCCTGGCTCCTGCCATCGGATCAGCGCGGTGCGCCGGCTGCAGCGGCGGCCATTGGAGGGTGAACCAACGGCAAAGGAAGACCTTTCTCTCTCTGTCTCTCTCTCTCACTGTCCACTCTGCCTGTCAAAAAAAAAAAAAAAAAAAAAAAAAAAGAAAAAGAAAAAGAAAAATCGCAGCTTGAGCAGGACCCTTGTCTTGCTGCCATCTTTGTGTCTCCTGTCCCCTTCATTTCTCCTTCTAGGTGCTCGGCCCTCGTTGACGTCCTGCGGGACGGGACAATAGCTAACCCACAACACCCCTTAAATTCCTAGATTTTAAGACAAAGACAAAACAGCCTCCCCTCTTGGGTCCAGATGTAGAGAAACCAGCAGCTGGTGAGCAAATGCTTCAGACAGCTGCATCCCACCGTGGAGCACTCGGTTTCAGCCCTGGCTCACTTTTTTTTTTTTTTTTTTTTAAGATTTACTTATTTATTTGAAATTCAGAGTTATACAGAGAGATTAGGAGAGGGAGAGGGAGAGGGAGAGGGAGAGGGAGAGAGAGAGAATTGAAGTCTTCCATCCCCAAATGGCCGCAACGGCTGGAGCTGCGCCGATCTGAAGCCAGGAGCCAGGAGCTTCTTCCAGGTCTCCCATGCGGGTGCAGGGGCCCAAGGACTTGGGCCATCTTCTACTGCTTTCCCAGGCCACAGCAGAGAGCTGGATCCCCCTCCTCGTCTTCCTCTTCTCTTTCTTTCAAATAAATAAAAAATAAGACTGTTTTCACAAAAGAAAAAGAAAGCAGAAGGAAAGAAAGCAACGATGCCAGAGAAGGAAACAGAGTCCATACGTGCAGCGAGGCAGGTTGCCGGGGGTCAGCGTCCCCGGCCCCCTGCAAACTGAGCACCATGGGGGTGGCTGTGCGGCTGCACGGAAGGAATGGGGCTGCTCCCTGGGGCCCTTCCACACTCCACAAGCCAGGAGTGACAGCAACAGAATTAGAAAAATGGGGGAGGAGCACTCTTTGAGGATTTCAAGGAAGCAGAGCGTGTGGCCCAGGCCAGGACACTGGCCAAGTCCTTGCTATGGCCGGGCTGCTGGGGGCCAGGAGGGAGGCGTGGCCAGCGTGGCGGGCACCCTCCCACAGGCTGCCTGGAGCTTTGACCTCCGCCGCCCCCGGGAGGGGTCGGGAGTAGAGGAAGCCCACCATGCCTTGAGCTCAGGGTCTTCTTCAAATGAAAACAGAGTGAGAGTGGAGTCTTCGACGCCTTCGTTTGTGGTCTGCGACTGAATCCCGCTGTGAAAATCTGGACAAAATCCTTCGTAGGGCATGGGGACCTGGCCGGCTCCGCCCATCACGTGCTGATTGATGGGTGATGGTAACCCCAGGGGAGAGGCCAAGTGTGGCCCTGGGAGCCTGACCTTGGCCATGGGAGCCAGTTTTAGACATAAGTCCCCCCCACCCCCAGGGGATAACACCAAATCATCACTGCTTTCCAGAGCCATAGCAGGGAGCTGGATGGGAAGTGGAGCAGCAGGGACTTGAACCGGCGCACATAAGGGATGCCCAGTCCGCAGATGGCGGCCCATTGCTGGCCCTGATCAGCTCTCAGATAAGACACCCTGCAGGCGCGTGGGCTCGGGTGCTGGCCATGTTAACAGAGGTGGGGCGGGCAGAGCGAGGAGCGTGTCCGTGTCACCCACATTGTACTGAGCAGAATTTCTCAGCCTTGCCACTGCTGCTATTTGGGGCCAGCTCAGTCCCTGTGGGGGTCTGCGCTGGGCATTGCAGGGATGGGGGCAGCCTGTCATCTCCTCCCAGCACGTCCCTGGATATCCTCCACCTAGCGTGCAAGTTCACCCCACTCTGAGGGCGGTTTTTATTCTCAGGGCCGTGAGCTCTAGGCCTTGCGACATCCAGCTGGTGTCATTGTACCCAGCTCAGCGACCACCCCAGGGTCACACGGTAGAAGGTGTTGTCAGCCCAGGTCTAAGGGGCACAGGAGCTGGAGAGCTCAGCTGATCCAGCAGGCCGCCTGGGCTGGCCAGGAAGGCAGCACTGCCCGCTCCTCCCCACTGGGAACACAACCGTCAGACTCTCCACCTCCTGCTGCCCGGGACACGCTGATCTGGCCATCCCTGGGAACACTTCCCGGGAAGCTGTGATGTAACAGGACCAGGAGGTGGGGGTGATGGAGGCACCTGGCCCAGTCTCCCCAGCCAGATTCCCGCTCCCCTCCTCCCGGGTCCCCCAGCTTTGCCCTCTTGTCTTGCGTAGAACTGAGCCCCAGTTTGCTCATCTAAGTGGGGGAACACACACAACTGTGCCCCACCACCAAGAGCCAGGGACACAGACGTCCACTTGGACCCCAGAAAATAAAGATGGCCATCACCTCTTAGTGCCCAGCACAAACAACCCGACATCAGTTAAGTTCTTTAAACCTCATGGCAAATCTACTAAGTGGAGACCCTTATCGGGTCAAGAAACCAAAGTACAGAGAGGTTAAGCGACTTATCGGAGGTCACAGAGCAGATCAATGCCACAGTTGGATTTGAATTTGGAAAATGTTCATCGGGGCGAAGTGTTGTGCATACGGATGATGGTCCGTTACCCGATCGTAGAAGGGAGTGGAGGGCCAGCGTGGTGGCACAGCAGATCGGGCCACTGCTCGCAACACCAGCGTCCCATATTGGAGCACGGTTTGAGTCCCAGCTGCTCTTCTTCGGATCCAGCTCCCTGCTAGGGCTCCTAGGAAAGTGGCAGCACATGGCCCAAGTACCTGGGCCCCTGCCACCCATGTGGGAGGCCTGGATGGGGTTACGGGCTCCTGGCTTCAGCCTGCAACGCTGTTGCAGCCATCTGGGGAGCCACCCAGCGGATGGAAGATCTCTCTCTCCCCTCACCCCCTTCTGTCACTCTGCCTTTCAAATAAATAATCTTTTAAAAATAAAAGAAATAGAGACCCGGTGCGTGTTACCACACGGATGGACTTGGAAAGCAGTATAAGTGAGAGAGAGAACCCAACACAACCCCCCCCCCCATTGTACGATTGCATTTCTACGACTAACGGCAGAGCAGGCAGGTGGGAGCGAATGAGTACGGTGGGGATGGGTGGCTCCCAGGGGCTGGGGAGGAGGGGGACGGTCACTCGTGGGCACGGGGTGACCGCGGGGTGATGAAGTGCTGTACACGCGATGCTTAGTAAACGGGTGGCTCCGGTCCCAGGTCAGCGTCAGGGTCCCGCGCCCAGCAGGTGGGCAGAGCCGGCGCACCCAGCGCTCCTTTCGGCTTTTGGTTCTCACGCTGGCATAGAGCTGAATTTTCTCTCTTGGCGTTTTCCGGATCACTGCACGTAGGTGCTGTTCTGGAAACAAATGGGACATCACAAAGAGCTCTGACGGCGTGGCCCTCCTGCTCCTATGACAGACAGCTCTAAACCCCGCCCTCCCAGGGGCTTTGGGACGTCCACACTGCCCAGCCGTGAGTAGCTCTCCCACCCCCCTCATTTCACGACCTCAGCGGGAGACAGCACCCCAGGCGTCAACCCAGGATGTCTGCATATGCCCCGCTGGGTGCACCCCAGCCCTTTCCCTGCACCCACAAACCTCGGAACCCCCAAGCTGACCCCCCAGAGCGGTGCCTGCCAGCTGGGGGTCTCAGGCTGTTTCCCCACCCCAAACACCCATCACTTGCTTGTCTGACACTCCCCATGCAAACACATAGTACAGGATTAGGTGCCAGCAATGTGAGCACCAGCTAAATACACTCAGGCCCATGAGGGGGCTCTGCCCACATGTGAGCCTCATGATGCCCACCCCGCCCCCAGCACACACCCCTATGCACGGTACCTGTACTGGTACATGGTACTGGAGTGCCATGGGAGGTTGGCGGTCCACAAGATGGGACAGCCTGTCCCCCCCGAAGGAGGTGCCCGTGCCCTAGCTGCCCCCTGCTGTGTCAGTACTCTCATCCCAGCCAGCCCTACAAGAGAGCTTTGTGAATGGGCCAGGGACAGAGACAGCCAGTCTTTGAGAGTTTGTGTGTGTGTGTGTGTGCGTGCACACCGCCTTTGTGGACAGAACTCTGCACACTTGGACACACAGGTGGCTCGGCGTGGGGCAGGGGAAATTTCAGATGCAAGGCCTTCCAGTTTTGTGCAGGTAGTGGTGATGGCCGGGGAGGGGGGGGGCGGCACTCCAGGCCCCTTGCATACATACACTATCATGTCTTCTAAGCCTAGGAAGGAGGTGCCATTATCACCCCCATTTTACAGATGGGCAAACTGAGGCTCTAGGAGGAAAACTAACTTGTCCAGAGCCACACAGCTACTAAAGGACAGCTCCCAGATGGGCACCTCGGGCCCCTGAGTCTTACCCACCTCCCCTTTATGCCAAGAGGTGTGCAAGGGTGACAGGGGAGGCACCAGAGAGAGACCTGTGTTGGGGCTGCAGGCCTGAACGGCCTGGGCTCTGCCTCTTCTCACCTGTACGATGCCGGGCCAGGGCAGCCCCCGCGCCCCAGCCTCCCCTTCCGTAGGGCGGGATGTGGCAGCACTCACTGTCCACAGGCTGGCACCTGCTGAGGCCCCCGGCTGTTAGGCGTCATTAGCATCATTGCTGTCACTGTTGTTTGTTGGGTACCTGCTGCGGGCCAAGTGCAGAGTGTGTCTCCCGTCTCCCGCGGGGGCATCGTGTGGTCCTCCTATGTCCTGGGGTGGGTGTTACACTGCTCCGCGTGCGAAGAAGCTGAAGTCCCGAATGGGGAGAGAGGGAGGAGGGGGAAGAGGAAAGACGGGGGAGGGGCAGTGAGCAGGGCTCCCTGGGGGCAGGACCTGGTGGGGGCAGGGCCTGGCGGGGGCGGGGCTGGCCCTGCAGCCCCATTGGCTGCCTGGAGGCATAAAAGCCGGGACTGGGAGCCCGGGCTGTTCAGAGCAGTCAGTCCACTGCCATACCAGTGGCTCCCTCCCTGGCTCGCTCAGCCCAGCTCAACGCCTTGCCAGGTAAGTGGCCCCATTCTCAGGCTCTCTTGGACAGGAGGCCAGTCCCGACGACCCTAGCAGGAAGGCGGGAGGGGATCTGATGCTCGAAAGAACCCTGGCTTGGGAGTGAGTGGCTGGGTGTGTGTGTAGCTCTGTGCCTCAGTTTCCTTGCCTGTAAAATGGAGACACAAAAAGCCCCTCCCTCCTAGGGCTGTTGTGAGGACAAATGGCTGCTGAACGCCTTCTGGCTTGGCTCCTTTTTTAATTTTATTTATGTATTCATTTAAGAGGCAGGGAGACAGAGAGCGAGCGCCCACCCACTGGCTCAGTCCCCTAATGCCCGCAGCAGCCCCCGGCCAGGGGGTCTGAGCAGAGAGCCCAACCTGGGTCCCCCACGTGGGTGGCAGGCACCCAAGTACTGGAGCCCCCACCTGCTGCCTCCTGGGGTGCGCATCAGCGAGAAGCTGGCTCAGAGGCGGGGAGCTGGGAGGGGGCCGGGGCTACATTGTAACCACTGCTGTGGCTCAGTTAGCAACACAGAACATCCTTATAGTTCCAGCTGCGGGAAGGGGGTTCCCCCACCGCACTCAGCGCCGTGGGCGGTTTTCTGGGTGGTTCTGTGCACATGGGAGCGCGTGGACTTCTCCCCCTGCATCGGCCCCAGGTGCAAATCCGCCTCCGCCTGGCGCTTCTCACGCTCTGAGGTCTGAGCTCAGGGGAGGAGGCGGGAGCAGGCGGTGAGGCTGAGGGCAGAGCCCCTGCTGGCTGCTGGGACGCGACCCCGGCCCGGCCCTTCCCCTGCCTGACCCTCCGGGCCTCCCACCCCTCCGCCCCGCCCAGCAATGCCACTCGGGGAGCCCCTGCACGTGAAGACTCCGCTCCGGGACAGCATGGCCCTGTCCATGGTGGCCGGCACCAGCGTCTACCTCAAGATGGACAGCGCCCAGCCCTCTGGCTCCTTCAAGATCCGGGGTATCGGGCACCTCTGCAAGACGGTACGGGCTGCGGTCTCTGCCCCAGCTCCGCGGCAGGGCCAGAGCTGTGTGGAGCAAGAGCCCCAGGCAGGCCTGTGTGCGAGGCCGTCCCTGGCTAGGGGCGCCCAGCCACGAGGGCCCCTGACAACCGCCCGGGGCCGCCTGCCACCCGGCGCCCTCCTCCCTCCCCTGAGCCAGTGTCCCGGGGGAGGAAGCTGCTGCGTGGGCCGCGTTCGGGCTGGGCGGGCAGGGACGGGCGAGGCGGCTGGGGCCTGACCGTGCCCTGCTGTCTCCACAGTGGGCTGAGCAAGGCTGCGAGCATTTCGTCTGCTCCTCCGGTGAGTGTCCTGCTTCCCTGTGCCGCCAGCCGCCCCGTGCGGGGTTGGGGGGGAGACACACGCACCCCCCCCCCATTGTCCTGGCAATAAACCATCACTGGCATTGGCAGCAGCACCAATGGGGGAGACCAAGGGTCCCCTTGACAAGCGGGAGGTAGGAGCCCAGAGCCCCGGGCCCCAACCCTCCCTCGCTGACGCACGCTCCCCTCGCTGACGCACGCTCCGCCCTCACCCGGCAGCCGGCAACGCAGGCATGGCCACGGCCTACGCCGCCAGGAGGCTGGGCGTCCCCGCCACCATCGTTGTGCCCAGCACCACTCCCGCCCTCACCATGGAGAGGCTGAAGAATGAAGGCGCCATGGTCAGGGTGGTGGGCGAGGTGAGTGCCCGCCCAGGCCTAGGGTGCCAGCGGCTGTGCAGGGGTGGGGGGCAGGGGGCCCCCAGTGCCTCACCCTACCCCTCCCCTGGGCCCCCACAGATAGTCAGGATGGTGGGTGAGGTGAGTGCCCGCCCAGGCCCAGGGTGCCGGCGGCTGTGCCAGGGGGGCAGCAGGGGGAGCCTAGTGCCTCACCCCACCTCTCCCCTGTACCCCCCCACAGACACTGGATGAGGCCTTCGAGCTGGCCAAGGCCTTGGCGCAGAACAACCCAGGCTGGGTCTACATCTCGCCCTTCGATCACCCCCTCATCTGGTAGGTGGGGTTCATGGTCAGCCGCCCCCCTCTGCCGAGACAACCCACAGCAGCTGCACGCAGCCCCTCCCCGGCATGCACAGCTGCACACACCAGCAGGTGCACACACGTGCACATGAACCCCGTCCAGGAGGGAGCACAGAACGCCGATGCACGGGCTGCCCCTGAACCAGAGCCTGAGCCGAGGCTTGGAGGGGGAGTGGGGAGCCAGAAAGGGCCCGTCCAAAGGCAGGTGCCCGCTGGGGCGGCCAGGGCTCAACCCCGGGAATGACCTGGGAGCCACACTCCGCAGAATTCGCATACGTGGGAGAAGCCGAGGGGCGGCCATCCAGAGGGAGCCCCGGGGGTCACCGAAAGCCCTCTGGTGGGTGGTGGGGCAGGGAGCAGCCCCAAGGCCTGCAGCTGAGCCGGCCCCGCCCCTGCCCACCCTCCAGGGAAGGCCACGCCTCCATCGTGAAGGAGCTGAAGGAGACGCTGGGTGCTAAGCCCGGGGCCATCGCGCTGTCGGTGGGAGGCGGGGGCCTGCTGTGCGGAGTGGTCCGGGGCCTGCAGGAGGTGGGCTGGGGGGATGTGCCCATCATCGCCATGGAGACCATCGGCGCCCACAGCTTCCACGCCGCCACTGCTGCGGGCAGGCTCGTCACCCTGCCCGAGATTACCAGGTGAGCAGCGGGGGCGCCTCCCTCGGTGTCCAGCGAGCACAGGGGAGCCCCTCGCGCTGGCTGGGGCACAGACAGGGATGCCAGGAAACTGAGGCTTTGGTCCCCTGCCAGAGCCACACAGCGGGGGGTGTCGGGACAGGGACAGGGGCGACACACTTTACCCGTGAGTCATTCCCCATGCCTCATGAGTTTGCCTTTTGCTCAGCCCCTAAGACACGCAGGACAGATCCTGGCCCCAGTCCTCTGTCTCCTTAGGATCAGCTTTGGGCTGCGTTACAGAGGGATCCACGAGGACGGAACTTTCGACTGTAAAACAGGCCTAAAATCTGAGCAATCCAGGGGCAACTCCATGAAGCCAGGGCCCCAGGCTCCTTGAGTTTGTGCCACCATCCTTAGCGTGTAAACTTACAGTCCAAAATGGCTGCTTGGGTACCAACCATCACACCCTCAGCCCATTTGGCAGGAAGGAGGAAGCAAAAACAGAAGGTTCAGACCCGCCCCTTTTCTTTTTAAGATTTTATTTATTTATTTATTTGAAAGGCACAGGTACAAAGAGAGAGAGACAGAGAGATGTTTCATCTGCTAGTTCACTCCCCAAATGGCCACAAGCGGCTGGGGCTGGGCCAGGCCGAAGCCAGGAACCTGGAGCATCTGGGTCTCCCACGTGGGTGGCAGGAGCCCAAGCACTGGGCCATCCTCACTGCTTTCCCGGGTGCGTTAGCAGGGAGCTGGATCGGAAGTGGAGCAGCCGGGACTCAAACTGGCGCCCAGGCAACAGCCTAACGCGCTGTACCACAGTGCCAGCCCTTCAGCCCCGACCTTTGAAGACAGACGCGATTCTCCCGCTTACCTCCCGTGGCCATCACTTAGTCACGTGACCACACCTGGTTGCAGGGGAGCCCGGGACCTCTTTAGAGCAGGTCCATGGGTGCAGCCGGAGAACAGGGCAGACAGCAGCCTGGGGCCGCTAAGAACTCCTCCCCAGCGCCCTGGGGGATGCCAGCAGGTGCTTGGCCTCCTAGGCCACAGCGCGGGCCGGAACTGCTGCGTGTGGGCCACGTGCGAGGGTGGCCCAGCCCCTGGAGAGGCCCCCGAGCAAGCTGCGAGGAGGGGCCGGGCAGAGGACCAGTGGCGACTCCCGGGGTAGCTGGGAGGGGCACCCACACGCCAGCTCCCGTCCAGGTCCTGGAGCTACAGGGATCCTGCTCAAGGCGCTCCCCAGGCGTGCGATCCGGGGCTAGGGACGGCCAGCTGTGTGCCTCAGTCTCCCGTCTCTAAACTCAAGCCCATCTGTAACAGCAGAGACTGTGGGGAGCACCGGCGCGCCAGGCATCCCCCACGCTCTCGGGAAGCGTGCACTATGCTTGGTAATGAGAGTCCCACACGGGACCTGGGGCGGAGGAGGAGTCCTGGTGGACTCCTTGGAGGAGGCAGCCGCAACTCTCAGCCTTGAAGGAACAGGCAGGCAGAGCAGCGCTAAGCTTGGGGGTCTGCAGCCTGGAGCCCCGACAGGGAAGCGCAGGGGTCCCTCAGACACTGGCCGCTGAGTCGGTGCTGGACAGGATGTGATGCTGCGAACCCCAACCCAAACCGTCCATGCTGGGCGCTGGCCCCTGGTCTCGCCCACTGACCTGTCGCTCCTCCCTCCCCTCTCCGCCCTCTTGCCCCTCCTTCCTCTCCCTTCCTGTCCTGTCTCTGCCTCCCTCCCTGCTCTCTTTCCTGTCTCCGGTTCTCTGTCCCCACTTTCCCAGTGTTGCCAAGGCCCTGGGGGTGAAGACGGTGGGGGCCCAGGCCCTGAAGCTGGCTCGGGAGCACCCTATTTTCTCGGAAGTTATCTCGGACCAGGAGGCGGTGGCTGCCATCGAGAAGTTTGTGGGTACGTGCCCAGGCCTTCGAAACCAGACCTGCCCGTGCATGAGCACAACAGCTGTCCACTCGCGGTGCCAAGGGACCCGCTCACCCCAGGACTGCTTTGAGGTCCTGGCTCGTCTCTCACCCCAACTCAGAACAGCCCGTTGATGGGAGATAATGCAGTGCAAAACTAGAAAAGACCAAGCCACGAGGAAAACGTGAGCCCCAGAACCCTAACAGCAGGGAGCAGCAGCTGAGGATTCAAAATGTTGACGCTGAGCTTCCCGGTAGCCATGGTGAAAAAGGAACGCGTGTGGCTCAGAGCTGGATGCAGGGTTGAGTCCGTAATTAGGTCAGACTTTTTCTGGGTCAGCCTCAGACAGGGAAAGCAGGGGACAGGGGGCTGGGGAGGAGCCTCTATGCTGCCACCTTATTCCCCAGCACCCACAGCTCACTTGGCTGGTCACCAATGACTGCAATTGCAATCATTTCATCCATGTCAACGTGCAGGGTGAGCCCGAAGCCCTGACTCGGGCTGGGAGGGTCCAATCCAGCTTTGGGCCGGGAGCTGCGAGCTGACTGGCTCACACTCCCCCAAGCTCTGCCAATGGTTGGCGTTTCCCCCCCCCCCCCCAGCTGGCCCTCACCACGCCCCTTCTTCTGCAGATGATGAGAAGATCCTGGTGGAGCCGGCCTGTGGGGCAGCCCTGGCCGCAGTCTACAGCCACGTGGTGAAGAAGCTGCAGGGGGAGGGGAAGCTGCCGGCGCCCCTGCCCTCCCTCGTGGTCATCGTCTGTGGGGGCAGCAACATCAGCCTGGCCCAGCTGCGGGCCCTCAAGGCCCAGCTGGGCATGAAGGATGGGCTGCCGGAGTGAGGGCCTCACCCCGAGCTCCCGCAGGACTGGAGTTGTATCCAGCGCCTCGTTGTAAATAGGACTCTTGGGCTCAGGCAGCGGCCACTGTGCCAGCAGGTGCACTGCTCATTGGGGGGGTCTGCTGGGTCCCCGGCTTGGGACTTCCCCCGGGGTGGGGCACCAGGCTGTGAACTGAACCCCTTGTGACTCCTTGGCCACCCCAGGCAGCACACCAGGTCCCTGGAGCTGGATGGACGGGGGGCGGGGGACCAGAGGTGCAGTAGGAGGCACCCCCAGAAATGCCGTGACTGCGCCCCCATCCCAGGTGGGCGGCCAGCTCTTCCCTCCTCCCAGGGAGCACTCCCCTGCCCGTTTTTCTAGTGTGCGAACTTTTTCACTGATGGAGAAAACACGTATTTATGAAGCCAAGGTCCTCTGTGTTTTTGCATCGCCAGCTCGTTCCCCCTCCCCGTCCACCCGCCCTGGCTGCTCTCAGCCCCTCCTGATAGGGAGCAAACTGCACCCAGCCTGCTGCTGGTGTGCGTGCTGGTGGGTGGGGGTCCCTGCATCTCAGGGGCTGAACACAGAGCCCGCGGGGGGCAGGCGGAGTCCCTCCTGCTAAGTCACTGGGAGCACGGTACTGAGCTGCCCAGCGGGGGGTGGGGGTGGGGGCGTGTAAGCTGGCCCTGAAAGGGGGGTACACCTGGCATCAAGGCTGTCCTGCAGCCTCTCCTGAAACCCCAGACCCCTGTTCCCAGTGACTGCGGCCACTCAAGTGCCGCCCACCCCAGGAAACCTGTCAGAGAACTGCTGGGGCTCACTCAGGGTGGGGGGCCCCTCTCCCCAGGAACATCATGCAGGGGGGGTCTCCCCCAAGGTCCACATGTTCCCTAGGAAGCAGAAAACCCATCAGAAACCCACCTCCTCCTGGCCTTCCCGCGGAGTTCCCCGTGGCAGGGGTAACCGTGAACTTTTTTAAAATTTACTTATTTGAAAAGCACAGTGACAGAGACTTTCATCCACCGGTTCACTCCCCAAATGCCCACAACAGCCAGGGCTGGGTCACGCTGAAGCCAGGAGCCTGGAGCGCCATTGGGGTCTCACACATGGGTAGCAGGAATTCGTGTACGTGGGTCATCTTCCACGGCTTTTCCCAGCGCATTAACAGGGAGCTGGATCAGAAGCAGAGCAGCCAGGACTCGAACCAGCGCCCCGACATGCGATGCCGGCACCACAGTGCTGGACCGTGATGCCCCCCAACTCAGAAACCCAGAACAGGAGATCAAGTCGGCCCCCCCAGCCCCAGCATTTTTCTTAGGGGATGGGGTGTGACTGAAATCGCACCCAGTTCAGGGAAACCTGAACCACGCCCAGGGTTCCTCCTAGCTTCCACTGCGGCCGCCCCTCCGCGCCGCACCGCGTGCAGGCATGAAACCCCCAAAGGGGGAGGAGTGGCAGGGACACCATGGGGCTGGGGCTGACCAGCCGGCCAGAGCCTTGTGCTTTTGGGAGCGGAAAGAAACTACAGCTGCCATCTTGCAGCTGAGGATTGTGGGAAACTTCAGTGCGCAGGAGCCGAGCAGGGCCGCCATGGCGCAGAAGCGTCCTGCCCTTGCTGGGCTGAGGACACACCCCCACACTCCCTGGCCTGGCTCCCTATCACCTTCACCTCCCGAAAGGCAGCAGGCGGGCCAGAATCCTAGGGAGAATTCTAGGGAATAGGTCAGAGACACTAGAATGTCCCACCCCCAACCCCGTGCCTCTGCTTGCTCATCGGTCAAATGGGTCTTTCGGAAGTCTCAACCTTAGCAATGGCCGTGACGATTCAGTGCACCAGAGCCTGCACCTGCCACTGCGGGCAGATGGGGAGGGAGGACGAGGGGCCCAAGTTATCCAGGCTCTGCTGTGCCCGAGGCTTGAGACTTGATGGTGAAGACGCTGCTTGCGACACCCGAGTCCCACATCAGAGTGCGTGGGAGGGGTCCCAGCTCCCTGCTGCGCACCCCAGCAGTGGCGGCTCAAATCTTTAGGTCCCTGCCTCACCCGTGGGAGACCCAGGTGCAACTTCAGGCTCCTGGCTTCAGCCTGGTGCGGCCCTGGCTGTTGTGGGCACACAGGGAGCGAACCAGCAGATGAAAACCTGTCTCTGTGCCTTCCAAATAAAAGGTTCAAAGAAATAAAAAATACACCTACAAGTTGTGCCCCACCCCCGGGCAAGGGCACTGCCCCGGCTGCCCGCTTCGCTTCCCGCGTGTGGGCTCACTCCGCCCACCGTCTCCAACCGTGAGCTTCATGGAGCAGAGAGGGACTGCGTTCTGGGCTTTGTGCTACAGGGCACCCCCGCCTTCCTAACACATCTGCCAACGGATATCCAGCAAGAGGCCCCTTGTGGGCTGCGCCACAGCCACCAGCACTGCACACAGCGTTAACCCATTTTACAGATGAGGTAACTGAGGATCCAACCGGCTAGCGTAAGGTGAAGCCAGGACGCGAAGTGAGGTCTCCAACTCCAGGGCTGCATGTGTCGTCCCCACAACAGCGCTGGGGGAGCCCTGTCTGCGGGGCGGGCTGGGTGTGAGTCCAGCTCGGGGAGCCAGTGCCGGCGTGCACGACACAGAAGGGCTCAGGGAGGTCTCAGTGGTTGAGGGTGCCCTAGAACTGGACCTAGAACACAACACGCACTCGGGAAACATTTGGATCGATGTGATATGGGTAATGGGTGGGTGGACGGGTGGCAGGTACACGAATGGGTATGTGGCTGGCTGATCAAGGAGTAGATGTGTGGGCGGATGGACAGAGGTGGCTGAAAGATGACCGGCTGGTCGGAGGCACTGATGGAGGCGCATGGGGGGGTGACTGTGCAGGCACCCAGGCAATCAATGGTGAGGGTTCGCAGCCGAGTGAACGGAGGGGATGTGCAGTGGATGGCGCCGCCCCAGCCCTCCCTGGTGCCCCAAGAAGCAGAGTGTGGGGCCACGACCTCTCTCCTTTAATGTGGCAAAGCCTGCACTCGGTACAGCAGGGGGAGGGGGCAGCAGTGGGGCCGCCATTCCCGCCCACCCGGGAGAGAGGGGGCTTGCAGGACCCTCCAGCCGCGAGGGGCCAGAAACTTTGGTTTTTGTTTGCTTTCAAGTTTCCGTCCTCAAGGAAACTGCTCAGGCAGGGAGCTGGGGGGGCTGCTTCCTGAGGGGCGCAGGGGCTGGACGCCAGCGCCAGCCACCACAGGGAACGACACTGGGCCAGGGGCTGCTCCCTGGGAGGACCCCCCCTCACCCGTAGGAGGGGGCAGCAGCACGGAGACGGGAGACGGCGTCCCAGAGCTGGGAGACAGCCGCAGGGGGCGGCGAGGGAGACAGGCTGGCGCCCCCCCGCTCGGGAAACAGCGAGTCAGCAGCCCCTCCCCGCGAGAACACCACCCCAGTGAGGAGGAGCCCCGCTGCCCCAGACCCCACCCAGAGTGCAGCGGCCCGGGGTGGGCGGGGCTGGCGGGTCGTCAGCAGGGAGGCGGGGCCTCAGTCCCACAGGACTCTGATGGGCAGGAACTTCCAGAGGTCAGGGTGGCCCATGTGCAGCTGGTCGCGGAAGGGCGAGGTACTCCACTGGAACGGGGGCACCTGGTCCCATGTGGGGCCGCTGGCCGCCAGCAGGCTCATCGCCTTGGCCAGCGACTTGCTGGTCACCTGGGCGACAGGACAGAGCAGGCCGCTGAGCCGCGCCGGGCCTGGATCCCACAGCGCTGCCGTCACCTTCACCTCGACCCCAACCACGGCCGATTTCCACCCAGACTCCTCCCACTGTTGGGGGGCGCACCTTCACGTCGATGCCCCCGTGGGAGCGCTGATGCAGCGCCTGGAAGGGGTACGAGCCGTTGGCGGGGTTGAGGTCGGAGCGGGCGGAGATGGCATTCTCCCCGTTGGGCTCGGGGACGCAGGCTTCGCACCGGGACAGGGGGTCGTGGAGGAAGTCATTGTACCTGGTGGGGATAGGCAGCCACGCCTGTGACTCTGGGAAGGGGAGGCCGAGGAGGGGCCCTGGATGGCGCTTCTCGGCGGCCCAGGCAACATCAGGGAGGGTGCTTGGGTGTCTCCCCGGGGACAGTGGGGAGCAGGTGTCCTGCCGGTCTCTGGCCCCCTTTCCGGGCGCTGAGCATCCCGCGGCACCCCGCTCATTCCCCAAGTCTCCGCATGCTCTCCTGCGGCCCGGCACACCCTCCGCCCCGCCCCGCTCTCGGGCCCCGCCCCACCCGGCGGGCACCCACCTCATGAGCCGCACCATGGAGTCCAGGTCGTGCACCCGCGACTGATTGCGCTGGAAGATCTGGGCCCTGGGGTTCTTGCTGTAGGAAAACCAGTCCCCGTAGCGCGCCACCAGCTCCTGCAGCCCGCTGGCGTTGAACACGCGCTCAAAGGACCTGCTGGGGACGAGGACGGTCACCCAGGACCCTGCCCCCACCCCGAGGCCTCTCCTGTCCGTGGGTGTGTCACACCACAGCATCGTGGCTGTCACCACCGGGCAGCAGTGACCGTCTCTCGCCTGGGCCTGGTGGGCGGCAGGCTTGGCTCCAGGCTCCAACAGACACGGGTTCCAGTCCTGGCTTCCCTGCCCACCAGCTGTGGAAGCTGGGGAACAGCTACTGGGTAGGAGGCTCGAGTGACAGAACCCAGGGGCTTGCGCTCAAGGGAGCGCCTGGGGCGGTGGCTGTCCAGCCCCGGGGAGGCAGGCCCAGCTGCAGAACCTGGCGGGGGTCAGTCCCCGTGCTCGGGCGCCCTCCCCCCCGGGTGCTGGAGCCAGGGGCCCACGGGCGCTGAGTGAAGCCGCACAACCACACTGCAAGGCTGCCAGGCTGAGCAGGAGGTGGGGAGGCCTCCTGGCTCTGTGGGTTTAGAAGTCTCCCTTCCCCTGCGGGAGGCGGACCGGGGCGGGCACGTACGGGATGTTGTAGCTGGCCCAGTAGGACGTCTGGTAGAGCTCCGAGGTCTTGTCGGCCACCATCACCAAGCCCCTGCAGCCAACGTGAGATGAGGCGGAGGTGGTGAGGAAAGGGACCCCCGAGGGTCTCAGCCTCACCCCGCCCCCTCCTCCAGTCTCCTCCCCAGCCCCACTGCCCGGAGCACCCAGCCTTCCCCCAGGGGACTCACGGGATCTGCTCCAGGATGGTGAGCACCCTGCTCCCAGGGCTGGGCCTGCCGGGGACGAACGCCTTGTAGTCCACGATCATCCACTGGTTGTTGTACCTGCCGTGCCCGGGCGGGGAGATGTGCAGAGCCCGGACCACTGCCCAGCCACCCCCAGCCCCGGAGCCCACGCAGCCAGGACCCTCGGGCAGCCGCCAGCCACCCTGACAACGCAGCTTGGCCGGCTGTCCCCAGACCCCTTTCAGCATGCTGCTGGCCTGCTCCAGAACATTCCGTGGCTCCCTGGTGCTCGTTAGCACAGAGGTCGACTCCTCTGCTGGCCAAGCCCTCTCTGGTTCACAGGGTGCATTACCCACCCACGTCTTCCTCCTGGGACAGCCCACCCACGTCCTCTCCTGGGGCTGAGCCTGGAGGGGAGGGGCAGCATCCCGTCCCCAAGCCTCAGTTTCCCCACATATGGAGTGAGGGGGGCTCTCAGCCCTTTCCAACTGCAGTGAGGACCTGCGGGCAGGCTCTGCAGGGGAGGGGTGTGCGTGGCCCCGGGCTCACCATCCCCTCGGCGGGCCCACTCACGTGCCACTGTTGAACTTCTTGAAGACATCGGTCCAGGTGGCCCCATCCAGGGCCAGGCGGTTGGCCACCACGTTGCGCACCCACTCCAGCACACAGCCCTCAGGCTGCACGTACTTCCACAGGGCCGGGTTCTTGTTGCCAATGGTGGTCTCCAGCGTGACCTGGGGGAGAGTGGGGGCACTGTACAACCCAGCCTGTGAGTTGGGTATTTGTTTGTTTGAACAAACAGATCCTGGTCTGGGTTCAGGCTCAGGTCCAGGTACCCGCTCCTCCCGGTCCTGCAGACAGCATCCAGCTCTCCCGGGAGAGGAGCCTCTAAGGGGGCTGCTTCCACGGCCCTCGCTCCCCATCACAGGGTTCACCTCATTCCCAGCTCGCCTTGCAGTCATGCGGGGAAGCCAGGCAGCGTAGGGCCGCTGGCCTGGAGACCCCAAGGGCCGAGGTCTTGGAGACCTTGCCAGGGGAGGGGGCCTGCGGTCATCTCCCCCTGCCCCACCCTGATCTCCACTGCTGACCCTAGTTCCTCGTCCCCCTCCCCACATCCTCCTGCAACCCTTGCAGGCAAAGCAAAACTCACGTCAACAGCCAAGGTAATTCTGTTGAACTTGACTTTCTACAGTGCACGTTAGGAATACAGGGATGGCAAATACAAATTACCCTACGTGGTGAACCTCACCTCCACGCCTCTAGAAATGTTAACATACTCTTCTTTAAAAAACAAAAACAAAGATTTATTTATTTATTTGAAAGGGGGTGTGGCAGAAGGAGAGACAGAGAGAGAGAGAGGGAGAGAGACAGAGACAGAGAGAGGTCTTCCATCCAGTGGTTCACTCCCCCAAATGGCTGCTACAACCAGGGTGGTGCCAGCCTCAAGCCAGGATCCTGGAACTCCATCTGGGTCTCCTACAAAGCGGACAGGGCCCCAGGCACTGGGGCCACCACGTGCTGCCTTCCCAGGTGCATTAGCAGGAAGCTGGATCGGAACCAGCACTCTGCTATGGGACGCAGCACCCACTACGCAACAACACAGGCCACCCCCTCCCTTTCCGGTTAACATTTTTTCCAGGGATGCACACTGCACCCCTCTACTCAGTACGGAGTCACCGGACTCGCCTTCGAAGATGCCTTCCAGGCACAATGAGCCTAAAGGAATGACCGCAGGCCAGCTGGTTTCCCCAGGCTCGTTCCCCCAGCCCTCCTGGGAGCGCAGGGCACAGGGGCCGGTGTCCCCCGGTTACTGAAGAAGAGGCCACAGCAGCTTAGGCACAGCCAGGGGGGCGGGGCCGACACCCCAGCCTCTCAAATCAGAGCGTGCTCTCCGCACCGCAGCAAGGAGCTAGCCCGAGCCTCCATCACTCACGCGGAGGTCACCGACAGCTCACACACAGCAGCACCAGGGGTGGGCATTTGCCACTGCGGTTAAGACACAGCGTGCCACACCAGCCTCCTCCACTGGGGGGCCTGGGTTCAAGTCCCAGCTCCGCTGCCAAGTCCAGCTTCCCATGAACGTGCATCCTGGGAGGCAGCAGGTGACGGGTTGATCAGCCAGGCCCCTGCCACCCCCGTGGGAGACCGGGCTGCGGCCCCAGCTCTCGGCTCCAGCCTGGCCCGGCCCTGGCTGCTGCAGCATCGGGGAATAACCCGGCGGTGAAAGATGGCTCGTTCTCCCTGCCACTCTGCCTCCCAGATAAATACATACCTCTTAAATAACCCATAAAAATGATGGCAGTATCTATAAAGGTGATTTGTTTTTAAGACAGACATCTATAGAGCAAGGCTTTCAATAACACCTCCAAGTGAGGAGCTCCTTCTCACTGTGAGAACATCCCGGGCTTCTCCTGGACCCGAGCTCGAGGGCCCCCGAGCCCCCAGGCCTCCTCCTCCTCCTGGGGTGAGACTCGAGAGGCCGCCATCCTGCGCGGGCAGAACACCACCTCTACTTCCACTGACGTCCAGCAGAACGCAGGCAGCCCCAGCCACACGTGTGGTCATGGGCACCCGCGTTTCCCAGGGCTGACGCCCCCTACACAGCGCTCCGCTTCGTGCTGCTTCCAAGTCAGCCTGGCTCCGCCACTGGGTTACCAGGGCAGGACATGAATGGCCAGGAGGGTCTGCTAGGTGCAGCCGCTCAGCCTGGGACGCCCGCACCCATGGTGGAGCACCTGGTGCGTGTTTTGGCCAATCTGCTTCTGATCCAGCCTCCTGCTCATGCGCACCCTGGGAGGTAGCAGGTGATGGCTCAAATGCGCGGATCCCCACCACCCGCCCGGGAGACTAGGGCTGAGTTCCAGGCTCCTCTGGCGCTGGCCTGGCCCAGCCCTGGCTACTCCAGGCATTTGGGGAGTGAAGCACCAGACCAAGATCTTTCACTGTCTGCCTCCCAAACAAAAGTAAATAAAAACGAACAAACACAACTGGTTCCCTTCATAATCCTACACACGTGGCTGACACATTTAAAAACACGAGCCTGGAGCTGGTGGTGTGGTCCAGCATGTTAGCGTCCCACGTGGGCGCCGGTTCAAGTCCTGGCTGCTCCCTGCTACCACACCTGGGAAAGCAGCAGAGAATGCCCCAGGTGCTCGGACCCCTGCCACCCACATGGGAGACTCGGTGAAGCCCCTGGCTTTGGCCTGGCCAAGCCCTCGTCACTGCGGCCATCTGGGGAGTGAACCAGCAGAAGGACAATCTCCCCCCCGTCTTTCTCTCTGTAACTCTTTCAAATAAATCAAATCTTTAAAAAAATTAAAACGTTAAGTCTGAGGAGGGGTCCCCAGCGCCCTATGTGGCACAAAACCCAGCGACGGACAAGACCGGGGCAAGGGTCCGGGCCCGAGCCTCTCCTCTGTGGCTTCCCCAGCCCCGCTGCGGCCAGGGGCTCCCCCGCCCCCTCCTGGCCCTCTCAGCCTCTCTCCCAGGCAGACAGGAGGGGCTGGCCCGCCCTGCGGGGCGCCGGCGGCCCTGGCACGGAGGGCTTTCACAGGGATGGTTTCTGCTCCCCGGCGCTGTTGCCCTGGAGATCCCGGGGTCCCTGTCTCGGTGAGGGGGGAGGGGGGCGTGCCAGGAACAGGGTTCTGAGCGAACCTGGGTCCCGGCCAAGAAAAGCAATCCAAACAACACACTGTCAACAGCCATTGAGAAGACCTGGCCAGGCTGCGGGGCTTCGGGGACGGCCAGAGGGAGATGGGACGGAACAAGGACGGCTTCTCCCGGACACGGACAACAGGGGCCGCCGAGGCCAAGGCTCCCGGCGGTTTCCGAGGCCCCGGGCAGCTGCAGGCTGCGGGGGCTGCAGGGGGTCTGGGAATGTGCACCTGAACCAGGACACAGCAGGGAGCTGCGCCCCGGGCGGGCGGGGGGGGCGGGCACGCCACCCAGCTGAAGCGGTGCATTGCGCAGGTCCCCGGGGTGCCGCCGACACGGCGGGTGACTCACCAGCCCACTGCCCAGGACGTAGAAGTCGTCACAGGAGAAGATGGTGCCGGGGTAGGACGAGAAGATCACCCTGTTGCCGGGGACCAGGGGGTAGTCCTCTGTGGGGCGAGAGTGAGCCCGGGTGCTGGCCAGACGGGCCCCGTGGGGACCCCCGCGGCCCCTCCCACAGGGCTTGGTCTCCAGGTGGAGCAGGCGGGCCTCGGAGGAGCCACACACCCTTCCTGTCACCTGGCAACAGAAGCCCACTACACGCATCGGCTGCCCATCCACGCGGGCTTCCCCATCCGAGGCTCAAAACTATTTTTTATTGCAAACCTGACGGGGCAGGTGTTTGGGGCCGAGGTTGAGCAGCCACTCGGGACACCCCCACCCACAGAGCCCGAGTTCCAGGCCCGCTCTGCGCCAGACCCCGGCTTCCCGCTGACGCGCGCTGGGGGACAGCGGGTGGTGGCTCACGTGGTTGGGTCCCTGCCACCCACGGGGGACACCCCGATGGGGCTTGGGGGTCCTGGTTTCAGTTGCTGGGGCATCAAGGGAGTGAACCAGCAGACAGAAGCGCTCTCTCTGTGGGTCTGTCTCTCTCTCTCTGCCTTTCAAGTCAATTAAATTTTAAAAGTTGTTTTTTTTAAAAAAGCCAGTAGCAAAATATATTTGCAGGAATATATATATATATGCATATATATTCACGAGTATATGTCACTGCATATATATTTTCTTTGGCGCTTCTATTCCTCTTTTCACATTTTTGAGCTAACATTTAAAACTCACATCATACTCAGAGGCTCACTGGTACAAAGGTCACAGCACAGACGGTGGCGGCAGCAGCCGCGGCTGTGGCGGGAAGGGGTCCACGTGCGCGCGTGGGGCTCGCGCCGGGCTGCTCAGCCTCCCTGAGCGTCAGCCAGGCCTCGGGGCCGCCTGCCGTTCCTGCCCAGGCACCACATGGACCAGGCTGGGCTCAAAGGCCACGCAGGCCGGTCGTCCCTGTCACTCCGGGTGACCGCCAGTCCCAGACGTGGGAAGGAGGCCACCCTGGGCCAGCCCCTGGAGATGGCAGCGTCATCAGCGAGCCCAGGCAGGAATAACCGGGCCCCAGCGGATGCGCAGACATGGCAACAAAAGAGAGCTGTCGGTGGTTTTTAAATTCCATGCGCTCGGCTATGCAGCCATAGCTAACTAACATGCCTTGTAAGCTGAACACTGGAAGGGAACAGGCGCGTTCAACACCAGGAGGGGCCGCCGAGGCGCAGTGGGTGAGGCCAGCACCTGTGCCGCCGGCATCCCACAGCAGAGCGCTGGCTGGCGACCCGGCTGCTCTGCTTCCCGTCAGCTCCCTGCTAACGTGCCTGGGAAAGCAGCGCAAGGTGGCCCAAGTGCCTGGGCCCCTGCCACCCGTGGGAGACCCAGATGTAGTTCCTGGCTCCTGGCGTCAGCCTGGCCTGGCCCTGGCTGTCGTGGGCATTTGGGGAGTGAACCAATGGACAGATCTCTGTCTTTCCCTCTGTGTCATTCTGCTTTTCAAAAAATCTTTAAAAATCGTAAAAAGGAAAAAAATAAACAGACTTCTAGCCTGGCCCAACGGGGGTGGGGGGTGCAGGGCGGTGTCCGTACCGCCCGCACGGCCCGCATGCGCACGCGCACGCGCACAGACGCACCCCCGCACCTACCTTGGGGGCCCTCCCTGAACTGGAACCAGTACTTCTTGATGACGCGCAGCATGTGCTGGTAGGAGTTCCAGGTATTGTGGGCGACGAGCAGGTCCCGGTGGCCGGGCAGCAGCTTGATGAGGGCGGAGCAGGAGCCAGAGCCCAGGGCCGCCTGGGTCTTGGTCCTGTTCAGAGCCGGCTCCAGGTCTTCCAGGTCGCCGGAGATCTGCAGCAGGCTGAGGAGGGCCGGTGCGGAGCGTCACCAGGCCGGCTGCCACGCGTGCACTCCCTGACCCGGGGGCCGGGACCCAGGTCCGCGTGACCCGTGGGCTGCATGGCGCCTTTCCCGCCCGCCCAGCCCGGGGAGGCACTCACAGGAACCCCAGAGGTTTGATGGTGAACCTCCCCGTGGGGAAGGTCACGCGGCCCTCGTAGCTGTCCTCCAGGCCTTTCAGCTGCAGGAGTGTCAGCCGCACCTGGGGCAGGGGCAGGGCCAGAGGGAGGGTGAGGCCCCGGCCTCCAATGGATTCACTACACGTCCCTGCCTGGCGCTGACCCCGAGTCACCCACACTTAGGAGCCAGCTCAATAGCTACTTCCTGCAGGAAGCCTCCCAGCTGGCCCGGCCCACTGCCTGCTGTCCCCTGGTCTGAGGTTTGTTCCCGCCTCGTGCACCTCACTTCCTCCCACTGCCACTGTTCTGTCTCTGGCGCACCACCCCACGTCCCCCACAGGGCCTTGGCACATTCCGGACACACAACAGGCATCAGTAAGCACCTGCAGGATGGATGGATGAGTGGATGGATAGATGGGCGGATGAATGAGTGGGCAGAGGAGGAGGAGGGGTGGATGGACAGACGGATGGATGGATGAGCAGGTGGGTGGACGGATGAGTGGGTGGGTGCACGGATGAGTGGGTGGGTGCATGGATGGATGGATGAGGAGTGGACAGATGGGGAGGAGGGCTGGATGGACAAGCTAATGAGGAAGACTGATGAGTGGATGGAAGAACGGATGGCTGGATGAGTGGAGAGACGCGCAGGTGAACGATGGCTGAGTGGGTGGATGGATGGACAAATGAGGGACTGGGTGGCCGGCGCATGGGGAGACGAAGAGATCTTGGGCAGAGAACTTGCTCTAGCAGGAGTGTGAGCAGGCATGTGGGGAGAAGGCCGGTGGACGGTGAGCAGTTCGGCCGAGGGCGCTGAGGCCAACCCAGCCGAAGCTGGGCAGCCGTGCAGACAGGCAGACGTGCGGACAGGAGACGCGCTGCTGCATGCGCGTCACACACTCCCCGGGTGTCAGGAACCCAGAACCACTGGCTTTCGCATGGACGGCTCAGCCAAGAGCCCACAGGCAGAGCCCCTGCCAGGACTCTGCTGGCTGCCACCCATCAGCAGCTCACCCGGGACAGCAAAGCAGACATCACAGCACCCGAACGCCCAGGTTTGCCCGTTTTCCTCTTCCCCTGGTTCCCACTGCTCTCACCCGCGTCCACCGCATCCACCTGTCCCGCAGCCGCAGGGAAAGCAGCGGGCTACCACTTAACCGTGCGTGTCTGCTCGCTGACAGCAGGACAGCGTGGGGCGGGGGAGGGGCCGCATGAAGGGACAAACAGGCGGAGACTGAAGAGATGGGTGAGTGACAGGAGGGCGAGGAAGGACACAGACGGTGGCCAGGGGAGCCGGCCCACCTGGTGCCAGTAGGTGGAGTCCTTGTTCCGCTCCATCTCCTCCTGCATCCACTCCAGGTTGGCCTCCAGGAACCGCTTGAGCCGCTCGCAGTAGCCGACTTCGTACTCGAAGGGGCCGCAGTAATTCACCACCGTGTTCATCCAGTGCATGTAGATGAGCTGTGGGCGAGGCAGCGCGGCTGGGCCATCGCAGCCCACCCGGCCCCGGGAGCGCGCACACTTCCCACACGTCCGGCTCTCAGCCCGCACCAGGGCCCAGCGCCCCCGGCGACTCCCTGCTCTGAAGGCCATCAGCGGCCAGTCGGGGCCAGGCGGCACACCGCTGCTCCCGGGCCCCCCCCACGCGTCTCTGCTCTGACCCCTGCAGTGGGCCTGCCAGCAGGGGTCCCTGCTGACTCACCGGGCGCGGGCTTGCTGAGCCAGCCTCCATGATGGACCCTGGCTGCATCTGCTGGGGGTGGAGCCTGGCCGTCCCTGTCACCCGGCTCACAGCCAGCCAACTCCCAGACACGGGACAGCCCATCGGGCCGGCCAGCCTGCCCCACCCGACCACGAGCCCAGCCAAGGTCAGCCGGGCCTGGCTCAGAACAGCAGAACCACCAGGTTATCCGCAGGTCTCTGTGCTCTGCAGAGGGGCCTGGGTGTCCAGAGCTGGTGCTCAGGACATGTTTCACACAGCCAGACACCCAAACCGCACAGTGCTACAGAGCAGGCCTCCTCACCCGCTGGCGGCACAGCCAGGGGAGCGCCTGTCCCAGGGTCACCCTGGGAACCAAAGGGCCAAGATCGGGAACCCCCGTCAAGATGTGGGTGTGGAATTTCCAGAGCACGGACCTCACCTGGCCACACTCCTCACCCCACTGGGAACGTCCCCAAGCCACGTGGGGCAGCAAGGGAGATGAAGCCGCACCCCACCCCAGGCCCAAAGATTAGTGAGCCCTGCGTCATGGCCGTCCCGCTGAGACATATTCAAATCCTGCCCACCCCTCCAGATCCACAAATGAGTGCGTGACCTCCTCCAGGCAGCCCTCCGAGGCTTCTTCACCATTTCCTCTGTGCCCATCTAAGACCAGGGTCTGAGCTGGGGTCAGGGGACACTGCGGGGGACAAGACATGACCACTGCCCCCAGAAACCCACAGGCGAGAGGGGCAGGGAGCAAAGCCACGCGGTTAGGAGCAGAAACGTGAGTCAGGCAGAGCCAGGTCCACACGTTGGCTCCTCGGTGAAGGAGCAGTTCAGCCGTGGGGAGACCACCCCACCTCTTTGGGCCTGGGCCTCCACACCTGCCCGGTGGAGGTGGCCGAGCCTAGGGGCTGACGTGGGGCGCAAGGACACGATGGGCCTGCGACTCCTGTGCAAGTCACAAGACTGTGGGCCCCGGTAGGCCGGTAGGGTGCAAGGGAGTCCCGCTCACCATGGTGCACCCAGAACCACCTGAGCCTGGCCCGGCACCTGGCCACACCCCCAGACACCAAGGGACCTGGGAGGCCACCCAGAAGCAAACTGGGAGCCAGAGGGGCGGGGACGTCTCATGAGGGGGTCCCGGGCACCTCAGGTCCGGTCCACTCACTCGCTGCCGGCACTGCTCTACCGTACGCCACTGTGCAACCGTCCCCCCGCCCGTCGCTCACTCACTGGCTGGGGGCGTGCCAGGTCACCTCTCCACCTGCGGTGGGCACTGGCACTCAGCCCAAACCCTCATGCCCTTCTTTTTTTTTTATTTTTTATTTATTTATTTATTTTTTTTGACAGGCAGAGTGGACAGAGAGAGAGAGACAGAGAAAGGTCTTCCTTTGCCGCTGGTTCACCCTCCAATGGCCGCCGCGGCTGCGGCCGGCGCACCGCGCTGATCCCATGGCAGGAGCCAGGAGCCAGGTGCCAGGTGCTTTTCCTGGTCTCCCATGGGGTGCAGGGCCCAAGTACTTGGGCCATCCTCCACTGCACTCCCTGGCCACAGCAGAGAGCTGGCCTGGAAGAGGGGCAACCGGGACAGAATCCGGTGCCCCGACCGGGACTAGAACCCGGTGTGCCGGCGCCGCAAGGCGGAGGATTAGCCTAGTGAGCCGCGGCGCCGGCCCCTCATGCCCTTCTAACACGAGCTGACTCCCAAAATGGCCTGCTTTTAAAAAGCTCAAAGCAACGAGCCGAAGCAAAGGGAGACGCTGGGCGCAACCCCACCTGCACCCACTTCTACACGGACGCCCACAACGGGAAGGCAGCAGTGACCAGCAGGGACGCAGTGTGCGTCCATCCCTACAGAAGGTCCAGAATGAGCCAGCCAGGGAGACACGGAACACGCGAGTGGCTGCCAGGGGCCACGGGGAGAAGGACCCGGGGTGTGGTGACCTGGGTTCCTGGTGCAGCGATGACAATGTTCGGGAGTCAGACCGCACTGATGGCTCCACAGTCATAGAATGTGCTGGAAAACCATGCGGCTGTCCATTTTAATTGGTGCACGCTGCGGTGTGTGCAACAGACCTCGACATAGAAGACCAGACGAGCGGGAGCGGGAGCGGGAGCGAGCCCATTTGGGGGCAGAGGCAGGGGCGGGGACCCTGACGCTATCCATAACACTACAGGATGGTGTGCATTTTAGTATCACGGCACAGAACATGCTGTGCCCTGCTTCCCGCCTCACGTCGGACCAGGCGGAACTTTTTCGCAGTTTTTTGTAGAATGCACGTGCACTTTGCCTCCCCAGCTGGACGGCGGGCTGGGGGCAGGCGAGGGGCACTCTGCACGCACCTCAAACACCTAGGGTACCCCGGGAACACCCCGGCTTGGAGAGGGGCACCCCGGGTTTCCCTCCCTTGGCCTCACCTCCTCGGACGCGGAGGCCTCCACCACGCCCGCGGCGTAGGCCTGCAGGCCGTCATCGTAGTCGCCATTGGTGCCCACTTCCAGAAAGGCCCACCTGCAGGCAGAGGGGAGCCCTGGTGAGCGCTGGGGCACTGGCTGAGCAGGCCCTTAGCCAGCCACGCGGCCGCCCCGGCCTGAAGCTCACACCAGCGCTGGCCTGCCTGTGCGCACAGGCCGTGGTCCTCAAAGAGCGGCCGTGGCTCCACGGGCACGGGGCTTTTCATGTTAACCGACGTGGCCCCAGACCCAGCACGCCTGCGGGCACCTTCCGTGCCTGGCACCTCCTGGCTCCCTCGTGGCAGCCCCGCAGGGTGGCGCTGTTTTTTTTTTTTTTTAAAGATTGATGATTGATTAACTTGAAAGAGTTTCAGAGAGGGAGGGAGTAGATGAGTGGATCTCCTACCCTCCAAATGCCCACATCGGCCAGGGCTGGGCCAGGCCAAAGCCAGGCGCCTGCAGCTCCGTCCAGGTCTCCCACACGGGTAGCAGAGACCTAAGCACTTGGACCACCACCTGCCGCCTTCCGGTGCATCAGCGGGGAGCCGGGCTGCTCTGATACGGAGGCCGGCGTCCCAGGAGGCGGCCTCACCCACTGCACCACGCCGCCAGCCCCCGGTGCTGCCATCGTCCCCAGGAAGCGAAGCGGGGGAGTTAACGCACAGGCTCCGTGCCTGCTGGGGCCAGGCCGCCACCCCCACCACAGCCCGAGGACCCGCCCCTGCCCCATCCGGGCTGAAGGAAGGTGGACGGGCGTGGCGGCTGCCAGACCAGCCTCGGGGAGGCCTCCTGCACCCTCCTGCGCCTCTGCCATCACCGTGGGAGGGAGCTGCCCTGGGGAGCCCACTGCTCCCAGGAATCCCAGAGCACACGGAGCAGGGAGGCCGCAGCCACCAGCCAGGTCCCTGAGGGCCAGTGATGACGGCCAAAGCCACGGGGCTTGGGGCTGGTGCCCAACACCAGCAGATGCACCTGGCAGGCGCCCAGGGTGGGGGCCTTCTGCGTAGCAGCCAGTATCAGGGGGCCCGGGTTCAAATCCTGACTGCACTGCTCTTCCAGCTTCCTGCTAGAGTTCGCCACGGGAGGCAGCAGATCATGGCTCAGGTACTGGGGTCCCTGCCACCATGCGGGAGACTGGATGGAGTTCCGGTTTCCGGCTTCAGCTGGCCCAGCTGTGGCTGCCCTGGGCATCCAGGGGGGTGAGCCAGTGGGTGAAAGACCTCTCTGTGTCGCTCTGCCTTTCTAGTAAGTAAACATCAATAAATACAAATTTTAAAAAAACAACAACAAAAGAAAGACAGGTGCCAGTCAGCCAAGGGCAGAGGCGGGAGCCCAGCCCAGGCGGGCCCACTCCTCCGAGGCCGTGTCTCAACTCTGCCGTGTACCCAGGTCACCTGAACACCAGGGAGGGCGGCAGAGCTGGACGTGGAGGCTGGGGTGGGGCCCAACCCCAGGGGACCCAACTCGAGCTGAGCATAGAGGAGAAGGAAGGGTGGGAGCTGACCGTCTCTCCCCCCACCCGCCCCAGACATGGCGCTGCACACCAGGCTCGGTGGCTGTCCTGGCCCTGAGGGCGAGTCAGCTCGTGATTTGACGCCTCTGGTCTAGAACAGCTCGGGCTGGGGAGGCTGAGCCCTGAGCCTCAGCCCCCAGTGCTGCACCCCCTCCCCTCGCTGAGTCCCCCCCCATTGCTTCCGGCCCGGCCACCCTCACCCAGGGTCCCCTGTGTCAGCGCCCAGCCAGGGACCTGAAGCAGCTCTGCTGGCATCAGACTCAAAACCCTGCCCCCTCCCACACTGCCTGGCCTGTCTGCACGGCGGGAGGCATCCCCGGCTGCCATGCGATTGATGGCTTTGAGTCATTCTGGCAAACCCTTCCCGGCGCGGCGCGGCGTGGCTCTGCCCGTCCTCGGCAGGTCAGCCCTCGCCTCGCTTCTCGGACTGCTGACGTGTGAGATCGCTATCGGCCGGGTCCACAAGGCCTGCTCGTTCTGTCCCTAATGCACTTGCTTGGCAAAAACAGACAGCTGCCCGCACTGGATCCCTCTCCGTCACCTTGCCTGTTTCTCTGGAAAACCTACGGGCCACGCTGTGCTTCTGTGGGGGGCAGCCACGCCTCCAAGATGGCTCAAGGCGCCTCTTCACCGAGGCCCCATCTGAAAACCCCAGACCATCGAGGTAGGATGGGCAAGCGGTCACAGGTATGCACTGGCCCCCAGCCCCTGGGTGCCTGCCTCTGCGGGCGGTGGGCGGTGCCTCCTTATCCGGGCTTCTACTCCTTCCTTATCCTCGCGAAACACCGTGAATTCAAAGAGCCGCTCAGGGCAGGCTCAGGGCAGGCGCTGCGGTGCACTGGGCTAAGCCACCGCTGCACCCCTACTGGGGCTGAGTCCCAGCTGCTCCCCTTCTGATGCAGCCCCCCGCTACTGTGCCTGGAAGCAGAAAGTCACAGCTTGAGCACTTGAGTTCCTGCCGCCCAGGTGGGAGTCCGGGATGGAGCTCCTGGCTCCCGGCTTCAGCCTGGCCCAGCCCCAGCTGCTGTGGCCATTTGGGGAGTGAACCAGCAGATGAAAGACCTCTCTCTCTCTCTCTCTGTCACTGTCTTTCAAATAAATAATTAAGTCTCTAAAGATTTTTGTACTATTTTATTTGATAGACAGAGATCTCCCCAGCGCCTACCAACTGCCTCCTGCAAAGCCTGCCGTGGCTGGGACCGGATCAGGCCAAAGCCGGGAGCCAGAAACGCAATCCAGGTCTCCCATGGGGGTGGCAGGGGCCCAGTCACTCCAGCTGCCCCTGCCGCTCTTAGGGCCCGAAATAAGAGGGCGCCGGAGTCAGGAGCCAGGCCCTGTGACGTGGGATACGGGCGTCTAACCGCGAGGCGACACGTCCACCCCACCTTCCGCATTCTCCGTGGCCCGGGTTTCTCTTCTGCCGGGTCTTCTCCATCCCTGTTACTGGGCTGGGCTTTTGCTTGTTGACTGACTCACGTGTTAATTCCCTCTTACTCCTGTTCACTTCCTCTCTCAACTCCGTGGGAAGCAAGGAGGGAGAAGTGAAGGGTGGAGGGCTCAGCTTGCGCGGGGCCAAGGCCAGACCGGCTCAGGCTCTGCCCAGGGGTATCGGCAGCCTCCAAGCACCAAGTCCTAAACATTTCTGGGCTGCAGGGCGGGTGCTGGCCCACAGAGGGGAAGGATTACGGGGCAGAGAGAACTGATCCGACCATCTTGGGGCCCCCAGTGGCAAAATCTGGAGATTTTTTTTAAATTTTTTTTTATTTATTTATTTTGACAGGCAGAGTGGACAGTGAGAGAGAGAGACAGAGAGAAAGGTCTTCCTTTGCCGTTGGTTCACCCTCCAATGGCTGCCATGGCTGGCGCGCTGTGGCTGGCACACCGCGCTGATCCGATGGCAGGAGCCAGGTACTTATCCTGGTCTCCCATGGGGTGCAGGGCCCAAGCACCTGGGCCATCCTCCACTGCACTCCCTGGCCACAGCAGAGAGCTGGCCTGGAAGAGGGGCAACCGGGACAGAAACCAGCACCCCGACCGGGACTAGAACCCGGTATGCCGGCGCCACAAGGTGGAGGATTAGCCTAGTGAGCCGCGGCGCCGGCCTAAAATCTGGAGATTTTACAGGGAGGCAGAGGGACCCCAACTCCAGAACACAGGAGCCAACCCCGACCCACCCTCCCAGCGGGAGGCTGCCGATCGGGGCCAGGACGCCCCACATGTCTCCCTTCCTCTCATCCCCGAAGCTAAGGCTCTCCGAGGACCTCAGCCCCCCCACTCGTACAATCAGGACCCCAGCGTGGTGTCCCCGGCATCAGCAGCCTCCGGGCCGGCAAACATGGGGCCAGGGGTTGTGTGAGGAAGAGCCGGGAAGGAGAGCCGCCCAGGAAAGGTGTCAGGACAGGACAGCGCGTGGGCAAGAAACCCACAGGAGTCCCGAGTCACCTCTCGGGCCTCAGTCTTGCCAGCTGTGAAATGGGGGTCCCTCAGCAACCAACACAGGGCTCCCTGGAACCCCACTGACCTGCCACTGGGCTTTCGTTCTCCCCTTGGGGCAGCAAGCAGGGCTCGGAGAGGTGGGAGGATTCACCCCAGGTGGCACAGCAGTGGACCACGGTCAAGGTTTCCCATCACTCCCCCACTCCTCCCGGCTGGCCCCAGGCAGCTGTGTCCTGTCTGCTGGCCCCAGCCAGGCAGGACCACAAGCATACGTGACTCAGCAGTCGCACATCTCCTGTTCCCTCCAGACACCTGCCCACACTGTGGCCTCCTCCGCCCGGCAGGCTTCCCAGATCTGTTCTACCCGGCATCCATGTTTACGGAAAACCCACCCACCCCCAATCTCCCACCAGCCCGAGAGCCACCAAGCACCACCAGACTGGGGGTGTCCTCAGCCCTCCATGTCTCCCTAACTCCAGGAGAATCCATGCAGCAGGATAGAAGGGGGCCACGCCCGCTGGGGGTGGGGTAGGGGTGCTGAGCACTGGGATCCCCCAGGATCGGGTGGGGGCACCCCGTTCTCTGCCGTCCCCCAGCACGGCGCGACTCTGCTTTGCTTTCCCTCCCGACACCGTCTCTCTCTCTCTCCCACTCAGCGGGAACCGGCTGTGCTCTCAGCTCTGGGTCCCTAAGGTCCCTAAGGTCCCTAAGGCCACGCACAAGGAGAACAAATGAGCACCAGCCCCGGGCAGGCCAGGGAGGGGCCTCACACAACTACAGCCGGGCCACGGGAGCCCAGGCAGGCAGGGGAGTCAGGAGAGGGTACCCGCGGCAGCAGGCGCGGCGGTCTGACCGCCCGCACGGGGCACCTGCGGCCACAGCATCCGGGCCGAGGACTGGCGCGCCCGCGAGGACACACAGCTGGGTCTCTGTGAGGTTAGAGACCCTGCGCTTTCCGACAGGCCTGGAAGCCAGGTGCGGACAGGCACAGAGAAGCGAGCCGGGGCTGGGCTGCCAGGGCTGGGGCTGGCCCGCGGGGCAGGACCGAGGGGGCGGCGGCGGGGCGCTGGACTCTGGGGACAGAAGTGCTGAGGGCCCGGGACTGGCCCCAGGAGGGAGGGGCGGCTCCAGGGGGCCCCCACCCCCACCCCAGCCGGGGACCTGCGGCCTCGGGGCGGGAAACGGACCCCCGCGCGGGGGCGGGCCAACCCTCACCCGGTCTCGTGGATGGCGTTGGTGAGGTTGGCCCAGGCCACGGCGTCGGGGTGGCGACCGTCCACCAGGCGCAGCTGGCCCGTCGCAGCGTCCAAGAGGGCCGAGCGGCAGCAGGAGGCGGGCGGGGACGGGGGGTCGCGCTGCTCGCCGCCGCCCGGGGCCGGGGCCGCGCCCGCCAGGCCGCCCAAGAGCAGCCCGGTGAGCAGGGCCAGAGCCAGCGCCCGGGCCAGGCGGCCGCCGGCACAGCCGTCCCTCGGCGCCACCATGACCGCGGGAGCGGCGCGCCGCAGCCCGCGTCACGTGACTGCGCCGCGCCGGGGGCGGGGCTTGGGCCGAGCGTTTCCGGGATGGGCGGGCCCTGGGAGGGGTGAGCGGTAAGGGGCGGGGCGCGCCTTAAAGGGCCCGGCGCCGCTTTCGGTCCACGCACACCCAGCGAGAACTTTTTACTTTGCAAGTGTCCAACCTCGAAAAAAGCTGCGATAGTAGGCAATGCCCATACGCCCGCCATGAACTGACTGTCACGTTTAAGTGACTTCTCTATCTGCCTAACGCTGCTGAATGAGTTCAGCCAAGTCACCACCACGCAGTGACGTCATCCTCACGGTCGGCCCTCCAGGGCCCAGAGAGTTCGAAGACTTCACTGCGCCTGCACCGGCGGCGGCACCGGCTCTGCGTTCGCTGTCACACACTGGAGTGGATTCGGAGGACGCGGGAGGCTGTGGCTCACACGCACTATGACGTCACTGATGGGGCGCGGGCGCGCGTGACGTGGGTAGAGCGGCAGGTCGCCAACTACTGCGCGCTGTCCCCTCGAGCATGGTCTTGATCGCGGTTCGTAGGTCTGGAACTTTCCCCCGGAGGTGGGCGTCCGCGCCCCGGCTCAGGACGCCGCTGCCCGCTCCAGCTCGCGGCCACGGTGGTGGCTCAGCGCCTGGGCCCTGCACCCGCGCGGTTGGAGCTCCGGGCCCCGGCCGGTGTGGGCCTGGGGGGTGGCCAGCAGGCGGGAGCTCGCTCTGTGCGTGTGGATGTCTGTCTCTCCGTCGTTCCAATTAAATAATTTGTCACTTATCATTTCAGAACCCGCCTACCTCGCATCAAGTGCAGGACTAAACCGATCAGGATGTCAGGGCAGGAGACGGAGCAGGCGAGGCTGAGGAGCCCGGGCGCCTCCGTCTGGGTCTGGGGGGGTGGGGTGGGGGCTGAGAACTCGGCCCTGACGCCTGCATTGGCCGCAACTTCGCGTCAAGCTCGAGACAAAGTGGGAGAAAACATTCGCATCGCGTAGAGTCCAGAAAAAGGGCAAAGATCCAAAGATCCTCAGCGCGGAACCGCAGAGCCATGATGGGGGCGGGGAGTCTGAAAACCAGACCGAAAAACTGGGCAAGAAAAACCATGAATGTGCAATTCTTGAAAAAAGACCTAAGAACATGTGTGCCCTGGAGAGCCATCTTGACTGTTAAAAAAAAAAATAAGTTAGGAATGATGTTTAGAAGATTTATTGTATTCATTTATTTGAAAGGCAGAGATACGGAGAGAGAGGGAGAGACAGAGACAGAGAGAGAGAGAGGTCTTCCATCCGCTGGTTCACTCCCTAAATGGCTGCAATAGCTGGAGCTGGATGGGTCCAAAACCAGGAGCCAGGAGCTTCTTCCAGGTCTCCCACGTGGGTGCAGGGGCCCAAGGACTTGGACCATCTTCTACTGCTCTCCCAGGTGCATTAGCAGGGAGCTGGATCGGACGTATGGCAGCCAGGACTTGAACTGGCGTCCGTATGGGATGCCCGGCTGAGGGCCGTGGCCTTACCCACCACAGGGCCCCAGCGCCGGTGCCAAGAATGACCTAAACTGGTGGGAGGCGCTCGCTTTATTCGCCATAGGAGAAATGGAAGCTGTGCAGACAGCCGCGCCACGGAGGCGATGTCACAGGAATGTAGAGTAGGAACGGGGGAGGCTGAGTGAGGGGTGCGATTTTTTAAAGAGATTTGTTTACTTAGAAGGCAAAGCGACTGGCATTGAATAAACCGTTGGGGGGCAGGTGTTGGGCTCGGCAGCTAAGTTGCTGCCTGGGGTGCCCACAGCCCTACCAGAGCGCCTCGTTCCAGCCCCCGCTGCTCCACTTCCGATCCAGCTTCCTGCTCACATGCACCCTGGGAGGCAGCAGCCACGGCTCGAGTCCTGGGGTCCCTGCCCCCGCCCGCGAGGTCCTGATTGAGTTCCGGGCTCCTGGCTTTCACGTGACCTGGCCCAGGATGTCGGGTGCTCTGGTGGGGACCAGCAGATGGAAGCCGTCTCTCCATCGGTCTCTGCCTTTCAACTAGAAACAACGGTGAGCACACATTGAAGAATAAAGCTGCAGGCGCCTGAGTGCTCTGACATCACGCTGCCTTGTCCACAGCAGGCGCTACCCACAGACACACGGCACACCCAGTCGGGGTCTCTTCTCCCTAGAGGGAGGCCAGGCGATGGCCTGGAGGTGGCGGTCACACCACACCCTGCGGTCTTTCTCCGGCCGAGCGATGCTGCAAGCCAATTCTGAACCCGTGGACCCATGTGGGCTCTGACGCTGACACCAGGAGCAAACCAGCAGGTGAAAGATCCCCCCCATCTCTGTTTCTCTGCCTTTCAACTTAAATGAAAATTCAAAAAACATTTTTAAAGAGAAAAAAAAAAACGCCAAAGCCAGGACAGCTGAATGAGGAAGAGGAACCAGCCAGCCATGAAGAAATCTTGGGCAAGAGCCTTCCAGACAGAAGCAAGGGCGGCAGTGTGTGCAAGGGTCCTGGGGCACCGAGGAGCTTGCCTTGTTGGGAGGACAGAAGGGAGGACCCTGAGGGCAGGGTGGCGACGTGAGAGAGGGGAGGACTCCTGGCTTGCCACAGAGTAACCCCCCAAAGCTTCCTCCAGGCGCCTCCCCCCACTGCCTGCACTGCCGGTGAGCTGAGCCCCCTCCTCACCCTCTCAAAGGACTCCGTTGCTGTCAGTACCCACAGTACCCATCATCGCCATATTTGCTAATCATATACTGGGTGTCACAATCACCCGGGAAGTTCCCACTGCCACTGTTCCAATTGTGCAGAAGGGGAAACCTGTTCAAGCAGATGACCTGACTTGTCCCCGTCACAAAGCCTGCAGAGACAGCACTGCGGATGCTACCCACTGCGGCCACCAGGGGGCGCACCTCGCCCGGTCCCACTTGCTTGCCCAGGCAGTGTTTCACACCTGGCGGACAGAGGCCAGACTGGTGCCGCCCGCAGCAAGCGTCCCTGCCCCAGCCCTGTTTCCTTAGGGTCCGTGGTCTGAGTGACGTCAGCACTCCGAGCCAGGAGGATCCAGCCGGCTGCACGAGGGTTGGCACTGAGTGCACTGAGACACCACCCCGGGGCTGCCTGAGGATGCCTGGGGCTCAGTCCCGGCTCTGCTCCTCACCCCGCTTCCTACCAATGTGCACCCTGGGTCTAGCCGCTCTGGAGATCCAGCTGGTAACCACTACCTAGAAGGGACCCAAAGCTGACAGAGTGAGGCGATGGCCGGGGTCTCGCCAAAGCTGACCCGGTGACCGTGCCAGTGGCAATGGCCCCGTGGAAATGCACATCTCGGACAGGAGCAAGTGCCGGCCGCGAAGCCCGCGCCATCTGCTGGAGCTGCTGACTGCTAAGTGGCGCCTGCCCTGGACCTGCGGTGCAGAAACGCAAGCCCCTGTCACAAGGACGTCTCGGAACTGTGTTCTGGTTGTGTTCATTTACGTATCTGAAAGGCCAAGTGAGAGAGAGGTTCGCTCCCCAGGACCATAGCTGCTGCCTCCCAGGCGATGGAAAGGAAGTGGAGCTGAGACTCGAACCCAGGCCCCGTAGTCTGGGAGGCCGGCATCCCAGCTGGTATCTTGACCACTGCACCCAGCCCCCACCCCACTCATTTCTGCTGGTTTGGGGTTGGGTGCAGCACAGCCTGCCGGGGTGCCGAAGGCACCTGTGTGCCCAGCGGCACAGGCTCCAGGGTCCTTGCTCCTCGGCCTCCCTGGACTACACCCCCACCCCCGCACTCACCGTGTTCCCCAGCTCCCTCCCTGGACTGCGGCGTGGCGGCAGCGGCCACTTCCCAAAGGCCGACCCCCTGGACCTTGTGTCTTAGGCGCAGGATCGGGGTGCGGAGGCTTCCTTCTCAAGGGGAGGGGACGGCCGTGTCCGGGCACTGTGCGCCAGGCGCTGCGTCAGGTCCACAAGAGTCAGGAGGGGGCGGACGGCGGTCGGAGGCCCAATGGTGACCGTAGCCGCGGCAGCTTCCGGGTGTCCCACTCCATGGCCCGCTGAGTACCGGGTGCCCCAATTTTTCAGATGAGGAACGTGTGGCTCAAATGGATAAAATGATGGCTCCAGGGTGGCCGGGGCACAGCAGAGCTGGCATTGACCTGGGTCTGGGTGGCCCCCGGCACTGCTCCTGTGCTGTCGAAAGGGCCTGTTCCAAGCCAGGAAGTGGGCCCTGGCTCCGACCCCCAGAGCACTGGAGCCAGGCCAGGCCACATCGGCCCCCTTCTCGGTCCCCGGGGGCCTCTCAACAAATGGTCATTCTGCTCCCCGCCCCACCCCCATCGCACCCCAGTCCTGGGAGACAAGGAGGCGGGGCCCTGCCTTTGCAGCTGACTCGGCACGGTGACCCCCAGCCCTGTCCTCGCTGGGCCCCTAAACACCGGGGTCACGGAACCCACGGGGAAGGAGGACTTTGCCCTGAAGTCAGCAGTTCTGGAGCTGCAGCCCCGTGCAGCAGCTGACCTGGGGGGCAGCAGGCTGGGTCATTCCCTCAGGACGACTCCAGCCGTGGGTGCTCTAGTGCTGGCTGCCGGGACACAGCGTCAGGCCGAGCCGGGCGGCGCCGGGAGGGTTCTCGGGCGGAGGAGGACTTTGCAGTAGTAGTGGGATGGTGGTGACGACCGCGGCCTCTGCGAAGGGTGCCCAGTCCACGCCAGGCATGAGGTCTGGGGCTTCACACCCAGTGTCATCTCGCAAGGACCCCATAGGTGGGACCAGCCCCTGGTTACAGGGAAGGAAAGTGTTTCCCATGGGTGGCACAGAGGCCCGGCGCCCCGGGGCTCCAAGCACATCAGGCTCCGCCCTCCATGCCATCTGCCCCTCCTCCAGAAGTTAGGAGCCCGTGGGGGGCAGCAGGAGGGAGGAGGACCCCCCCGGGCGGGGCCCTGCGCTGGGTCAGGTGGAAGTGGGGGCAGTGCGCAGAGAGCTCTCCCAGGGCAAGGAGGCATGCTGGGGGTTGGAGAGGAGGCCAGGAGCGGGCGTGGGCCCAGCAGCGGCCTGCCGGACACGCCTGTCCCCTGCTTCGCCTCCTCCATTTCTGGCCCCTCACCAGGGCCCAGCCCACCCCCTGGAGGAAAGGTGGGCGGCAAGGCTGCCTCAACCTCCCCAGGAGCCTGTGGGGCTGGGGAGGGCGGCAGCCACCAGTCTTGACCAGTTCCCCACATTCTGTTTTTAAAAGCAATGCTGAGGGGGCAGCGCTGTGGTGTAGCGGATAAAGTCACCGCCTGCAGTGCTGGCATCCCATATGGGCGCCGGTTCAAGTCCCGGCTGCTCCACATCTGATCCAGCTCTCTGCTGTGGCCTGGGAAAGCAGCAGAAGATGACCTAAGTCCTTGGGCCCCTGCACTCGTGTGGGAGACCTGGAAGAAGCTCCTGGCTCTGGCTTCGGATCAGTGCAGCTTCGGCCGTTGTAGCCAATTGGGGAGTGAACCAGTGGATGGAAGACCTCTCTCTCACTCTCTCTTTCTCTGCCTCTCTATAGCTCTCCTTTCAAATAAATAAACTTTAAAAGAAAAAAAGCAGTGCTGGGGAGTGGAAGGTTTAATTTCCACCTGCAGTGGCAGCATCCCGCATGTGCACTGGCTGGCGTCCCAGCTGCTCTACTTCTGATCAGCTCCCCGTTAATGTGCCTGGGGAAGTGGTAGAAGATGATCCAAGTACTTTGGTCCATTCTCTCCATGGAAGACCCAGAAGAAGCTCTTGGCTCCTGGCTTTGGCCTGGCCCAGTCCCAGCCATCGCAGCCATTTGGGGAGTGACCCAGTAGATGGACAGTCTCTTTCTTTGTCTCTCTCTCTCTCCCTCCTTCCCTCTCTATCGCTGCCTTTCAAATAAATAAATAAATCTAAAAAAAAAAAAAAAGTGACGCTGGGGCCAGCATTGCAGTGTAGCAGGTAAAGCCACTGCCTGCAATGCCGGCATCCCATATGAGCACGGGTTCAAGTCCCGGCTGCTCCACTTTTGACCAGGCTCCCTAATGCACCTGGGAAAGCAAGGGAAGATGGCCCAGACGGCTCCAGACTCCTGGCTTCGGCCTGGCCATTTGGGGAGCGAACCAGCGGATGGATGGAACATGGGCCTCTCTGTCTCTCTCTAAAGTGCTTGCTGGGTGGGGTGGGGCCCTCCTGGCCCCCCCCCCCCAACCGGGATCTTCTCAAACACCTCTTATAACTATTCATTACGGAGCAGGTTGGCCCTTTCCTGCTCACTCGGGACTCGAAACCCCCGTTTCTCCCTCTAATTGGGCCGCCTTATCCACCTGTTTCCTATCTCAGAACCTGCAGGCTGGGGCAGAGGCAGCGCGATAGGCAGGAAGCCTGTGCCTTTAAGGCCCAGAGCCGAGCGCGCCTTGGGGGCGAGTCGTGGGGGCGTGGCTGAGCGAGGGGCAGGCCTTCGGGGGCGTGCCCGGAGGCGGGCCTGGTCTCCGGGGCGTGTCCTGGGGCGTGGTTGGAAGTGAGCGGGACGGGGGCGGAGCGAGCGGCGGCCGGCACCAGCAGAGCGCTGGGAGAGCCCGGGACGCGGCACCGGGCGGGGCTCCGGGGCGAGCGGCTTCCGAACTCCCGGGCGGGCGGCGCGGGCCGGCGGGCCGGGCCCCGGGAGGCCGCGAGGCCCTGCGGGTCGCCGTGCGGAGTTGGAGCTTCCCAGGCCGGGGCCGAGGTAAGAGGAGCGCCCGCACCTGCCCGGACGCCGCGGGAGGGCCCGGGCAGCCCGGTTCAACTTCTCAACTCCACCCGGAGTGGGAAACCGAGGCCCTTGCCCGCCCCGGGGCGCGGTGAACGCCCACCTGTGAGTGGGAAGGAGCCGGCGCCCACGCGCGGAGGCGAGGCGGCACTGAGAACACCTTGGGCGCGAGCATCGCAGCCCGCGTCCGTGCCCCTGCTGCGGAGCGGACCGGGAAAGGGACGCGTCCGCGCCCGGGGCGCCCGCTGGCCGAGCGGCGGAGGCTGGAGCCGTTCCCCACCCGCAGGGGAGGTCCGCGCCCCTTTCCTGCTCCCCTGCGCCCCTGCCCCGGCCGCCCTGGCACACCCCACCCTGGCGCTGTGGGCTCTGTCCTCACCGCAGCACACGTGCCAAAGCCAGCCGCACAGAAGCAGTTCGTCCAGGATTTTTTTTCCCCAGGTAACTTCTTTGGGAAAAAAAAGATGCACTTTTTGCATGATGTGGCTCGTTGGCTGCTGCTAACGGACCCCGCGGCTTTGAGCAATTCGCTTCCCTTTGGTTGCAATTTCCCCATCAGTGATCTCTCCACTGGCTCTGTGACCTAGGGCAGGGCAGGTTCCAGGACTTCTGTGAGTCCCAATGCCCCCCCCCCGCCGCCACCACCACCATGCGAAAGGAGTGGGGCTAAAAACACCTCCGGAATTGTCCGAAGAAGAACGGTGAGGGAGGAGCAGGCCTCGGTTTGCTCGTCTGTAAAATGGGAAGAACAGCACCTGGTGCTGGCACGTTGCGGGGATCAAACGAGAGTGTTCACCCAAATGCTCGACTCCGTGTGAGACGGAGCAGCAGCAATGTTCGGGACACCGGGCAGAACGGGGCAGGCACTGAGCGTCATGTGGGACGCGCACACCCAGTCAGAGTGCCTGGGTGCAAGGTCTGGCTCCGCTTCCGGTGCCGCTTGGCTGCTCGCGCCCACCCGGGAAGCAGCGGGTGGTGCTTGAAGTGTCTGGGCCACTGGCACCCTCGTGGGAGACCTGCACGGAAGCTCCGGGCTCCTGGCTTCAGCCTGGCCCAGCTCCAGCTGTTGCAGGCGTTTGGAGAGTGGACCGTTGAGTGGAAGATCTGTCTATCTGCCTTGTGAATTAAATACATAAATGAAAACATCGTTAAAAATGTGGTGGCCTGGCCCCTCCGGGTCTCAGACTGGTGGCTCAGAATCAGGTCCACTCCTGAAGTTTTCTCTTCAAAAAAAAAAAAAAAAAGATTTATTTATTTATTATTTGAAAGGCAGAGTTACAGAGAGTCAGAGGCAGAGAGAGAGAGAGAGGTCTTCTATCTGCTGGTTCACACCCCAGATGGCCGCAATGGCTGGAGCCAGGAGCCTCTTCTGGGTTTCCCACATGGGTGCAGGGGCCCAAGGACTTGGGCCATCTTCAGCTGCCTTTCCAGGCCATGGCAAGGAGCTGGATCAGAAGTGGAGCAGCTGGGTTTCGAATCGGCACTCACATGGGATGCCGGCACTGCAGGCGGCACAGCTTTATCTGCTACACCATAGCGCCGACCCCCGAAGTTTCCTCTTACTGTCAAGGCTGGCCTGGTTCCTGCCACTGCCCACTTCCCATTTACCTCACACGGTGGAGCCCTAGAGACAGACTCTGGGCCCTGTCTCAAGTTCCTCCCAGCCCTGATGGTGAGGGGGCTTCCATGTAGACCCCTGCCGAGCAAGGAAGAAGGGTATGTCCAGTCTGGGGCTCAATGGCCTGGGCCCTGGGCTCCACCTATTTGGGGCCCTGTAGGATGTGGGTTTCCTTTTTTTTTTTTTTTTAATTTATTTGAAAGGCTGCTGAGTGACAGCTATTTTCCATCCGTTGGTTCACTCCAAATTGTCACAACAGCCAGGGTTCAGCCAGGCTGAAGCCAAGAGCCCAGAGCTCCATCTGGGTCTCCCACATAGGTGCAGGGGCCCAAGCACTTGGACCATCCTCTGCTCTCCCAAGTGCATTAGCAGGGAGCTGGATCAGAAGTGGAGCAGCCGGGACTCAAACTGGAGCTCATATGGGATGCCGGCTCTGCAGGCTGTGGCTTAACCACTGTGCCATGGCGCCGGCCCCACAATGTGGGTTTCTCCTTGAGGTCTCCCTGGTGGGGAAGATCCTCCACTGGAGGAGATTCCGGGCCCCTCTTGTGGACACTGTTGCCCTTCTCACCCCTGTCCCGCAGGTCACTGGAGCTGCTGGCCGTGGGACCCGAGCTCTAGCGAAGGGGAAGCAGAGGGGGCGGCCGGGCCCTGTGTGGCGATGGCCAGCGGATGGCCGCATCTGTTCCGGGTGCCGAGTTTGCTCTGTGTGCTGCTGCGGCTGCTGGAGGCGGTGTCTGCGTCCAGGGGCCTGTCCACAGGGGCCCCCAGCAGCCCCCAGTTCCCTGTCTCGCGTGTGAACCAGACCCCCATGGCTGACGTGAGTATACAGGCAGGAAGCTGAGCTGGGCGAGACTGCACTCACTCCATCAACTGCTATTAGCCGTGCACCTGCTGTGTGCCGGGCTGAACTCTGGGCTGCCCGAGGCACGGTAGCCGTTCAGACAAGGATGCCCTGTCGCCAGGGGGCTGATGGTCTCCTGCGTGGACAGGTGAAAGTCAACCTGTGCGTGTCAGGGTGCCACGTGCTGGACGCCACACTACAGGGGGATAGAGTGATCTGGGGAACAGCGTGAGTGTCCCGATGGGGTAGTCACTGTGAGGAGTGACTCTTGGGCCCTGATGGAGAGAGAGAGCCATTTGCACTGATGGCTGGGGGAGGCGCATCGCAGGCCATGAGCAAGGCAGGTGCAAGGGTCCTGAGGCAGGTTTAGGCTGGGCTCCTGGAACAGCGAGGACGGAGTTGAGGGAGCAGCTAAGTGAGGGGAGAAGCTAAGAGCAGAGGATGGGGTGGTTACAGTGGCCAGATTACAAGAAGCCTTCCAGGCGGAGGCTAGGAGGGGAGGGGAGGGTGGTAGTGTGCAGGCTCCTGTAGCCATTGGGGCGCAGTGGTGGGTGTGGGGGTGCAGCCAGCGGGGTGCTCTGGGAGATTCAATGGGGGCACAACGTGGGGAGGGCGAGAGGCGCCCCGGGTGGCTCGCGGTCCCCAGTCTGACCGGCTGCAGGTGCGGGAACACCGAGGTCGTGCAGGAGGGCTTCCTCTTGGAGCTGGGGGTACCGGGGATCCCCGAGGGCCCCAAGTGCCTCCGCGTGCCTTGCACAGGGTGACCTGTGGGGTCCCCGCCCGCCCCAGGGGCTGCACTCCTTGCTGTGCGTTTTCTGCAGTGAGAACCACAAGCTACAACCAAGGGGCTGGCAGTGCGGAGGCCGTAGGTCCGCGGAGCAGGCGATGATGCCCATTTCACAGATGTGGTTTGTGGTTATCGTAATTTAACAATTAGCTGCCGGTGCTCCGCGGCTTAGGCCAGATCCTCTCTCCCAGTTCCTTCGCGCCGAGGTCAGTGCCGTGCCAAACTCCCAGCCCCTCCCCGAGCCCTGTGGGCCGAGCGTGGTTTTCTCTCTGCTGTAGATGGGGACACTGAGGGCCCGGCGGTGGAAGGGCAGACAGGGAAGTGGACTCGAGGCTGCTTCGGCTCCCTGTCACTGCCTCCCGGGACAGACGCACCCAGCTGGGAAAGGCCACCCCTCCTCTTAGGCCCCTCGGGAGTACGTGTGTGGTCCCCCCACTCACGGAGCTGCTGCAGTGGGGAACAGAGGAATCCACTCAGGGATTTCACCCCCCAGTGATGAGTGAAACAGAAAATGTGTGTGTGTGTGTGAGAAAGAGAGAGAGGGAGGGAGGTGGGGGGAGAGGGAGAGGGAGAGGTGACGAGGGGCGGCTGCTTTGCTTGGGGCTGTCAGGGAAGGCTCCTCCGTGGAGGTGATGTTTTGACCTATGCCAATGCCTTGTGCTTATCTGAAGGAAGAGCTGTGTAGATCGAGGAAACAGCAGGCACAAAGGCCCTGGGGCAGGAGCTCGAAGGCGTAGCTCAGCTCACAGAGTGGCCGAGCAGTGAGCGAGCCTGCTCTGTGCACGCAGGCGCCGGCTGTCGCTGGGGTAAGGTGGGCGCCCTGGGAGGATTCAGAACAGGAAGATGTGGTCTGAGTTTTGCTAAGAAGCTCACTGGCTGCGGTGAGAGACCCAACTGCAGGAGCAGGGAGAAGGCTGGCACAGGGGGCGGTGACCTCGGGAAGGGGCCTGATGGGGGTGTGCGGGAAGCACGGGCTTCCTGTGTTGAGGCGCCCTGTGCCCGGAGGGCAGGCTGGCCCGGGCGCAGCCTCGGGGGCTGGGCAGCTCTGGCCTCAGACCACCTGGGCCGGGAGTCGCGGGGACCCCGATGGGGTGGGAGGAGAGGCCCGGAGAAGCCGGCCGGGGGGACAGGAAGGCCCCGAGGGCTGGCGATTCGGGGCTGAGCCTTGGAGGTGAAGGGACCAAGCCGGCAGTGACGGTGAGCTTAGCTTTCCTGGCTGGAAACAGAAGGCGCGTCGGTTACACCAGGCGTAGCTCACTGAGGACGCGGGATCTATCCATTCCCGGATTCCAGGGGTCGGGGCTTCAGTCCGGTCCAGTCTGCTACTGACCTTTATCCAGCCCAGGGTCAAAGATCAAGATATGACTCTACATAGATGATGTGTTTATTTGTTTGAAAGGTAGAGTTAGAGAGAGAGAGATCTTCCATGGACTCTCGCTTCCTGGCTGCACAGGGGTGGATTTGGTCCTTCCGGGAAGCGGTCTGCCAACCTCTGCCTCATTTTTGGAGGAAACTGGGGCTCAGAGAGGTTAAGTAACTCTCTGAGAGTCACACAGCCACGGGGAGCAATGCAGGCAGCGTGGTTCTGAAGGCCTGTGTGCGTGACCATTGCACCACCCAGCCTGGCTAAGCAGTTGCCAGGAGGACTGAGGGTTCCCTGTGAGCTTCCTGCTCCTGGGTGGGCGCCGTGGTGGGCAGCACCCATGCCTCCGCTCCCACCGTCTGTGCCATTTGAGGCCGGCGGGGTTCCCATGTGGCCCCCCGCGCTGTGACAGCTCCCTGCTGACTTAGCGGCTTCACACAGCCCAGACGCGTCCTCGTGCAGATCCGACGTCACCAGCTCGCACCGGGCAGGCCTGTGCCCCTCCCCTGGCTTCCGTGTCCTCGCTCGTGGCTCCTGCTCCGTCCTCCTGGTCAATGACTCATCGACGCCGCATCTCCCTTTCTCTGCTTCCACCCTCGTGTCTGCTTGGCCGACTCGGGCCCCCGCCTCCCTCTCGTGAGGACTAGTGCACTGGACTGACCCACGATAATCTTCTCATGGTGCAGTCTGCAATTGGATCCCATCTGTAAAGATCCCTTTTGTCGTAGGAGGTGGCGGAGCCCCGGGTTTTGGGGTTAGGACCTCGACGTGTGGGGGCGGCGGCTCAGCCTGGCACGGCCGTGCGGAGGCACTGGGGCCTTGCTATGCGTTTGCGGGGGAGGCCCCTCGGCTGCAGGTCACACCGTCAGGGCTGGCGTCAAGGTCACGAGGGCCCAGCCCTCCAGGATGGGTCCTCACCAGCAACCCAGACAAGTTCTCGGTGGGTTCCTTTGGCTTCCTGGTTGGTGTTTTGACTTCTTCAGGGTCCGCATTCCTGTATCAGCTCCCGAACGGAAGGCAGGTGGCCCCGAGGTGACAGTGGCCAGAGCAGGTTGGATGACAGCCTCTCTAGAGACCAAGGCACCTGCCGAGCCTGCTGGCAAAGCGGGCTCTCCATTTCCCTTCCCTGGTTTGCAGGGCGAGGGGGCCCTGGTTTTTGGTGTAGAACTTGACTCCTCGTGGCACCCACCTTCCAGTTCACCACACTTCCAGGCAGCCCAGGCCCCCAAGGCCCCCAGTTTTCACCCCTTTCCTACCCACCCTGACCCCGGAGACTGGGGGTTTCCTGGGGCTGAGCGGGGAGGGGCTGGGCGTTGGGTGGAGGGAGTCGAGCCAGTGCTGGGACGTCTGCGTCCCGTAGGGAGTGTGTGGGTCCTAATGTGCAGCTGGGAGGCAGCCGGTGATGGCTCGGGTGCTGGGGCGGGACGAGACCCAGCCTGAGTTCCAGCCCCTTGGGCTTTGGCCTGGCCCAGGCTGGGCTGCTGCAGCATGTGGGGGAGTGAACCAGCAGATGGAAGACCTCTGTCTATGTCTCAGTGTCTCTGCCTTTCAAAAAATTTAATTAAAAACATTAAGAGGTGGGGAGGGAGTGGGTGGAGGTTGAAGTCACCGCCCTGGATCTGAGCAAAGTCCCTGGAACTCCAGCTTTCTTGGAGGTGGAGGCACTGGCCAGCCTGGGGAGGCAGATTTGAGGCGTGGCCACACCTACTTGGCCACGCCCCCAACTGACCCTGAGGATGGGGAGTTGGGGGGTGCTGGGAGGGCGGTAGGGGCTGCTTCTGTGCAGCTGGGCAGTTCCCCAGGAGCCTCAGCTAGTAGCTTTCAGGAGACTGTGCCCTCCCATGAGTCATTTTACCTCTCTCTGCCTCAGTTTTCTCGTCTGTGAAGTGGGAACAATCGTGCTGCCCTTCGAGGTCTTTTGAAGACAGAGGTGATGCCCGGCACAGAGTTTGGCCACAGGGACTGCGCTGGGCTGGGCTGGGCACCCTGCAAGACTCGGGGGAGGGCTGATGGTCGTGGAGACAGCTGGGTGCGTTCAGGACATAAAGAACTTGGAAAGAGAAGACCTTATAGGCCAAGAAGTAATACATGGAATTAAAATGAAAGCAAAGATGGGGTTTTTGTGATTTTTTTTTTAATTTGAGAGGCAGAGAGCGCGTGAGAGCTCCAGTCTGCTGGTTCACTCCCCAGATGCCTGCCATGGCCAGAGTTAGGGCAGTTTGGAGCCGGGAGCAGCATTGTGGGTCTCCCACGTGGGTGTCGAGGACCCAGTGACTTGAGCCATCGCCTGCTTCTGGTAGCGGAGACGGGTGGGGTGAGTTCTGTCCTCGCGGGAAAGAATGCAGATGTGAGACAGAGAGCATTGGTCAGCAAGGGTGGATCGGACAGAGCCCGAGAGAGAGTGCCCAGCCCTTCCGGCGGGGAGAGCAAGGTCACGTGGCTTCATGGAGCGCCCCCACCTGGCAGGCCGGATGGCGGCTCAGCGGAGAGCAGAGAGCCCAGTGCACGGCCAGGGTTCACACTGGGGCTTGTGTGGGCAGGGGTCCAGTTCTTCCAGCTGCCTCTCCGCCCCCTCACCCCCCCCCCCCCAGGTCAAAGGGTTTGCTGAGCAGGAAGCAGGTGGAATTCCTTCCAAGGCTTCCAGGCTCCGGGCCGTCAGCCTGGGGAGCCCACCTGGCGCCAGCCCTGCCTTGTTATCAGGCCTGGTAACCCTGTGGGCTGAGCAGGGAGGCTCTAGCAGGGTCCAGGTGGGGCGGGGCGGGGCTCGGCTCTGCTTCTCTTGGGCCCCACTCTAGCCCAGCCCGCGCTTAGGCCAATTGCTCAATTCCTCCCGGGGCACAGGGTAGCAGGAAGTTGGGATCTGAACCCAGGCACTGTGCCGCTGGGACACAGGCATCCCGACCAGCGGCTCAGCCCCGAGGCCGGACACCCGCCCCAGCGAAACCAGCTCTCATCTGGCAGAGCCAGTGTAACCTCCGTGGGAGGGAGGACAGGGGGACGGGGCACCCAAGTGACTTCTTTGAGCCCTTGTCACTCACACGAGCTGTTTTGTTTTGAACGAGTGGAGCTTGGGGCTGAAGTCTGTGGGAGGCGGGGGCGGGGCTGTCGGGGAGCAGGAAGTCATCTAAGAGCAGCTGGCTGGGCAGCACAAGTCCAGGATCGCAAACTGTCCCAGCCTGGGAGTGCCACGCTGTCACTTCCTGGAAGTTAAAGGCTGGGGGACCTGTGTCTGGGGGGCCGACCAGAGCTGACAGATGCAACCTTGGCCGCAGCCCCCAGGGAAACTTTGCACTCTCGCTCGCTTGCTTGCTCTCTCACTCTTGCTCTCGCTCTTGCTCTCTCTCTCAACCTCAACCAGCTGTAGTCATCCTAGCTTTCGTTTCCACAACCTACATCTCCTACCACTACTAGTTTCCTACAAACCTAGTTTCCCACAACTACTGCAGCATCTGACCAAGACTGGCCGTAGTCAGGGAGGGCCTCCTGGAAGAAGAGTCTTGGGAACTCAGAATTGGAGGTGACTGAAGAAGCTGGATAGAAAGGAAGGGTGTTCTGGGCAGAAGGAACCACGCGTGCAAACCCACAGCAAGGCCGGGGGTCTGGTGTTCCGACCAGCGTGGCTAGGGGCTGCTTAGGACGGAGGACGGCCGGACAGCCAGGGGCCAAGGCAGGTCAGAGGAGGGGCGTTTTCCCCAGAATGCGCCCCCCACCCCGCCCTGATAAGGTTCCTGTGGGGACATCAGCTGGGGAGCTCTGTGCCTGCTCTCAGAGGTGGTGTTGATGGCGGGAGGGAGTGAGTTCAAGTCTTGTTCAATGGATGAAAGCTGGGATAGTTGATAGTAGGTTAAGCCTCAACCTGCAGCGCTGGCATCCCACATGGGCACCTGTTCTAGTCCTGGCTGCCCCTCTTCCAGTCCAGCTCTCTGCTGTGGCCTGGGAAAGCAGTAGAAGATGGCCCAAGTGCTTGGGCCCCTGCACTCATGTGGGAGACCTGGAAGAAGCTCCTGGCTGTGGATGGGCACAGCTCCAGCCATTGCAACCATCTGGGGAGTGAACCAGTGGATGGAAGACCTCTCTTGCTGTCTCTCCCTCTCTCTGTATCGCTGCCTCTCAAATAAATAAATAAAAATCTTTAAAAAGAAATGATGACGAATGGCAGCCCTGTTTCCGGAGCACCTGCTCGGTGCTGGTGCCGCGTTGTCGCCGCGCTTCCCGTTTTGTGTGTTCAGTTTAATTTATTTGAAAGGCAGAGAGAGGGAGAGAGAGAAAGACTCCCATCTACTGGTTCACTCCCCAAATAAAACAGCCAGAGCTGGGCCAGGCCAAAGCCAGGGGCCAGGGGCTCCATCCAGGTCTCCCATGTGGGTGCAGGGGCCCAAGCACTTAGTCCATCACCTGCTGCCTCCCAGGGTGTGCCCCAGCAGGAGGCTGGAGTTGGAGCAGGGGCAGAACTTGAGCCCGGGCCCTCTGCCCCGGGATCCAGGTGCTCCCAGCAGTGCCTTCACTGCTGTGCCCAAGGCGCATGCTTATCTGCGTGGCGCTTTGTTCCGGAGCAGGAAACGGGCTTGATTCCCTTGCCTAAGGTCACCCCTGGGCGTGGGCTCACTACGGATTCCCACTGGGTCCAGGCCATGGAAGCCTAGGGAACTGGGTACCCGGTGTGCTGTGCCGTGGTCCCCGAGTGACCGTGTCTTCCGGGGAAAGCCCCAGGTCCCAGCAGAGCTGCATGGCTGGTTTTGGGGGGAGCTGGGGGTGGGGGGACACTCAGAAATCTGAACCCTGGATCTGCGTTCTGCCCAGGGGTCGTTGCTGGCTGGGCTGGGGCATCCGCGCACGGGCGAGCTCTGGCTGCAAGGGTGTGTGCTTCGGGCTCTGTGGCCGCACGGTCCCCGCAGCTCCTCTCGCTGCCTGCGGATGAGTGGGCGGGGCTGCGCTCCCGTCCATGTTCACGGGTGTGGAAGTGAAGTATGAGTTGCAGAGACGTTTACGCCGTGGTGAAATACTCTTCTTTGGATCTGTTTTTTTTTTTCTGGCCATTGACAAATGTGGACTTCATTAGAGGCGGGGAGGCTTTGCAAAACCAGCTGGGGACAGCTTGGCTGAAGCTGGCTGACCTCTGGTTTCCCCCTCTGTTTTGTTTTTATTTGAAGGAGAGGGAGAGGGAGAGGGAGAGGGAGAAGAGAGGGAGAGGGAGAAGGAGAAGAGAGGGAGAGGGAGAAGAGAGGGAGAGGAGAGGGAGAGGGAGAGGGAGAGAGAGAGAGAGAGAACCCCAATCCACTGATTTTTCTTCCCAAATGCCCACAAACCAGGAGCCAGAACTCAGAGTCCCGCATGTGGGTGACAGGGGCTCAGCCTTGAGCCAACGCCTTCGTCCTCCCCGGGTGCTCGTGAGTGGGCAGCTGCAGTCAGGTGCAGGGTTGGGACGATGGACACTGCTGTACCGGTGGCTCGGCCACTGCACCAGATGCCCCCTCCCCCGCCATCTCGCACCTGGTGCTGCGGGGCCTGTGCAAAATCACTCAGTCACCCAGGAAGCTACTTGACAAAACAGGATTTTTAGTTATTTATTTGAAAGGCACAGAGACAGAGAGCTCTTCCATCTGTTGCTTTAACCTTAAATGGTCACAACAGCCAAGTCTGGGCCAGGCCAAAGCCGGGATCTTGGGCCATCTTCCAAAGCTTTGCCCAAGTGCATCAGAAGGGAGCTGGATCCGAAGTGCAGCAGCCGGGACTCGAACCTGCGCCCATACGGGATGCTGGCGCTGCAGGCGGCGGCTTAGCCTGCGCCAGGATCTAGAAGCTCCATCCTGGTCTCCCACGTGGGTGGCAGGGGCATTCGTGCTGCCTTCCCAGGCACTGTCACAGGCACCTGGGTCGGAAGCAGAGCCGGGACTTGATCCAGGTATTCCCGTGGGGTGTGCGGGTCTCTCAAAGGCAACCGATGCCTGCACGTGTGTGGGGTCGACAGGGAGGAGCGATCAGATTGGGGTGACGGGCACGTCCGTCACCTGGACATGTGCCGTCGCCTTTCCGGCCGTGTGAAGCGGTGGCTCGGGGGCACCAAGTGTGTCCTCATTATTGTACAACCGTCACCCCACCATCTTTCTATGACACCAAACTCGGTCCCCTGGAAGCTCTAGCGCCCCATCCCCTTCTGCCAGGCCCTGGCACCACCCACTCGACTTCCTGTCTCAGCTAGGATGCGTGGGTGCCTCCTATACGTGGAACTGTGTTTGTGTCCAGCTTCTCTCTCTCTCATGTTTCTTAAGGTTTAGCCAGGTTGTAGCAGGTGCCAGAAATCCCTTCCTGATTTTTTTTAATAATTGCACTTTAATATGTCTGTGATTATTTTAAAAATGTTCCAGGACTTCAGATGTCTGGCATGGAATGTGACATGTGTGTGTGTCGTCAGGTCCTCCCCAGAACAGGTCCAGGATTCTCAGTCTGTGGCTCGGTTCCCTTCCTCTGGCCTCCGCACATTCTGTCGTGGTTCCGTCCTTTTTGAAGGCTGAATAATACGCCGTGGCTCGGGTAGATCGGCTTTGGTTTATCTATCGATCGGCGTTCATGTGACGGCCAGAGCTTTCGACTTGTTGGCAATAACGCTGCCTGCTGCAAGCACGGGTGTTCGGAATCTCTCAAGACCCTGCCCTCGCTTCTCGTGGGCATAAAACCACAAGAGTGGTTGAGCAAGATGGTTTTCTATTTTTTAAATTTTTTATTTATTTATTTTTTGACAGGCAGAGTGGACAGTGAGAGAGAGAGAGACAAAGAGAAAGGTCTTCCTTTTCCATTGGTTCACCCCCTAATGGCCGCTGCGGCCAGCGTGCTTCGGCTGGTGTATCACGCTGATCCGATGGCAGGAGCCATGTGCTTCTCCTGGTCTCCCATGCGGGTGCAGGGCCCAAGCACTTGGGCCATCCTCAACTGCACTCCCGGGCCACAGCAGAGAGCTGGCCTGGAAGAGGGGCAACCAGGACAGAATCCAGCGCCCCAACCAGGACTAGAACCTGGTATGCCAGTGGCTCAGGTGGAGGATTTGCCTAGTGAGCTGTGGCACCGGCCAGATGGTTTTCTATTTATTACTTTGAGGAATTGTCTGTTTTCCACCATGGCCACGCTGTTTGACGTTGCTGCCAACAGCACACAATACTTCCAATTTCTATTCTTTCCTTCCTTCCTTCCTTCGAAATGCAGAATTACAGAGAGGTAGGACAAGATGTCTTCCATCCACAGGTTCACTCCCCAAGTGGCTGCAGTGGCCAGGGCTGGGCCAGGCTGAAGCCAGGAGCCAGGAGCTTCATCCGGGTCTACCATGTGAGTGGCAGGGTCCCAAGCACCTGGGCCATCCTCCACTGCTTTCCCAGGTGCATTAGCAGGGAGCTGGATTTTAAGTAGAGCAGCCAGGACAGGAACGGGCACCCATATGGGATGCCAGTGTCGCAGGTGGTGGCTTTACCTGCTACGCGACAGCACCAGCCCCAAGATATTTATCCTGGAGCGGGTGTTCAGCCTAGTGGTTAAGGGGCCTGTGTCCCATATCAGAGGGCCCGGCTCTATCTCGACTCCAGCTTCCTGCTGATGGTGTCCCCTGGGAGGCAGCAGGCGAGGGCTTAGTACTTGGGCCCCTGCCGCCCATCGGGAGGGAGCTCCTGGCTCCGGCCCCAGCCCAGCTGCAGCTGTTGCCGGCTTTTGAGGAGTGAACTGGTAGATGGGGACATTATCTATCAAATACATTGCTTTTAAATATTAATGAATTAATTCAAAAAAGAGAGGGCTATCCCTCAGCCTAGCACAGTGTCGGGCCCCTGCCCGCATCTTTTTGGAGCCTACTGTGCTGGTGGGCTTTGGATGGCATGGTCGCCTGTCTTCCCAGAGCCACCCATGAGCACGGGGAATCAGCCCCTCATCACTGAATGGACGGGGGGCGGGGGTAGTGGAAACGCCTCACTCCCACGCCCTGGAATCAGGCTCCAGTGGCCCGGACTTCACTGCTGCTCTCTCTTCCCCTCCCCCTCTCTGTGTGCTGGTCCCTGTGCCTCCCAAATACACCCCAGACTCCGTCAGTGCCTGGAGGAACTCAGACCCGGCAATCCTGACTCAGCACTTTCACTTCTAGAATTCTCTCCGACAGAGTATTCTCACAGAGTCACGCTCACGTGCAAGGAAGTTCGTTGTTGGTGATTGGTACGGAAAATGAGGGGCGGGCATTTGGCACGGTGGCTGCGGTGCTGCCTGGGAAGCCTGCCTCCCCTCTGGGGCCAGGGTCTCCCCCAGTACCTGGGCCATCCTGCACTGCCCCCTGGGGCGCATGCGCGGGGAGCTGGCTGGGCCGTAGAGCAGCTGGGACTGGGGCTAGTGCTCTGCTGGGGGGTGCGAGCGTCCCAGGTGGTGGCTTCACCCCCTTGCACGTCCATGCCAGCCCCCATAAGTCTATTTTTAAAAATGCAAGTGTGGGCCGACGCCGCGGCTCAATAGGCTAATCCTCCACCTAGCGGCGCTGGCACACTGGGTTCTAGTCCCGGTCGGGGCGCCGGATTCTGTCCCGGTTGCCCCTCTTCCAGGCCAGCTCTCTGCTGTGGCCCGGGAGTGCAGTGGAGGATGGCCCAAGTGCTTGGGCCCTGCACCCCATGGGAGACCAGGATAAGTACCTGGCTCCTGCCTTCGGATCAGCGTGCCGCAGCGCGCCGGCCGCGGTGGCCATTGGAGGGTGAACCAACGGCAAAAGGAAGACCTTTCTCTCTCTCTCTGTCTTACTGTCCACTCTGCCAGTCAAAAAAAAAAAAAAAAAAAAAAAAATGTGTGCAGAATCAGCACCTAGCAGGGACAGGGGGTTGGGGACTGGGCTAAATGCAGGTGATGCCCAGGAGCTCAGATGGGCCTGGCCAGGCGCCCCTCACCCCCTCCCCGGCTGGGAGCCCCCCTGAGGTCCCCTCCTTCCCTGCAGTGCCGCAGTGTGTGCAGCCTGAACGTCTCCGACCGCTGTGACTTCATCCGGATCAACCCCGACTGCCGCACCGAGGGCGGCTACCTGGACTACCTCGAAGGCATCTTCTGCCGCTTCCAGCCCAGCCTCCTCCCACTGGCCGTCACCCTCTACGTGAGGCCCGGCCCTTCTCTGCCCTGCCCTGCGGGGGGTGGGGCGGGGGGCCCAGCCTGCACTCACCCCTCCTGGCTGCCCCCTCCCAGGTCATCTGGCTGCTTTACCTGTTTCTGATTCTGGGAGTCACTGCTGCCAAGTTGTGAGTGGGAGTGGGGACTCCTAGGAGGCTGCCGGGTGGGGGAGTGGGGGTGGGGCACTGTGGAGGTACTGACCCCGCCCTTCTCCCCCCTGGGAGTGGGGAGTCCCAGGAGGCTGCCGGGTGGGGTGGGTGGGGGTGGGGCGCCATGGAGGTACTGACCCTGTCCTGTTCCCCCCTCAGTTTCTGCCCAAACCTGTCAGCCATCTCCACCACGCTCAAGCTCTCCCACAACGTGGCAGCATTCTTTTGCACAGGGTCTTGCCTTGCTGGTGGGGGGCAGGGCGGGGGGGGGGCGGGCCTCCTACCCCCTACGCTGAGGCTCCTTAACCAGCCCCCACCATGGCGTCACCTTCCTGGCCTTTGGAAACGGTGCGCCCGACATCTTCAGTGCGCTGGTGGCCTTCTCAGACCCCCGCACGGCCGGCCTGGCCATCGGGGCGCTGTTCGGTGAGAGCAGCCCCAGTGGGCGGGGGTGGGGAAGGACCAGACTGCACGGGGGGGGGGGGGCTGCACGTGGGGGCGGCTGAGCTACGGTGTCTCCTGCAGGTGCCGGCGTGCTGGTGACCACGGTGGTGGCCGGGGGCATCGCCATCCTGCGCCCCTTCACGGCCGCCTCCAGGCCCTTCCTCCGGGACGTGTCCTTCTACATGACGGCTGTCTTCCTGACCTTCACTGCCCTCTACCTTGGCAGGATCACGCTGCCCTGGGCCCTGGGTGAGCAGACATGGGCCCCTGATGCCCCGCACCTGCACCCCGGGGGCCCCACCATCCAAAGGACACCCGTGCAGGAGGGATCCGGGAGAAACGCCCCAGACCCCTGCTGCCGCTGACTTCCTGTGCAGCCTGCACCGGCTGAGCCCAGCTGCAGTCGGTGCGTGTGTGCTGCAGCCTCGGGCCCCGGCCCCCATGGCGTAGAGCGGGACCCCCACCCTTAGCACCTGAGGCCCCTCTCTCGGCCTTGACTGCAGGTTGTGGAGGAGGCAGGAGAGGGAGGTGGGCCGAGGGGCGAGCTGGTCGGTCACCTGCCGAGGCCGGCCGGCAGGGTCCCGGGGAAGGTGTGCTGGTGGAACTGCCAGCCCATGTTCTCTGGGCCCTGCAGCCAGACTGCTGCTTGGTGACGTGTGTGCCCCCATCCACAGGTTACCTGGGACTGTACGTGTTCTACGTGGTCACCGTGATTCTCTGCACTTGGATCTACCGATGGCAGCGGACACAATCCCTGGTCTACTCCATGCCGGGGACTCCAGGTGAGGCCCCTCCCCGCTAGACCCTCCAGGGAGGGCCTGTGGGGGCGGGGTCCTCTGTGCCCTTCCCTGTGGCCGCCTCCTGTCTCCCGAGGCCATCGCCACTGGCCCCGCCAAGCCCATCTTCCCTTTACACTTTTCCTTTCCTTCTTGTAATGCTCAGTTATTGCTTTCTATTGGAGAGACCGAGAGAGAGAGAGAGCTCTTTGATCAACTGGTTCGCTCCTCAGATGCTCCTGACAGCCAAGCTGAGCCAGGAGTGCCATTCAGGTCTCCCACATGCATGGCAGGGACCCAAGCCTTGTGGGTGCACATGAGCAGGAAGCTGGGAGCTGGAGTGGAGCCAGGACTTGAACCCAGGCACCCTGCTGTGGGACTGGGTGCCCCATGTGCTCTCTGATATCTGGCGACATCGGCTCCTCTCTATAGCTTCCCTGCACGGTGGGCTGAGGTCCCTGCTCTGTGCCTGGCCCGGGGCTGATGAGCGTCCTCTTCCTCCTCTGGGTTCCTTAGTTCTTCTCTGTGCCATTGCCTGGGTGATTGTTCTAAGCATTGTCCCTGGGGCCAACTTGGTGGTGGAACCGGTGAAGCCATCACCTGTGACACCTGCATCCCATATAGGCGCCGGTTCGAGTCCCGGCTGCTCCACTTCCAACCCAGCTCTCTGCTAATGCACCTGGGAAAGCAGCAGCAGGTGGCCTGAGTGCTTGGGCCCCTGCACTCATGTGCAAGACCTGGATGGAGCTCCTGGCTCCTGGCTTCAGCCTGGGCCAACCCCAGACATGGTGGTTATTTGAGGAGCAAACCAGTGATGGAAGATTCTCTCTCTCTGCCTTTCAAATAAATAAGTAAATCTTTAACGAGGCGGGGGGGGGAGGGAGGGAGGGAGGGAAAGACTCCCTGTGCATGCCTGGGGGCGGCTGAGAAGTCCGGCAGCCGGAGGGCCTGCACCTTGCACGCTTGGTGCTGCCCTGTCCCAGGCTGGTGCTGCGGGCTCCGGCCCCCGGCTCATGTCAGACGCCCCCCCTTGCAGAGTTGCTCTCTGATTCCGAGGACGATCTGGGGTCCTCCAACACCAACAGCTACGACTACGGTGAGGCCCTGTCCTGTGCCCGGCTGTGAGCGGGGCGGGGGGTGGGGTGGGGGAGACAGGGCGCCCCAAACAAGGCTCCAAACCAGCCCCACTTCTCGCTGTACCCGGGCTGAGCTGCGAGCCAGGCTCACCTGCCTTCTGCCAGGCACTGGGCTTGAACGCTTCCCCAGGCTCCGGAGCACTGGTGGGTGGTGGGTTTCCTGGAGGCAGAGCCAGCCCTGGACACACTGTCCCCACCCCTGCCCCCTACAGGTGACGAGTACCGGCCCCTGTTCTCCCAGGAGACCACGGCCGAGATCCTGGCTGGGGCCCTCAACCCACTGGACTACAGGAAGTGGAGAAATAAGCCAGCTTCCTGGAGGGCCCTGAAGGTGTTGAAGGTAAAGGGGGTGGGGGCGGGGGGAACCCAGGAGCCAGGCTCCCAGCCTGCGACAGCAGCAGCCCCACCGGCGCCGCTCAGCCTTCCGCGGTGCCACGGGATGTCAGCATGGACCACCTGGGACCCAATGGGGAAACTGAGTCAGGGCTTCACTGATGGCCTGGCCTGGGCCTCTGCTCTCCATGGAGGAGGGAGAGGGTCTGCCCGGGCACAGAAGGGAGGGGACCATGTAGGTGGGAAGGGGGAAGGGCGGGGCCAAGGTGAGTTCTGGTTAGAACCGGGCAGACCCCCTGCTGGGTCCCTGGGCACCGCTGTGTCCTCTAAGGCCTGGACTGAGCCCGGCCAGCAGGCTGGTGACAGGAGGTGTGGCCTCGCAGCCCTGGTGACCCAGCCCTAACAGGCCTGTCTAACAGACCAGGGGGGAACCCCCTCCGGGACCAGCTCAGCTTCTCAGTCCCAAATAAGGCGAATAATGAGCTTTGTTTTCAGCCCGCAGTGGCTCTGGCTGTGTCCTGACCTTGAGCAATTTTAAGCTTCCAGCCTCAGTTTTCCTCCACCGTAGAATGGGGATCATTCTGCCTTCCCCTGCAGCGGCACTCAGCCATGTAACCGGGACCCCTGCCCGCCCCCCCAACCACCGCCCCCACCCCCTTGACTTGCCCTGGCCTGGCTGCGGCAACTCCACAGTGGTGGTCAGTGGCCAGCTCTGCCCTGGATCTCATGCTGGGCCGGTTGGCCTCTGGGCAGGTTCCTGGTGGAAGAGGCCAAGGCAGCGTCCCCAGGCACATTCGAAGCCTCCCTGGCCGAGTTCAGCATTCATGGGACAGAGGTCTCCTGTAGACCCTGGCTGCTTGGCTGAGTGCCTGGGTGTGGATTCGGTTACAGGAGGGGCTGAAGGACTGGCAACACGGGCTGATGGGGGTGAGGGACTGTGTGTGGGTCCTGACCTATGGGAAAGTAGATCCTGGCTAAAACCATAAGACGTAGAGGCAGACAGAGTGGATCTGTAGCCCAGCTGTGTATCCCCTGTCTGTGTGGCTTTGGATGAGTACCTCAGCCTCTCTGGGCTCATGACTGGGTGATTATCCTGTCCACGGGGTGGGGTGCTGGGCTATGAAGAACAGTGAGCCCCCCAAAGATATCCCCACTCTAATCCCCAGAACCTGTGGCTTACGGGGCGGAGGGGACCCTGCAGGTGTTGAGGCTGCTGCGAGGGGGAGGGGGTTGGGGGATTGTCAGGGGCCCAGAGTGGTTGCAGGGGTGCCCGTAGGAGAGAGGGAGTGAGGTGGGGTCAGGAGCCAAGGAACGCAGGTGGCCCCCGGAAGCTGTGAAGGCGAGGAACAAAGTCTCCAAGCCCTTCCCGAAGCAGTGGGACGGACAGGACGCACTTGTCACCTTTGTCACACTTTTCGGTCACTCGGGTTGTAGTCACTTCCTCCCGCCGCAGAGGGAAACCCATAGCTCGTGAGTCACTGAGCTTGGACGCTGGCCGCGGGTTCCCCTCATGGCGCCTCTGGCCTCTGTCCGCCTGGCAGCTGCCCGTGGAGTTCCTGCTGCTGCTCACCGTCCCCGTGGTGGACCCCGACAAGGAAGACAAGAACTGGAAGCGGCCCCTCAACTGTCTGCACCTCGTTATCAGCCCACTGGTCGTGGTCTTGACCCTGCAGTCTGGGGCCTGTGAGTACCACCCCCTGCCCAGTGCCCACCCACATTCTAGAATTTTCTGCTCAGCCACACCGGAGGCATGAGAGGGGCGTCTGGGCTCGTGGCAGAGCCTCGGGCATACAGCAGGTGCACTGGCCTGGGAGTCTACCCAGGGCCACGCCAGGGTCAGGCTGATCCAGTTCTACTGGCTTTAGGTGGCTGGTAGACCAAGTCCAGCGCTCTGGCTCATTTGCCTGCATTTAAAGCTTTGGAGATTTCACAAAAAAATCTGGACTGGGGGCCGGCGCCGTGGCTCACTAGGCTAACCCTCTGCCTGCGGCACCGGCATCCCGGGTTCTAGACCCGGTTGGGGCGCCAGATTCTGTCCCGGTTGCTCCTCTTCCAGGCCAGCTCTCTGCTGTGGCCAGGGAGTGCAGTGGAGGATGGCCCAGGTGCTTGGGCCCTGCACCCCATGGGAGACCAGGAGAAGCACCTGGCTCCTGGCTTCGGATCAGCACAGTGCACTGGCTGCAACGCACCAGCTGCAGCGGCCATTGAGGGGTGAACCAATGGAAAAGGAAGACCTTTCTCTCTCTCTCTCTCTCTCTCTCTCTCTCTCTCTCTCTCTTTCACTGTCCACTCTGCCTGTCAAAAAAAAATATATATATATCTGGACTGGGGCTTCTCAAGCCTTCAGGGACCTCTTGGAATCCTGAAGGGAATCTGGCTGGAGCCAGAAGGGGCCGTGCTGTGGTGTCCGGGGGCCTGAATCCCCACCACGCCCTCTCTCGCCTGTGGGGCGGCCGGGCTGGGCTCAGCCCACTTGACCACGTGACCTGGCCAAGTTCCCATGCGCTGGTGTCCCCGCCTGCCCAGGACACTCTGCCCTGGCTGAGGAGATGCCCAGGCCTTTTGTCACTGTTGTTAATTTTTACTTATTTAGTTTCACTTCATTTAAAAGAGAGAACAATGCTACCATCTGCTGGTTCACTCCCCAAAATGCCTGCAACAGCCAGGGCAGGGCCAGGCCAGAGCCAGGAGCCAGGAGCTCCATCCAGGCCTCCCATGGGGATGCCAGGGATCCAAGTACCTGAGCCATCGTCTGTTGCCTCCCAGGCTGTGCGTTAGCAGGAAGCTGGATCAGAAATGGAGGAGCGGCCGGCATCTTGTGTGGGCACTGGTTTGGGTCCCGGCTGCTCCACTTCCAATCCATCTGCCTGCTGATGGCCTGGGAAAGCAGGGGAAGATGGCCCAAGGACTTGGGCCCCTGCACCCATGTAGGAGGCCCTGATGAAGCTCCTGGCTCCTGACTTTGGCCTGGCCCAGTCCTGGCTATTGCAGCCATCAGGGAGTGAACCAGTGGATGGATCTCTCTCTTTCTCTGTCTCTCCCCTCTCTATCTAACTCTGACTTTCAAAGAGATAAATCTTAAAAAAAAAAAAAAAAAATAGCAAGGAGCTGGGACTGGAGCCCTGGCACTCTGATGTGTAATGCGTGCATCCCAAATAGTGGCTTAACCACCAGGCCAGACACCTGCCTGCTGGTTCTTCTTACATCGGTACTTTTAGAAAGCAAATGCATGGAGAAGGAAGTGGTATCACCTGCACCGATTGGAACCTGACGTCACTTCTAACAAAGCCAAGGTCACTGGGGACAGCAGTGCACCCTCCCCTGCCCTCCTGAGCTGGGCTGGAGCCCGCACACCTCGGGGTTTAGCAGGCGCTGTCCAGCAGCCCGGAAGGGAGACTCCCCTTGTTCCGGGGAGGGCCCTGGAGAAGGAGGCCCTTTCTGGAGCCGTGGTGCTGGGGTTCAGTGTCTCCTCCACGTGCCCCTGACACCATCGGTAGCCAGTCCATCCCAGGGAATTCTGGTCCAGGCCAGCGCCTCCGTGGGCCCCTTCTGGGCAGGGGGCTGCGTGGACAGAACCCCCAGCCTCAGCCCGTGGCCCGGGTAGCAGCAGCTCCATTTCCTCGCCAGCCTGCAAGCTCCTCCCTCCGCAGGCTGCCCGGTGAGGTTCCCGCTCTACCACTTCCGTGGCTCCCCAGTGCCACGTCCCCGGCTCTCCCTGGAGGAGGCCTCCAGCTCCGACCCTCAGGCTCCAAGGAGCCCCTCCCTGACCACCCCACACCTACTTCCCCCAAAAGAGCCTATGGCGAGGGCTGGGCACATGCGGAGAAAGCCAGGCTGGAGGCGAGCGTGGTCGCTGGACACCACCCGGAATGACAGGGCACGCAGTCTGTGAGCTCATCCTCGCACAGGTCCTGCACCTGCTCACGTTTGGGGGCCAGTGAGCTGGGCCAAAGAAAACTGGAGGGAGGTCTTGGAGTGTGTCTCTGGGCACTGGAACCATTCCTTGCCTATAGGACCATGACGCCATTAGAGGGCACAAAGAATTCTAGAATCTTCCTGGTGAAAGGACGGTGTGCAGAGAATTCCAGAATCTTCTTCCTGCCTGTGGGTTCCTCCCGTCAGTGGTGTAATAGGAAGCCTCTGGAGCCTTCGTACCTTGTTAATGGGTTGGCTGTGGAGTAGACTTAAGAGAGCAGGTGTGGCTCACGTCACTGGGTAAGGTTGGATTTGAATGGAAGACTCATGTCACGGAGCCACGCCCATCCATTGGTAGTGCCTGGCAGGAAGGACTGCCGTAAAGCTTAGTTGGAACTATCGTGGTTGATTAGCGATGTCTGCCATGAAGTGGTAGAGGGTAAAGATGGCACCCAGCCTTAGCCAGGAGAGAGTCTGTTTTTCACGGGTCCATCTTTCCTTTCACATGTGACTTGCTTGAGAGCTCGCTTGTCACTTCTCTGCCCCGCTGAAGTGCCCAGGCAGCCCCTCTGTAATATCTGGGCAGTCAAGTGGAGGTGGGCTTTATCCTCTGGGAGGGGGCGCTGAGCCAAGGCTGCCGAGAGCCTCTGCCCACTTCTCGTCCTCCGCAGATGGCGTCTACGCGATAGGCGGCGTCTTTCCTGTCTGGGCGGTGGTGGTGATCACTGGCACGGCCTTGGCTTCCATCACCTTTTTTGCCACATCCAACAGCGAGCCCCCCAAGTTCCACTGGGTAAGAACCCTGGGCGTGCCGAGAGCCGGGAGCGGGTTGTCTGAGGGCGGCCCCGCCAGGCATCGGCAGCGAGCTGGACTCTGCACCTGTTGGGGTGGGTTCGGTCTGGCCTGGTGACAGCTTTGCTTTGGTGAGACGTGATTCATGTGCTAAGCCATTCGCCCATTTAAGTGCAGTGCAAAGGTCATCAGCACATTCCCAGCTGTGCGACCATGACCTTGTGACCTCGGTTGGGGTTAGAGCGTCCTCCCCGTCCTCCCCGTTGCCAGGTGAAGCCTGCCCGTTCACCGGGGCTTCGCATGTGCCTGCTCCTGGGGCCCCGCAGCCACTCCTCTGCCTTCAGTCTCTGGATTTGCCTGTCCTGGACAGACGCTCCCAGCAGAACCTCACGCATGATGGCTGTGTCTGGCTGCTTCCACTTAGTGCGATGTCTCTTAAAGTTTTATTTATTTGAAAGGCAGAGCAACACAGAGAAGGAGACACAGAGAAGGATCCTCCATTTACTGGTTCACTCCCCAAATGGCTGCAACAGCCAGGGTGGGACCGGGTCGAAGCCAGAAGCCAGGAGCCAGGAACCCCATCCTTTCTCCCACATGGGTGACAGGGACCCAAGTACTTGGGCCATCATCTGCTGCTTTCCTGGGCTCGTGAGCAGGAAGCTGAATTGGAAGAGGAGCAGCCAGGACTCGAACAGGTGCCCTGATACAGGACACAGGGGTCAGTGGTGCCACGATGCTGGCCCCCATGACCAACTCTTGAAACAGAGACCAAGTCAAGTCTTTTTTTTTTTTTTTTCTCAAACTTTCTGTGGAAGCGAGCCGAGCACGCATGCGTCTGTGGGGGCAGGCAGGGTGCCTGCATGCACAGGGATTGCACAGTGGGAATGATTTCGCTGAGATAGGAAATACTTTGGAAAGTGGGGATGCCCTGGATTCAGGGAACCCGCAGCTGGGGCAGCAGTGAGCAGGGACAGGGCCGGCTGCGCCATCACAGGGCTCCGTGTGAGATGGGAGCGCAGGCCCCAGCTCCCGGAGCCTTCGGCTTCGGGGCATCACATCGGGGCAGGCTCTGAGCTGCTGTCTGGGGCAGCTCCAGCCCTGCTCCTCTGCCTCCAACTCGGCTTCCTGCCCACGCGCCCTGGGGGGCAGCAGACAGTGATAAGAGCCCGGTGGGTTGGTGGTTTGCCCGTCCTGTCCGTGGTAGGCAGAGCCTTGGAGAGGCCTGTGAGAGACGCGCTGGGCTTGGGGGCGCTGAGGAGTGACCGCCGGGCAGGTGGGGTCACTTTCGGGGAACCAAGGAGTAACTGGTTCTGACCTTTTATGGAGCACTCCGCCCGGGCAGCGCTAGCTGCAGATAGCACCTGGTTTTCTGCGCATGCTCCGAGGCCGCGCCCTCTGCACGCTTTTCCCTCCGCAGCTCTTCGCTTTCCTGGGCTTCCTGACCAGCGCCCTGTGGATCAACGCGGCTGCCACGGAGGCGGTGAACATCCTGCGGTCCCTGGGCGTGGTCTTCCGGCTGAGCAACACCGTCCTGGGCCTCACGCTGCTGGCCTGGGGGAACAGCATCGGAGGTGACTCGGGCGGGCTGGGCTTCGCCGGCATCCGGGCAGCGGCCACCTGCTGGTGTCGTGAGCCTGGACTCAGTGCCTGCTGCCATTTTTTTTCAAGATTGATTGATTGATTGGAAAGGCTGAGTTGCAGGAGATGGAGGAGAAAGAGAGAGAGAGAGACCTTCCACCTGCTGGGTCACTCTGTAGGTGGCCACAGCAGCCCCAGGGAACGTTGGTGCAGGAACCCAAGCACTTGGGCCGTCTTCCACTGCTTTCCCAGGCCATTAGCAGGGAGCTGGATCAGAAGTGAAGCAGCTGGGACTCGAACCTGTGCCCATATGAGATGCAGGTGTTGCAGGTGGTGGCTTAACTCACTGCGCCACAGCAGCATGGCACGGCACACCCATAAGGTTGCTCCCGGCAGGGAGGAGTAGGGAAAGGGAACCATGCTGTACCGGGCGCTGTGCCCCACGTCCCCGCGGCACCAGGCTGGGGAGTGCCATGACCGAGCCACTGCAGGTGAGGGTGAAGGGGGAGTGACCATGGGCCCCAGCTCAGGCCCCCTCCTGTCTCCATGTAGATGCCTTCTCGGATTTCACCCTGGCCCGCCAGGGCTACCCCCGGATGGCGTTCGCAGCCTGTTTCGGCGGCATCATCTTCAGTATCCTTTGTGCGGCTGCCTTGGCCTCAGCTCTGGCGTCACAGCCCTGAGAGCTGGGCCGGCTGTGAGCCCACTCTGGGGACGGACGGGCTCTCTGTGCAACACCTCCGGCTCCTCTGCAAAGTGGGGGTGTTGGGCTGAGCCTCAGGGGACAGCAGCCTCCATTGCTGCTAGGGCCGGGGCATTAGCAGGTGCGCACGTGTGTGCCCCACTGGAGGACACCCCCCACCCCCGGCTTGTAGGGACTCATGGTCCATGTCAGGGGCCGGCAGATATTTTCTTGTTAAAAATTATCTTCCTCCTTGTGTATTGAGAGACAGACACAGAGAGAGCGCCCATCTGCTGGTTCACTCCCCAGATGCCCGCAACAGCCACGGCTGGGCCAGGCTGAATCCAGGAGCCGGGGACTCCAGCTGGGTCTCCTAATGGGTGGCAGGGGCCCAGCCACCAGGGTCCTCACTGCCGCCCCCCGGGGCCTGCACTGGCAGGAAGCTGGGGTCAGGAGCAGAGCCGGGAACGGAGCCCAGGCCCTCCGATGTGGGATGCAGGCTCTGGACAGCTGGGCTGAATGCCTGTCCCCCTCCTGTTTCCTTAAAGGGCCAGAGAGTAAATCTTGTGGACGCGGGTCAGGCTGCGCGATCCCTTTTCACAGGACTCAGCTCTTCTGTTGCAATGCAAAGAGGCAGACAGGATAGAAACAGTGGGCACGGCTGCTTCCGTAAAGCATTATTTATGAATCAGGTGTGGGCTTGGCCGCTGCTCTCCAAGCCCTGATCTGCCTGGAGAAGGCTGGGGCAGCCAGCACGGGGCTGTGGGGCAAGGGGCTTCGGAAGCAGAGAGCCCTGGGTTCTGGTCCCGCCGGGTGCCAGCTGTGTGCCAGCCCTGTGCCAGCCGGTGGCCTGAGCGCCGGGTGCACGTGGTGTGCTCTCTGGGCCTCTCTCATCTCTGCAAGTTGACAGTGGGCTGGGTGGGGGTGGGTGAGATGCCCGCATCTCGCCTTGGGGTACCTGGGTTCAGTTCCCGGCTCCGGCCCCTGACTCCAGCTCCCTGCTAATGCCGGCCCTGGGGGGCTGGGTGATGACTTGGATGAGTACCTATGAGTACCTAGCTCCTGGCTTCTGGCCCCTGGCCCCTGGCTTTGGGCTTGGGCCGGCCCCTTGCTTTGGGCTTGGGCCAGCCCCAGCCATTGCAGGTATTTGGAGAGTAAAGTAAGCCAGCAGATGGGCGCTCTCGCCCCGTCTCTCTGCCTGTCAGATCAATACACATAAATTTAGGAGGAGTTGGGTGGGGCTGAGAGGAGGAGGAGGAGGACCTCACGCCCCCAGCTCGGCGTCCAGCCTGTGGCTTGCCCTTGGCAAGCAGTGGAGACTGCTGTTTGCTAAATAAAGCGATGTATTCAACGCACCGTGTGGCCACACCTGCTCCTTGTCCCCACCGAGACCTGCTCCTGGCCTCCAGCCTGTGCCTCTGCCAGTGTCTCAGGTTGAGTGGGAAGGAGAGAGCCTGAATGGCCTCTGGAGATGGCCTTGACCCTGGCACCATTGCCAGTTCCCACCAAGGGGCTGCGGGGGTCACTTTGCCCCAGCCCGCCTCAGTTTCTCCATCTGCTGAGTGCTTACAGGTGCCAAATGTTTCTTTTCCTAATATTTATTTATTTGAAAGGAAGAGTTAGAGGGAGAGACAGAGAGAGAGGTCTTCCATTCACTGGTTCACTCCCCAAATGACTGCAATGGCCGGAGCTGAGCCAATCTGAAGCCAGGAGCCAGGAGCCTCTTCTGGGTCTCCCACATGAGTACAGGGGCCCAAGCACCTGGGCCATCTTCTACTGCTTTCCCAGGTGCATTAGCAGGGAGCTGGATCAGAAGTGGAGCAGATGGGACTCGAACCAGCGCTCATATCGGTTGCGGGTGCCACAGGCAGTGGCTTTACCCACTGTGCCACAGCGCCGGCCCCCATGTCTAGCATTTCTGATGCCTCCTTTGATCCTCATGGACTGAGAACAAAATGCACACCTGACGCCCACCTTCTTAGAGGCGCTGAAACCGGGCAGGGTCTCAGGCTGGGTATGGGGGTGGGGTGGAGGGCGGTGGGCACAGATCACAGAGCAGGGTCTGGCCCGGTGGGAGGGGCACAGCGTGGTGGGGATGGGGCTGCCGCTCTAGCCACGCCTCCTGAGCTGCACCACAGATATCCTGGTGGGGGTCGGGCTGGGCTGCCTGCTCCAGCTCTCACGGGGCCACGCCGAGGTCAAGGTGAGTGGCCACAGCTCCCGCTCTCGCCTCCTCCTCCTGGGCCTGGGAGACCAGTTCACACCTCCCAGGAAGAGGGCATGTCTTAATTCATTCTGATTTGCCGAATATTGTGAAAGTCGTGTGCACGTAGGGTTGGAAAAGACATATTCCTTGCACGTTCGCAGAGTGATTAAGATGGGAGAAGGGGAAGAAGGCCCTGGGTGTGGGTCTTGGTCCTGTTACTTAGTCACTGCTGTGTGGCTTTTTTTTTTTTTTTTTTTAAGATTTACTTATTTTAATGGAAAGAATGACAGAGAGAAAAGGAGACAGATCTTCCATCTGCTGGTTCCCTCCCCAAATGACCACATGGTTAGGGCTGTGCCAGGCTGAAGCCAGGAGCCCTGGACTTTTACTGGGTCTCCCACAGGAGTGCAGGAACCCAAACACTTGGGCCACCTGCTGCTGCTTTCCCAGGTGCATTAGCAGGGAGCTGGATCAGAGTGGAGCAGCCAGGAATTGAACCGGCGCCCATATGGGATGCTGGTGCCGCAGATGAAGGCGTAACCTGCCACGCCACAGCGCCGGCCCCTGCTGTGAGGCTCTGAGTGGGTTATGACATCCCTGGGCCTTAGGTTCCTCCCTTGTAAAATGGAGTTGACGACACCTGCATGCATAGGGTAAGGGCCAGGCCGAAGAATGGAGCCCAGCAGTGCCCGCAAGCAGACAGGTCCAACACACGCTGAATGGCAGGGGCTTTTCACCACGTCCGGAGATTTCCTGGGGGCCATGAGACCCCTTGACCTCCCGTGTCCCCAGGGGTGGGGTCCAGACATCTGTACTTTTTAGCTAGCTCCCTGGGGGCCCATGTAGGAAAAACAAGGACTCCACTTGCATGGCTGCTCTTGTTTGTATTTAATTTTTATTACTTTTTGCCGGTGCCGCGGCTCACTAGGTTAATCCTCTGTCTGCGGCGCCAGCACATCAGGTTCTAGTCCCAGTTGGGGCGCCGGATTCTGTCCCGGTTGCTCCTCTTCCAGTCCAGCTCTCTGCTGTGGCCCGGGAGTGCAGTGGAGGATGGCCCAGGTGCTTGGGCCCTGCACCCCATGGGAGACCAGGAGAAGCACCTGGCTCCTGGTTTTGGATCAGCGTGGTGCGCCGGCTGCAGCGCGCTGGCCACGGCAGCCATTGGAGGGTGAACCAACGGCAAAGGAAAACCTTTCTCTCTGTCTCTCTCTCTCTCTGTCCACTCTGCCTGTCAAAAAAAATTTTTTTATTACTTTTTGAAAAGTTTTATTTATTTATTTGAAAGAGTTAGAGAGGGAGGGGTCTTCCATCTGCTGGTTCACTGCCCGGATAAATGCAACAGCCAGGGCTGAGCCAGGCTGCAGCCAGGAGCTTCATCTGTGTCTCCCACATGGGTGGCAGGGGCCCAAGCACTTGGGCCATTTTCTGCTGCTTCTCCCAGGCCATCAGCAGGGAGGGAGCGCTAGATTGGGGTGGAGCAGCCAGGATGCAAACTGGCCCCCATATGGGGTGCTGGACAGCAGGTGGCGGCTTTTACCTGCTACACCACAACGCCAGCCCCAGCTGCTCTCATTTTCAGTGATTTCTATGAGGCAGAGAGAGAGGATCTTCTATCTTCCGGTTCACTCCCCAAATGCCCACAACAGCCTGAGCTGGGCCAGGCTGAGGCCAGGAGCCTGGAACGCCATCTGGATCACGTGGGCGGCAGGGGCCCGAGTACCTGGGCCATCACTGCTGCCGCCCAGGGTGTGTGTTGGCAAGAAGCAGGAATCGGGAGTGGAGCCCAGACGCAACCCCAGGCACTCCCATGTGGGACACAGGCACCCCACGTGGCGTCTTAGCCACACGCCTGCAGGAGAAGTGGTTCTAGCCCAGGTGGGAGCCCCAGGCTGCAGGGCCGGCAGGAAACAGTGTGGGGTGTTGGAGCGAGCCTCCGCCGGCGAACTCGCCTCTGCCACCTTCCAGATTTTCTAAAGAAGGAATCAGTGCCTTAGGGAATCTTTCTGCTTTAAAATGTTGCATCAGACAATCCACACCCGCTGCGAGGCAGATCGGAGCCCAGGCTGCAAGCAGGCGGACTCCAGCCCCACATCTCTGGAGGGACTCGAACTCAGAGACCAAGACAGATGAGAATAAGCTGGGGGCGGGGATGGCACTAGGGGCGGGGATGGTGTGGGGGCAGGGGCAGCACTGGGGGCGGGGACTGTGCTGGGGGCGGGGACGGCGCTGAGGGCGGGCACTGTTGATGGGCACCCAGGCGCCCACCACTTTCTTCCGGGAACATCTCCTGGGATGGACCCCTCCTCAGCCTCTCACTTGGCCATGCCCACAAGCCAGAACCAGGGAAACACCAGGGGCTGGTGTGGCATAGCGGGTAAGCTGTTGCCTATTACGCGGGAATCCCATATGAGCACCGGTTCAAGTCCTGGCTGCTCCGCTTCCAATCCAACTCCCTGCTAATGCTCCTGGGAGTTGGGCCCTGGCAATAGTCACTTCCGGGTCTCCCACATGGGTGCAGGGGTCCAAGGACTTGGGCCATCTTCTATTGCTTTCCCAGGCCATAGTAGAGCTGGATAGGAAGTGGAGCAGCCGGGACTCGAACTGGTGCCCATATAGGATGCCAGCACTGCAGGCGGAAGCTTTACTCGCTATGCCACAGCACTGGCTCCATGAAGAGCTTTTCAGTAGGTGAACATATTTACTGGAAATTCAAGCGTTCCATGTGTGTGTGCTCATGGAGAGAGAGAGAGAGAGAGAGAGAGAGAGAGAGAGAGAGAGAGAGAGAGAGAGAGACGTGTGCCCTTTTCCTCGGCTGCCCTGAGAACAGTGGACACTTTGTCACCATTGTGCAGGCTGAAGCCCAGCTGTGGGCAGGGCCCTACTCGCTCTGAAGGCTCTGGGGAGGACCCTGGCCGGCCTCTCGACTCCTGGCGGCTGCTGGGGTCCCTTGGCCTGTGGCAGCATCCCTCCGAGCTATGCTTCTGCCTTCCGCTGGCCCTGGCCCTGGCCCTGGCCCTGAGAGTCCACATAGATTGTGGATAGTGACCTTTTCTTCAGACACCCTGTATGGGGCGGCGGCATTGTGGCGCAGCAGGTTAGGCCGTCACCTGTGATGCTGGCATCCCCCACAATGCACCTGGGCGTGCAGCCGATGACGACGGCCAAGTCCTTGGGCTCCTACCACCCACTTGGGAGGCCTGGGTGATGCTCCTGGCTTCAGTCTGACCCACCCCTGACCATTGCAGCCATTTGGGGAGCAAACCAGCAGGTGAAAGACTGTCTCTCTCTAACTCCGCCTTTCAAGTAAAAAAAAAAAAAACTTGCAAGGATTTTTCCATTTTAAAAGACTGATTTGAAAGGCAGAGTGATGCAGAGGAGAGAGACCATCCATCCATCTCTGGTTCCCTCCCCAAATGCCTGCAACAGCCAGGGTGGGGCCAGGCCAATGCCAGGAGTCAGGAACTCCTATCCAGGTCTCCCACGTGGATGGCAGGATCCCAGGTACTTGGGCCACCCCCACCTGCTGCCTCCCCAGTTGCATTAACAGGGCGCTGGGTCAGAAACAGCAGCCGTGGCTCCGACAGGCGGTCTCATGGGATGCCGGTGTCGCAAGTGGCAGTTTAACTCGCTCTGCCACAACACTGGCCCCGATTTTCCCCATTGTAAAAGTCCAGACAGAACAGCTAAAAACAACGCCGCGGGCGCTCCGTCCCCACCAGCAGGCTCGGAGCAACACGCTCCACCTGCTTCGTGGTCTTGTTTTCTGACGTCAGCACGGCGTCGCCGTTGCATCAGGCTCAAGCTGAGAGGCCCCCAGGCAGCAGGCAGTGGCTGCAGCTGGAAGAGACGTCTCTTTCCCTGCTGGCTGTGGGCCTCGAAGCTGCCCCCACGGGGACATCCTGCAACTGCCGGCCGCTGCTTGTCCGTGGCGGCACGGACGCCCCAAAGCTGCTGGTGGTGACCCAGCCCCTCTCCCGTTCTCCCACAGCTGGAGCCGGATGGACTGCTGGTGTGGGTCCTGGCCGGCGCCCTGGGGCTGAGCCTGGCCATCTCCCTGGTCTCCGTGCCGCTGCAATGCTTCCGGCTCAGCAAGGTCTACGGGCTCTGCCTGCTGCTCTTCTACCTGAGCTTCCTCACCGTGGCCCTGCTCACCGAGTTCCGAGTGATTCACCTGAGGAGTGTGTGACTGAGGGCGCCGCGGTGGAGGCGGGGTCACGGCCGACAGCAGCGGCGGCAGCTGTGTGCAGGGGGACGGAGTCCCTCCAGCTGCCGCCACCCAGGAGCACTTTGCCAAGGAGCTCTGCTGTGGATGAGGGGTCCCCGGTGGGCACTGCATCCTCCGGGACGGATCTGCAGAGTCCTCCAAGGAGGGGCCATTTGGGAGACCCCCGAAGCGTGCAGGTTGGAGGCACCTGCGGGCAGCCTGGGGTCAGGGCTCCAACAGCTGCCCAGCCTCGGCTCAGAGGACCTGAGCTGCACCGCGTGACGGACATCAGGTGCCGGCCACGTCACCGAGGCCAAGGCCACAGGCCGGAACTGAGGGCAGTGCACTTTACGAGCGCAGTGGCGTGGCCACGCGGCACAGTCTGGCCCAGGCTTCCTCTAGAGTCGTGCAGCGGGCGTGGCGCAGCCTCGCTGCTCGGGCTCCCCCAGCTGCAGGACAGGAGGCCGTGGGCTGTGCCCTGTGCCTACCTCAGGGGGCGCCCGGGGCCTGCGCGTTCCGGGGAGGGCCGAGGATTGCCGCCCGGGGCCCTCTTGCCGCCGGCAGTGCCCCCAGCTCGCTTACGCCGGCGGCGGAGCGAGAGAGCGCACTGTCCATCCCGCGTCCAGCGAGTGATTAAACATTTCAACAGACAGCACTGGGCCACTGCCTCAGGGGGTGGGGCAGGGGCGGAGTCACGAGGCAGCAGCCGGGGTTACAAAGCAGAGGTTCTTTATTAATATGCCAGATATCAGGGGCACAGGGTTTCTGGGTAACAAATCAGCAATGTACAAAACCTTACAGTGCTGCTCCCGCGATCCGTACAAAATGATTGTCAGCGTGGTGTGCAGTAAGGCTGGGGCCAGGCGGTCCCCTCCCCCACACCCGGGGTGGGGGCACAGGGCCGTCACTGCCCTGCCAGGCTGTGACGTGGGGGTGAGGGCCTTCAGAGCTCAGACCCCGGGGGCTCTGTCCCTGCTCAGCAGGCGAGTTTGGGGTCAGTGTGTCCCAAACGAGATGACAAGGGTACCCCCACTGCCCGCTCGCCCAGCCGGCGCTGGCTGACCCCAGGGCCTTTCCCAGGCAGGGCCGGGGGAGGGGGCTGGGTGGGTTCATGGCTGTGAGTCGGGCGCAGACCCCCCCCCCCTGCGGCCAGCCCTGGGGTAGAGGGGGGGCGAGGGGGAGGCCCGGGGCCCAGGCCAGAGGCCGCACGGCCCCCTCCAGGAGCTGCCACTTGACCCGTGCTTCCAAAATGCCCGTTTCAATACACAGAACCCCAAAGGCACGCAGTTGTGCAAAAAAAAGTTCCTTCTTTGAGAGGGGAAGGCTGTGGCCCGTGGCGAGAGAGGACCGTACGGCTCCCGCGCCCTGCGGGAATCAGTGGTTCTCAGGGACCCTAGACCCCCATAGCCGCCCTTGCATGGGCTGGGGGGGGGGGGCAAGCCCATGTCTATTGCCCACCTTCCAACCCCAGGAGGCAGCGAGGCCCCCATGCTGCTCCCCCACTCCCTTCACCCCAGTCCCACTCAGACTCTCACGCCCAGTCCTGCCTCCACTACGACCTGCGCATGCGTACAGAGCTCCCTGAGGCCCCCGGGGACTGCGTCACTGGGTGTCCAGCGGAGCCTGCTTCTGCACCAAGCACTACACTGAAAACCTGGGCTGGGCTGAGTGCCCGGCCCGGCCTCGAGTCCAGGGAGGGCAGGCGGCTCCCAAGGAGAAGAGGGACCAGTGTAGGTGGGTGTCCCCTGTGCTCCGCCGCCGTCGGCTGCCCCCCACATGCACCTGTACAGGACCTGCTCTTGTCGTCACACAACCCTCAGTTAAGCAAACATCTGTCTGCTTCAACAGGTAAAGCCACAGGACGGGGGCTTAGACAGCCCAGGGTGGGGACTGGCCAGGGGTCAGGGCCATCGGCCCGGTCTCCCACCGCCCCTCCTTGCTCGCGGGGCTTGGATCCTTGCATGAGGCCACTGGAGAAGGATTTCCAGCCATGGGGACAACACCAAAGACGCCCAGGAGAGACAGCTGTGGAGCCAGGGGCCCATCCTCCGTGCAGTCTCCCACAGGAACCGACCGCGTGGGAGGCCGCACCCCTCAAGCATTGGTCCCCAAAGGGAATGCCTAGGATGTGGCCATGGAGTGGTTTTGTCCCTAAAGCCAGACACGGAGCCCTGGGCTGTGAGCGGGTGGGCCTGACGGTAGCAGCAGGAAGTCGGGGCTGGGCCTGGCCTGGCAAGGGCGGGCCCACCACAAAGGCCACCCCTGTGGGCAGGGGGCACAGTCCACGCCAGTGGTCATCTTGGCCGGGGGTTTCTGGAACGTTCCACATTCGGAAGGGCTCGCTGGGGCCTGACCCCCACCTGCCCGACTTCTGCAGTGAAAGAATACGGGACAAGGCGGCTGCAGACCGAGCCCCACCTGCCCTGGTCTCGCGCTCAGTATGGACGTGTGCGGGACGACTCCATCCGTTGTGGTGAGATCCTGCCGTGGTGTTATTGCATAGAAGACGCGGCTGGCGCGGGTGGGGCTAGGTGACGGTCTGGGCGCGCTGGCGGCTGCCTGGGGGCTGCTGGGCGGCAGGCGCGGCGCTGCCGGGCGGCTGGTGCTGTTCCTCCTGCTCCCGGGCGTGCTCCTCGTACCACTCCTGGGGCAGACGGCAGGTGGGGGCTGAGGGCCCCACCCCATCCCAGCCTGCCACTGCCACCCAGCAGCAGGGGTCACACAGCCTGCACAGGGCCAGGGAGGGGGCCGCCCAGGACAGAGGGGACAGGAGCAGCCAGCGGGGACAGAAACCCCAACCCGCCTGGCGTGCGTGGCTCAACATGGGACCGCCCGCCAATACTCAGGCGAGGATGAACTCGGGGGGGTGGACACGCTGCGTGGACACGTGTCCCCTCTCAAGCAAGGGCCGGGCAGTAACAATTTGTCACCCAGAAAGGGCCTCCTGCAGGGGACCCTGTTGAGCTCAGAGGAGCTGCGTTCCCGCTTGGACCCAATGGTTGAGAGCCCCATCCGGCATTTTGGGAAAAACCGAATGGCTCCCCCTGCTGTGTCGTCAGGTCTTAGGACCAGGGACCAGGGCGTTTGGGTGATTGAGGAATTGAAAAGTGCACCGCAGTTTTAAGGAATCTGAACCCCAGACCTTAGAGCTTAAGGAATAGTCCAGAGACGGCCTAGCGCTGTGCAGATGGGGAAACTGAGGCCTGGCAGGGAGGGCAGCACGGGCAGCACCCCCTTCTGCCAGCCGCCTGCGAGCGTGACCTCCCGTGGTCCCCACCGCCCAGGGTCAGGCCAGGAATGGAACGCGGGCCGGGGCCTGTGGTGCCACAGCTCACTCCTGCGAGCGTGACCTCCCGTGGTCCCCACCGCCCAGGGTCAGGCCAGGAATGGAACGCGGGCTGGGGCCCGTGGCGCCACAGCTCAACCCCTGCGGATCTGCCCGAGGGACCCACTGAAGTCCCAGTCACCCTCAGGAATGGTGGGCGGGCAAGGACTTGGGCTCCACCGTGTCAGGGGGACAGAGGGACTCCCAGCTGTGGCCAGCAGAGGAGACCCTTCCCTAGGGACCTGGCAGGGATGGCAAAGTGCTGGTCCCTGGTCCCCGTGGCTGCCCTGCAACATCTACTCAGAGACAAGGATCAGGAGACTGTGCAAGAAAATATTGACTTCTCTCTTACAAAAAACAAAAACCAACCCACGCGGGCGGGCAGGCAGCGCAGGCTTACCCGGGGGGTCAGGTCTGGGCTGGAAGTGGGAGGAGCCGGTGGCCACCTCCTGCCCTCCCTCCGCTGGTTTTTCCACTTCCTGGGAGCCTGCAGCTCTGGCTCAGAGGAAGGGGTGGAGGGGAGCGCTGGGCAGAACCCCTGCAGCCCTCCCAGGGCGGCGCTGGGGCCAGGGCACGCATGCGCGGCCAGGGGCTCCTACCTGGATCTCCTCCTGGTACATCTTCAGGCTCAGGTCGCTTTTGGTCCTTGATCTCCGCCCCAGAAACACCAGGGAATTTTGCTGCGCAAGAGCAGAGGCTGTGGGCTCGGCTGCGGCTGCGCACGGCGCGGGCCCCACCCCGCGGGACTCTGAGAGGCTGCGCCAGCGCACGCCTCCACCGCTCACCTGGTACCTCTCCATCTGGGCCAGGGTCTCGAGCAGCCGGGCGACGTCCGAGGCGGCCCCTCGCCCCTCCCGGTAGAGCTCCAGCACAGTGACCAGCTCCTCTTTGGAGATTTCCTTCTCCAGGGTGATGCCGTCGTCAACTGCAGGGACCGGGGGACCCTGGGCTCAGAGCCCCAGCCTTGCACATGCGCATGTTTAAAAAACCTCCGCCTCCCTGCGGCCCCTGGAGGGAACCCCTTGGCCCGTCCCCATCTCCCCACCCTCCCTACACTGGGCGCCAGGAGCCTGTAGGGACAGCGGTTTTGGGAGGGAGTCTCCCTCCTTGCAGCAAGAAACGGGCCCAGGGAGGCCGGCGTCGTGGTGCAGCAGGCTAAGCGCCCCAAGCGATCCCCCATCCTAATTCTGGATCCCTGCTGCTCTACTGCTGATCCGGCTCCTACCGCACGTGGGAAAGCGGCGGGATGACCCCTGCACCACGTGGGAGACTCAGATGGACTTGCTGGCCCCTGGCTTTGGCCCGGCCCAGCCTTGGCTGTTGAAGCCATTTAGGGACTGGACCAGTGGATGGAAGATCTTTGTGTCTGTCTCTGTCAGTCTGCCTTTCAAGTAAATAAATCTTTGTTTTAAAAAAAGTTAATGGGGGGGGGGGGGCGCCAGAGCTGTGGCATGGCGTATGAAACTGCCGCCTGCAGTGCTGGCATCCCATATGGGCGAAGGTTCGAGTCCCAGCTGCTCCACTTCCCATCCAGCTCTCTGCTATGGTCTGGGAAAGCACTGGGAGATGCCCCAAGGGTTTGGGCCCCTGCACCCATGTGGGAGACCCTGAAGAAGCTCCTGGCTTCAGATCAAGTCAGCTCTGGCCGTGGCAGCCATTTGGGGAGTGAACCAGCAGGTGGAAGACCTCTCTCTCTGTCTCTGTCTCTTGCTGTCTGTAACTTTGCCTCTCAAGTAAATAAAATATTTAAATAAAAAGAAAGAAATTAGCCTGAGAGCCTGATATGACAGAGACTTGGGAAAAGTAGCACTGGGCGTTTGGCGGAACTGGGGCGGAGCCCTGGGAAGCCACAAAGGGCCATGTGAGAGGGCCGTGCACCTGCAGCGAGGAGGCCATCACTGGCTCTGCTCGGCCACGCTGTGCCGGAGCGCGGTGTGCCCCTGCGGTGAGCAGGTTCACACCCTGGAGCGAGCCCATGGCTTAGAAATGTGGAGACGCAACAGCTCCGAGCTGCAGGTCTCAGGGAGAGCTGGGGGCAAGGAGGCCAAAGGGCTGCTGGGTAATTCTCTGCTCCACCCTCTGCCAACTAGGACACACGCCGTCTATTCTAAAATTACACCATGGGCCTTTCTCCATCACGAAATATTTGAAAATCAGTGCAAATCAGAGGCCTGGCAAGGCAAACCAGATGAATGAGTTGAGCTGCCGGGGGCTGGACTGCCCGCAGACAGACAGACAGACAGGCAACGCCTGGGAGGCGGCTCCCGGCACCCACCTTCCGAGTCCTGGTTCTTGCGGTTGTAGTTCATCCGGAAGACGAAGGCCTCGAGGATGAAGGCCACAATGATGGTCATGACCACCTGGTGGGGAGGGCAAGGGGGGGGTGCAGAGTCAGCGGCCCCACCGGACAAGGAGCAGCTTGAGCTGCGGCGAGTGCAGGCGAGCACTGGGGAGGGCGCCGGGCCCGCGCCTACCATGGTCACGATGTAGAAGGTCATGAAGTAGAGGCGGCTCCAGTGGGAGGTCTGGGCGGTGACGCCTTCCTGGAGGAGGAGGGAGGCAGCTGGTGAGCGAGCGCCAGGGCCGCGCCAGCCAATGTCCACTCAGGCCACCCATGCCCGGCTCTGTGGCCCCTTCCCCGATTTGCCTTTGATGGCAGGGGACAGAGGAGAGGCCCTGGCTCCCTGGGGCTGCAAATCCCTCTGTGTGGCATAAGCCGTGGGTGCTGGGCGGTGCCCAGGACAGGAGCCAAGTGTGGGGGGTGGGGCTGGGAGCGCCTAAGGCAAGGATATAGCTTGCCCATGACCCTCACCACGCGGTTTCCTGACCGAGAAGTCACCTCCCCTGGGGCACAGAGACCAGGCCCATTGGCCTCTCCTGGGACAAAAGCCAAGGCCAGCAGATGCTGGGAGGGTGGCTCCAGCAGAAAACCAACCCAGTGGGAGTGGGACCCCGCGGCCTGCAGTGGGCAGGACGAGCCCCGCAGCCCTCCCTGGGTGGCCTCGGGGGCCGCCCGAGCCCCTTACCATGATGATGTACCAGTTGTTGACAACGGTAAGCTCGAACAAAGTCACTGCCGGGGGTGGGGTGGGGGGACAGAGAAGTGTCTCAGAGCGCCTGCTTCAAGTGGCCTCTCCACTCAGCCCACGGGCCACAGGGGCCCGCCCCAGGCCCTGTCCCCCAGGGGGTGCAGCCTCTGCCTCACCAGGCGGGGGTCCGGGAGGAGCATCCACACCTCACTCAGTGCAGACCTGGGGTCCCTGGGGGCTCTCGCTCCTCCTGAGCGGCTGGGGCTGGCAGGGCCACTTCCCTCCCCCTCCCCCTCCTCCCGCAGGCCTCTCCATGGAATGAGGGCAGGGGATGACGGAGCAGCGTCTGAGCCGGGGGGTGCAGGGCCCGTGGCAGACTGGCACAGTCAGGCCCCTCCAGCTGAAAGGGACAGGTGTCTGGCAAAGGAGTCAGCCCTGGAGGCTGAGGGAGCCCTGGACGCGGCCCGGGCCGCCTGCACCCCCCTGGGAGGCGTGGCCGTCAGCTCGGGACAGGGCTGAGGCTACAGCCAGGGACACGGCCCCTCACCAAAGCTGTTGAGGATGTTGTCAAAATTGTTGAGATAGTAGTAGCCTTCCTCCACGACGGTCTTGTTGCCCACAGTGTGGTTGAGCCAGCGGTAGGCGTCTGCCACGGTGCTGGCACTGGCCGAGAAGGTGGAGGGGGCGGAGGGAGGGTCACGAGACCGCCGGCTTCCCCCCAGCCTCCCCCTCCTCCCCCACTACTAGGTTTCTCTGCTGTGGGGGAAGGGACAGAGCCAAGGGCCTCCTCCGTGTGTGCCCGGCTGGGACCTGCTCTGGAAGGGCTGAGCCCGGGACAGAGAGAGTCCTCCACCCGCGTCTCCCACGTGGGTGCAGGGACCAAGCACTTGGGCCATCTTTTGCTACTTTCCCAGGGAGCCGGATGGGAGCAACCGGGACTCGAACAGGTGCTTCTGCGGGACGCAGGCGGCGGTTTAACCCGTTGCATCCCAGCGCCCGCCCCAGGGAGAACCCTTCCCCGGTGCCGTGCCAAGTGAGCCCTGAGCCTGACGGGGCTGCCGTGTGTTGAGGTCGTGCCGTCACTCGGCAGCTGGCCTGTCAGAATGCATGCCACTGCTTCTACAAGCCTAGAGCTCGCTCCGAGGGTCGGGAACGTGTCCCCTGAGAAGCTCCGCGGGGACCCACGGCCCCAGGCTGCTCGTTCCAGCTCAGCTCAGCACTCAGCCCTCTCCCAGCGTCTTCGTAAGCTGTCTCTTGGCCACGTGGCCCAGAGCAGATGAGGACACTGTCCATGGACTGTGCCGTGGGTGGCTTGGGAGGAGTGGAGGTGGGGCGGAGGCAGCCACGGGAGCCTTTGCTTCTCTCTGTCCCAGCATCGTCCCGCTGCACGTCCGTCTGTCCCACCCTACCCCCCGTCCTGGAGAGGAGTGGGCAGAAGCCACAGGGCTCCAGGATGCTGGCACCAGCCCGGGGGAAGCTGATGGAGACCTGATGGGGCCGTGGTCCCTGGGCCCTGCCTGGGGGACAGTGAGCTCACCTGGGCACCCTCACCTAGCTCCCCGCACTGCTCGGAGGCCTGACCACAAAGCCAAACAGCCCCAGGTTCCCCGAGCGCCAGGCTGCCCTGGGGCCGAGGGCTGCTGGGTGCGGCAGGACCGGGGGACACTCACTTGCAGCAGTTGGGGTAGAGGATCCCATAGAAGAATTCCATGCCCACGATGGCAAAGGAGTAGTAGAAGATGAGCAGGGTGAGGGCCAGGCTGGGAGGAGGTCAAAGGCACAGCGCGGTTTAGGGCCAGCCGGGCGGGAGCCTGACCCCCTGAGCGGACTGCAGGGCCACGCGCCCCTAGCCGGTGACCAACGGCAAAGTGCCTGCAGGGAGGGGCTCGAGGCTCAGGACCCTACGGCCAGACGCCCCCAGGCGAGAGAGCAGCCCCTTCCCTGTGGACAGACACAGTAAGCGAGGCGACAGCTCCCTGCCCTCTCCTATGTTTGAGAGGGAAGTGGTGCCGGGCAGACCTGCGCGCTCAATGCCCCGTCTCCTCCGAGACCCTCTGGCCCGACACCAGGCCTCTCGGGGACGCCTCCTCTCCCCCTGCAGCCACCCCGCGGCCCGCCCCTCTGGGGCACAGGCCTCCCGCGGGCAGTACCTGGCCATGCGAGGCAGCAGCTCAAACATGGTGTCCAGCACGTTGCGGTAACGCCTCTTCAGCTTAAACAGCCTGGGCAAGGGGTAGGCAGAGGTCACGGACGGGCGCAGGGGCGAGGCTCAGCCCCTCCTCCAGAACCTGCTACCGCCCAGAGCGTCTCGCACACCAGCCCGCAACGGGAGAGGCCAAGTGGGCTCTCGTCCACCCCTCGGAGCCGCCAGTGCAGCCCTGGGCTCCGGGAATTCCTGTGTGTGTGTGGCAAGGCACGGGGCAGCCCCAGGATGCTGGAGGTCAGGCCTGTGGGAGGGGAGTGGCAGCGGCTCCCCCACAATTTACAAATGGAGCAGGTAGCTTAGGGAGGGGCCGGGCAAAGAGGGACACAGAGGTCCCCAGGGCGAGTGGCAGCGCAGGAGGGAGGGGCCCCGCCCCAGGCCACCCCTATGCAAGGATGCCAGGGGCTCCCTCTAGAGGTGCCGCCCAGGGCCAGGGACCAGCCCCCAAGCCCTGGAGCGGGGAGGGCGTGAGCAGGGCAGGTGCGTGGGTCTCTGGCGGTCCCTGAGAAGAAGGCCCCCCTCCGTGGGCGCCACACCCTCTGCAGGGGGTCCCATCTGAGTTCGCATTCACAGGCACAGGCAGGGGGCCCTGTGGTGCTCCCCCAAGGGCGATGTCAGTGACTCCAGCCGATGGGTCCCCTGGCTCATTCTGGGTCACTCTGGCGGCCACACCCAGGGCCTTCCCCCAGCCCGTCTGCCCCTGCTGACCCCAGGCCCGAGTCACCACCTGAGCAGCTGTAGAGGCCGCAGGACCACTATGAAGTAGAAGGGCTCCATGTCGAGGGCCCAGGCCAGCAGCCCCAGGAAGGCGAACACCGTGACGGAGAAGTCGAAGCTGGAGGCGGCGAGAGAGACCGGGGTCCGTCAGGGACGGGGGGCCTCCCGCACACCCACGCACTCGCCCCACCCTGCTCTCGGCCCCTTCCCAGGGAGCCCGGACCCCCACCACCGCACAGACAAGAGCATGCCAGGCAGCGCGTGCCTTGGCCAGCTCCCTCCTGCCGCCTTGGGTCCTAGTCACCGCGCCCACCTTGGGGTCCGCCTAGTCGCTCCCTGGGACCCCTCCCCATCAGCCCCCACCACAGGCCTGCTCAGCTCCTAATGCCAGGGGCCCCTGGGGAGCTGCCTGGAGGGCGGCCCAGGCCCAGCCGGACCCAGGGACCGCCTCCTGGGGCTCCCAGGTTTGTTTATTATTAGCCTGCTCGTCTCTGCTGACCCAGGACCTCGTGAGGGCGCCTGACAGCAGGGGTGAGGCCGCCCGAGCGCTCACCAAGGGGATGCTAGACCCTTCTCCAGGGGCGTGGTTTCAATGGAGAAGTCAGGGAGTGCAAATCAGCCCCAGGGGACTTGAGCTCATTTCCCAGGGCGGGGGTGGGGTGGGGGTGGGGAGCGGTGGCTGGCGCGGGCGCCTGAGAGATGTCAGATGGGGGCCCGGCCCTGGCAGGGCCTGAGCCACAGGCAGAGCCGATGCGGGTTGGCAGAGGGCACAGCCAGAGCCCAGACCCCCGGATGCAGGGGCAGGCGGGGAGGGGAGCGGAGAGGGCAGTCACGGGTGCCCTGGCCATGGGGGGGGGGCACGTGGTGCACTTACAGGTTCCAGCCGGAGGACAGGTACTCCACGGGGCCCAGGCCGGCCACCTTCAGGAACAGCTCCACCCCGTAGACTGCAGACAGCAAGAGGCGGTCAGCCGCAGCCCCGTGCCCTCCCTCGGCCCGGTCCGGCCTGGTCTGCCCTCAGAGCCTCCGCCACAGTCTCCTGCGTTCCCCTCAGCCCCCTCCCCAGGACGGAGCTAGGCCCCAACCCCACCCTCACGGCCAGCGCCGGTGCTCTGGTGGCGGCCAGTAGCGCCGCGGGCTTAGGAAGGGAAATGTTCCCTCCCCATCTCGGGGGATGGCCTGGTGCCCACCCGGCCACCCTACAGACATGTCCTGGGCACATCGTCCAGGCCAGGCTGGCACCAGAGTGACAAGGAAGTGGCGGATGACCACGTGGTGAGTTCTGTGACACTTGGTTTCAACGGATGGCGAGGACAGGCAGAGAGGGGCACCGGGCAAAGGCAAGAGGCTGGCGGAGGTCAGAGGCCCAGCCCTGGGGAGCACCACACTGTTCAGGAGGTCTGGGTGTGGCAGGAGGGCCCGGGACTGGGAGGAGAGGAAAGTAGGGGGGCGAGAGAAGGGACAGGGCCTGGAGTGGTGGTTGAGCCGTGGCTTGGACTCCCGTATCCTACACCCAAGCGCCTGGCTTGGGTCTCTGCTCTGCCTTCAGGGCCGCTTCCTGCTAACGCACACCCTGGGAGGCAGCAGGTGGCGGCCAACTACCTGGATTCCCGCCTCCCACACCAGTTCCCGCTGCTGTGGGCATCTGGGGGGTGAACCAGCCAATGCAAGATTTGTCTCTCTCTCAAAACAGAGGTAAGCCAAAAGGGGCCACATCCAGGACCTGGCCTTGAGCCATAGGACCCAGGAGAACCCCAAGAGAGTTTGACTCAGGGGCGAGATGGAATCCAGTTGAGCCTGTGGGATTCCAGACCCAAGCGCAATTCTCCTAACCCGTGTTGAAAATAAGCCACCCAACCAAAGCATACCAGCAACTTACTAGTCAGAAAGACGAGGTAACTCCAGGGCACGTGCTTGGAGAAGAAGTTCCCACCTGTGAGAGGGAGGAGGGGCAGCTGCAGAGGCCGGCAGGTGTGCGGCCAGGTCCCCACCGCCCCCGGCAGCTGCAGAGGCCGGCAGGTGTGCGGCCAGGTCCCCCCTGCCCCCGGCAGCTGCAGAGGCCGGCAGGTGTGCGGCCAGGTCCCCCCCCCCCCCCCCCCCGCTGAGGCTCACCCTTCAGCATGAATGTCTCCACGAGGATCCAGACCCCGTTCACTGCCACCACCAGGTCTGAAACAGACATGCCCGTGAAAGACCCAGAAGGCACGGCGGGCTGGGAAATCTGAGGTCACAGCCGCAGTGCCCGCCTCCCTTCTGGGAAGCTCTGGGGGAGCAGAGCGCGGGGCTGCGCCACACCCCCACTCCATGGGGGGCTTCCACTCAGTGCTCTTCCCACAGGAGCTGGACCTAGCCGTGCCCACTTGGAACACAGCTACAAATGTCTAAAAACACCCTCTCGGGGCCGGCGCTGTGGCACAGTGGGTAAAGCCTCCGCCTGTGAGGCCGGCATCCCATACGAGAGCCAGTTCGAGTCCCGGCTGCTCCACTTCTGATCCAGCTCTCTGCTAACCTGCCTGGGAAAGCAGCGGAGGATGGCTCGAGTGCTTGGGCCCCTGCCACCCATGTGGGAGACCCAGAAGCAGCTCCTGGCTCCTAGGTTCAGTCTGGCCCAACTCTGGCCGTTGTGGCCATTTGGGGAGTAAACCAGGAGGTGGAAGATTTCTCTCTCTGGCTCTGCCTCCTTTTCTAACTCTGCCTTTCAAATAAAAAATACAAATAAATAAGTAAAAGCGCCCTCTCTGTGGGCACAGCAATTAAGAAGCTTCAGTGGGGGTTGGCGTCGTGGCACAGTGGTTCAGAGGCCACTACTGATGCCAGCATCCCACGTGAGTCCCGGCTGCTCCACTTCTGCTCCAGCTCCCTGTTAATGCTCCTGGGATGGATTGGCCCAAGTCCTTGGATCCCTGCCACCCATGTGGGAGACCCAGATAGAGTTCTGGGCCCCTGGCTTCAAGCTGGCCTAGTCCCGGCTGTTGTGGGGGAGTGAACCAGCCGATGGAAGATCTTTCTCTCTCTGTCACTCCGCCTTTCAAATAGATAAGTCTTTAAAGATTATATTAAAAAAAAAAAGATGTTTTAGTAAACCCTGTAAGTTACTCCAAGTAGGTGTAAAGATGGACAAATATAAAACAGGTTTGAGCCCTGGGAAGGTCTGCCTTCTGCCAGAGGTGTCTGATTTTCCAGTGACAGCAGCGCTGCAATGTCGTGGCCTCTCTCCCGCCAACCCCTCTTCCAGGGACCCACCCTGAGGCGACTTCCTGCTGTGCCATCAGTGCTACGAGACCCCGGAAACGACCCAGGGACCTAAGGACCCAGCGACTGTCTCAGGGGCCGGCTAAAGAGGCTCTGATCCGCTCACTGCACGGAGTACTCTGAAGCATCAGAGGGAAGGGAGGCACGTGTATCCGTTACCGCGCCACACCTCGGGGACACAGGGGTCATGGAAAGAAGTGAGGCAGACGACCTGGGCGCCAAGTTCACGGCTGTCAGGACAGGGAGATGGGGCATTCCCTGCACCTAGGCAGAGCTCTTAGGGGCTGGCAGGCTCGGCCACAGTAGAAGTCAAACACGGGGGACACGGTGGGGCTTTCCTCCAACCTGCCCTGAGTAGATCTCATTTATAATCTGACCCGGAACTCTATAAATAGGATTTCTACAAAAGATGAAAGGAATTTCCCCAAGTCCAGAATACATGAATGAGAGAAAGCCAGAGCGGGCCCAGTGGTGACAGTCCTAGGCGGAGAGAACCCTCCCAGGGGACCGTCACACACAGTCATCTGAAACGCACAGCCCTGGGGGGCGGGTCCTGGCCTGCCCCTGTGCACACGGCTATCCTGAGACTGCAGGATACAGCGAGTGAGGAACTGCAGCCGCGACGCGCGCACTTACACATGAGATACTGGAAGGCCCTGGACTTCACAAGGATGTTAATTCCTGTGGGAAGAGAAGAGACGTCAGCGTGGACGTCTTCAGAGACCGGCGCAAGTTCCCCACCGCATCCCTCCCATGCAAATACCCAGGGGTGCCGAGGCAGGGCCTGCTCTGCGACTGGCACCCGTGTGTCCGCTCAGACACCCCAGGGACACTGCACCGAGGACAGCTGCTCTGGGCTGAGCCTGGGCAACCCGGAGCCAGACTGAGTAGAGCAGAGCATGGCGGGCCACTGCTGGAGTGGAACTCGCTGCTCACCATGGCCAGCGCCATCGACGCACCCACGGGAGTAGCTACCTTCCAGTGCAATGAACAGCCCTATGTCAGGGCTGGTGCTGTGGCAGAGCGGGTAAAGCTACCGCCTGCAGCGCCAGCATCCCATAAGGGCGCCGGTTCAAGTCCCGGCTGCTCAACTTCCCGTCTAGCTCCCTGCTAATGCTCCTGGGAAAGCAGTGGAAGATAGCCCAAGAGCTTGGGTCCCTGCACCCATGTGGGAGACCCAGAGGAAGCTCCTGGCTTTGGACCAGCTCAGCTCCAGCCACTGCAACTATCTGAGGAGTGAACCAGCAAATAGATCTCTCTCTCTCTTTCAAATAAATAAAATGAAAAATCTACAAAATGTCTTGGCTTGATTTCTAAGTTACCGATTTCCTTCTTAGTGCACTTCCCGCTCGGTTAGTCACACCCACGCTGCCTCCCCTGAGCACACACACGTGTCACGCACATCGCACACGTGGCCTCCAAAGCTCGTCTATGGCTCAGGACAGCTCTGTCTGTCCCCGGCCAGGGCCCGGCTCACCTTTGAAGATGAGGAACGCGGTCCTGGGGAGCTCATCAAACCAGTGTTCTCGGTTGCTCTTTGCCTGGCAAGACAACAGGGCCACGGGGGAGAGGGGTCAGCGCCACGGGGGAGAGGGGTCAGGGCCACGGGGGAGAGGGGTCAGGGCCACGGGGGAGAGGGGTCAGCGCCGGCGGCCAGCACCAGCCCTCGGGATGGACAAGACGGCACAGGCGCTCACGAGCCGTGGTTGCCAGGGGGCCTGGAGAGCCACCCGGAGGGGCCAGCCTCGCCCGTTATCACCGAGTGGAAGGGCGGAGGCAGGGGCCAGGCCGGGAGGGCGCACGTAGGCGCCTGTCACCCCTCCCGCTACACGCCCTCCCCTGCCTCGCCAGCACTCACCTTCCACTTCAAGGCGGCCACTTCGTAGATATCATAAAAGTCCTTAAGGCTGTCATGAGCAAACCACAGGGCAGGCAAACTCAGGACCCACCCCTCCGGGCTTCCCCTCTGCCCGCTGCTGTCCCTGGCTCCCTCTCGGCCCCCTACCTGCAGGCGTCCCACTCTCTCTGTCTCGGGACGGGCCCCCACTGAGGCTACGCTGACTACCGTGCCCCGCACAGCTACTCTGGGATGCACAGAAACCCCGCCGCAACGGTGCAAGTGGGATTGCAGGCTCTCTGAGGCCCTGCTGGGCTGTGTGTATGTGCGTGTGCACACGCGTGCATGTGCGCTCACCCCCGCTGTCCATCTGGCTCACAGGGGACTCCCCACCCACTCAGGGAGTGGAGCAAGCGTCTCTGGCCGCCCCTCCGCGCCCCCCCACCCCCCATCAGTGCCGTGGCCCCCCCCTTACCTGAGCAGGGGCGTGTGGCTCTGATTCAGGGCCTTGAAAGTCAGGAAGCGCTCCCGGGCACTCATGCGGGGCTTATAGAAGCGCATCAGGCCTTCGAACTGCCTGTAGGCGATGCCAGCGGGCCTCTGAGGGGAGGGGAGGAGAGGGGAGGCGGCCACATGTGAGCCAGGGAGGCCCCAGAGCCCGCGCTGCTCCCCCTCTCTGGGGACGCCTGCCCATCCCCCACCAAGGGCAGGCCCCGGGCCCCGCCACGCAGAGGGACCACACAGGACAAGGCGAGAGGCCCAGCCCCGGCCACGGCACCAGCCCGCCCTACCCGCTGGCTGACGAGCAGGCGGTAGGCGTGCTGGATGGCCGTGCGCTTGTGCAGTAGCAGAGACTTGAACTTGCGCTTCTCGATGTCGTTGAAGGTGTCGAACACCACGGCCAGGAGCTGCCAGGGAAAAGCATGGAGGCCTGGCTCCCCTACTTGCTGGGGCCCCCGGGGTCAGGCTGTGTGTACGGGCTGGGCAGGGGGCTCCTCTGCCTCCAGGAAGGGCTTCCATTCAGGCCCCCAGCAAGGGGCTTCAGCCCCGCCCCACCCCCACCCCGGCCTGCACCTCGGCTGCAGGAGGTTGGTCTCCTGGTCTCTGCAGGGAAAGGCCGTTGGTTGCCACTTACACATTTCTCTCTGCAGAGATCTGAAGACCTTGTGTTTGATAGCTTGGCCCCGGCTGGGCAGGGGACAAGTGAGGACAAGCCTGGGTTCCAAGCCCAACTCGGCTCAGGCCAGGGGAGGCCACGCCCCCTTCCTGTGCCCCCTGCCCTCGCAAGCTCGGGGCAGGAAGGGACATGGCTGGACGGGAACAGGTCAACCACCACCTGCAGCACCAGCACCCAGAAGGGCGCCAGTTCAAGTCCCGGCTGCTCCACTTCCAATCCAGCTCCCCGCTAATGCACGAGGGCAAGCAGCAGAAGATGGTCCAAGAGCTTGGGACCCCTACCACCCACGTGAGAGACCACGTGAGAGATCACACGAAGTTTGTGGGTCTGGCTTTGGCCTGGTCCGGTTCCAGCTGTTACAGTCATTTGGGGAGTGAGTGAGTCAATCTCTCTCTCTCTCCTTCTATCTCTTTGTAACTCTGCCTTTTGGGGGTGGGGTGGGCATTAGCCAGCAGTTAGGACTTTGGTTAAGACTCCCCTCGTCCCACATCACAGGACCTGAGTTCCATATCCAGCTTTCTGCTAATGCAGACCCTGGGAGGCTGCTGTGGTGGCTCAAGTCCGCAGGTCCCTGCCACCCCCACAGAGACCTGAATGGAGCGCCCAGCTAATGACTTTGACCCTAATCTTGTCCCAGCTGCTGCAGCCATCTGGGGAGTGAGCCAATGGATGAGGGCGATCTCTGTGCTTGTCTCTCAAATAAACTGAAAAGATACTATTTTGAGGGAAATTCTCCTGTCCCTTCTACTCCTTTAAATTGGTCTTTTGGGGCCGGCACTGTGGTGTAGCGGGTAAAGCCTCTGCCTGCAGTGCCGGCATCCCAGATGGGCGAGTCCCGGCTGCTCCACTTCAGATCCAGCTCCCAGATGGCCTGGGAAAGCCGAGAAGATGGCCAAGTCTTTGGGCCCCTGCACCCCTGGGGGAGAACTGGAAGAAGCTCCTGGCTCCTGGCTTTGGATCAGCTCAGCTCCGGCTGTCGCAGCCATTTGGGAAGTGAACCAGTGGGTGGAAGACTTTCTCTCTCTCTCTCTCACTCTGCCTTTCAAATAAGTAAATGAATCTTTTTAAAAAATTGTTCTTTCATTTTCTCCCTATAGCTCAAAGGCCGGCCTATGTTCTCTATAAAGGGTCGGATGGAAAGCTGCTTAGACGCTCTGAAGGCCACATGGGCTTTGTGGGTTGTATCAGGAAACCAGCCACAGATGGTATGTAACAAGTGGCCGTGGCTGTGTGTCAATAAAACTTTATTTGCAAAAACTGGCTGGGCCAGGTGTGGCTAACTGGTCATAGTTGGCTGAGCCCTGCCCTGGAGTTTCACAGTTCTAAATATATTACAAATTAAAACTAGTACAAAAGGAATCTAATATATTTCTTTGGGGCTTGGAAAATTTTTTAAAAGAATGTGTTTTGGCCTTTTAGCAACTGCACATTTTTTTTGACAGGCAGAGTTAGACAGTGAGAGAGAGAGACAGAGAGAAAGGTCTTCCTTTTTCCATTGCTTCACCCCACAAGTGGCCACTATGGCTGGGCGCTGCACCCATCCAAAGCCAGGAGCCAGGTGCTTCCTCCTGGTCTCCCATGGGGTGCAGGGCCCAAGCACTCGGGCCATCCTCCACTGCACTCCCTGGCCATAGCAGAGAGCTGGCTTGGAAGAGGAGCAACCGGGACAGAATCCGGCGCCCCCACCGGGACTAGAACCCGGGGTGCCAGTGCCGCAGGCAGAGGATTAGCCCAGTGAGCCAGGGCGCCGGCCAGCAACTGCACATTTTTAAGAGCCATCACAAGTCTGCTCCAGAGAAAAGACTTTCTCGTGCTGCGCCTGGCCATGGTGACCGCTGTGGGGCTGCTCTTCCGAAAGACAAGACTCGCTCAGAAGCCTCTCTGTGCTGGCTCTGGGGACACGGCCTGCGACTGTCAGCCGTGACTCCTGGTGGCCCAGCCCGGCCTCCACAAAGCCCTGTGTGCACAGGGGCTCTGCGTGCTCCTTCACAAAACCTGCTCTCCGTCGGATTTTCCAATGGTTCGATGGTTCGTGATACATGGGGTGGGAATGCATGGGATGCACCTGTCGGGCAGGTGCAATGGGACGGGGCAATGGGCACGGCTGGGGCAGGGCTCTGTAATCCCCTGAGCTGCGTGGCTGTGGGCAGGTTACTGCCTGTCTGAGCCTCGGCTTCTCCTCTGTGTTGGAGAATCACGGTCATTGACCCAGCACCGGGCCCCCCAGGGCGTGCTGTTGGGCCGTCTCACCCCCATATATTCAGCACTTGCCCAGCACCTGGCTAAGGCTTCCTTTTCCGGTCATCAGAATACACGTGTGCTGTCAGAATGAAAAGGTCCCGGGGAGCAGCACCTGGAGCAGACTCACTGCCACCATGGAGACCAGCGGTCCCCACACACCACAGGGGATGGAGTCTGTGCCCCCGGCCCCAGCGTTCCACCCAGGGAGGCTCACGGCCGGCTTGGTTCCCAGGGTGCCCGGCGCCGCAGGGCACGAGGCTCTGCCGCTCACCAGGTTCATGATGAAGTACAGCTCGATGGAGAGGTACACGATGAAGAAGACGCAGGACCAGGGGTTCCGGGAGTAGGACGGCATCATCACATCCGGGAAACTGTGTGTGCAGAGGGCCGGGGTCACCCACAGGCCTGGCCACCCCCTGCCTCCGCCCCCTGCGGGGGATGCACCTTGCGAAGGGCAGCCTCCCAGGGCTCCACCCCCTCCGCCTACACTGTGTCCCTGGGCTTTGAGCCCGAGCACCGGCTGCACGCGGAAGGCAGAGCCGCACTCACTTGGCCGTGGTCAGGAGGACAAACAGGCTGACGATGCTGTTCTCCAGCGTGTTGAAGTACTGCGAGGACAAACGAGCGAGGAAACCGTGAGAGCTCGTGCCCGCCAGGCACGGGCTGCGAAGGTGGCCCTGAGCGCCCTGTGTGCCCCCAGCCACACCCTCCTCCTCCAGGGAGCCCCCCAGGGAGCGACAGCCCTCCGGAGCTGCTGACTGTGCAGGCCTTTGTCCCTGGGTGACCAGCTCGGCTCTCCTCCACCACCCCCTGCCAGAGTGGCCCGATGGCCCCAGCCCAGCCCGAGAGACATCCCAGGTCTGCGACAGGAGAAAGCGGCCCGAGTGACGGGCAACTCCCAGGTGACACAGGTGCGCCAAGACGGGAGACCAGGCAGAGCAGCCCACCCACCTCGTGGGAGCCAAGAGGCCTCCCACGTGTCGGTTACTTACGGGGTCGGAAGGATTAGGGGAGAACAAGTAGAAACCTAGAAGGTGGTGGAAAAACCAAGAAAAGTGTCAGAGCAGAGGCCACGCCCAGGGGTCAAGGGATTGGACCAAGTGTGAACAGGCATGGCAGGCAGGGGAGAGCATGAGGGAGGGGTGGGGAGGGAGGAACGCGTGCCCTGGTGGCAGGGGCAGGCCGCCGGCCCCGACGCCTGCTGCCGCGTGAAGCCTAATTTTAAAACCCTGGCTCTGTGACTTTTAGCCAAACCAAAGGCACCTGAGGACTGGACAGGGCACACAGACTGCAGCTTTGCAGCCTTGGGTTTCGAGGACGTGACGGCCATGGCCATGGCAAGGTCCACAGGGGTCCTGCTGCCCCCAGCAGCCAGGCCTGGGAGCAGAAAACCACACGATCCCTGGGCCCGGAATGGGAAGCAGGACAAAGTCTGCCTTCAGGGGGCACCCGTCAGAGCACAGGTTTCTTTTTTTAATGTATCTATTGATTTGAAAGTAAGAGAGAGAGAGAGAGACAGAATCTTCCATTCATTGACCCATTCCCTAAATAGCCACAAGGGCCAGGGCTGGGCCAGGCCGGAGCCAGGAGCCAGGAGCTTCATCGGGGTCTCCCACGTGGGTGCAGGGGCCCAGGCACTTGGGCCATCCTCCACTGCTTTCCCAGGCACAGAGCAGGGAGCTGGATAGGAAGCGGAGCAGCCGGCCCTTGAACCAGTGCTCAAATGGGATGCTGGTGTCCCCTAAACCTCCGATGTCTAAGCCCCGGCTGGATGCAGGGGTCACACAGTCAGCTCCATGTGAAGAGGGAAGACCTCGGAGTGAGAAGGGCCGTGGCCCTGCGCCGTGAGGCCAAGGGGAACGGCACAGACCCTCTCGGCCACGGAAGCAGCCGCACACGGACCAGAAGGCTCCGCGAACGCCCGACAGAGGAGCAGGTGCGTGTCTGTACACTCATCACACTGCGTGAGTGGACGACCCAGTCTGTGTGAATGCACGCAGGTCACTCTCAAAAGCACACGCGTCCAGCATGCTGACGGGGCGTGCTAAGAAGTGCAAAGCTGCACTGCCTAGTTGTTGCTGAGAGAACACAGGATGACACAGAGGTGTGAAGACACGCAGGAAGGGTGAGCGGGGACAGAGGGACCCGGGGCCACAGAAGGGGACAGCGGCAGCTTCTGTTGTCCAATACTCTTTTTTTTTTTTTTGACAGGCAGAGTGGATAGTGAGAGAGAGACAGAAAGAAAGGTCTTCCTTTTGCATTTGTTCACCCCCCAAATGGCCGCCATGGCTGGCGCACCGCGCTGATCCAAAGCCAGGAGCCAGGTGCTTCTCCTGGTCTCCCATGCAGGTGCAGGGCCCAAGGACTTGGGCCATCCTCCATTGCCTTCCCGGGCCACAGCAGAGAGCTGGCCTGGAAGAGGAGCAACCAGGACAGAATCCGGCACCCTGACCGGGACTAGAACCCGGTGTGCTGGCGCCACAAGGCGGAGGATTAGCCTAGTGAGCCGCAGCGCCGGCCCAATACTCATTTTTAAAGAGGATGGTCGGTCCCTGGGGGTTTGGATTGCTAAAACCACTACTGTCTGAATGTCCATGCCCCCACCCAGGTACTGTGTTGAATGCCAATTCCCGTGCGATGGTATCAGGACACGGTCATGAGTGGGGTCCCTCCCGTGCTGTGAGGACGCCGTGAGCAGGCGCCACCCGTGGACCCTGCCGGCCCTGCCCGGACACCAGATCTTGGACTTCTCAGCATCCGAACGGAACCAGGAGAAAGAAATGCCTGCTGTTGATGAGCATGTTGCTAGCAGCAGCCAGAAGACACGGTCAGAACCCACGGCCCCTCGCCGGGACCTGCCTCTGGGCAGCCCCAGCCCAGGGCCCGGCCACTCACCAAGGATGGCGAAGATGATCATGAAGAAGAGCAGCAGCAGGAGGATGTCCATGAAGGGCGGCAGTGACTGGAAGATCTGCCGCAGGTTCCTGGGGAGGCAGACGGGCAGGTGGACGCCAATGGGCAGGTGGGGGGGCACCAGCCCATGGGGTTGCTGATGGGCGGATCAGGGAGTGCTGGCCCGCAGGAAGGCAGATGGGCAGGTAGGGGGGCGCCAGCCCATGGGGAGGCAGACAGGCAGGTAGGGGGGCACCAGCCCCCAGGGAGGCAGACAGGCGGGGGGGCGTCAGCCAGCAGGGACTCCGACGGGCAGGTGCACGCAGACGGGCAGTTGGGGGGGCGCCAGCCCACAGGGACGCCAAGTCCCACTGCACCCTGGCATGACGTCAAGGGTGGCCTTTCCCTGATGTGACCTAAGACCTCTCCTCCGTAGCGGGTGACGAGAACTGGGTAGGTGTAGCACATGCAGGTGCAACCAGGGCAGGCGTGGCGCAGTGCCCTGGAGGAGGAGGTGCCCCAGGAGGCCGGGTGCCTGGCCTTGGGTGCAAAGGTCAGCTTCCCGGAGCAGGAGCTGGGATGCGTGAGGACTCGGAAGGGCCACCTGGGCCCAGGACACTCGTGGATTCCCCATCGCCCCGGTGTGGGCCACAGAGGGCAGAGGGGAGCGTGCCGACGGTTCCCCCTCTCGGCCAGCCGACCCCAGGGCCTTACCGCCGGACGCCGCCGCAGTACCGACAGTCCACCAGGAAGATGCAGCGCAGCGCCCGGGTCACGCGCACGTGGGACGTCTGCCGTACCAGCACCACGATGGCCTCGGCGAACTGCACCAGCAGCACGGACGTCTGGGGGCGCAGGCGCAGTGCGCATCAGTCCACCTGGCTGCCCCCGGCTGCCGTCTGCCCTGGAGCACCACGAGCAACGGGCTGGGCCGCGACTGCCCGCTCTGGCCCGGGAGGCGCCTTCCCTCTCTGCCTCCCACCGACAGACAGCAGGCGGCCCGGCAGACAGACGCAGGGCAAGCACTCGCCTGCCTGGCCCTCTCCCAGCTCTCTCCACGAGCAGCCCACCTTGCTCTCTGCCTACCTGGGGACAGTCTCCTAGACAAGTGTGCACAGCCTTCCTGCGCCACCTCCCCCTGCCGCCTCTCTCTGTGTGCAGGGAGCAGGCGTGCCACCGCAGTGCCAGGTCAGCACAGGTGGAGAGGCCCCCCCAGAGCTGGGCCTGGACACCCTCCCTCTGCTCCCTCCCCCACGGCTGAGCACGAAGCAGGGAGAGCAACCCCCCCACCCCGACATCCCGTCCCCGGAGCTGACCGCAGCGGTGCCGGGGTCACATGAGCAGCTGCTGCGTCACCAGGACATTGGTGCACCCGGCAGGGCCTCGAAGTGACGTTCCCGAGGGGGCAGGGAGGTGGGTGGGGGATGGCACCAAGGTACAGGTCTGAAGGTGAGACAGTGCCACAAGGTGTCGGACAGGTGGGCAGACGCGTCACCTTGACCATGGTCCGCTTGTGCCGGATGAAGGTGTGCAGGCCCAGCCACCGCAACTTCATGCAGAGTTCAAACACCACCACCATCAGGGCGAACAGCTCCAGCGTGGCGTGCACCTGCACCCGAGGGCGCACGGAGGTGTCACAGCCCACCCGGTCCACGGCCACCTCCCTCGCTCCCGCACTCCTGTGGGGCCTGGGGAAGTGCCCGAGGGACCCCCACCCCCCCAGGACACATCACAGCTGCGAGGGCCTGGGGAAGTGCCCGAGGGACCCCCACCCTCCCCCAGGACACATCACAGCTGCGAGGGCCTGGGGAAGTGCCCGAGGGACCCCCCCCCCCCCCAGGACACATCACAGCTGCGAGGGCCTGGCTCCGGACACCCGAGGATGTGGCCCTGGTGAGGAGCTTTGCCTGGACGGCTTCACACTGGCCCCATCTACGTGACACATGCGTGCGACCCACAGTGAGACGTTAAGGGAGGTAGAGGTTCAAAGACAACAAAGAGGGACAACTTCATGTCCAGCCTTGTTCTGGGAAAGCTGCCCTGAACCTACAACAGGCCCACAAAAGGCATCGAGGAGCCCTGGGCCAGGGACCGAGCGAAGGGCCAATGCCAGAGTAGAACCAAAGCTCAGGAGCCCGAGGGACGAGGCCGCCGCAAATCCCACGTGGGACAGGAGGCTGGGAAGATGTGGGGGACTCAGGTGCACCTCTTCCACTTGCGCCGCCGCAGCCCCGACACGCGGTGCGGTCGATGGGCTAGCGGGGTACGGTCCCTGGGGACACCCAGCCTGTGTGGCCCTGGCACACGGGGAGCCAGGAGAGTGGGCAATCTGCCCGGTGCCATGGGCCCTCCAGGGGGCCTCAGCAGAGGAGCTGGAGCTGGCAGGAGGAGGGACCCCAGGAGAGGGGACAGCAGAGGGGAGAAAGGATGGAAACAGCACCGGCCGGAATGGGAGGAGGTGCAGGTGCAGGTGAGAGGAGGGGGAGCCGGGCCCAGTCATGGGGGGCTTGGGGTCTCCCTAACCTGGCAGGAAAATGCTTCCTTCACACACTCCACTTCTGAGAAGGGGACAGGGACAAGGAGGCCTCCACGTAACGAGAGCTGCACTGTGGGGTCAGGATCTCCCCCGGGTGTCCTGCTCACCATAGCCAAGGCACAGGCTCAGGTCCCAAGGGAGGAACTGACCAGCACTGGGGGCCTGGGGGGACGCTCACTGCTGCTGGGCCACCCGGCACCACCGTGGGGCATTTCTGCACCCAGAGCCTCTCTAAGCCTATGGGTGGGACCTGCCCTTCCAGAATGTTCCTTTTTTTTTTTTTTTTTGACAGGCAGAGTGGATAGTAAGAGAGAGAGACAGAGAGAAAGGTCTTCCTTTTTCCGTTGGTTCACCCTCCAATGGCCACCATGGCTGGCACGCTGCGGCGGGCGCACCGTGCTGATCTGAAACCAGGAGCCAGGTGCTTCTCCTGGTCTCCCATGGGGTGCAGGGCCCAAGCACTTGGGCCATCCTCCACTGCCTTCCAGGGCCACAGCAGAGAGCTGGCCTGGAAGAGGGGCAACCGGGACAGAATCCGGTGCCCCAACCGGGACTAGAACCCGGTGTGCGGGCGCCGCTAGGTGGAGGATTAGCCTAGTGAGCTGCGGCGCTGGCCCAGAATGTTCCTCTTGAGGTTCCTGACCCCCCGTGGCTCCCAGGCAGCCGGCACTCACGTAGATGCCGAGCCGAAGCGCGGGCACGGCAGGCGCCTCGCACAGGGACAGCAGCAGCAGCAGCAGGGCCGTGGCCAGCTCCATCAGGTAGAAGAGGTGGTTGTGTGCAAAGAGGTAGGCGGCCAGCGCTCTGGCATCCTTGGGGTGGGTGAAGAACTTGTCGTTGTTCTCGCCTTCCTGGAAAGACAGGGCGGTAAGGGCGCACGGGCCAGCAGGTGATCCGGCACGTGGCGGGAGGTGCCGCAGCAGGGGAGGGGAGGGGAGCGATGCCCGGGGCAGACGAGAGGACCTCAGGTCAGAGACGAGAGGTGACAACAGTCAAGCCTCACCCCTGCCCGCTGACGGGCTCAAGAGGCTTGCTGCTGCTTAAAATCACCTGGGAGGGGTCAGCTGTCGAAACGCCGGCCAGAGCACCCACGTCCCCCGCACAATGCTTGGGTTCAATCCCAGCTCCGGCTCCCGATTCCAGCTTCCCGCTGACCCTGACCCCGGGAAGGCAGCAGGTGACGGCCCGAGTGCTTGCGCCCCTGCCACCCCCAGGGGAGACCTGCGTGGAGTTCTAGGCTCCTGGCCACAGCCTGGCCCAGCCAGCGGGTGCAATTCTAATGGATGTGAGGTGACAGCGGGTGCACTGTCTCTCTGCCACAGTGCGGTGATTGTGAAAAATGCCGCAGTGAACACGGACAAGCTGTCCCCGACACACCGACTCCCGTCCCTTGGGCTGCATTCCCAAAAGGGGGGGCTGCAGATCGCAGCTCAGTTTTCCACACTGGCTGCAGAGAGCTACGTTCCCGCCAGCAGAGTGTGAGGGTTCCCTCCTCTCCACATCCTCACTAACGTTTATCCTTCATCTTTTAATGTTGTGATGCATGTATTATAATTTTATTCACTTATTTTATTGATTGATTGATTGATTGATTTGACAGGCAGAGTGAACAGTGAGAGAGACAGAGAGAAAGGTCTTCCTTTGCCGTTGGTTCACTCTCCAATGGCCGCCGCGGCCTGCGCGCTGTGGCCGGCGCACCGCGCTGATCAGATGGCAGGAGCCAGGTGCTTCTTCTGGTCTCCCATGGGGTGCAGGGTCCAAGCACTTGGGCCATCCTCCACTGCACTCCCTGGCCACAGCAGAGAGCTGGCCTGGAAGAAGGGCAACCGGGACAGAATCCGGCGCCCCGACCAGGACTAGAACCCGGTGTGCTGGCACCGCAAGGCGGAGGATTAGCCTAGTGAGCCGCGGCGCCGGCCTATTCACTTATTTTCTTATATTTGAAAGGCAGAGAGAGCGAGTGAGTGAGCAAGCACCATGAGGAGGAGGGAGAGGGATAGAGGGAGAGGGAGAGAGGGAGAGACGGGGACAGGGGAGGGGAGGGGAGGGGAAAGGGGAGGAGGAGGGGGAGAGGGAGAGGGAGAGGGAGAGGGAGAGGGAGAGGGAGAGGGAGAGGGAGAGGGAGAGGGAGAGGGAGAGGGAGAGGGAGAGGGCAGCCAGGGCTGGTCCAGGCTAAAGCCAGAGAGCGGAGCTCCAGCCAGGTCTCCCGTGTGGGTGGCAGGGACCTAAGTACTTGGGCCATCACTGCTGCCTCCCGAGGTCTACACTCGCAGGAAGCTGGATCAGAAATGGAGTGGGACTCAAACCCAGGCGCTCTGATTCAGGATGTAAGCGTCCAACACAGCGTCTTGACTGCTGCACCCCAATACCTCCTCTCCTCTTTTTGATGACAGCCATTCTAATGGGTGTGAGGTGACAGAATGCAGTTTGCTACTTCTTAGTTCCAAGCCCCTGCAGAATGACGGGCTTGGAATAAAACCAGCAGCCAACCTTGGCTGAGTGTTCACCAGCCCCAGGCTCAGACCCTCCCCTGAGCCCCTAACACCCATTCACTCCTAACAACTTCCCTGTTCATTATCCCCGCCAGGCAGCCAGATGGGGAAGGCCTGGCACTGGGAGCCGGGCAGCCGAGCTCCCTGACCTTGCCCTCGACGACAGTCTGGGTCCCCTGCCCGTTACCGGGAGATGACTGACACCTGCCACTGCCCCGGGACAGCGTCCCTGGGGAAGAGCAGGTGACACCTGAAGCCGCTGCCCACCCTGCCTGGTAAGGTCAGCCTCCTCCGGGTGAGAAGGGGCCTCGGACGCCTCCTTGGAATGGGAAGCAAGGGGCTCGCCCCTCCCCAGCTTGGTCACTCGTCACTGGGCAGCCGACACGTGTCATCTCAGCTGGGCTGATCCTGTCCCCTCCCTGCCCCAGGGCCTTTGGCAATGCCTGGTTGTCATGATGGGGGGTGCCGCATGCTCCTGCATGTGGCAGGGACATTCCAAGGGTGCTGCTAAATGGACATCTGATGGCCCCAGATGTCAGCAGAGCCCTAGCGGAGGCTGCTTCCGGCGGCCCCAGTTCCTGGAGGGGAGAGTGGCCGGGCCAGGGGTCAGCCTGGACACCCTCCCCCCCAGGGCCCTTCTGAAGGCGTCCCAGGCGTCTGGGGACGCAGCCAGGCCTGGCTGTGGTTTGCAGGGCAACTCTGAGAGTCGCTTCCCTGACGCTGGTCCATGGCTCGGCCCTCAAGAGCAAGAAATGCAACGAACCACAGGCCTGGCAGGGGGCAGCCGGGTCACGGCTCGGAATGCCCACACTGAGGGTCAGATGCCGAGGATCGAGTCCTGGCTGCTCCACTTCTGACCCCGGAGGCAGCAGGGGAGGGCTCACATATCTGGGTCCCTGCCACCCACAAGGGAGATCTGGATTGAGCTCCCTCCCATCCCCCCACCTCTTTCTCAGAAATAAAGTAAAAATAAATTAACCAAAAAAATTCTTTAAACATTGACTCCTTCCACCCAATAATTCCATTTCTTAGGGTCCTTCCCAGTAAAATACTCATGGATACTAAAAAAGGAGAGGAAACCTATGCACACACTGTCCTTGGACTACAGTTTATAATAAGGGAAATTCACAGTAAGGGAAAATGTCCAGCATTGTAAGGATAGTTAGAGTGTAACTTACAGCTACACAAATGATGTTGACCAAAGGGTTACAATGACATGAAAAAACCTCACGCTCCATGTTACAGAAACAAGCAGTCTGCACCATTGCAGGTACCACGAATTATTTTAGGGGCCGGTGCCGTGGCACAGCGGGCTAAGCTGGGGCCGGGGTCGTGGCACAGCGGGCTAAGCTGTGGCTGCAATGCCAGCATCCCACATGGCGCCAGTGTGGGACCCGGCTGCTCCACTTCCGATCCAGTTCCCTGCTGATGTGCCTAGGAAAGCAGCTGAGGTTGACCCAGGTCCTTGGGCTCCTGCACTCACGTGGGAGGCCCAGAGGGAGTTCCAGGCTCCTGGCTTTGGCCTGGCCCAGCTCCGGCTGTTGCGGCCATTTGTAAAGTAAACCAGTGGATGGAAGATTGATTCTCTCTCAATAAATCTTAAAAATAAACTTCAAAAACTCTTTTAGAAAATACATGTATTATTCTTAAATTTTTTTCTTAACCTGAAAGGAAATAAGATTAACAGTGACTGTCTTGGGTGAGTGCTTTTTCATTTCCTCTTTGCACCTAAATTTATTGTAACGAGCATATATAACTTTTACAGAAAAAAATACTACTGGAACAAAAGCAAGCATGAAATAATACACAAGAAAGCAGCAGCCAATTCAAAGGAAAGGCGCACAGGTGTGCAATTCCCCGTAGCGTGTACAGATGACTGCCTGAAGAAGTCAGCCCAGCCTCTGAGGGACCCGGGGCAGGGGGCAGGGGGCAGGGACAGCCTAGCAGACAGTCTCAGGGAAACTGAGGCAAGCTCAGCCACGGACTGGGAGTCAGAGGCCAAGCTGGAACATGACACCAGCAGGGTCAGGGTCAGGTCAGGAACCCCAGCCCAATCTGAAAGTCTGGGCATCTAACAGAGCCCTGGCTCCCTCCCAGCCCCCAGCAGCAGGTGCAGGAAACAGGTGCCGCACAACAGGCACTCACCTGGAGGTAGATTGCTGCCTCTTGGTAATTCATCTCCCAGTTGTGTCCGATGGGGCTGGAGAGGGAAATCTCGGCCCCGGAGTTCAGGCTGGGGACTTGGGAGTCGTGGACGGCATAGTTCCCGCCATCTGTGTTGGAAGAGAACAGATGCATTCAGTGCAGGGCTTGGGAAAGCAGAAGCACCACTGGGCAGAAAACACGGCTCACCGGGGCGTGGATACATTCGCCCACACCCACAGCCCATCATCCGCAAGTCAATACTCGGGTCCGAGTGCTCACGACGGCAGGAGCCAGAAGGGCAACAGAAAAAGCTTTGCTCTTGTTGAGTGAAAGGGTCAAGTACAAGAACACAGACCGTGTGCTATCTTTTGTGCAAAAGGGGAAGAAACTACCCATATATATCTACTTATCCCACAAGAAGGCGAGGACTCAAACGTAACAGGTTAATTACCAGGGCAGCGTAGTGGTGTCACCCAAAAGAGGGGCCCTTTCTGCACACTTTGGCCTTTTGGAGACATGGTACTATTCTACTCATTGTCAAATCAAAAATGACTGCATTTGTCCATTGTTCCCTGTGGCAGGGCGTGGCACTCCCGGTCTGCCCAGCTCTCTGTCCAATAGTGTGGCTCTGGCGGACTCCACCCCTGACGCCCAGCAGCTGACCCATGAAAGGGCCCGGGCTGCCTCGGGCACAGGGACTGGTGCAGGCTGCACTTGGAACTGACCCTGGACCGGCGGGAAGGCGGGGCCCCGCCTCCTCTGGCTGCCTCTGTTGCCACATGGGGTAACTGTCTGAGAAGGCGGCCACAGAACTAAACGACAACCAAGAGGTTGCGCTGGCTACACCCTGGGATCCTTAACTTCCAACGCTGGGCTGCCAAGGACGCCACCAGAGTCCCTGTGAGCTGCGTCTGTCTAAACAACCAGGGCGGTACTGATGCGCGTGGAAAACAAGGGCCGCGAGCAAAAAAAGCTTTCTCTCGTCCATTTATCCGGGAGAAGCGCGAATCATGGCTGAATATTTGGCTCCGCACAATCCACACCCTAACCGACGCCCCAGTAGGAAGAGAAAGAATCGAATGTTTGGATACTGAGGTTTGCACAGCTGGCAGGAAGTCGATGTGCACGGCTCAGAAGCGTCGGGGAGAGGGCAGGAAACGGGCTGGCTTGCAGAAGGTCCTTCCGACATGGAGCTGTTACAGTCACTGTGAAATGCGCCTGTGTCGGGGGCCAGCGCTGTGGTGCAGTGGGTTAAGCTGGCCGCCGGCATCCCCTACCGGAGCACAAGTTTGATTCTTGACTGCTCTGCTTCCAACCCAGCTGCTGGGTGCTAATGCTCCTGGGGAGGCAGTGGAGAAAGGCCCACGTGTTTAGACACGTGACCTACTCTGACGCCCATGTGGGAGACCCGGATGGAGTTTCAGGCTCCTGGCTTCAGTCTAGCCCAGGCCTAGCCATTAGAGGAGTGGATGGAAGATCTTTCTCTCCCTCCTAACTCTGCATTTCCAAACAAACAAACAAACAACCTCTCTCTGTGCTGCATCAGGGAGCAGTATCTCTGCTCTGTGGCCGTGTGAAACTCCACTGGGCAAGTGGACCGCAGTGTATCCGTTCACCTGCTGATGGGGTTTACGCTGACTCCAGTTTTTGTCTCTTTCAAATGAAGCTGCTAGAAACACTCTTGCTCTGTGTGCTTGTATACTTTCTTTTATTCATTTTTATTTTTAAACATTTTATTTATTTGAAAGACAAAGTTACAGAGAGAGAGAGAGAGAGAGATCTTCCTCTGATGGTTCATTTCCCAAAAGGCTGCAATGGTCAGGGCTGGGGCCAGGCTGAAGTCAGGAGCCAGGAGCTTCTTCTGGGTCTCCCATAGGGGTGCAGGGGCCCAAGCTCTTGGGCCGTCTTCTGCAGCTTTCCCAGGCCATTAGCAGGGAGCTGGATCAGAAGTGGAGCAGCCGGGTCTTGAACTGGAACCCACATGGGATGCAGAGGTCACAGGTGGCAGCTTTACGCGCTACACAATGCTGGTCCCATGCTTCCATTTCTTTAGGGTGCATATGTAGAGGTGAACTAGCTGGATCACACCTTCAGCGTTTCAAGAAACTGCCAACATGTTTTCCAAAGCAACCGCACAGCAGCGTGCGAGAATCCCAGTTGCCCCATATCTTCCCTAACAAGTGGCGTTTTGTAAGCGCTAAAGCGGGGGTGGGGTCACGTTGTTCTTCATCTCAATGCTTTCCACTTCGTTTGCCTAATAACTAAACTGCTGATGTATTTCCACGCACTCACTGCCTGCTGTGCGTCTCTGAAGCACCTGGGAGAACAGTTCACCTGTGCCTCCATTGTGCTGCTTTCTTATTATTGAATGTGAGTGTTCTTATCATTGGAATACAAGTCCATTGTCAGACACGTGAGCTGCAAGATTTTTCGCACACTTTGTGGCTTCTCTTCTTGATTTTTTTAAATTAATTTATTTATTTGAAAGGCAGAGTTACAGAGAGGCAGAGGCAGACAGAGGTAGAGAGAGAGAAGAGAGGTCTTCCATCCGCTGGTTCACTCCCCAAATGGTCACAACGGCCAGAGCTGCACCGATCCGAAGCCAGGAGCCAGGAGCTTCTCCCGGGTCTCCCACGTGGGGGCCTGAGGACTTGGGCCGTCCTCCACTGCTTTCCCAGGCACGTTAGCAGCTCTTATTGTAGTTATAGAGTTGTCTATTCCTTGAATTCCTATCAGTTTTTGTCCATATACTTCAAAACTCTGTTGTTAGGTAAACATTTAAGTTTGACATTCCCTCTTGATGAATTGTTTTATCATTATGAAACAAACTCCTTTATCCTTGGTGATACTTTTTGCTCTGAAATCTAGTTTGTTTTTAATACCTCCACTTGCGACTTCTTTTGACTAGTGACTAGTGTCTTTTTCCATCCTTTTACTTTTAATCTCTTTGTTTCTTTATATTTAAACTGTGTTGGTGTAGGCAGTATCTAGTTGGGTCTTGCTCCCCACCCCCCAATCTGATCTCTGCATTTTAATTGGAGTATTTAGATCATTACCGTCTAATGTAGTTGTCAGGTTTAAATAAATCATCTTACCATTTTTTTTATTTGTCCCAACCACTCTTTGTTGTTTTTCTTCTTTATCTGCCTTCTTTCAGATGAACTGAATTGCTAAATATTGCATCTCATCTCACGTGTTGGCTGGTTAGCTATAGTTCCTTCATTATTTCTGGTGCTGCTGTAGTAGCATGCAGCTTTGATTTATCACAAACGACCTTCAAGTGTTCTCACGCCACTGACGGCATCAGAATCTTTCAGCACGATTCTCCCCCCATCCCTTCCCAACCTCTGTGCTTCCGGAAATCCACCGTGAGTTCCAGACCCACTCTGGCTCAAGCTTCATCCCCGTTGCTAGGGAGTGTAAGTGGGAGAACCTCCTGGAAGGGACCACGCCCACGAAGCAAGCAAGAAGGAATGAGGCAGCAGCCCTTGTGGGCTCTGGGCTGTGTGCCCCACACTGAGCACTCAGGAAACCCCAACAATAAGCCCATGCCGTCTACTGCGCAAGGAAGGTGAGCAAGGGGCACACGTCACACAGCTCTGAGACGCTGCACTAGGAGGGGCCCCAAGCAGCCGGCTACACGGCAGGTGCACCCACCCACTATGCCATCCTACTATTCTCTAAAGAGGAGTCAGGAGGAGGGATGGCAGAACAACTTTAAAGTATTGGCAAAAACATTCATTGAGGCTTACTATGTGACCAGACTACACTGGGGCAGATCTTATTTTGCCACAGATAACCACAGATAACCAGATACGCCGATCTCCCACCTTACATGCTCTGCTGGGGCCTTGCCATTCCCTTACAAACAGGTACAGTCTGCAGCTTCTCTTTTTTATGATTTATTTATTTGGGGCCAGCACTGCAGCATAGTAAGCTAAGCCTTGGCTTGCAGCACTGGCATCCCATATGGGTGTGAGTTCCAGTCCTGGCTGCTCCACTGCTGATCCAGCTGCCTGCTAATGGCCTGGGAAAGCAGTGGAGGATGGTCCAAGTACTTGGGCCCTTGCATCCATGTGGGCGACTCAGATGAAGCTCCTGGCTCCTGGCTTTGGATGGGCTTAGCTCCAGTCATTGCGGCCATCTGGGGAGTGAACCAGTGGATGGAAGATGCTTCTCTCTGTTTCTCCCTCTCTCTGTCACTCTGACTCTCAGATAATACATCTTTTATTTTCATTTATTTATTTGAGAAGCAGAGTGACAGAGAGGGAGAGACAGAAAGATCTTCCAATTGCTAATTTACCCCCCAAATGGCTGCAACAACCAGGTCTGGGCCAGACTGGAGCCAGTAGCCCAGGACTCCATCCTGGCCTCCCACGTGGGTGCAGGGCCCCCAGGACTCCATCCTGGTCTCCCACGTGGGTGGCAGGGCCCCAGGACTCCATCCTGGCCTCCCACGCGGGTGGCAGGGGCCCCAGGACTCCATCCTGGCCTCCCACGCGGGTGCAGGGGCCCCAGGACTCCATCCTGGCCTCCCACGCGGGTGGCAGGGGCCCCAGGACTCCATCCTGGCCTCCCACGCGGGTGCAGGGGCCCCAGGACTTGCCCCATCACCTGCTGCCTTCACCAAAAGCTGGATCAGAAGCCAAGTATCTGGGACTCAAAACAGCACTCCAACAGCAGGCGGCAACTTAACTTGCTGTACCACACCTGCCCCAGTCTCCTCCCCCTAAAACCAGGTGAGTCTTTGTCACTGCTTTGATCAACAGGGGACAGAGAAAGTGAGGCTCAGGACTTCTGGGGTCACAACAATCCTTCTACCTCATTCTCCTGGGGCACTTGGCTACCACTTTGGGAGGAGGTCCCCGAAGAGACCCCTGTGCCCAAGCCTCAGCCCACTTGAACCAGCATCAACCGGGCCATGTAGAGAGGCCAGCTCAGAGAGACTCTCCAGCCCCAGTCAAGCTGTGCAAACGGATGCCCCCTCCACCAGCACCCCCATAACCGCAGAGAGTGAAGCACAGGATGGTGATCTCTCAGGGCACTGTTTTGGGAGTGACTGGTTATACAGCAAGAGATAACGGACACGTTTCTGTAAACTCGCATCTCTGAATCTATTTAATTCCGCAACCATTCTACGAAGGAGGTCATTGCTGTTGCTGAGTGGGGGCGGGACAGCTGGACATGGATTAAACTTGACAACCTGACCTTCCTCTGCCCGATGCCGACAGAGCAGCACGCCCGGCTCTCGTCCCAGGGTCCACATGTGAAGGCACTAAGCCCCCTCCTCCAGTGCTCACGTGGGCCAGGGGAGCAGGAGCCCAAGCCTAACTCCCCCGTAGGAAGTCACCTCCTCGTGTGCCCGTGCAACACCGTCACACATGCAGAGCAGGGTCCTCGGTAAAACAAACCGTGCTGCGGGGCGGGGCAGATGGCGGCGAGCTGGCACAGATGGTAGCAACGTCGGCACCGCTCTCTACCAGGGCTAGCGGCTGCTGCCTAGGAGGGCCCCTCTCACACGGGGATCCGGCAAATGCCCCGCTGCCCCTTCCTCATGCTCTCTCTCTGGTTTCTGGTGGGAGGGAGGGCGCTGGCCATCCTCAGTGGCTCGCCTTTCTCCTGGGTGCCCCAGAGCGCTCCATGGTGCAGCTGCCCCATGCCAATATACTCACCTGTACCCCAGCACCGGTTTCCCGGGTGCCTCCGGGTGTCTCTAGGTGTCTGAGTGACAGGCGGTTGCTCTTTCCCAACACCAACCCCCTCCAAAGCCACACACAAGAGCTCCATTCAGCCTCTGCAAGGACACTGGGACAGGGGAAAGACGAGCGCTCGGAGCCAGCAGCCTTCACCACTGTCTTCTCATTCCGCATGGCCTGTCAGGCGTCAGGCCAGGGAGGGTCCCCTCTCTCCAGCCCACCTTGACCCTGTCCCCATGGGGGCCTCCTGTCTTTCACCTGGAAGATGCAGAGCCTCCAGGCCAGCTCTCGCCGTGCAGGTCCTTCCTGGGGCAGGCACCTCGCGGCAGGCAAGTTCTGCAGAGCGCCAGTCCGCCTGGAACCCACCAAGGACTTCAGGGCTCCAGCAGTGGCAGGAAGGGCCTTTGGGACCTGGCCCCTGCTGCCTCTCTCTGTGTCCACTGTCCTGTGCCAGACTCCTTCCTCCCAGATGGTGGGCTTGGAGCAGGCGGCTCCAGAGGGCAGCTGGTTACCACAGGACACTGGGGCCCCTGGAGTCAGCGGGCACCAGAGACAAGACACGCACCCTAAGGCCACAGACCTCACGGCCAGCTGAGGGAGGAGAGCGGCCGCGTGGCTGCTGCAGAGGGTGAGACAAGGACGTGAGTGCAGACAGCCACGGCCAGAGGTCAAGTGCACCAACCAGTGCTGCCCAGCAAGGAGCTGGGAGCTTGACTGATTCCAACAAGCCGGTCAGCGCTGGGCTCAGTTACGGCTGGGGACACAAGTCTTCGTTATTTTAGTCCAAATATGATCTGTGAGTGTAGAGCGTTGCTCTAAAAAATATTTACTTATTTATTTGAAAGGCAGTGATGGAGAGGGGGTGGGGGAAAGATCTTTCACCCACTGGTTCACTCCCCGAAATGGCCACAACAGCCACCATCTAGGCAAGGCCAAAGCCTGGAGCCCAGAACCGCATCCGGGCCTCCCACATGTGGGCCATCTGCTGCTGCTTTCCCAGATGCGTTAGCAGGAAGCTGGATCAGAAGCGGAGCAGCCAGGACTCGAACCAACACTCGGATATGGGGTGCAGCGTTGCAAGCAGCAGCTTAACCCTCAGTGCCACGATGCCAGCCCCTGAAGTAACTCTTAAAGGGACAGTGCTAACTAGTCAGTGCCTTGTTCATCTGGGCATCTGGGTGCAGGGCAGCTCTGAGGTGCCGGGCCCTGGGCAGACGAGAGGACCCGGACAGCCCTTGCCCTCCAGGAACACCTGTCATCCCTTCCATGGGGCCCCCAGATGTGGCTCCCTGCCCCTGGCTGAGGATGCTCCAGCAGAGACGGGGTGCACCCTGTGGGTGGGGAGCTGGACCAGCTGCCCTTGCGGCCTGCACACCTGCACGCTTACAGGTGCATAGCCCTGGGGGGCCAGCAGGCAGGTGGGTGCAGATGGCCTCAGGTGCAACTGCCAACTCAGGAGCTGTCCTGGGGGCTGACTGTGCCGGGACCTTGCTGGTTACTAAAGCCTTCCACAGCCTGGGGAGGGCAACGGCGCCTCCTTCAGCACACGTGCCCCTCACCCACTCCTGATTCACGACAGCCAGCACTTCCACCCCCAACCCACCCCAACTCAAGCCCTGCGCGCCAAGCACCCCCTGGAGCACTTTACGGGTCTCTGATAGTTCCGTCCTCACCACAAGCCCATCAGGTAGACACCAGCCGTGGCTCCGTTTACAGATGATGCAACAGAGGCACCGAGGTTGGGGAGCTTGCCCCAGGGCCGCAGATTGAGACAGTGACGGAGCTGGACCACGCGCGTGAGGGCTGTACTCGGAAGGGCGTGCTAGCGCCGGCACAGGGCACCCGCGCACTGGGTCTGTGCGTGAGACGCGCGCCTCGCACGGTGCCTACCGGCCAGGATGGGAGAAGCCCTCACGGGGAGCAGCCTCGCTGTGGCATCCCCTCTCCCAGCCGTTCGTTGGCGGTGTGTTTTGCAGAGGTCTGGTCCTCTGCCGTGCAGCTGGACAAGCGCCACTATGCACCCATCTTAGACACGATGCCTGTTGGCTCTGGAGCGAAATCCTAGACCATTTAACTCAACGCCCACATTTAGAGAGGAGGCAATGAGGGCCGTGGAGGGGAGGGGAACAGAATCTCCCACCGGGCTCCCCGCCTGGAGCTTTCCCCAGACACAACCACTTACCCCGCACTAAAGAGGTGCAGCGAGGGCTCCCCGGGCCAATCGCTGGCTGCTCTCTTCTGAGTGACTGCATGCAGCCGCGGACAGGGTCAGCAGCTGGGGCTCCAAATCCAAGCACCACACGCGCTGTTTCCTGCCACCGGCTGGAGGCTCGGGCTGCACCAAGGGTGACTGACAGCTTTCTTCCCTCGGCCCCCTTGAGCAGAACTCATGCACCCCCAGGGAAGGAGCCCAGGAGGGCTAGGGGCTCATCCCCTCCAGGGCAGCTCCCAGGAAGCCGGCTGCACCCAGACCACAAGCTCCCACTTCTCTCTGGCTCCTGCACTGACTGCGCCACGGCTGGGGAACCGGCCCCGCGACCTCCTTGCCACCACCCTGCCCTCCGTGGTATTCTGGAACATTCCGCCCAAGGGCCTTGGCTCTTCCTGTTCCCTATGCCTCGTCAACTTTAAAGGGCCAGCTTTCTCACCCAAACGGCCGCCCGGGCCTCCCCCGAAAAGCCCCACCACTGCCCCCCGTCCCCTCCCATTGCACACTGCTTCCTCCTGGGCTCGTGCCACCACTGGGCGGCTGTGTGTCCACTCGGGGGTCCGTCTCCCTCCTGGAACGGTGGCTCCAGGAGGGCAGGGCGTTTGTCTCGCTCTTGGCAGTGTTCCTGAAGCCCAGAGCCAGGTCAGGTTTGATGGACAAGCAGCCGACAGACGGATCTGAAGCAAAAAGAGAAGCTCCCGGGCCCCCACGCTCCCGTGGGGCGAGGAAGGCACGCGGCACGATCTGCTTGGGTTTCTAAAGGTTGTGCTGTTGAGGACGGTCCAGCAGGGACACCCAGGGTAGGACCTCGCCGAAGAGCAGAAAGAAAAACAGGAAAGAGAGGAGAACTGCCCCCTCCCGGGGCGGACTGTTCCCGGCTTCCACCGTCAGGAAACAGAACTTGGCTGACACAGCAAAGCTCCGAGCTTGTTTGTGGCTTTCCAGCGGGGACCCTGCTGAGAAGCTGTGGGTGACTCAGGTGCTAGGGGCTTTTCAAGGTGGCCACAGGTGACTGCAAATAGCCTCCTGCTGCACGGGGGGGGGGGGGGGGGTGGCCGCACAGCTCACTGGGGGGTTAGGAAAAGGGGGGCGGGGGCCGACCCAGTCCTTTGACTTGCAGGCTTCCCACGGGACAGGACGACAGGACGGGACAGCACGGCCAAGGCCAGAAGCACTTTCAGAGGCAGCTTAGCCGCCCCCTCGGGGCTCTGAGCCCTTCCCCGCCCCACCTCACTCCGCTCTAACCGCGCTTCTCACTTCCGATTGGAGAAGTGGGGCGGAAAGGCTCCAAGTCCCAGTGCTGCACTGTTCTGAACAGGGTCCAGAATCCGGTCCACTCAAAGGCTCAGCTGCTCCCAGGGGAATAGACAATGGAGGCCCATGAGCAAGGAGGTGGGCAGAGGGGCACGTGGAAGTGAGAGGGCGGAGGGGGCAGCCGAGGCCAGCGACAGCGCGGTCAGCAGGTGCTGTCCAGGAGGACCGGCCCCTGAATAGTGGGGACACTTCACACTGAGCACCAACTCCCACAAGGCTGGAGTGAGGGGCGCAGGGACTCTCGGGGGCCCGGACTGGCCACCACTGGGCGCAAAGAACAGGGCCTGCCCCCTTGTCCCCACTGAGGCCGGCAGATCTGCTCCAGGACCTCTGCCCGGGCAGCGGCTACTGGTGCCCACCTGCTTTAGTCACCTGGGCCCTGTCCCAGCTTCCTCCTGCCCACAGAGCCCTGGGCCAAATGACAGGTGCCTGTGTCTTGTCCCTGTGCCCAGAGGAGTCCCAGCCAAGAGAGCGGCCAGGTATGCTCTCATCACACTGCCCCTCGGCCAGCCCTGACCTGTGTGCTCTCCAGTGGGTGAGTGCCACAGACCGTGTCGGCACCGGCCCTGTGACCTGTGACTCGGGCACTGTGCTGGCCCAGAGCTGGAAGGCAAGAGCCAAGGCGAACTGCGAGGGCCCAGCTGGGGGAGCCGGGATGACCTCGACACAGGGCCGTCAGGGGGCTGGCCCACCACGCCCTCCTCCAGGACCATGGCTGCCCCTCGCCTTGGCCTTTCCTGGCTCCCACAGCAAGGGAGCGTCTCCACGCAGGCGTCAAAGGGCTACAGGAAGCGGATCACTCTTAGCTACCAGGAAGACCACATCCCAGCCTCCAGCAAAGTGGCCACCAAGGGCAACAGCTTGTCCTGCACTTCTGGGGCCCTGGGTGGAGCCTCCGCTTGCCACAGGCATAGCCCTTTAGGCTGGCAGGCTCTGGCCACAAAAGCCCGACGTGGCCCCTACCCTGCACCATACTCCTTGGACCCTGGCACTCAGCTCAGGAACGCAAACGTAAAATCACCCAGAGGAACAGGGAAGGAACTGCGAGAACCCGCTGAATCGGCAGGCATTAAACGACCAACGACACAACAGAAACCCCGGCTCCAAGTACGGGAGAAGTTTCCGGCACGGCAGGGCGGGGGCGGGGGGGGGGGGATGGGGCCAGCGAACTGGGATGACCTGTTTGCACAGATGGCCACGCTGCCTCCACGCTGATGTCACTGGGCCCAGACGCCCCCTGCAAAACAGCTGGCTGCTCTGTGTGCAGCCTCGGAACGAGCCTGTGGGGAGCCCGAGGTTTTCGTTCGCTGGAGCCCAGCAGGCAGCAGCAGCCTGGCACCGCTGGATAAATAGAAACAGTTTCCATATGCGCCATAAAGCTGCACGCGGAGCCGAGGGCAGGAGCAGGCGGGAGGCGAGGCTTCCGCCACCCACCCCCATCCAGCACACGGCGGGTCAGCTGGAGCCGTGCAAGCCACCAAGGCCATCGTGTAGGGTCTGCGGACAGAGGTAGCTTTGGAGAAAAGGCCTGGGGGGGGGGGGGGGGGCTGGGAAGCCTGGCCCCCTGCTCCGGACTCTAGCTTCCTGCTGGTGCAGACCCTGGGAGGCAGCAGCTGATGGCTCAAGCGCTTGGGTCCCTGTCACCCAGGTGGGAGACCCGGATGGAGTTCCTGGCTCCTGGCTTCAGCCTCCTTTGGCAGTTGGGGTGCTGGGGGGAGTGAACGGGCAGATAGAAGCTCTCTCACTCTCTCTGTCTCTCTGATTCTCAAATTAACAACAACAACAAAAGAAAAGGCTATGAGCTCCTCCTGGGAGGTAGCTGTGTTCAGAGAAACCAGAGTGGCTCCTGTCGGGCAGGTGAATACCGAGGACTACGTATCAGGATCTACCCTGCCTCCTCTCCTAAGTGCAAGCAACCCATTCCCTCCCTCCCCTCCTCCCTCCCCTCCTCCCTCCCCTCCTCCCTCCTCTCCTCCCTCCTCTCCTCCCTCCCCATCTCTCTCTCTCTCTCTCTCTCTCTCACACACACACACACACACACACCCGCATCCCCTTCAGTATAAAACGCAGCCCCTGACTGCCAAGGTCACTGTGGCCCCTCCCCTTCCTCAGTGCACGAGCTGAACCCCCACAGCCTCAGTTTCTTCACCCACAGACCGGGACCGGTGCCAACCGTGCTCCGGGCACCGCGGAAACAAATGGAACTACCCACAAAGCACTGGGAGCCCTCCGGGAGCCCGTGCCCAGCAGAATGACGAGCTGGGGCCCGACAGTTTGCCAGTTGTCGCCGAGAGCCCCACTCCATGGGAAAAAGCGGGAGGAGGAGCGGCAGATGAAGCGAGTGACACTGATGAGGTTCTCCGGGCGGTGCCTCCGCGTGCTGCTGGCTCTTCCGGGGCCCCCAGATAAAACCCGGGCACGAGACAGCGCGCCGAAGGAACACAGGGCTCATGGTCCCTTCTGCTCAACTTTCTGAAAATCGGCTGCAAGATGGCACCAAAGGGAGACCCACGCTGTGGATGCGTGTGGGCCAAGGCTGAAGACCCAGGCAAAGCCCCAGGCAGGTGCACTGACCGCCAGCAGGGCGAGAATGGGCACAGCGCCTTCCTGGTTGAATCGCTGGCCACGAGCCCAAAACCTGTCCGGCAAAAGGCTTGAGCTGGAGGAGGAGGAAGGGAGGAACGGAAGGTTCCACAGCGCAGTGCCAGGGGTCAAGCACTGTTCTAGAAACAGCCGCACATCCGAGGCGGCCAGGCTAAGGCCCTCCATTTCTGTTTCCAGCCACCTGATGGGGACCCACGGGGCCCACGGCAAACAGTGGAGAGCAAGCACACAGCCCGGCCATAGGAGGGAACGCACAGGAAGGCCTCTGAGGTTGCGAGACCCCAAGAGCGCGTCTCACGTCCAGACGCGTCATGCGCCACTTTCAGAGGGACCACGGGAGGGTGAGGTTTGGAAAGGCTGCCCTCTGACCACGCGCGGCTGACTCGGAGGGGACATTCACCCAGCGCCCGCTGCAGACCAGGCTCAGTGCTGGGAGTTTCATTAAGAAAAGGTCAAACCATGGCTTGGGCCCCCCCCCGGGGGGGGCTCCCCCAGCAGGAAGGGGGAGTACAGCACAGAGAGGCCACGGGGAAACCGGGAGAGCCACGCCCCCGAGGCAAGGGTGTCATAGCGGGAAATGGCGGGGTGGTGGCAGTGCCCGCGCTCCCCACACTCTGGACACCCTTCTAAGGGCTTCCTTCACACTCACCAACTCCTCTATGCCTAAAAGAGCTGGGTGAGGCTGAGTGGCTCGTCCGAGGCCACAGCAGGAAGCAGCAGCTGGGCTGGGGTTGGAGACCAGACAGCCTGAGTCCCACCTCTACCGCACAGCTCCCGGGAGGCTGCAGTCGCGGGCTGGGCTGTGTGCCCCAGGCAGGAGGTGCACAGGAGCCTCTGGGCTCTGACGGTGGAGGAATCAGGCCAGTGCATCGTTCAAAAACACACAGCCATGGTCAGGGCTCCCGGTTACCCCCACAGCCCAGCCGTAAGCATTCTGCACCGCCAATCCGCCAGTTCTATCTCTGCCAATGGGAGCTCACATGCAGACAGGGGGGCCACCCTGGGCCCCCTTTGGAGACGTCCCCACGGTGCGCCAGGTGTCCGAGGTCATGAGGATATGGTGAGGAAGGACATGGCTCCTCCTCTTTCAGCCCTGGAGGTCCAAGGCTGCACTCAGAACTTCCTGTCTCCTGGACAGGCAACAAAGGGCTTGCGTCCCTGCTACTCTGTCACTCGAGGATTAGCTGAGCACCTGCCGTGTGGATGCTAAGAGAAGCGATCGCAAAGGCCACCCACTTCACTTACACGCTCGCTCACGCACACACGCAGGCACGCGCGCTCCACTGTCACCCAGCGAGGAGCACAGCACCTGTGCGAACATCTGGCCCGCGTTCACTTGGAAGCAGCAGAAATGCTAATTGGGAAGTGCACAGGGCCCGGAACGGGGGTCGGGAGAGGGCAGACGGAGATGAAAGGCGATTCCCACAGTGCCCCGGGGCTCTCAGGACCCCCTCGAGTGGTCGGCACTCAACCTGCATGAGGGCTAAGGAGTCAGCTGACAGCGGCCACGCGGCACAGAGCTGAGGTCCGGCGCAGCTGGACACGGCTTCCGGGTGACACCTGGGTTTGCTGCTGCTGCTGCTGTCGCCGCAGGTGGCTCTGTCCCGGAGAGCAGCAGGAAGGGGTGAGGAGGCCGCCAGGGAAGTGACCGCTGGAGGAGCACTGAGCCACGGGGGGAGCTTGGTGACGGTGGTGTGCCACGACTCCAGGGACTGGAACCCTGGGCAGGCGGTGGCCAGGCACTGGGCTTGGTCTTCCCTGCTTCTGACCCAGTTTCCTTTTCTCTCCCCAGGCACAGGCTGTGCACTGAGCTGGCTGGACACCTGCATCCCACCTCGGGGGGCCTGGGTTTGACTCCCGGCTCCGGCTCCTGACCCCAGCTTCCGGCTAATGCAGACCCTGGGAGGCAGCGATGATGGGTCAAGTAACTGGGTCCCTGCCACACCTGGTCCCAGCCAGCACGCCTGGCTCTGGCCCCAGCCCAGGCCAGGCTGTTGTGGGCATATGGGAATGAAACCAGCAGATGGGAGCTTTCTCGCTGCCACTTTTAGTCAAGAATACTAAAAGGGAAAGAAAACAAGGTGCAGGGGATGGGGCGGTTTTGATTTCACATCTCCCTGCTCTGCGGTGGGGGTGGCAGGCAGGGGAGGCAGCTGCTGCTGCGGGGTCCTCGCAGAAAACCCTGACACAGTCCTTAAGAGGACGCTGGGAATCGGACCAAAGGAAGGAAAGGGCTCAAGTTCTCAAAAGAGGGCAACATTGCTACTGTGTTGAAAACGAAACCCCGGGGGGCAGGTACTGGTGTAGCGGGTAAGGCCGCTGGCTGCCTGCAGCACCGGCATCCCATATCAGCGCCAGTTCAAGTCCCGGCTGCTCCTCTTCCGATCCAGCTCTCTGCTGTGGCCTGGGACAGCAGTAGAAGATGGCCCAAGTCCTTGGGCCCCTGCACCCACGTGGGAGACCTGGAAGAAGCTCCTGGCTCCTGACTTAGAACCTGCCCAGCTCCAGCCATTGCAGCCACTTGGGGAATCAATCAGAGGTCTCTCCCTCTCTCTCTCTGTAACTCTGCCTTTCAAATACATAAAATAAATCTTAAAAAAAAAAAAAAGAAATGAAAATGAAACCCTGATATTTCACTATTAGTTTCCATACGGTGAGTTGGTGCTACATGTTATATAAAATCTCCTATTTCATTTTTTTTACATGCTTAAAATTTGTCTTAATTTTTTTCCCCCAAAAGGCAGAGATAAAGAGACAGAAGCAGACAGACATCTCCCATCCGCTGCTTCACTCCCCAAATGCTTGCAACAACCCGGGCTGGGCCAGGCTGAAGCCAGGAGCCTGGAACTCAATCCAGGTCTCCCACAGGGGTGGCAGGGGCCCAAGTCCTGGAGCCACGACCTGCTGCCTCCCAGGGAGCACAGTGCAGGAAGCTGGGATTGAAAGCAGAGCCAGGACTCGAACCCGCGCACCTGGATACGGGATGCAGGCACCACGAGTGGCATCTTATTCCCCGCAGGGCCGAGTGCCCACTGCCGGTTCATCTTTACATCAACCTGACTGTATACATTCTTATCCCCATCTGACAGATGAAGAAAACAAGCTTAGCTTCTCGTTCAAGGTCACTCGCCTACCCAGAGACGACACTAGAAACTCAGGCCCGTTCTTCACGGGAGACCGAGCAGCCAAGCCTGAAGAACCGTGAGAGCAGAGCGTCAACAATCCATGCCCCTCCCCACCACCCACACACACTCATCCAGCCTGAGATTCGCCCTGACCACACCCGTCACCAGACCGCCAGCATCCACACACCGCAGGACGGCCACTGTCCTCCCAGAGGAACACAGCAACAAAGCCGAATGGGCCAACTGGCCTGGGAGCCGAGTGGACTTTGGTGCTAATAAAAGCCGGCCCTGGTGAGGTGACCAGACTGGCTCCAGGGTGTGCATAACAAACAGGATGGCGACAACCAGGCGGGCCAGCCAAGAGTGAACAGTCGAGCCCGCGACAAGAGGGGACCCTGGAGAGTCACAGAGAGAAGCGAGCACGCTTGCCCGCGACCACCCACAAGTGAAAGCCAGCGCAGCCGGCAGCTTGGAGCGGCGCCAGGCCATTAGCCGGCTCCGAGCGCGGCCGCTCTGCCCGAGCTAATTCTCTGCAAGGGCTAAGAGAACACGAAAAATAAAATGAAATACCAATGTAACAGAAAGAGATTAAAGAGAGACGGGCGGGCTGCGAGGGTTGGGGGGTGTTCTCAGATGCGAGACGAGGCAGGGAGTGAGCTCCCCCCAGGCTGAGACAGCAATTATGGGACAAGTGCGCGCTCCGAGAGAGCAGCAAATGCTGGAAGCAGAGACGGAGACGTCCAAAGAGTAGGCTGCTCGCCGCTCGTAGGGGAAGCAGGGCCATGCCCTGCACGGGCTATTTCTGATCTGGTCACGTGGGAATGACACTCCCGTGACCCCAGATGGCTCCAGGCGCTGGCTAAGCTTGACAGTCAGCATCCCTGGGGATCCTGTGTGTTTCTGGGGCCTGATGACTCACTGCATGTCATTTCATGTCTATTTATTAAATGTCTGGGTTATATGTACAAAAGACCTGGTCCCTGCCTCTGCAAAACTTGTACTGCCGGAAACAGGGGGAGTTGTGTAACACATCAGCACCCCAGACAACCGCCACCTGCTCAGACAGCACAGGGCGTGGGCCCCCTGCCTCCCAGCTCCGTCCCACCCGGCCTCGCCAAATGGACATCACAGAGACGCAAGACAGAAGAAAAGACAAACACAGGTCAGTGAAGCCTCAGCTGTACGGGAGTCGAGTTACAAACGCCAGCTCCACGCTGGATGAACGCAGGGCTGTGACTCGTATGGTGGCCCTCGCCAGCTCTGCCTTCCCACCTGTGTCCTGAGGGGTCACCAAGACTCCACATCCTGATAACCCTGGGGACCCCCCCCCCCCAGTCAGAAGCAGAACCTGTTTCTACCAGTCCATCACGCACAGGTGCTGGGGAGGGTGGGGGCTTGCACAGTGGGGAGCACAGAACAGAGAGGCCACTGCCCTAACCTGCCGGGGAGGGGTGGGGAGGCCCCGGAAGGCTCCCTGGAGGAAGGGGACAAAGGCTGCAGCTCCAGAGGCCGCAGCAGGAAGAGCTCAGCAGCAGAAGGGACTTCCTGCAGCTCCCGGGGATGTGCGGCCGTGGAAGGTTTGAACGAGGACATAAACGCGATGATGTGCTTCTTGTTTTAATGCTCATTTATTAGAAACACAGAGACCTGCGATCTACTGGTTCACTCCCCGAAAAACCTGCAACAGCTGGCGGGGGCCGGGCCGAAGCCAGGAGCCCAGAACTCAATCCAGGCCCCCCACGTGGGGTGGGGGGGCAGGGCCCCAAGTACTTGAGCCATGGCTGCAGCCCCCCAGGGTGTGCATCAGCAAGAAGCTCAAATCGGAAGCAGAGCTAGGACTGGGACCCAGGCAGCCCGCTACGGGACGTGGGCATGCCAAGCACTGCGCCCAACGCCTGCTCTTACTAAATAAATGAGCGTCGGTGAGCAACCCCGTGTCTTGAGACTTTTGATGACTGGTTCTGACCCCGGGGTGTAGTGAGAGGTGGAGGCCAGCAGGCAGGAGTGCGACTTCCCGCCTGGCAAGGTCAAGTGCAGAGGCTGCTGCTGAGCAGGGTGGCCGGATCACAGCCCTTGCTCTTCAAGGCGCGTGCACGCCCTTGGAGAACTGGTCTACCCCCTCCGAGCCAGGAGGTCTAAGGGTACTGCGTCCTTGATTACCCTAATGAGACGTCCAAGGCCCCGAGCGCCTGGGCAGAGACACGTTTCCCTCTGAGCAAGGCCAGGAAACAGAAGCAGCAGAGCTCTGTGGTTACAGACCTCCCCGCCCCGACTCTCCTGCACCTGCCCGGCATCTGTCTGGCCTGCGGTGACCCACAGTTGCTGCACGAATGAGCCCCACAGCCTGTGCACATCACTCTTCTCTCAAAACCTCAACATGCACATCTGTGATGCTGTTAGGTTAAAGCGTCTGCCCCCTCACTGCACACGTCCTGTGCAAGTCGGCAGGGCTCGCTGTCTCCACCAAGAGCAGCAGGAGTGGCCCTGGGAAGACTCTGTCATTGGAGGGGGCAGGAAGGACACTCAGACTCGAAGCTGCTGGAGGGGAGGCGGTGGCATCCCCAGAGCCCTCACGGGAACCACCTGCACGTGCTCCACATGTGTGCGGCACAGCGGTTACGACGCTGCCTGGGATGCCCACGTCCCGCATCAGAGTGCCCGGGTTCAAATCCCGGCCCCACTTACTATGCTAGCATCCTGATAATGTGCAACCGGGGCAGGCGTTACGTACGGCACAGCGGGTTAGGCCGCTGCGTTCCTTACCGAGCGCCGAGGACCGAGCCTTGCCCCACTTCTCACCCAGCTTCCTGCTGATGCGCACCCTGGAAGGCAGCAGGCGGTGGCTCCAAGACTTGGGTCCCTGCCAGCAACGTGGGAGACCCGGATGGAGTTCCTGGCTCCAGCCTTTCCCAGCTTTGGCCTTTGCAGGCATTTGGGGAGTGAACCAGTGGCTGGAAGATCTCTCTCATCTTCTCCGGCATGCTGTCTTTCAAATAAATCAATCAACTTTAAAAGGAGATAAAGGGAAAGTGCTTGACCACACAGTAAGCGGCCTGTGCGCTGCGCTCTGCGCCTGCGTCCCCAGCGAGGCCGTCTGGCTACGCAGACTGAGACCCTCCTGACCACCTGAGATCAGGCTGTGTCTGCCCTGCCGGAAACAGCCAGAAGCCAGGCCGTTCAAACCTGAGGGCTGCCCTGGCACGCGGAGGTCCTGCCTGACCCTTGGCGTGCTGGGACTGGGAAGAGTGTGGTGGGAGAGGGAGGGTGGGGCGAGGGCACAGCCAAACGTCCTCATCACACCCACCCTGCTTGGTGCCCACGAATTACGCCCCCCCCCGACCCCCCCACCCCCCGTGCAGATGCTGCTGGGCCAGGGACCTGAAAAACGACCCCCAGCTCAACACCACCCAGACAACTCCTGAGCGCCTCCGAGGAGGCGGGGCCACACCGAGCCTGTACAAACGCATAAGGCCCAGCCTGGTTCTGGCCCCGGGGGAGGTGCCAAACCTGTGACCGTCACTGCAGGGAGCAGTCACCCCTGCTCAGGGCTGGCCCATCCCAGGGACAGGGTGGCTGCAGACAGCACCCAGAGCCGGCAGGAGGTTAGGACAAGGACACTGTGTCATCACGTCCCCTTCTGGCCCAAAGACACTTAGCGGCTCTTGCCGTCGGCATCCCAGGCTCTCCATTAAAGCAGATCCACCTGCTCTGACGCCCAGGCCCTGTCCACAGTGCCCACCAAATGTGCAGCAGGGTATAAGCCAGGCACTGTGCCGATGGTTAGAACTGCAGAACAGTACTGGTACCGGTACTCTCCCAGCTCGGGGGCGCTTGGGGAGCTCACACCGCCTGCCCAAGGACCAGCAACAGGTGGCAGAGCTGGATTCAAACTCAGCAGGTCTGACCCAGGGCGCATGCTCCCATCCATCCCCCTAGCATGCACCTCTGGCCCTGCCCCACAGGCTCACACCTGCGCTTCCCTCTGCCAGGCCTAGCTCCGCCCCCTACCTGCCCGCCCCGGCCCGGGTGTTCCGTCCCTCTCCTCAGCATCCCGCCTCCACCTGCCCCTAAAGCACACAGGTCCAGAGCTGATCTGCTGCTTTCCCCAGGGGGGCTTCACAGCCTCGGCTACAGAGTTCACTTCCGGGGCTGCCGACAGGCAACAAAGGTGAGAAACCAGGGAGGCTGGAGGACAGGGCTCCACAGCTCCAGCTGAGACCAAGTCTAACACCCGCCTGCTCCCGCCACCCTTAAAACACTGCTTGGACCAGACAACGGCGGCCCCATGTGGGCCTCCACCGTGCCACCTGCTCTTGTCCCCCACGGCGATGTGACCGCGACCCCCTGCTGAAAGCACTTCAGGCTTCCCCACCACCCCGGGATGAAGGCCTCACTGCTCAGCACGGCCCTGCAGTAGGGACAAGGAGACCCCCAAAGGGTTGGGTCCCACCCATATCCACCCACCCTCTCCAAAGCTTCTCCACCTCTGCTTCCTGCCCTGCTCTTTTAACATTTTTAATTTGTTTATTTTCATTTTATTTGAGAGACAGAGACTGACTGGCTGGCTCACTCCCCAAATGCCCACAACAGCTGGGGCCGGCTCAATCCGGGCCTCCCGCGTGAGTGGCAGAAACCCAAGGACTCGGGCCATCAGCTGCCGCCCCTCAGGAGATGAATTAGCAGGAAGCTGGATCGGAAGCGGAGGAGCCGGGACCGAACGAGGCACTCGGATCTCAGATGCGGGCGTCCTGGGTGGTGGCCCTGTAGCCCCACCTCGAGCTTTCCTTCGGGACAATTTTTTACTTCCTGCTCCTCATCTCTTTGAAGACAGCACACTCAGCTTAATCCCCTTTCTGGAACCCTCAGGACACGCCCACTACTCCACCTCCTCCTGCCCCAGCAGGAAGCCACTCCCACTTCCCTGTCCCACCCCAACCCAACCTTCCCTCACCCCCTCCGCACTCTGAAAGACACCACAAAATGGCCTGTTATCCACTGATGCGTCTCGCTGGCAACCACACGGGGAGTCCTGCTCCCGCACGTTTCTCGTCAGCGCCACAGCAGGTGCTCCGAGTCCTACAGAAACACGCGTGTGCCAGCCATTGAGAAGCCCTAGTTTTGCAGCTGATGACAAGGAGGTAATATACAAAGACGAGAGAGTGGCTATTACACTGTTACTTTCTTCTCAATCCACCTGGCTGCCCGCTCACCCTCGCCTGCCGGCCTGGCTGACTCCTCCACCCTGCAGCACCAACAGCCTGGTCTTTCTTTGGGCAACACACCTGGAGGCAAGGAGGAAGCCGCCGGGCCAGCTCTCCTGGCCACGGACACCACCCCAGGGGGAAGAGAACCCGGGGCCACACAGCTCACCGCAGGGCGTGCACCGATTTCCTTCCTTGGAAGCAGTTTGCTGTGCACGGAAGGCAGGAGCCGACTGCTCTAAGTCAGAGCGTAAAGTGGCGGCCTGCTGACCGCATCGTCCTCTGCTGGCTGCGTCTAAGACCTAGGAACCAGCTGCCGATACTTAAACTCGGACTTCAGAGGAAAAGTGCAGGTTCACGGGGCGGGCACGTGGCGCAGTGGCGCAGTCACAGCTTGGGACAACTGAGTTGTTGTTGGAGTCCCTGAGCTCGAGTCCCAGCCACTCCACTGCCGATCCAGCTTCCTGCTACGGCACCCTTGACGGCTCAAGTGCTTAGGTTCCTGCCACCCACATGGGAGACCCAGGTAGCGTTCCGGGCTCCTGGCTTCAGCTGGGCACAACCCTGATTGAGTAGGCAGGCAGAGAGCAAATCAGATGTTGGGTCTCTCAGTCCCTGCCTTTCAAATAAAATAAAGGCGGCCGGCCGCGGCTCACTAGGCTAATCCTCTGCCTGTGGCGCCGGCACCCCAGGTTCTAGTCCCGGTCGGGGCGCCGGATTCTGTCCCGGTTGCCCCTCTTCCAGGCCATCTCTCTGCTGTGGCCCGGGAGTGCAGTGGAGGATGGCCCAGGTGATTGGGCACTGCACCCACAAGGGAGACCAGGAGAAGCACCTGGCTCCCGGCTTTGGATCAGTGCAGCGCGCCGGCTGTAGCGGCCATTTGTGGGGTGAACCAACGGAAGGAAGACCTTTCTCTCTCTCTCTCTCTCTCTCTCTCTCTCACTGTCTAACTCTGCCTGGCAAAAATAAATAAATAAATAAATAAAGGCAACATAAAAGAGCACATGAACAATGTGGTGCAGGCCTGGGGCCCCACCTGACAACGCCCGGCCGGCACCAAGGGGCAGCCACCCTCCCAGGAGTGCAGAGCCCCCACCGGCTCCAGGACGGCTGAATGCCTGAGTCTCACGCTCGAGGTCACTTCCTCTGAACCTGAGCCTCGTGGGTGCCTGGGAGAGGAGGAGGGGTACTGTACAATGTGGCCAGTCCCTCCAGGAAAAACCAACAAGCACAGGAGGTCCTGGGACAAAAGGCACCACCAGCTCCCCTGGCCCCAATCCAGCTGTCCAGCCCAGGCCTGGACATCCTCCAGGAAAACCCCAGTGTGGGCTCAGCCGCCACCTGGAACCCACAGCTTTGGGGGCCGGGCCATTCCACAGTCCCAGCCGGCCTTCCAAGGCCTCCACAGCCCTGCTCCAAGCTTGTCCTCCTGTATCCTTCCCTGGTTTCAATGATTTTTTTTTAGAGGGAGAAAGAGAAGGAGGGAGGGAGGGAGAAGAAGAAAGAAGGAGAGGAGGAGAGGGGGAGAGAGGGAGAGGGGGAGAGGGGGAGAGGGAGGGAGAGGGAGGGAGAGCTGTTTCATCTACTGGTTCACTCCCCCCAAATACCTGCAATGGCCAGGGCTGGGCCAGGCTGAAACCAGGAGCCTGGAATTTCATCAGGGTCTCCCATGTGGGTGGCAGGGGCCCAAACAGTCGGGTCACCTTCTACTGCTTTTTCCAGGCCATTAGCAGGGAGCCGGATCGGAAGCAGAGCAGCTGGGACTTGAACTGGCACCTCCCATGTGGGACGCTGGTGTCACAAGCTGTGACTTCACCACTGAGCCACAAGACCAGCCCCCATTCCTAAATCTTGACTCCTGCTACGCAGCACAAATTTTATTTTTGACAGGCAGAGTTAGACAGTGAGAGAGAGAGAGACAGAGAGAAAGGTCTTCCTTCTGTTGGTTCACCCCCCAAATGGCTGCTACGGCAGGCGCACTGCGCCAATCCGAAGCCAGGAGCCAGGTGCTTCTCCTGGTCTCCCATGGGGTACAGGGCCCAAGCACTTGGGCCATCCTCCACTGCCTTCCCGGGCCACAGCAGAGAGCTGGACTGGAAGAGGAGCAACTGGGACAGAATCCAGTGCCCCGACCGGGACTAGAACCCGGTGTGCTGGCGCCGCAGGCGGAGGATTAGCCTAGTGAGCCGCGGCGCCGGCCGGCACAAATTTTCTTGCTCCAACCACCACAAGGGAAAACGTGGCCCGATGAGTATCTGGCCATGACGTTCACAGAGGTGAAATGGATGCCGTGGGGTCTGATTTCTCTTTGCTGTGTTCCCCAGCTTCTCTGGGATGATCCAACCCCAATCTTACAGTGCAACACCACCAGTTCTGCTATTTTTATCACTCAGAGGGAGGGCCAGGTATGGAGCTCTGATGAGTATAACAGGCCTTATTAAGAACCCAGTTCAAAGTCGGGGCTGTGGCACAGCGGGTTAAGCCGCCACCTACAGGGTGGCAGAATCGGAATATGGCCAGGCCAGGGAATCCAGCCAAGGATAAGAATGGGCAGCTGCCCATGGACTCCTGGGGCAAGAAGGAGGGATGGGGGCCGTCTTGGGAGCAATGTTGCAAGGGTGCCGCCCTTGAAGAGGGCAGGTCTCCCCCCTGCCCTGAGCCACGCAGCCCTCCCGGGTGGAGGCTGGGCTGCTGACTGTCCCAGCTCACAGCGCGCTCTCGGAGCAGACGTGAACTTAGACCTCCAGAGGCGATCGGGAGAGCGCGGAGCAGCAGGCGTGCACCCAGCTGCCGCGGCTGCCAGTGGGGCTCGACAGCTTGTGGCGTGCGGAGGGGGAGAGAGCGCATTTCACGGCGGGGGGCCTGGGCAACAGACAGGATCCCCCCATGCAGGCGCCGAGGCTGTGCGTCTCAGGGACGAGCCTCCAACCGGCACGCCAGGTGCTCACTCATTTTAATTGGTGCCACTGCCTGTCTCATGACACCTAGCATTCTGCCTTGGCGAGGCCCTAAGAAAGCCAGGGGGACCACGACCGCCGCCCTTGCTCTGTGGGAGGTGGTGGAAATCTAATTGCGCCTCGGCCTCCTGCTGCCACGTGACCCGGCTCCCCTGCGTGGCAGTGGCCACCCGTGGAGCCAGCGGCACAGCAGAAAGGATTCAACTCGGCCTGGGCTCGGGACCCCTGCTCGTGGCCAATGACATCCACGACCCGCCGAGCACTGAGCATAACACACACACACACACACACGACCTCACCGAATCCCCCACACAAGGCTGGTCGACACTGTAATGATCCCGTTCTGCAGAAGAGGAGGCCGAGGGTCACGGAAGCCACGCCTTGTACTCGGCTAGGATTGGAAGCGGCTTCATTCAGAGTCCATGTGCTCTGCCCCGCCACCACCCAGACTATCCCAAGTGACAAAAGCTAGCAAGTTGGGACAGGCGCTGTGTACAGCAGGTTAAGCCACCGCCCACAACTCCAGCATCCCATACGGGCGCCAGGTTGAGCCCCAGCCGCTCCACTTCTGATCCACCTCCCTGTGAATGCACCTGGGAAAGTAGAGGAAGATGGCCCAAGTGCTTGGGACCCCACCACCCACGTGGGAGACCTGGAGGAAGCTCCTGGCTCCTGGCTTCAGGGAATGAACCAGCAGAAGTGCGCTTCTTCTCTCTCTGTCCCTCTCTCTCTCTGCAACTCTGCCTTTCGAATAAATAGTAAACTTTTAAAACAAAACAAAAAAAGCTAACAAGTCCGCTGGGCTTCCTTAACTCTTTGACAAGTGCTCTGGGGACGCCTCGATCCACCTTGGCGTTGGCCCCCCTTGGTGACAGCCCCTGCTGTCTCTCCAACCTCAGCCACCTCCCTGGTCACCCAGGAAAGGCAGGTGGAGCAGGCCCCCACCGGCAGCAGGTGGGCACAAAGGCACAGTGAAGGCAAAGCCAAGCATGCCCAGAAGCGGGGGTGGGGGGTGGGGGGGGCCCTGCCTCTTAGCCGCACATTCAGACCTGCACAGCGTGGGTCCCTGAGCAATGCAGCCTGGACTACGCCCTGGGCACACTGCTGTCTACACCGTTCTGTCCAACCCCACGGATCTCAAGGTTATTCCTACTTTCTGGGCTTTAAATACCTCTGCTCATACCTGCCTCCTTTCTCAACCTGACACCGTTCCTCCCGCCTCTGAGTCATTCATTAGCATCTCAGCAGAGATGTCTGAGGCTTGGATAGAATCCACACTTCCCCCTGCAGTGCTCAGGCCCTGGGCACAGGGTTCAAGCTCACGGGCAGCACAGCCAGATCCCTGGGTACCCACATCTGAGGCTAGGGAGGGAGTAGAATGTGCCGGAGTGCACACCCTCTCCCCCAAATTCCTAGGCTGAAGTCCAGCCCCCAGTATTTCAGCATGGGCCTGCACTTGGAGGGAGAGCGAGACAGAGCCTTGGGAAAAGGTCAAATGGTGTCACATGGGTAGTGACCTTGCAAGAGGACACAGAGACTGGGGGATGATCGAGTTGGAAGCCAGGGAGAGGCTCAGGAGCAGCCACGCCTGCCACGCCCTGCCACGTGCTGCCACGCCTGCCACACCCTGCCATGTGCTGCCACACCCTGCCCCTGCACTCCCAGGCCCAGAACTCTGAGCGACAAATGCTCACTGCCTAAGCCACCCAGTCTGTGGGATTCAGTTCCAGCCGCTCGAAGACACCGAAGCGTGGGGCCTGCAGGAACAGGGCAGGGGGCAGCCCTATGCCCTCACCAAGCCTGCTCACTTCTCAGGGCCCAGGCCCACGTCCCTGTCTCCTCTGCAGGTGGCTTCCCAGTGCGTTCTGCCAACCCCTTGACACCCAAAGGGTTTACAGCAGCCAGGCCAGGGTGGGGGATGACGTCTCCAGGACCACCAGCTGTGCTGGGAGAAATGGGACTCAGGGCTCCCCAGGAGGACGAGGGCCCCTGACAGACCACCCCAGAAACCCACCCGGGTTCCTCCCGACCACGATTTGTCCAGCACCTACGAATCGCAGGCATCGAGCTACGTGATCCGAACACAAATGGAACTGAGAGCCCAGCAGGTGCCCAGGTGGCTAAACAAGTAATTACCAGGCAGTGCGCACCTGGTGGTCACAGACGCTGCACCAAGACCCCGAAGTGGGAAAGGACAGTGAGGAAGCAGCTCTGCCGGGGAGGGGGAGCGCGGGGAGGGCTTGTCGGGGAGGGGGAGCCCAGGAAAGGCATTCGGATGGGCCCGCCACGCTGGCGGAGGGGCTGCAGGGCGGGCGGGGCTTCCCTGTGCTATGGTGGGCCACGGCAGGAAAGGGGGCCAAACAAGGAGTGCTGGGGTACCCCAGGGCCTGGCGCCCCCGCTGAAGAGCTCTGCCTGCATCCTGTGGGGACAGGAAGTCCCGGAGGTCTTTTCTTACAGATTCATTTATTTATGAGTGACCAGGGTGGCGGGGGCAGGGGGCGGGGAGTGAGGGTGACCAAGGAGTTGGGGGGGAGAGAGAAAGATCTGCAGTCTGCTGGTTCACTCCCCAAATAGCCACAACAGCCAGAACTGGCACAAACTGGAGCCAGGAGCCAGGAGCCAGGAACTCCAACCTGGTCTTCCATGCGGCTGGCAGCCGCCCAGGCTCACCCGCAGGAAGCTGGATCAGAAGTGGAGTCACCGGTACTGAAAGCAGCACTACAGTCTGGGAGGCCGGTGTTGCCGCAGCAGCTCACCCGAGGTCTGTGAGAGGTGGGGTCTGTGTGTCAGAGGCTCCGCTCAGACAGCAGGGCTGGGGCGACCCGAGATGGACGGTCAGCGCTGGAACCCACGCGGGAGATGACAGGGTCTGCGCACCTGTAGCTCCTCTTCCGGGGGAGGCCCGGCTGCTGCTCCCAGCCAGCTCAGGGGACGGCACCCAGCAAGGACTTGGAAAACGACCCGGAAAGGGGCAGGCATTTGATGCAGCCGTTCAGATTGACCCCTCTCAGAGCATCACATCCTGGGAGTGCGTCCTGACCCCACCCGGAACACGGCCTCCTGGGAGTGCGTCCTGATCCCACCCGGAACACGGCCTCCTGGGAGTGCGTCCTGACCCCACCCGGAACACGGCCTCCTGGGAGTGCGTCCTGACCCCACCCGGAACACGGCCTCCTGGGAGTGCGTCCTGACCCCACCCGGAACACGGCCTCCTGGGAGTGCGTCCTGACCCCACCCGGAACACGGCCTCCTGGGAGTGCGTCCTGACCCCACCCGGAACACGGCATCCTGGGAGTGCGTCCTGACCCCGCTCGCCATTCCAGCTTCCTGCTAATGTACTCAAAGAGGCGGCAGGTGATGGCTCAAGCGGTTGGGTCCCGTCACCCTGTGGGAGACCCGGATGGAGCTCCTGGCTCCTGGCTTTGGCATGGCCCAGTCCTGGCCATTGTAGGCATTTGGAAAGTGAACCAGAGATAGGAGCTTACTCGGTATGTCTCTCTTTGTAACTCAGCCTTTCAAATACATATAAATAAATAAGTAAATAAACTTTTTAAATGGAGAAACAGAACAGGAGGGAAAGAGGAAGACACTTTGGGACCAGAGGGTCCTGGGTTCAAGTCTGTGCTCAGCCACTTGCTTGCTGTGTGGCCTCAGACAAGTTACCGAGCGTCTCTGACCCATGGAGTTGTCTGTACGACAAGGACGACACCGCCTACCTTGCAAGGGTTGCTGAGAGAGAAAGCAGACCCCAACCAGGCTGAAACGGGAGCCGCAGCCTCTCAGCCGTGAGTGGTGCTCGGGAAGGAGCTGGCTCCTGTTTCAACCCTCCTGGGCCGCCCGGCTCCGCCACCCGGGATGGGGCCATCACGCAGCAGCAGAGAGAGGCGCGCTGCGGGGGCGCCAGGGCTCCCACACCCCCCCTCCCCCTCCCCCTCCTCACTTCCCAGCAGCCTGCTGGGCTCCCCGCCACTGACCCCGTCCTCTCTGGACACAGGAGAAGGGAGGGGCGGGCCCGTCGTCCCAGTGCCTCGGGAACGGGAGAGGAGCAGGCCCTGTGCCGGGCAGACGCTGACACCGTCTGCTACGGGGGCCCGAGAACACTGCACCCCACGTCCAGGAAAGGCAGTTATTTTTGCCTCTTTGGAGCCCACCGCCGAAGCCCGGGAAACAAATGGTTTCGGGACAGGGACCAGAAAGGTTCTTAAAGCCTCTTGTCCTGCCAGAAAGACACTTAAGGTTTTAAAAATGTAAAGCTCCCCACCTCTCTTGGGTTCACTTTGCACGAAGCTGTGGTTCAGAGGAAGACAAAGCAAAACCCCAAACCCGCCAATCAATGGATCCCGACCGGCGCTCGGCCCTCACCGCCCGGCCCGGGCAGCCCGGGCAACCCGGGCATCGACGGAGCAGAGAGAGGCGCTCAGCGCTGCGGTCCTGCTGGGGGCCTCAGACCGGGACACTCGGGGGCTGCTGTGGGAATCTGTTTCTTTTTTTTAACAAGGAATGGGGCAGGGAAGCGAGCCAGGGAGGTCCTTGTCAAGCATCCACGGACTGAGCCACGGCACCTGCACGCGAGGGAGGCAAGTGACTGGGGAAGCAGACCCCCAGAGCTCTGCCGGCTGGGGCTATCGGGGCGTCAGCCCCCAGACCCTGGGGCCGGAGTGCGGGGTCAGCGACCAAGGGCACGCCTCTCCCATCAAAGCCACCACCACCATCTCTCTCTCTCCCCCGAACAGAAAGCTGCGGCCCCCAGCCCTCCCTGCTGGCTTACTTTTGCTGGGCAGCTCATCTTGGCCCAGGCTGTTGGAAGGGGCCAGTGGGGCGCCGCCAGCCTCGTCCAAGGTCAGGATCAGGGGCACATCGTCGTCGAGACTCACGGCCATGTCCTTTCGTCCTGCGGCCCTCAGGAGGTGACGTCCAGGGCTGTAAACAGTTGCTGGCGCGAGCTGCCTCCGAAAGCCACGGGCCCGGAGCTGTGTCTCAGAAACTCCTCCATTAGAAGCATCTTCTGGGGGGGGGGGGGGGTTCAGGACACAGAAAGAGGCAAGTATTAAAACATGACCGCTGCTGAGGGAATCGTCCCAGAACTAGAAGCTGGGGAGACTGCACAACCGGTGGCCACGCTGAAAGCCCACGAATTATCCCCAGTCTCACCAGCGAGTGCACGGTGTGTGAATTACATCTCAAGGTGAAAAAAAAAAAAAAAAAAGCAGAGGGATCACAGAATACTAGCAATAAAATATGCAAAGGGCTGGGGCCAGCGCTGTGGCATAGCGGATAAAGCCACCGCCCCCAGTGCCGGCATCCCATATGGGCGCTGGTTCAAGATCCGGCTGCTCCACTTCCGATCCAGCTCTCTGTTATGGCCTGGGACAGCAGTGGAAGATGTACCCGTGTGGGAGACTTGGAAGAAGCTCCAGGCTCCTGGCTTCAGATCGGCACAGCTCCGGCCGCTGCAGCCAACTGGGGAGTGAACCAGCGGATGGAAGACCCCCCACCCCCCGCCTCTCCTTCTCTCTGTGTAACTCTGACTTTCAAGTAAATAAATCTTTAAAAAAAAAATACGCAGAGGGAGACTGCAGGAATAAATGCTAAAATGTTAAGGGTAATTACACCTGGGAGTGAGATTTGGGCCAATATGTTCTATCTCCACCACTCTTTATACTTATTTGTGTGATTTTATAAAGATTTTAAAGACCAAAAAAGAAGTCATTAACATACAAGTAGTTCATACTGAATGAGTGCTTACTATGTACGGGGCACTCTACCAGCAAGTTAAAAGTTGATTAAAACTTCAAATAGCGGGGCCAGCATGTGGCACAGTGGGTTCAGCCACCACGTATGACACTGGCACCCCATAGGAGCACCAGTTCCAGTCCTGGTTGCTCCACTTCCAATCCAGCTCCCTGCTAATGCACCTGGGAAAGCAGCAGAAGACGGTCTAAGTACTTGGGCCCCTGCCACCCTTGTAGGAGACCTGGATGGAGTTCCAGACTCCTGGCTTTGGCCTGGCTCAGCCATGACCATTGTGGACATTTGGGGAGTGAACCAGTGGATGGAAGATCTCTCTCTCTCTCTCTTTCTGTTCCTGTGCCTTTCAAGTAAATAAATATTTTTTAAGTGGCACATTAAGCCTTTGACTATAATTTTTTCCTTAAGGTTTATTTGTTTGAAAGGCAGAGTTATAGAGAGGCAGAGAGAGAGAGAGAGAGAGAGAGAGAATCTTCCATCCACTGGTTCACTCCCCAAATAGCTGTAACAGCCAGAGCTGGGCAGATCCAAAGCCAGGAGCCAGGAGCTTCTTCCAGGTCTCCCACATGGGTGCAGGGGCCCAAGGACTTGCGCCATCTTCCACTGCTTTCCCAGGCCAGGCCATAGCAGAGAGCTGGATGGGAAGTGGAGCAGCCGGGACTTGAACTGGTGCCCATACAGGATACTGGCACTGCAGGAGGCAGTTTTACCCACAGCACCAGCCCCTTGACTATAATTTAAAATGTTATTGCTAGCATCATACATAAAATATCACGTTTAAAAAAATGTTAAATAGCTCCATGCAATAGGTAGGATGAAACTTTTGGCACAGAGAGGGTCTGTAACTTGCCTAAGACCCCACAGCTAGGGAGCAAGCTCCCCATTATCTACCTAAGGGCTGGCCTTGGGATTCCGTGGCCAGGGAAGGGCCAGCAGGCCCGGCCACGGGGTCCTCCTCCATCTCTCAGGCCCAGGCTGACCCTCCAAGCGCATCCTGCGCCCTGCTGATAACCAGCCCACATCCGTTCCAGCCCAGCATTGTTCTGGCTTCGGGTCTCCCAGGAGGAAAGGGAAGGGGGCGCGCAGGGTCACCCAGCCAAAGTCCACGTCCTCCACTTAGGGAAGAGCAGCCGGCCGGCCAGGCTGTTTACACACATTGCCCTCTCCTGGGGAGGACACAGGCAAAGCCCAGCAGATCGCCGGTGACCTTCGGACCTCACCAGGGCAGCAGGTCCCTTCCTCGGTCCCTGGGCTCCGGGCTGCACCGCCCGGGCGGCGGGCGGCGACTGGGCAGCCGGCTTCCTCCGCCAGTCCCCAGCACAGCTGGGAGCGGCGGCCGGGCCGCTAAAGGACACAGAAGTAAACACTCCACAGGCGGCCCCGCCTGCAGCTCTCTGCCCGGCAAACTTCCTGTGAGGTTTTTTTTTTTAAGTTTCCTCCCTATCTGGGGATTCAGCTTGCTTTTAAATCTCAGTAGGAGGCAGAGGAGGAGGGAATTCCAGAGACAGCCACCGCCAGGCTGTCTTTAAAATTAAGCTTTTTAACTTTTTACCGTGGGTATCTTCAAGCATCCTCCGGAACAGAATTCACAAACGCACTTCCCTGCATCCATCCCTCGGCTTTGACCACATCTCTCCTATTCATTCTGAAAGCAAGAGGCTCTTAACCCCGTCAGGCCAGCGCGCACAGCTCCCTAAATTTCCTCATTATTGTCCTACTGGTATTTTAGGTTTAACTGTGTAACCCACGACAGCCTGCTTGCACGGATGTCCCTCCCGGCTCAGGGGCTCTCAACAGGATTGACTTTGCTCACCAGGGGTGGGGGCTTGTCCGTGGGCAGAGGCCAGGGAGACCACTACACCGCCTGCAACTCACAGGTGAGACCCCTCTCCCAACAATTAAGAACCACCCGGCTCAAAGTGTCCACGGTGCTGCTGTGGGGGACCCTGTCTCTGCACAGCCCCCCCACCCCGCACAGGTGACGGGGGCTTAGCCGGCTTAACTTGCCTCTTACAAGTAAACTCCAGCTCAGTCCCAAGTCCTCTCCTCCCTGTAACCTACTCGCCGCACCGTCCCCCAACTTAAACTCGAACCCATCATTTTACAGAGAGGGAAATGGGGCCCAGAGAGGGAAAGGGGTTTGCCCAAGGTCACACAGTGCACAGCAGCGCTGGGACCCGAGTCCTGAGACCCAGCCTGGGCTCCCCCAGTGGGCTCTGGTCCACGGACAGCCCAGAAGGTCACCCCTAGAGACAGGTCCTGGGGCCTCGAGGCCAGCTGCCGTCCCGCTGTTCGCTGGGACAACCCGACCGGGCACCGGTCTCCGCAGGGTCACCCCAGGGCGCCAGGCAAAGGAGCGGGCCAGGGAGAAAGCAGGAGGAGGGAGTGCGGCTCCAGTTGCACGTGCTCCCTGCCCGGGTCGGGGCGCCCACGCTGGGGTCGTCCCAGGAAGCCAGGGGCGAGGAAAAGGGGTGCAAAGCTTCAGCGCGGACTGGAGAGAGAACAGCACGGCCGGGACTTCCCCGTGCTCCTTCGGGGCTCGCCCTGCCCGCCTCCCACACGCGGGTGCCCAGACGCAACCCCTAACTCCGCGCCCTCTGACCCTCGACCCCTGCCCTCTCCCTCGGCCAAGCCCTTGCATCCCTGGGATTCTTACACGCGCCGCCCCAGCAACCCGGACCGCGCACCGGGGTCCGCACCGTGCAGCCCAGCCCGCCGGCGCCGCCACCAAAGCGCCGAGCCCGGAGCTGTTGCAGGGGCCGCAGCTGCCGCCACTTCAGCCGCTGCCACCACGGCAGCTGCGCCAGCTCTCCCTTCCACCGCCTACCGTCCCTTCAACCCCGCCGGCCCCGCCCCATTCCTCCTCCGCTGCGGCCTACTGGCTACCTGGGCTGCCATGCTGAGTTCTGATTGGCCAGGCGTCACGTCCTTCCTCAGTTCTCGTTTGCTGCCCAAGCAAGACTGCCTGCCCGCCTCCTTAAAAAGGGGCGGGACTAAGAAGCTCCGCCCTTTCCCACCCGCCCCGCTTTATTCACTCAGCCCAACCCAGAGAAAGTCCCAGGTCTTTCAATTGGCGGAACAGCAGCGAGGCGTTGCTTCTGATTGGTCAGACCTCAAGAGGTGGGGCTCACGGACCAAAACAAGAAATTGAATGGTAAAAAGCAAAGTCAGTCAGACTCCGAGGCCCGCCCCCTGAGACTGACAGGTAACCTAGCAACGCGGGCACCGCCGCTGTAACTGCAGAGAAAGGTGGAACCCCTCGGAACCGGTGAGTAACCGGGGTCCGCCCTGAGGTCTGGGACGCCGAGGAAAGTGGGTTAGGGGCTAGTCCGCGCCCCTCAGCTCCCTGAGGAATAAGTAGCCCCGTCGCCTCGCCGTCCCGGCTCCGGGCCTCGGGCTGGACCTCGCTTTCCACCGCCGCGGGGGCCACAGGGCAGCCCCCTGTGGGCTCTGCCCGCTTCGCGGCCCCACTCCCACCCGAAACGGGGGACCCCGTCGGCTCCCCGTCTTAGCTGGCTTCCCCCGGTCAGACCCGGCGCTGGGGGTGAGCGCGGCTCCGCCCAGCAGCCCGGGGCCTTTGGGGTCGTCTGGGTCCGCACTCGCTCCGGAGTCTGACTCGCATCTCCGTCCTAGAGCGGGGGCTGGCTGTGCACTCGGGCAAGTGTGGAGCCGCAGAGGTTAGCTGTGTGCCAAGCGGAGTAAGCGCTCAGTGACGGGGCTGGCGCCGGGCTGGGCAGCACAGCAGGTGCTCAGCGAGTATTATTATTATTTTTTTCTAAAATACATCCAGCCTTGACTTTTCCCTCTTAACATGGCTCCCAGGGTGTTCTGTTTCCCACCTTAAGTATTTATGAATTCAACAAGTGTTAACCAAGTGCCTGCCGTGGTACTGCGGTCAGAGGGATAAGCAGAATGACCGGCACTCCTGCCCGCTGGGAGCGTGTGGCCTAGGATGGGAGACAGTCACGGGAGAAATAATCCACTGGCAAGTGTGAAATTACACCCCAGGGGACTTCCAGAAGGTGGGGTGGAGGCAGGAGAGGGGGGTGGTGCGGCACGGGCAGAGTTACAGTCTGGGCGGTGAAGACGGTTCTGGGGATGGAAGCGTGTGAGTGGGGGTGTAACGGCCTTCAAGGTTACTAAAATAAAGGGCAGGGTTTGGAGCAGTGGGGGAGAAGCCCCCGGAGTCGCCTGCGTCCCTTGTCAGGACGCCTGCTCCCTGCTAGTGCACATCTCAGGAGGCAGCAGGTGACGGTGCCGGTGTTTGGTTCCTGACACCCACCTGGGAGACCTGGGTGCAGTTCTGGGCTCCTGGCTTCAGCCTGACCCAGCTGTGTTCAGTGTGGGCATGGGGAGCGAACTAGGAGATGGAAGGAATCTCTCTCTCCCTCTCTCTCTCTCTCTCTCTCTTTTCAAATACAATGGAAAAAAAGATAACATTTATGTTTATTTTATCACAATTTTATCAAGATTTGTTTTTATTTATTTGAAGGGCAGAGTAACAGAGAGAGGGGAAGAGACAGAGGAAAAAGGTCTTCCGTCGGCTGGTTCACTTTCCAAATGGCCTCATCAGCTGGAGCAGGGCCAGGCTGAAGCCAGGAGCCTGGAACCCCATCTGGGTCTCCCAGGTGGGCGGCAGAGGCCCAAGCACTCGAGGCGTCTTCCGCTGCTCTCCCAATCACATTAGCAGGAAATGGAAAGACAAATTGTGGATGTCCCATGCGATGCTCTTAAGCGATCAAATACGGAAAACGGGCTACAGTGCGGGTGAACCTCAAAAACTGTGTGCTCTTCAGGATTTCTCAATCTCAGCCCTACTGACATTTGGGACAGATAATTGTCTCTTTTGAGGCACTGTCTTGCAAACTGTAGGATGCTTAGCAGTGTCTCTGGCCCCTACCCCCTGGATACCAGCAGTACCCTCTCCAAGGTGTGGAAAGCAAACGTACTCTGGATTATTTCCAGATACCCCCTGGAACATAAAATCACTCCTGGTTCAAAACCATTGTGCTAAGCAAAAAGCCACAAAAGATTCCATACCATATGACTTCACTTATATAGAATAGCCAGATAAATGAAGTGTGGGTGGCACCAGACATTGCAAATTAGTTCATGGGAATTGGGGGAGTGAGGGGAATGTTCTAAAGCTGATTCGTAGGGATGTGGCATAACTGTAAGTCTGCACTGTCCCCTTGCAGTGGGTAGATTAGACCTCAACAGGTGTGTGCCATAAATATGATGCAAGGAACGGGCAGAGGGTTTGCAGGGCTTGGCGTGTGCTCTCTGTCCTCGGCTGCGGAGGAGCTGCCATTGAGCCGAGACCTAAGGAGTGAGAAGTTCCCAGTCTGGGCCTGGGGATCGGTCTCTGGTCAAAGGAACATCAAATGTGGAGGTCCTGGAGCCAGGGCGGTCAGTCGAAGCCAGAGTGGCCACAGCTCAGGGGCTGTGAGCGGCAGACTTTGAGACAGGCGGCTTCTCCTCGCTCAGCCCCTACTCCTGTTCCCCCCTCCACACCATCTCACTGGCACCCACACCACCAAAGTAGGCCTCCGCCTGAACTCTGTCCTCTCCCTCATCCCACGGACTTTACCTACCCTGTGCATCTCTGTCTGGCCACTGCCTTGTCCCCGATGAGGCCACCCGCATCTCCATGGACGACCGTGACAAGCTACACCGTGACAAGCACCTGCCATGCTCCCCTCCCCCGCCACACACACTCTCTCTCAAGCTACAAAGCTGCCCATGTCATTGCTTCAAACCCCTCTGGGACCTGTCACTTCCCTCTCCGAGCAGTGAGGGGAACTATGATGGCTAAATGTCCTAAGTCGGTCTAATTAGGGGGCCTGCTTTATTTGTGAGCCCACCCACAAGGTGCTCGAGAGGACGGGGAAATCCCAGCCAGGCCAGGCCAGGTCAAAAGGCCACGTGGTGGAAGTGGGACACAGTTAAGAGAGCGAGCAGTGTGCGTGCTGCGGTCGCCGTTCTGCTCCGTCTCGTCTGAACGGAGAAAGTACACGGTGTGCATCGGGCTCGCTGTGCCCGTCCCTGGGCTGCACTCGCACCAGCCCGTGACCCAGGACAGCAGGCACCGCGGCTGTGCCCACGGCCTCCAGGCTGGACTGGCTGCCCGGAGCATCCCAGACCGGGCTCTGGCTCCGGGCAGGGCCTTCCCTCGGGAACGTATTCCAGACCTACTCAGACCGTGGGCTTAGCCTGGGGTTCACGTTCGGTCCCACTGAAACATTAGAGGTGAGGAAAAGTAAATTAAAGGGCTGAGTCCCTCCCCCTGTGCCGCTGCCGAACTCCCAGGTGCAGCCTTTGTGCCCAGGGCAGGGAGGCCGCTGCTCCCCGACTGATGTGTCAACATGTAATAATAACCACTCCCCTTTGAAGGCGGCTTTGAACTCTCCAAGGGCTTTCCCAACTGTGAAGTTATCCCGCCTCTGCCCAGCCCCCTTTTCCCCTTTTGATGTGGGCTAGGACGGGCGCATCCCCCATTGCCAGAGAGATAAGGGACTTGGCCGGAGTTAGCCCATGAGGGGACAGTCATGCGCCCTGGACTGCTAGCACCCAGCTGGGGAAGCTGATCTTGAGGCTGTAACTGACAGAGACTTGGGGTGGCAGAGATACCAGCTCGCTGGGTGGGGCCATGCTGGGCCTGGACAAGCCTGCCTCTGAACAGAGATAGAGCACAGGGCTTGAGGGTGGGGGAGCCAGGAGTTCCACAGATGAGCAAGGCCCTCGTTTCTGGAGCAGTGGGTCTCAGGCTGGGTCAATCCCCCCCCCCCCGCAGTGCCCCAGGACATTTGCTAGGGTCCCTGCGACTGCTCACAGCTGACGAATGCTGCCAGCACCAAGCAAGTGGGCGCCTTGGGCGCTACCAAGCCTGTGACGCCCAGCACGCCCCATCACAAAGAATTATCTGCCGGCAAGTCAGTAGGGCAGAAGCTGAGAAACCCTGTTCTAGACTGCTATCTTCAGACAAAGGCTGGTCACACACACACATGCACACAGAGACACAGACACACATATGGACACAGACATACACACAGATGTACATGGGTGCACAGAGATATACAGACACACACAGATGCACACAGGTGCACACAGACACGACTGATGCACACACAGTTGCACGCATAGACACACCCAGATACACACACACACACACACACACACACACGTCCCTGCTCTTCCCCTTCAGGTCCTAGTTAGTGGAACTGAAAGTAAAAGTGATTAAAACTCAAGAACGTTTTAAATGCAGAAAGTCAAGGAAAAGCGTCTCTTCTGCCCTCAGCCTCCCAATTATGGCTGCAGGTTACATCCCGCAGCCAACCAGGTGCCGTTGCCATGAGGACTTTGAGAAGCAGGGTGGCTTCTCTTCTAACAAGCCAAAGAGGTGCATTTTTCTGCTCAACCCAGCACCCGTGTTTAATGACAAAAGAATACTGCATGCAGTGTATCTGATGTTTCCTGACACCATTTTTAATTTATTCCACCACTCACGAAAGGGTTGCACCCCTGAGGTTTTACTTGTTGAGCTGTTTTAGCCTCACAGAACCTGGAGAGCAGGTGCAGGGATTCCCAAGCCCATCCCTGATGCACCACACACACACACACACACACACGCACACCATCAGCGTCGCCCCCACAGCGCCCATGTCCGGTGGCTGATGAACCTGCCTGGCCGTCGTCATCACCCGAGTCACGGGGCCGCCTGCGGGTTCACTCGCTGTACAGTACATTCTAAGGGTTTGGCGATGTCTAATGCCAACTCGCCACTGTGACGGTCCCATGCCCAGCATCTCCACTGACCCAAACACTCTGTTTTTCCAGTTCATCCCGCCCTGCCTCCCTAACCCTTGGCGACCCCTGATCCTTTTCCTGTCTGCGCAGAGCTGCCTTTGGCGGCGGGCTGTGTATTCAGGTCCTGACGTGCTGTGTGTCTCCCTGGCTGCCTCGCTCCTATCTCAGTGGCAACCAGGACCCCACTGTCGGGCGGTGCCATGGTTTATCCACTCACTGACGGCCCCCGTGGCTGCCTCCGTATGTTGGCGATGATTAGCTCAGCCGCGGTAAGATCTGTGTGCAGGTTTTTGTGTGGACACGACTTCATGTTTCCTGGATCCTGTGGGAAGAGGATGTTTAGTTTTTAAGAAACTGTCAAACCGTCCAGCAATGTGGTCATGCCATTTTTTAAAATATCAATTATCTTTCTTTTTTCAAAGATTTATTTATTTGAAAGGCAGTGTTACATACACACACATACACATACACAGAGAGAGAGAGAGAGAGAGAGAGAGAGATCTTCCATCCGCTGGTTCACTCCCCAACTGGCCGCAACGGCCAGAACTGCACCAATCCAAAGCCAGGAGCCAGGAGCTTCTTCTGGGTCTCCCATGTGGGTGCAGGGGCCCAAGGGATTGGGCCATTTTCTACTGCTTTCCCAGACCACAACAAAGAGCTGGATTGGAAGTGGAGCAGCCAGGTCTTGAACTGGCACTCATATGGGATGCTGGCGCGGCAGGCCAGGACATTATCCCACTGCGCCACAGCGCTGGCCCTCAATTATCTTTTTTTTTTTTTAATTATTTATTTACTTGAAAGGCAGAGTGTGAGAAACAAAGAGAGAGAGAGAGTCTCCCATACAATGGTTCACCTCCCAGTGGCTGCAACAGCCAGAGCTAGGCCAATCTGAAGCCAGGAGCCAGGAGCTGGATTCAGGTCTCCCACGTGGGTGGCAGGGTCCCAAGTACTTAAGCCGTGACTGCTGCCTCCCAGAGTGTATTTTGGGTGGAAGCTGAAATCAGGAGTGGAACTGGTACTGAACACCACATGCTGGGGAGGATGTGGAGTAGGAGCAACTCACGGTCATCGATGATGGCAGTGTAGAATGGCACAACCACGGGGGGCCAGAGCTGTGGCAGAGCAGGTAAAGCCACCACCTACAAACAGTCCAGCATCCTGTATGGGCACCGGTTCGAGTCCCGGCTGCTCTACTTCCAATCCAGCTCTCTGCTATGGCCTTGGAAATCAGTAGAAGATGGCCCAAGTCATTGGGCCCCTGCACCTGCGTGGGAGACCTGGAAGAAGCTCCAGGTTCCTGGCTTCAGATCGGCACAGCTCCAGCCATTGCAGCCATTTGGGGAGTGAACCAGGTGATGGAAGACCTCTCTCTCTCTCTTTCTCTCTCTCTGCCTCTGCCTCTCTAACTCTGCCTTTCAAATAAATAAATAAATTTTTTAAAAAAGAGAGACATATATACAATGTGTAATGTTCAGGGCAGAGTGATTGACATATCCGTTCCCTTGGACATGTGTCACTTGAATGTTGGGAACATTCGAGGTCCTTTCAGCCAGCTATTCTGAAATATACAGCTAACTGTTGCTGACCACAGTCACCTTCCTGCGCTGTAGGACACTGGAGGCCATTTCTCCTCTCTGACTGCACACCCGCGCACCCGCGCACCTGTGCACCTGTGCACCTGTGCCTGTCAACCACCCTCTGCTTCCCCCTTCCCTCGCCTTCCCAATCAAGGCTCATGGTTCTCTTTCATAATTTTTTATTTATTTGTTTTATCTATTTGAAAGGCAGAGAGACAGACACAGAGAGAGAGAGAGAGACAGAGAGAGACAAAGAGAGAGAGAGAGAGTCCACCCCCTCATTCACTCCCCAAATTCCCACCACAGCCAAAGCTGGGAGCCAGGAACGCAGCCCGAGTCTCCCACGTGAGTGGCGGTGACCCAGGCCCTTGAGCCGTCTGCTGCCTCCCAGGGTGCACATCGGCAGAAGCCGGAGCAGGGAATGGAGGCTGGGCTCAGTCCAGGCGCTGGGATACGGAAAATGGGCGTCCGAATGGTGTCTTTTTTTTTTTTTTTTTTTTTTTTGACAGGCAGAGTGGACAGTGAGAGAGAGAGACAGAGAGAAAGGTCTTCCTTTGCCGTTGGTTCACCCTCCAATGGCCGCCGCGGCCGGCACACCGCGCTGATCCGATGGCAGGAGCCAGGTGCTTCTCTTGGTCTCCCATGGGGTGCAGGGCCCAAGCACTTGGACCATCCTCCACTGCACTCCCTGGCCACAGCAGAGAGCTGGCCTGGAAGAGGGGCAACCGGGACAGAATCCGGCGCCCCGACCGGGACTAGAACCTGGTGTGCCGGCGCCACTAGGTGGAGGATTAGCCTATTGAGCCATGGCGCCGGCCCCGAATGGTGTCTTAACTGCTGCCCCGAATGCCGGCCCCCCATGTCTACTTCAGAGATGAGGAAATGAAGGCCCATAAGGTCAGGTTAGCCGGCCTGGGGCTGCAGCTGCACCAGCGGCCTGGGAAGGTTTCTCATCGCAGCCAGCAACCTCGAAGTGTGTCCACAGGAGCGCATTCCCTCCCGACCTCAACTGTTCTCCCGTCTCCAAAGCAGCCAATCACACGGGGCCATGGCCACGGAGCCACCACCGCAGCCACAGGCAGAAGCTGTCCGCCGGGGAACCTCTGCAAACCAGAGCCTGGGTTCCCAGAGAGCACAGGGGAGCATGGGGGGAGTAGCTCAAGATGGGGGGAGCAAGAAACCCCACACAGTCTGAAAAAGAAACAGCTTCATGAGATTTATTCTAAAAATCCAAGCACTTCTCACAGGGGTGGGGGAAGGCAATCGGCCAAACGTTGGTGCACAGTTTCCTCTATTAAAGTGCGGCAGTGGGCTGGTGCCGTGGCTCACTTGGTTAATCCTCTGCCTGTGGCACCGGCATCTCATAAGGGCGCCGGATTCTGTCCCGGTTGCCCCTCTTCCAGGCCAGCTCTCTGCTGTGGCCCGGGAGTGCAGTGGAGAATGGCCCAAGTGCTTGGGCCCTGCACCCCATGGGAGACCAGGAGGAAGCACCTGGCTCCTGGCTTTGGATCGGCACAGTGCCAGCCGTGGTGGTCATTTGAGGGGTGAACCAACAGAAGGAAGACCTTTCTCTCTGTCTCTCTGTCTCCCACTGTCTAACTCTGCCTGTCAAAACAAAAAACAAAAACAAGACCCACGGCAGTATCGTCTAGTTCTAACTCAGGAGCTGCGATGTTTTGTTACTGTGAAATACCATTTTCCTCGACCACCATTTAGCCTGGTGGCTAAGATGCCCACATCCCACATCAGAGGGCCTGGGTCAGCCCCCAGTCCCGCTGCTGACTCCAGCTTCTGCAGGGTCTTAGTCCACCCGAACGAGGATGCGTCTGGGGAGAGGTAAGTGCGCGCTCGCCCGTTCCCCAGCCTCCCTGGATCCTGGAGATGGTCAGACACAGCGGGGAGTCAAGTCAGGCAAGAACTCGTTTATTGCACACATAGCAAAGCCTTTTAAAGCACCAAACCACAGGACTGTTGAGGCATTTACGGGGAGATTTTTTACAGGACCAACCATATGTCTATACACTTGTCATTAGTTGTTGTCACCTCCCCTGATGTTGCGTGGCCGATCAGCTTTGGTGGTTAACAACCTTGGGTTCCGCCCACCTTACTTCCTTTGGGCACCATCTTTGAATGACCTCGTGTGCCTAATTTCCCCACAAGCTTCCTGCGAAGGCAGACCCTGGGAGGTGGCCGTGGTGGCTCAGGGAACTGGGTTCCTCCGCCCGCGTGGGAGACCTCTGTTGCATTCCCAGCTCTTGGCTTTGGCCTCCACCCAGCCTTGCTCCAGCCTCGGCTTTGTAGGCATTTGGCGTTCAGAGTGGGAGACAGGATCTCTCTCTCTCTCTCTCTCTCTCTCTCCTAATTTTTTTAAAATTATCTTAAGCCTCCATTCTCCTACTGTGCCAGCAACTCCCTGTAAGGAAGCAGGCCTGTTAGTAAGCTGAGTTTGCCCTCTCCATTTATTTGGTGATTTATTTGACACGGTAGCTACGCCATCACTTGGGACACCCTCATCCCATATCCGAGTGCCTTTTTGAGTTCTGGCTTTCTCTCCATCCCAGCTTCCTGCTAGTGCACACTCTGGGAGGCAGCGGGTGATGACTGAAGTACTTGGGTCCCTGCACCTGCATGGGAGACCCGAAAGAAGACCTTCATGTGGGAGACCTGGATGGAGTTCCCAGTTCCTGGCTTTGGCCTGGCCCATCCCTGGCTTTTGTGGGCATTTGGGGAGTGAACCAGCAGATGAGAACTCTGTCCATCTGACTGTTTCTCATTCTCATTCATTTGAAAGGCAGAGTTACAGAGACAGAGATATCTTCCATCCACTGGTTCACTCCCCAGATAACCGTAATGGGCCAGGGCTGGGCCAGGCCAAAGCCAGGAGCCAGGATCTTCATCTGGGTCTCCGATGCAGGTGCAGGGGCCCAAGCACTTAGGCCATCTTCTGCTGCTTTCCCAGGCCATAGCAGAGAGCTGGATTGCAAATGTAGTAGCCAGGACTTGAACTGGTGCCCACATGGGATGCCGGTGTCAGAGGCAGTGGCTTAACCTGCTGTGCCACATCAGCCCCATCCTCTCTCTCTCTCTCTGCCTTTCAAATAAACTTTTTTTTTATTATTTATTTATTTTTATTTATTTATTTTTTGACAGGCAGAGTGCAGAGTGGACAGTGAGAGAGAGAGACAGAGAGAAAGGTCTTCCTTTTGCCGTTGGTTCACCCTCCAATGGCCGCCGTGCTACGGCCGGCGCACCACGCTGATCCGATGGCAGGAGCCAGGTGCTTCTCCTGGTCTCCCATGGGGTGCAGGGCCCAAGCACCTGGGCCATCCTCCACTGCACTCCCTGGCCACAGCAGAGAGCTGGCCTGGAAGAGGGGCAACCAGGACAGAATCCGGCACCCCAACCGGGACTAGAACCCGGTGTGCCGGTGCCGCAAGGTGGAGGATTAGCCTAGTGAGCCGCGGCGCCGGCCTCTGCCTTTCAAATAAATAAAAATCATTAAAAACAACAACAACAAAAAAACTAGGCGTGTGGATTGCAGGATTAAAGAATCTTCCCAAGGCTAGAAAGAAAATTTCTGCTGCTTCAAAGGGAAACCTCTGACCATTTACTCAACAAGGGGCAACAGAATCCAGCCGAGCAGCGAGGACTCCCTCACCCACTGCAGACGCCTGTGAGTCGTCAGCGGAACATCAGGGTGAGGGAGAGGTGGTGGCAGTGGGGCCTGAAGACTGGCGGTGGGTGGGGGCTGCACCTCTCAGAAACATGGCTGACACCCACGTTCCAGACCCAGACAGAATTCCGGGCTCCTGACTTTGGCCTGGGCCAGCCTCTGCCATTGTAGCCATTTAGGGAGTGAACTAGCAGATGGAAGATCTCTCTCCTCTTTTCTCTCTCTGTCACTCTGCCTTTCAAATAAATAAACACATCTTTTAAAAAAAAGAAAGAAATATGGCTGAACATGAGAATTATGTGTAAAATCAGCTGTGCAAATTCTGAGTCTGCAACTTGATTTAATCCAATCTGCAACTGTGCAGGAATTGCAAATGTTTCCTGAGGGTAGAAATTCCAAGCAGAAACCACGAGCCCTGGCGCCGGTGCGGTGGTGCAGCAGGTTAAGCTGCTGCCTGCAGTGGGCTCCAACTGCTCCACTTCTGGTCCAGCTCCCTGCCAATGCCCCTGGGAACGTAGTGGGAGACGGCCCAAGTGCTTGGGCCCCTGCACCTGCCTCCTGGCTTTGGCCTGGCCTATCCCTGGCTGTTGCAGCCATCTGGAGAGTAAACCAGCAGATGGAAGACCTCTCTCTCTCTCTGCCTCTGCCTCTCTGTAGCTCTGCCTTTCAAATAAATAAATCAATCTTAAAACAAAACCAAATGCAAACCACGAGCTCATCTCACATGAAAGCTCGCCTTTACTGTGCTACTGCCAACCAACCCTTCCTTCTTAGTTTTCTCAGTCCAATCTGAGAGCTGACAGATCACGGAAAGACAGAGAAATGGGCTAGGAAGGCAAAACTCTCCAGTGTAGCTAGAAATCACAAGGGAAGAGTTCAGTGATCTCGCAATACATGTGCTGTGACCTCTCAGTGGGAGGTGTGTCTTGGCACTTGGTTAATAATACGTTCCAAAATAATGAATGGCTGACTCATCAGAATAATGAGAGGTGATTCAGGCTTTTCCTAAAGTGATTTAGTCATTATCACTCACTTGCATTTTGAGAAGCTTTTTTTTTTTAAGTGAGGAGAAAGGAATGGGTGACAGTTCGACCGCTATAAACCCTACGTGGTCCTGGGTTGTGTCCACGGGAGTGCGACCCTGTGTGCTCTCTGCACGGCAGCAGGAAGAAAGGTCAACTCCAGTGAGGTGGAATCGGCTTGGTTCTGGCCCTGCCTACCCTATAGGCATGTGGCTTCGGTACCTATTGCCGCGTACCAAACAGCTGCAAAATACAGTGGCTCCATACAACTTGCTTAGGGTTCCATCTGTTCCATGGAATTCCAATCAGGAATTTGGGCAAAGTTTTGGCCAGGTGGTTCTTCTGTTCCCGGGAGCATTGGCTGGATCCCTCAGCTGCGTTCGCCTGGTGTCTGGGAGGCCCAGGAAGGCTTTCCTCCTCACAGGTCCGCTTCCTCAGCCTCCTCCACATGGCCTTTCTCTCCATGTGGCCGCTCTGGGACTCTCCCCTGCAGGGTGTGGATGTCGTCCATGGAGTCCCGTTCCAGAGGGAGCAACACAAGCAGTGAAGATGCAAGGAGGCTGCAGACACCTTCAAGTCTGGTCTTAAAAGTCCCGCAGCCGGGGCCAGTGCCATGGCATAGTGGGCTAAGCCTCCGCCTACAACGCTGGCATCCCATAGTGGCGCTGGTTCTAATCCCAGCCCCTTCCCTTCTGATCCAGCTCTCTGCTGTGGCCTGGGAAATCAGTAGAAGATGGCTCAGGCTCTTCCTGCACCCACGTGGGAAACCCAGAAGAAGCTCCTGGCTCCTGGCTTCTGATGGGCGCAGCTCTGGCTGTTGCAGTCATCTGGGGAGTGAACCAGCAGAGGGAAGACCTCTCTCTCTCTCTCTCTCTCTCTCTCTCTCTCTCTGCCTTTCTGTAATTCTGCCTTTCAAGTAAATAAATAAATCTTAAAAGAAAGAAAGAAAACGTCCCACAACCTTGGAGCCAGCATTGTGGCTTAGCAGGTAACGCTGCTGCCTACAGTGCTGGCATCCCATATAGGTGCCAGCTCAAATGCCAGTTGTTGCACTTCTACCCCATTCACTGCTAATGGCCTAGGAAAAGCAGAATGGCCCAAGTGTTTGGGCCCCTCCACCCATGTGGGAGACCAAGATGAAGCTCCTGACTTCAGACTGGCCCAATTCTAGCTGTTACAGCCATCTGGGGAGTGAACCCAGATGGATGGAAGCTCTCTGGCACGTGCACTCTCTGTGTAACTTTTTTTTTCTTAAAAAAATATTTATTTATTTATTTGAAAGGCAGAGTTATGGAGAGGCAGAGAGAGACAGAGAGAGAGAGGTCTTCCACCTGCTGGTTCACTCCCCAACTGGCCACAATGGCTGGAGCTGAGCCGATCCTAAGCCAGGAACTAGGAGCTCCTTCCGGGTCTCCCATACAGGTGCAGGGGCCCAAGGACTTGGACTGTCTTCCACTGCTTTCCCAGGCCATAGCAGAGAGCTGGATCAGAAGTGGAGCAGCCGGGACTAGAACCGGCAATAACCCCCCACCCTCGCCCACGCCACAACACCAATCCCTAAATACATCTTTTTGTCCAAAAGTTTCACAGCTTTACTTATGTAACATTCTGTTGGCTAAAACAGGTCATGGGGTCTTCTGAGGTTCAAGGGAGGGAAAAATAGATTCGACCTCCTCCACTCCGAGCCACCAAGGCTGGCGGCAAGCCTGGCCCCATCATGGTGCCAGCAATATTCCCGAGCTCCTGGTTCCCTCCCAGCATTGCCAGAGGCCCTGCTGTATGTATATGCACAGGTGGGGGTGTGTATATAGCATACGCAGCTGTGACATCCATACGAGGACACATAGTTGTCGTTGCTACACATCTACGTATGCACTTGCGAATGTGCGCATACACCTATAACAGGCGTGAACTCATAGTCACCTTTGTAGTTGTCAAGTAGATGGAATGCTATAGGCACTGAGTCTTGAACAAGTCTCTTCCCCAGGTCTCTACTTGATGGGATTTATTGAAACCAGACAAACAAAAATTCATTTTATGTTCACCATGAAAGTCAGTCTTCAAACTGAGACTGGGTAGAGTGAAGGTTCTGGGTGCAGCTCCTGAGTCACATTGCAAGAAGAAGGCATGGGATGGAAGACACTGTCAGAGAGCATCCTCCCATAGCAGGGTCATTTAAAACCTTGCAGAACTTTCCTCTCTTGGCTTGTAAAATCCAGCAGATGCCACCTAGCTATCAGACTGGAGAGTGATGAAAAGATAACCGCACTCCCTCTAGTGGCACAGGGGCTAAAATACGAATAATAAAGAGAAACGAAATCCTCTATGGAAGGTATCACAACCAGAGAGGGTCCCCAATATTTTTTTTCTGTTGCTGCAAATTTAGAAAGATTTATTGCATATAGGAGAAGTTTAAGCTAGAGTCAGAAGCTCAATCCACGTCTCCCACACTAGTGGCAGGGATCCAACTACTTGCTGCCTCCCGGGGTGTAGGTTAGCAGGAAGCTGCACTGGAAGCAGAGCCAGGACTTAGACCAGGCACTCTGATATGTGATGTTAGTATCTCAAGAGCATCTTACCTGCTATGCTAAAACCTGCCCCCTTTTTAAATTTTCTTTACAAAAAAATTGTTATGGTAAAATATAGAGTGCAATTCAGTAACATTAATTATGCGCCGATGTTGTGCAACCATCACAACTATTTATTTCCAAGACTTTTTCATCACCCGCAACAGAAACTCTGTATCTGTTAAGCAGTAACTCTTAATCCTTCCTTCCCCAGGCTCGGGGTAACCCTCCCATCATCCACTTCCTCTGTGGGTTTGCTTCTTCTAGATACTTTGTATAACTGGAATCCTACAGTGGTTGTCCCTTTGGGTTTGACTGGTTTCACTCAGCCTAATGTTTTTGAGGTTCATCCATGCTATAGCATCTATCAATATTCCTTCATAAGGTTGATGAATATTCACTCTGTGAACATGAATACACCTTGTGTTTGTCCATCTGTGGATGGACACTTGGTTTATGTGTCCCTCCTGGTCACTGGGACTCGCGCTTCAGTGCCGCTGGAGTGCGACTCTGTTCAATTCTTATTCTTCCGGGTGTATACCTAGGTGTGGAATTCCTGGGTCTTATGCTAATTGTATGCATAGTTTTTTGAGGGACCACCAAACTGTTCTCCCTAGCAACTGTACCCATTTACCTTCCACCAGTAATATATGAGGGAGTTTCACAGGTCTTCATCAGTACTTATTTCCTTTTTTTAAACTTACAGCCACTGAGTGGTATCTTATTAAGGGGTATCTCCCTGTGGTTCTGATCTTGCATTCCCCTAGTGACTCTTGGTGCTGAGCATCTTTTCATGTGCCTATTGGCTAGTTGTATATATTCTTTAGATCTATGCCTATTCACGTTTTTTGTTTGCTCTTTAATTGAGTTGTTTGTTGTTTAATTTTAGGAGTTCTTTACATATCTTGGGTATCATGACCTTATCATATATTTGAGAGGAAAAAAAATACTTGATGTACAAATATTTTCTGCTATTCCATAGGTTCTCTGTGCTTTTTTAAGGTTTTATTTATGTATTTTATTTGAAAAGTTAAGTGACGTAGAGAGAGAAAGAGAGAAAAGAGAGCGCGTGCGCACATGTGCACAAATGAGAGAGATCTTTTACCCTTTGGTTGGCTCCACAAATGGCTGCAGGTGTGGGCCAGGCTCAAGCCAGGAACCAGGAACAAGCCAAGATCCAGGAACACAATCCTAATCTCCCACATAGGTGGCGAGGGTCCAAATACTTGAGCCATCTTCTGCTGCCTTCCCAGGAGCATTAGCAGGAAGCTGGATCAGAAGCAGAGTAGCTGGGACTTGAACCAGTGCTCCAACATGGGATGCCTGTGTGCCATGTGATGGCTTAACCCACTGCACCAGTGCTGGCCCCATCGTTTTGCTTTCTCAATAATGTCCTTTAATGCAGAAAAGTTTTCAATTTTGAAGTCCAGCTTATTTTTTTCTTTTATTGCTCATACTTTTGGAGTCATATCTAAGAATCCCATTTCCATGCTCGAAGATCATGAAGAATTACCCCTGCAATTTCCTCTAAGAGCTTTCTGATCCGTTGGTATTATTTTTAAAGGTCTCCTTGTCCCGTCTTCCCACCAGTGTTAAACCAGGGCGGTGCCCAGTTGCTGCACTACCTTAGAGCCTCCGCAGATTCTGGCAGGCTTTCTCTTGCCCCTGAGCCTCCGCTGCTCTGAGCCACCAAGGCTGGCGGCAAGCCTTGCCCCATCATGGTGCCAGCAATATTCCCGAGCTCCTGGTTCCCTCCCAGCATTGCCAGAGGCCCTGCTGTATGCATATGCACAGGTGGGGGTGTGTATATAGCATACGCAGCTGTGACATCCATACGAGGACACATAGTTGTCGTTGCTACACATCTACGTATGCACTCGCGAATGTGTGCATACACCTATAACAGACGTGAACTCATAGTCACCTTTGTAGTTGTCAAGTAGATTGAATGCTATAGGCACTGAGTCTTGAACAAGTCTCTTCCCCAGGTCTCTACTTGATGGGATTTATTGAAACCAGACAAACAAAAATTCATTTTATGTTCACCATGAAAGTCAGTCTTCTGACTGACTTTCTGAGACTGGGTAGAGTGAGGGTTCTGGGTGCAGCTCCTGAGACTGCTGGGGCTGGGATCCCAGAGCTGTCGTTTATTGGCTGTAAACTAGAATCATCTGATCTCTCCCTCTGACTGACTTCTGAGACTGGGTAGAGTGAGGGTTCTGGGTGCAGCTCCTGAGACTGCTGGGGCTGGGATCCCAGAGCTGTCGTTTATTGGCTGTAAACTAGAATCATCTGATCTCTCCCTCTCTCTCTCTCTCTCTCCCTCTCTCTCTCTCCCCGCCCCCCCTTCCTGCCTCTCCTCTTCTGCAAACTGGAGGTAATAACAGCACCTTCCCTTGGGGCTGTGAGGGTAAAGGGATGCGTCCCTAGGAAGCACTGAGAACACACCTCCCCAGGACTCAGCTAAGCCTGAGATGGCACTGGCTGGGAATGGGTTCGGTTCCCAGCTCTCGCCCCTGACTCCAGTTTCCTGCTAACACAGATCCCGGAAGGCAGCAGTGATGGCTCAAGTAACCGGGCTCCCACCGCCCACGTGGAGGACCTAGACTGAGTTCCTGGCTCCTGGCTTCAGCCCGGCCCAGACTGGGCTGACATTGGCATTTGGGGAGAGAACCAGTGACGGGGAGCTCTTTCTCTGTCTCTCAAACGATTAATACAAAGAATCTCAATGGCGTTCCTTAAAATGAGATCCATACCCCACACTTGTTTATCTGACTTCCCCGCACCCAGGGTTGAATTTGTACAGTCTTTGTGTTGGATTTTCTTCTTTTTCTCTCCAAGGGAAAAAATACATATAATTTAGCTCAAACCTTTTTTTAAAATGTTCTGAGAGTGGAAAGTAATAAAATATCGAGCAAGCCTATTTGAATGAAGACAAGGTGTAATTTGCATGATAAAGATATATTTCCATTTATAAAGTTCATCAGCAAAATTAATGACAAATAAGGGGAAGATCTAATTAAAGTTCCCCATCCATTAACAATCCCACTTCACTCTCAGGGCAGGAATTGTAAAAGGAGAGGCTTGAGTTGGAAATGATTTAAATATTAAGGCTGGTGGCATTAAAAGGGACATGAAGTGATCATATTAGAATTCGAGGAGAAGATTCTCCCGTGATTTTGGCCATCAGAGTCAGGCATATTCCCCCCTCCCCACCCTCGTTCCACGGGCTTTTTCTTGTTCACCCAAATGAGCTGTCAAGAGCTGACGGGCGTCGTCATAATCTAAGAAAACAAGTTTGCCCTTTAAAGCAAAAGAGGTAATTTGGCTGAAAGCAAATTGGAAGTATTTCCTACGGCGTTGCATTTCCAGCCGCAGCCTCTGCAGTATTCGGGCATTTTGATTTATGCCTGCGAGCTCTGGGGGACGCTGGGGAGAGGGGCGTTCATTAAATACTTTGTTCACATCCTTGCACGGCCAGGGGGCAAGGATCTTTCATCCTCAGAGGGGCCAAGGCGGCTCCGCAGCTGGCCCTGGAACTATTTTCAGCGAAGACCTTGGAGGAAGTCAGGAGCCTGACTGGGGAGCGGGCAGGGAGGTGTGAAATGATGGCCTCCATCCTCAGTCTCAGCTGCCCACGAGGCTTCCGAGTTGGGGTCCATTTGCCCCATCAGGGACTGGGCACCCTTCGCGGCTGACCTGGCCAGCCTTTCCGGTTTGTTTTCCGTCGTTTCCCGTGCTTTGGGCTCCCTCTCTTACTCTCGTTTGGTGAATGTAGCTTCCCCAGCTTCAGCTCTCCCTGCTTTCTCCATCTCTCTGATGGTGTCTCCATCACCGCCTCTCCCCGGAGGCCCTCTGCTCGTGGGTTGTCAGATGGCTGTGATGCATTGTCAGCTCGGGTTCCTTGGTTGCAAGTAATGGAAACTGATGCTGGCTAAGTAGACGGTAAAGGCAAAGCTGCCAGGTGGGCCTCAGGACCACAGCCAAGGGAGTCCTAGCTGTCGGGTGGAGAGATGGAGATGGAGATGGAGAGAAAGAGAGAGAGAGGGATCGGCCTTCCATCTGCTGGTTCACTCCCCACATGCCCACAACAGCCAGGCCAAAACCAGGAGAGCCTGGACTCCATCTGGGTCTCCCACATGGGTGGCAGGAACACAAGTCCTTGGGCTGTCATCTGCTGCCTCTCCGGGTCTGCATTAGCAGGAAGCAGAAATTAGAAACTGAGCTTGGCTGGTGCTGTGGCTCAATAGGCTAATCCTCTGCCTGTGCGCTGGCACACCAGGTTCTAGTCCCGGTCGGGGCGCTGGATTCTGTCCCGGTTGCCCCTCTTCCAGGCCAGCTCTCTGCTGTGGCCCGGGAAGGCAGTGGAGGATGGCCCAAGTGCTTGGGCCCTGCACCCCATGGGAGACCAGGAAAAGCACCTGGCTCCTCCCATCGGATCAGCGCGGTGCGCCGGCCTGAGTGCACCAACCGTGGCGGCCATTGGAGAGTGAACCAACGGCAAAGGAAGACCTTTCTCTCTGTCTCTCTCTCTCTCTCTCTCTCTCTCTCACTGTCCACTCTGCCTGTCAAAAATATTCAAAAAAAAAAAACTGAGCTGGAAATCAAACCCAGATGCTCCCACATGGCGTGCACACGTCCCAGCCAGCGTCTTAATGGCAAGTGCCCACCCTGAAACAGGTTTTGTTTTGTAAGAAATGTAAGTTTCTAGAAAAGTTGCAAAGATAGCATAGAGAATTCCCGTATGACTTTCATTCAGCTCCCGCTAATGTTAACAATGTAAATAACCACAATTTGTCAGAGCTGAAATTAACATTGGCACTGTTCTGTCAACTACAGACTTTCTACTAATGTTCTCTTGTCTTCCAAGATCTCTTCCAGTCGCCTGAAGTCAAGCACGTCTTCCACCCACCACGTCCTCTTGATTCTTCAAAATCTTCCTGGGGGTGGGCACACCCAGGAAATGACACTGCATTGACGAAGCCACTTTTTTTACAACTGCGTTTTGAAGTCATTGTTCACCCCCACCTCCCTGGTTTTTAAGAGTGACCTTGCTGGTCTGGGTCCTCCACACGCTCTCTCTGCAGCCTGCTCTGTGTCTTGGGCTGCTGACCCCTGCAGGCTGCCCTGGCCTGTCGGTCTCCCACTAGCCAACAGGCACGGGTATTAGTCTGGAGGGTGGGCGGAAGGGAGAAACCAGTTTCTTCTCCGCCCCCTGCTTTGGGCTGCGTTTCCAGCAGTGGTTCTAACTCCCCTGGGTGTTGATGGTTTGACCTTGCCTGGGGTGACTCTGGCCACCAGGCTTACCACTCGTCCTCACAGCTCCACTTCCCCCCGAGCTGACCTCTCAACTCTCCTGCGACCAGAGTGAACGGTGTATCGAAATCCTTAGAGTGGCCCTCCTGACACTGTCACAGAGCTGGAAACTGGTGTGGTCCAAGGCTCTGTGCACCAGGGGCAGAGCACCAAGATGAGCTCCCACTGCCAGCAGCTGTGGCTGCAGCAGCCACCCTGGCCACAGATGTCAGTGCAGCTGTGACACCCACTCCCTCCTTTGCAGGGTCGCCTGGGACAGCAGGAGCCTGCAGTCTCCATCGCTGAGGACAAAGACGGCCACTCGCAGAAATGGCTTCAGAGGTCCTCACCGTGGAGCCTCTCTACCATGGCCCTGACATCAACAGAATACCACTAAGGTCACAGCCAGCCCCAAAGCCAGCCAACCCGCCCAAACCCCTGGTCCCCTCCAAGTCCAAACTCACGACCATCGAGGCCAAGAGGATCATGTCCGTCCTGGATGAGACCATCTACAAGGTGGAGCTGGTGACCCTGCTGTCGTACGTGGCGTCCAACCCGGAGGCCATGGAGGGGATGCTGGGCGAGGGCATCATGACAGCAATACGACAGCACGAGGACCTCTGCGAGCTCTTGCTGGAGACCACCCATCGCCTGCAGGAGCGGGAGAGGCAGCTGCAGGAGGAGGAAGAGACCGAGGAGGAGGGGTGGGTCCGGGACCGCCGCTTCTCCCTGAGGCTGCAGAAGGCCAGCCTCCTGCCGCTGATGCAGCAGGTCCGAGACTCGACCAAGGACAGCCTGAGGCTGCTGCTCGGCAGCCCCCAGGCCTCCAGCTTCCTGCAGATGCAGACGCAGGGCAGAAGCGCAGAGGCCCAGAGCTTCATCGACAGCCTCATCGAACTGCGCGGCTTCCTGTTTGAGAAGTTGCTCACTAGCCCCATGGAAGCCAGGGAGAAAGCCCAGTTCATACAGGACGTCAGCCGGCGAAACAGGAGGAACCAGGAGATGATCGATATTCTAGAAAACGAGCTGGCAGTGGGGATGAAGAGGAGGAAGGCAGAGGTATTGTCCCCAGAACCGGGCGTGGCACAGAGGGAGCCACGCCCGGTGGCCCCGATCTTTCCACAGCTGGGTTTTCCCTCCGTGATTTAAACGGCTTTTTCCCATTCGTTTGCTCCACAAAGATTGTTTTGGGCACATACTCGTGGCGTGTCTTTTAATTAAGCCCATAGAGTTGCAGCCTTGTGGAGTTCACAGCCGAGAAGACAGGTACTGAAAGGACTCATTTAATTACAGTTTTGAGAAGTACAGTGAAGGGTAAGTACAGGGTGCTATAAGGGAGTGTCACGAGAGAACTGAACGGAGACAACAAGGGCGGGGAACATGGAAATCAGGACAAGAAGGAGAGGAGAGGGCCAGGTAAGTGAGGTGGGGCAGAGCTCCCAGGCCAGGGGCGGCAGGCTTCACACAGCGTCGGTCACAGCCACTCAGCTCTGCCCTGCTGTGATGGCAAGAAAGCAGCCACAAGCAATGCTCACATGTAGAGGCTGCCTGGGGCTGGCCCTGGCCCCTGTTCCAGGTTCTAGGGAGCCTGTGTGCCCGAGAAGGGAACACCGTGGCTGGATCGCAAACCTCGAGGGCCGGGGAGCCGGAAGGCAGGAATGGAGGTGGCTGGCAAGAGGGAGACAGATCCTCAGGGCTCCCGAGGCTGAACCAAGGAGTTAGTCTGGGTCCTGAGAGCAAGGTGAAGCCATAGAAGAATTTTTAAGAAGACACACGAAGGCATGGCCCCAAGCCCCAAAATCACCACCATTTGCGGTCACACACTATCACACCATCCCTACGTGTTCTCTTTCAGTCTTTATAGAACCCCAGCAAGGTGGCAGTGAGGAAGGATTGGGCTGCTGTCACAGGGGTGCCCGAAACAGGGACTGCCCAGTCCAAAGGGGCGTAGCTTTCTCTCTAGTGATTGCTCTGCGGATTTGCTGGGGCTCTGGGCTGCTTCCATGCCTGGCTTCTCTGCTCCCCGACACACCGTGTGAGACTCCATGCTGTGGGCTGAGATGGCTGCTCTCCCGCTCCCTGTAGTATCCTTGCTGGCTGAGCCAGGGGGAGGGGAAAGAGGAGGAGAGGGCTGGGTCCTGCCCCCAGAAGTTGCATCCAGTATTTCCGCGCACAGTCCTCAGTTCACTGCCAGTAGAGAGGCAGGGACCACATTCCCAGCAAAGGGTTCTGGTCTATGGCCTCCCCAGGGAGGGCAGATCCAGCCAGCACTGCCACAGACGCTTCCATTGCATCCACCATGAGAGGAGAGCGCCAAGGCCGCCTCGGTGTGCAGCAGGTCAGGCACCGCTCACGGACTCTGCTTTAAGGCATTCATCAGGATCCGCTGATCACACTTGTGCGATTACTTGACTGGGTTTGGCTCCCCGACAGACAGACAGGGACCTTGTCTCCGTATTCCTGCCACTGTGTCCCCAGTAAGCCTGGCACCAAAGAGGGCTGTGGCGTGTTTGCAGAGCACAGCGAGGCCAGCCTCCGGACCTGGTCGGAGGGGTTGCCATCTAGGGGCAGGGAAAGGGCTGCTGGTGGCTTTGCTGGTCCCATTTGGTGGTGGAACAGCGTGGGCCTCCAAGTGGCACTGACCCAGGGTCACACTCCACTTTTCCCAGATGGACATGTCTCAGTGTAAACACAGGTGACCACGGTCAGGCGCATGGCGGGGGCTCTGCAAGAGGCGCTCTCCTGCTAACAATACGGTTGCCTGCTGGAAGACCCCAACCCTACGAGATAGGCCCCTCCCCTGCCCGTCGTGTGTGCCCAGGGAGCTCCCATCCTGTGACCCCGTGGGCCCTGCCGTGAGCTGGCCCAGCCCAAGGCTGCCGGCAGGACAGGAACCCAGTGCCACTGGGGTCAGAGGGAGACCAGAGTTCCTGAGAAGGCTTTGGAGCACAAATTTTTTAAAAAAAGATTTATTTATTTTATTTGAAAGGCAGAGTTAGAGAGACACAGAGAGACAGAGAGAGAGAGATTCCATCCACTGGTTTACTCCCCAAATGGCTGCAACGGCTGGAGCTGGGATGGTCCAAAGGCAGGAGCCAGGAGCTTCTTCCAGGTCTCCCACATGGGTGCAGGGGCCCAAGCACTTGGGCCATCTTCTACTGCTTTCCCAGGCCACAGCAGAGAGCTGGATCGGAAGTGGAGCAGCCAGGACTCGAACCGGCAGCCATATGGGATGCAGCACCTGCTAAGCCACAGCGCCAGCACTTGGAGCACATTATAACCCAGCCCCAGCCTGTGCTCCTGTTCCTGCTTTATAATCCACACAGGACGGGGCACAGGCCAGGGCCTGGTCCCTAAGGGACAACCCAGTGGCGATCCCGGCAGCGTGCATTTCTCTCACACCTTCCTGCACTGTGCCACGTGCCGCGTGTCTGCAGCAGGGCCCCTCCCTGCAGTGTCCTGGGCAGGAGGACCATGGCTGTCCCAGAGCTTTCCTGCAGCCTCCCTCTGGCAGACCCACGTGGTTCCCGCGTGCAAGGAACTAGAAGGCGCTGGCCAGGAACGTGGGCTCCGGGTCAGACACGTGTGGCTTCACCCCCAGCCCAGTGGCATGGCCTCAGTGGCATGGCCCCATCAGCGCTCGGGCTGGTCCCGTCCGCTGCTGCAGGGTTGGGGTGGGACTTGGTGAGGTCATCAGGCAGGTGCTCCGGTGCTCCGGGCGACGCTGCAGGACGGACAGAGCCCTGCTTCTCCCTGCCCAGGTGGAGAAGGAGAACTTTGTGATCCAAGAACTGAAAAACCACCTGCACCAGGTGCTCAAGTTCTCGGAGAACAACCTGGCGCGCACCAAGCAGGAAGCGGAGAAGCAGCAGAAGGCGGACGCGCGGGCCTCGCAGGCCAGGCTGGCCAAGATCCAGCAGGACATCCTGCTGCTGCGCACGCAGTTCAACAACCTGGTCATGGAGAACCGCGAGGCGGAGCAGGCGCTGAGGAAGGTGCCCTGGGGAGCGGGGGCGGGGGGCGGCTGGGGAGGAGGGGGCCAGCGAGGCCAGCACACAGGCCGGGGAAGGGCAGCATGCAGGCCAGGGGGATGGTCCTCAGCTTCATGGAACGTGCAGAAAGGGTGGCGCCCACCCATCAGAGGCCCTGTGACCCCTGCGCCCACCCATCAGAGGCCCTGTGACGGCAGTGGAGCAGCCGTGACCTTCCGGTAAACGAGGCAGCTCCCTGCTGGCCTCCATGTTCACAGCTCGAAATGACAGTGACAGAATCAGTCTTCCTGGAAGGTTTCCTTCTTTCTTAATGTATTCGAAGGCAGAGTGACAGGAAGCGAGAGGGAGGGAGCGATCTCCCGTGTGCTGGGTCACTGCCACAGCGGGGAGGGGGGGCAGGGGACCACCCGCGGCTTCCCCGGGCGCATTAGCAGGCGGCACAGGCAGGACTCACGCACAGGCGCTCTGGTGCGGGATGCGGGCGACAAGCAGAGGCGTAGCTACTTGCCACATGCCCACGGATGAATCCCTTTGCAGCCACTGCTGAGAGCATTCATTGACAGAGTAAGTAGGTGGGGAGCCGCACACAGTAGGCGTCCCATAAATACCACTTCCTCATCTGCATCCGTCTTCACATGCGCCAAGACTCAGGCCATGGTTCGTGTCCCGGCTGCTCCACTTCTGATCCAGCTCCCTGCTAGTGGCCCAGGAGAAGCAGTGGAGGACAGCCCGAGTGCTTGGGCCCCTGCACCAGCGTGGGAGACCTGCAGGAAGCTCCTGGCTCCTGGCTTTGGATTGGCACAGCCCTGTCCATTGCAGCTGTCTGGGGAGTGAACTAGTAGATGGAAGGCCTCCCTCTCTCTCTCTCTCTAACTCTGCCTTTCAAATAAATAAATAAATCTATTTAAAAAAAACCCTCCAGGCAGGCCCAGCACACAATCAGCTTCCGTCTCTTTCTTCAGAGGCCACCCTATACCCTTTCTAATACTTGTCCCCAGTCTCATTAGTGTCACAGCTAGAGGCATCTGATGGGAGCCTTTGGCCTCTGCCCTAGAGAGAAGACGTGGCTGCACGTATATACTCTGGGGACAGTTTTTGGGGAGTCACAGGCCTTTTTTTTTTAATTTGTTTACTTGAGGGGTAGAGTTACAGACAGACAGAGGGAAAGACAGAGAGGTCTTCTATCCACCAGTTCATCCCGAAATGGCCACAGCAGCCGGGGCTGTGCTGATCCGAAGCCAGGAGCCAGGAGCTTCCTCTGGGTCTCCCACGCAGGTGCAGGGGCCCAAGGCCTTCTGAAGCCAGCCCACTCACGGTGCCCAAGTGGAAAACTCCTGCTCTGTCAGATTAGGGGCTGAGGTATTTGGTTTAGGTGGGGGAGACGCTCGCTTGGCACCCGGTTAGCCGTTTGGAAGTGACCGATTCCGTGGCTCTCGGGATGCTGTGTCGTGTGGTGCACCCAACCCCTCCTGGTGAAACTCTACACCCATCAGGCAGCGCCTCCTCCCTCACCTCCCCCAGACCCTGGCGACCACCACCTGCTGGCAGCCCCTCTGAACTCATGCTGTCTGGAACCATGCACTGTGCAGCCTTCTGTGACTGGCTTCTCTCCCTAAGCACCGTGCTCTTGGGGTTCACGCGCGCGTCAGTCCCCTTCCTTCTTCATGCTGCATAACCGTCCACTGTATACAGAGGAGCCAATCATTTAGAAACCAGATTAGACCACGCCTCCCCCAAATACCTGAACCCCTGCAGTGGCTCCCTGCCCCTCACACAGAACTCCACAGCCACCTTCCACTGGCATCCCCCGGCCGGCCACACAGCCCTCGCTCCGACCTCACAGGGACCACTCCCCTGCTGGCCACTCCATTCCAGCCACTCGGCTCCATTTCTGGTCTTTAAACACAAGTTTTTCCCACCTGCTGTCTCCTCTGCCTAAATATTCTGGAGCCAGACTACCGGCTTCAAACCCAGGCTCTGCCACCCATTAGCTCTATCTGAGAAGTGAGTTAGCGGGGCTGGCCTTGTGGCATAATGGGTTAAGACATGGCCGGCAATGCCAGCATCTCCTATGGGAACTGGTTCAAGTCCTGGCTGCTCCACTTCCAATCCAGCTGCCTGCTACTGCACTGGGGAAAGCAGCAGCAGATGGCTTGAGTGCTTGGGCCCCTGCCACCCATGTGGGAGACCTGGATGGAGTTCCTGACTCCTGGCTTTGGCCTGGCCTAGCCTCAGCGGTTGTGGACATTTGGGGAGTGAACCAGTGGATGGAAGATCTCTCTATCTCTCCCTCTCTCTTTGTAATTCTGCATTTCAGTAAATCAATTTAAAAAAAGAAGTGAGTTAGCATGTGGGAGCCTCTGTTTGCTCATTTGGAAGGGAGAAAAGAAACCTCCTTTGCAGAGCCGAGGGCAAGGCAGGGGCAGCCCCAGCACGGGGCCTGCTGCGTCACGAGTGCTCGGTGCTGTTACGGGTAATGCCATCCATTCAACAGTGATCACTTGAATTTTTTTTTTTTTTTTTTTTTTTTAGAAAAAGTATAAAGTGGAGACAGAAGTCGAGAACTGGATCCAGAAATACGACACAGAAATGAGTGAAAAGCAGGTATTTGCCATTCCTAGCCCCGCCCCAGGTCCTCCAGGGATGGGTGAGGTCCTAGTCCGGCCCTGGTGTGGGCCCCGTTCTGGGCCTCCCCAGAGAGGCCTGCAGCAAGGTCCTTCCAGGCCCTGCCTGGCCCTCCGGTTGGTCCAGCCAGGAACAGAGAGACCGGAGTTCAGACACGAGGGAGCCGGCTGCAGTGAGCCACTGCCTGGTGGTGTTGGCTCCCTCTAGTGTCCACGTCCCATATTCCTCCATTCCTGGCAGCTCCCAGCACCCCGGCACCTCCATGTCCTGAGATGGGCCAGTGGCCGGCGACAGCATGAAGGAAAGAAAGTCCCTAGTGTCGTTGGCAGGTCCTAGTCTGGTGCCAGCCGTGTGGCCTTACTCAAGGAACCCCACCTTTCTGAGCCCGTTTCTGCCCCTGGCCCTCAGCGGCCGTGCTATCTTGGGGCCGTGGTGGGGACTCAGTGACCCCACGGTCACACATGTTTGCAGCCAGCATTTGGCCAGGAGGAAGTGCTCAGGAGGGGTAGCCTACGGACGGGGGCCCCCTCGGCCCTCCCCTCAGCTCTGGGTTGACGTTGGTGGTCACGGCCAAGACTGGGCTCCCTGCGGGCAGGCACGCAGTCTAGCCACCCGTGTCCCCTGCACGGGGCCGCGTGTGGGAGATGCGTGGTAAACACTGCTGGGAGGGAGGGAGGGAGGGGCCGCTGGGAGAAAACGTGTGAGTTATAGCAGGGCAGGCCGCGGCTGGACACAAGGAACTCCGGAACTGAACCGTAGCTGGTTCCTCTGCTCTGGCGATCTGTGAAACTGACCCAGCTCCCATTTCCTGCGTGCCGGCACCGTGTCCCGCACGCGGCATCCTTCGGGTCACTTAACCCTGGCAAGGGCCCCGGCTCTGGAATGATCCCCAGGTTTCCCACGAGCAAGAGATGGTGTCCCCAGACATGTGGCCGAGTTGGGGTTTAGCGCCAAGGCAGCCCAAGTCAGGATCCCGCCTGTCTCAGTGATTGCTACCCAAGCTGGGGGGGCCGCGGTGCAAGACGGCTTGGCGACTGCGCACTGCTGAGCCGAGCGCGGCAGGGCAGGGCGGGGGGGTGCGTGGAGCCCCTGCAGACCGCACCCCAACCTCGCCCAGGAGGAGTATGAAGACCTGGAGGTCATCCACAAGGAGGAGAAGGCCCAGCTGGAGGAGCTGCGGCGCAAGCACGACGTGCTGGTGGAGGAGTTCGCGCAGATCCGCACGGAGCGCGAGATCAACTCCAAGAAGAGGATGGAGGCCGAGCAGGAGATGGTGCGCATGGCGCGGGCGGCCACGCTCATCCAGGCCGTGTGGAAGGGCTACCTGGTGCGCTCCATGCTCAGGTCCAAGAAGAAGAAGCGCAGCAAGGCCAAAGGGAAGGACAAGGAGAAGGCCAAGGGCAAGGGCAGGGGCAGGGGCAAGGGCAAGAAGTGAGCCCCGCCCCACGCCCGCGCGGCGCCCCCTGCAGTTCACAGCCGGAACCACATTCAGGGAAACGGCATACAAATAAACCTCCTTTACCCAGGGCTGCTGGCCTGCCCTGTGCTTCCCAGCTGGCAGAGGCAGGGGGCAGGGGGCCACTTCCAGAGGCCGCCTCGGTGGGGAGCCGCCCGCCCCGCCCCAGCCTGGAAGCCGCCATTCCCCTGGACGTCCCGAGAGAAACTGACGAGAAATGTTTTGTCAAAGTGCTAGGAAAACGCCGACTGTGCACGAGCCGCAGAGCCCGCCCAGTCCAAGCGCAGGTGGCCTGCGTCCCCCACGCCCTGCCCAGCTCCTGCAGGCGTTCACACGTGGGACGCTGGTCCTGGCCACCATGTGGCCTGCCCCAACAGTGTCCACTCTTCCTTCCCCCAGGAGTGGGTGCCACAATGGACCTCCCAGCTGGCTCCCAGGTACCCTTGGCCCAAGTGCGATCCCAGGTGAGCCAGGGCAGGATGCTGGGATTCGGGGTGCAACTCCACCTGGGCGAAGGCTTTGGCGTTTTTGTGAGCGACCCGGCCCAGGGCCATGCAGGGAACACGGAGCAGAGGGGGCCCGATGTGTGCCCGGCTGCCCAGCGCTTTACGCTAAGTGCTGGCCACATGCTGGTCACTGGCTGGCCTTCTCACCCTCTCTGGTTTAAGGTGGGAGGTGCACATGCGTAGCATCGCTGAGCAGGGTGCACTGCTGCGTGAGCCTCACAGGGCACCGCAAACAGGCCACGTGGTGCCTCCCGTGCTTGCCTGAACGCTGTGTGGCGTGTGACTGGTCATTTACAAGTGGTACCACCGGGGCTGGGGCAGGCACTTGGCACAGGGGTCTCGGTGTTGCTTGGGATGCCACATCCTTCCAGAGGGCCTGGGTTCCAGTCCCAGCTCTGCTTCCAAATTCCATTTCCTGTGGACATGCACCCTGGGAGGCAGAGGTGTGGCTCCAGCAGTTGGTCCCTGCCTCCTACACGGGGGGGACCTGGAGTGAGTTCACAGCTCCCAGCTCCGGCCTGGCCCAGCCCCACTCCCTGCAGGCACTTGGGGGGGTGTCTGTCTTTCAAATTCAAATAAAAATCGAAGCCACTTTTCAGTCCTCCCAAGACAAACGCGCCCACATTGTGCTGCAGTGGGTTAAGCTGCTGCCTGCGATGCCAGCCTCCTGTGTGGGAGCCGGTTCGAGTCCTGGCTGCTCCACTTCCAATTCAGCTCCCTAACAATGCGCCTGGGAAAGCAGCGGAAGATGGCCCAAGTATTTGGGCCCCTGCCACTCACTTGGGAGACACGGATGGAGGTCCAGGCTCCTAGCTTTGGCCTGGCTCAGCCCCAGCTGTTGTGGCCATCTGGGGAGTGAACCAGCGGACGGAAGACTCTCTCTGTAACTCTGGTTTTCAAACAAAAAAATCTTTAAAAAACACACACAAACCAGTTCAGTGCGGTCTACATTCTGAGCTCAGGGAGGAACCAGCTGACCTACTAGGCAGCCGCTCTGGCTGAACACGGAAGGAATAAAGAAGCCAGGCCCCGCCCAGCTTGCCCCTTCCCCATGCGAGCAGTGGGCGTTCTGTAACTTCGTTACTTAAATCGATTCAGTTCCAAAAAAGGCCTAATGGGGAGAGAAAAAACTACAAGCACCTATGGCTTTGCTGCGCTGCCGATGTATTTACTACATGAACATAAATACATGATTGCTAAAACGGAACGTGTTCACCCACGCATCCCCCCGGTGCTCCCGCGCTCCCTGGGGTCCCCGCACAGCCCGGGAAGCCCTCGGAGGCCACCGGACCGCTGGAAAGGAATCCTCAGCGGGAAGCTCGACTCGAGGGACGGACAGGGAACGGGCACCCCACACAGGTGTGCACACTGGGCCGCAGGACCGCCTGGCGGATGGCGAGGAGGCGGGGGCCTGGGCTGGCACTGGTTTTGAGTGAGGCTGGCACAGAGCGGGAGAGGCCTCTCCAAGGACGGCCCCCAGTACACGCTGGGGTGAAGCAGCAGGGGCAAGCGGGGCTGGTCGGTCCCGGGGGCTTCTCCCATGCCTGTGGGTGACCCAGGCTGTGCTGCTGGTCTACCCGGATGACCCCAGCCACGAGAGGCCCTCATCTCCAAGGGGGCTTTGGTTTCTGGGTCTCTGCCCCTCGTCGGGGGGTCGCTGGCACTGAAACACTGACGGAGAGAGCCCTGGGCGTCACCAGCGGGCTCCGGAAAGTCACCCCAGACGCAGGCGGCCTGGGGTCCCGGGGCTCACGTGTGGGCGGGGCACGGGTAGTTGGGGGGCCAGGACTGGGCACGCTGAGGAGAGTGAGGGACTGGGAGCGTGCCCGCCCCGGGGGGCGTGGGGAGCCCTCGCCGCCCAGGGACCGCCTCCTGGAGTCTGCCACCTCCCTGGGCTTGGTCTCCGGGGCAGCAGCCGGGTGGACGGCTCGCAGCGGGGTCTCCCTGGGGCGGGGTGACTGGCTGCCCCTGGGGGTCGGTGGCGGCGTCCAGAGGAGCGCGTGGAGTTTCGCGGTGTTCCCCTTCACTGTCCACGGGGCTTCCCAGCTGCTGCCTTCGCATCGCCGGCCAAAGAGTGACTCGTCGCAGTGAGACGGGGTGTGGCTGAGCAGCCTGGCCGAGGGGAGAGAAAGGCAGGGGGCGGCACTGTGTCCCGAGGGGCCCCTGCCACCCAACCCGGCGCCCACAGGGACGCCCAGGCCTCTCAGGTTCCTGGGGACCCCTCGCTCCTGCTGCTTCCCCAAGAACCGCCCCGGCCCCCTGCATCCTGACCCCCATGCCCTGCCAATTTGCATATTCCATCCCCCTGGCCACACTGATTGGTCCAGAGGAGGCCACATGACCTAGGTCTGTCCCAGGCTGCCACCCAGAGTTGCCCTGTGCTAAGCTGACAGTCTGTGGCCATCTCGCCTGTCCCGGGGACCTGGGAGATGCAGAGGGAGGTGGCACCGACAGCCCCAGCGGCAGTTTGAGCCCCAAATGCCCTTTTGCTGCTCAAGCCAGTATTTTCTGTCACTTGCAACCGAGAGTCCCCATCAATCCAACTGTAGTCTTTACGGTTTCCTGCTGCTCCTGGAGGCCTTGTCCGCTAACCCCTCTGCCGTCCCGCGGCCCCGCGCAGCAGCTTGAGCCCATGACGAAGCCGGCCGGGCCCCTCCCCCAGAGGAGCTTTTTAAACGTGCAGTGTGCACTTCCGCAGGCCCGGGCCTCGCGTGTCACCTGCCTTACCGCACCATTTCTCAGGACGTGCACATCCAAACGGGCCCCGTAGTACAGGGCAGGAGACGCGGGCCCCACGGCAAGACCGCGGCAGAGACCGGAGTCAACCAAGGATCCGCGTGACCGCCTGAGCTTCAGCAGGCTCTCATCTTTAATGAGAATCCTTCGGCAGTTATGAAGTTTTTATTATCATTAATCCAGCAAATAGAGCCCAGCTACAGGGCGCCAGGCCAGGCCTGGTGAGTTCTGGCCAGGACTGAAAGTGCTCCCGTCGCGCACTGCGTGTCTTTGGGAGGGCGGCCTTTGGCCACCAGGTTTTGACGCCTGTGTCTGATGGCCCCAAGGTGTCTGCACCCCACCTGCGAGTAAGCAGGGGGGTGGCCGTCACCTCCCCGCCAGGGCCATCACGCTTGGATGTGCAAGCCCAGAGCGAAGGCCCGGGAGAAAGCAAGGCTGAGCAAGGCTGCCAGCACCCCGGCTTTGGACTCACAGCCCCCACAGCTGTGCTGCCCCGAACCTGGACCGAGCCTGGACTGAGCCTGGATCCAGCCTGCCCCGAACCTGGACCGAGCCTGGACCGCGTAAAGCTGTGGCGTTTGGTTATGGCAGTCTGCACTCACCAACCTATCAGCCTGCTGAGTTTTTGTTCAAACCCCCGGTGACAATAAAAAAAAAAAAAAAAAAAAAAACTGTGGCTCAAGACCAGACACCTCCCTCCAGACTCAGATCAGAAATAATCCCGGGAACTGAATTAGACAACGACCTCTCAGCAACTTCCAGTTTTTGAACCTGCCGGCGAAAACGCAGCAAGACCCACTTTCAAAACCACCTGCTGAAATCCGGGCCGCCCACGCGCTCACGGCTCCGTGGGTCCATCGCAAATCTCGGTTGTCCCAGAGACCCCACCCCCGGGCCTCGCACCCCGTCTGCACTGGGGGCTTGGGACCTCACCTCCTGCCCCCGGGCATGGCTGCTGCCTTGTCCAGTGTTGGGTTCCTGTGCCCCCCACTCATCTGTCCCCCTCACCAGTCCTACCAGGGAGGATCCCTGGTCCTGTCTTCCGCACCGAGCGCGGCGAGGTCAAGGTCGGGTTGCAACAGGAACACAGGTGCGTCTCCCCAGCCCCTCACCTGTATTTATTCTTCTTCTTGGGCGTGAGGGTGGAGGCAGCCCCCTTGGCCGCGGTGGTCTCACAGCTCCCCTGGGCTGCCGCGCCCACTCCTCTGGCTGGGCCGGCCTTCTCCTTCACCACCCAGGGTGGGTCAAAATCTGGTGGGCGAAGCTGGGTGCCCGCAGGCCTGCCAAACAGCGTCTCATCCACATAGGACGGCCTGGCCCTGAGCCGGCCTCGGCGCTGAGGGCGGAGGGTCTGCATCCCGCCGGCGGCCAGCTCCTCCGGGGGCTTCATGCTGGCCACAGTCCCGGGCGACGGCAGGTGTGCCAGGCCCCGCCTCCAGGGCTCCCTGCGCGAGAGGGGGTCAGGGAGGCCGAGCTGAGCCAACACCAGGGCCCCCGGACAAGGCCAGAAGGCCTGGCTCTGCCCGGACCGCGCGGCCCGAGGGGCGTGCCAGCCCGGGGGCGTTTCGTTTGTTTTCGGTTGTCACGCTGGGGAAAGGGGTGCCGCTGTCCAAGGTGTAGCGAATAAACAGACGGGCACTTCCGGAAACAGGATGCGCTCAGCAGACACGGGCGGGCCGCGGGTACGGAGGGGAGACGGGCAGCCGTCCACCCGACCCCACGCCTACCTCGCGCCAGCAGCTTGGCAGGCATAGTCCCAGTTAATCCTCGCCAAAGCGCCGCGAAGTAGCTCCGGACGCGCCCATCTGCAGGACCACAAAACCGAGGCTTTAGAAGAAGCGCCGCGCGCAGGCCGCACCTAGATAGCTGAAGCGGGGGAAGCAGAGGCGAACCCGAGGACCGTGCGCTTGGCCAGCAGACTCACAGCCCACGAACCGACGCCGCAGGTCCCCGCACCTGAGCTCCCCGGCCCGCGGGCGGCGCAACACCGCCCTCGCTCCCGGGCCCGGACTCTGCGGCGGGTCCCCGGCGGCGCTCGGCGCATCCCAGGGGTCCCCCGGGCCCAGGACCCCACCGCGGCGACCCCGGGCAGCAGCGGCCTAGCGAGCAGCCCGGGGCACGCGCAGCAGCCACGGCGCGCTCTCCGTGGCCCGGCCCATCAGCGGCCCGGGGGGAGCCGCGCTCCCCTGCTCCCCTCTCCCCGAAGCGCGGGAGCTGGGCATGTCGCACCGGCCGGGAGCGGGCGGGCGCGGGTGGCCTAGGCCTCCGGCGGCCGCTGGCGGGCGGCGCGCGCGTCCGAGGCTGCGTGGCTCCGTGGCCCGTGGCCGCGGCGCACCCCCACCCCGGCTGCGCAATTGGTTCGTTCCACAGACTCCGCCCACTTCCGGGTTCCGGGAGCTGGGTCCCGCATGGCGGCCGGCAGGCGCACGGCGGCCGGACCTCGGTCGCGACCCGCCATGGCGCAGTGGAGGAAGAAGAAGGGGTTCCGGAAGCGCCGAGACGCGGCCTCCCAGGCCCGCGACAGCGACTCGGAGGACGGCGAGTTTGAGATCCAGGCGGAAGATGACGCCCGGGCCCGTAAGGTGGGATCGCGAGGTGGGACACACGGCGGGGCCCGGGCTCCGGGCAGCGCCCCGCGGCTCGGTTCCCCGAGCTGGGGAGTGGGCTCGGCCGGCCCGGGCACGTGTCGCCCCCCGGGTCCGGCGGCTCCCAGGGACCCGGCCTGCCGGCCTCCGGCTGGCTCTGGTCGCGCTCCCCTCATTGGCTACCTCCTGCCAGGGGGCGGATCCGAGTGCCAGCTCGTCCAATGAAAAGTGCGGGTGCGGACACCCCCGACTTGGGAGAGTTTGGGGAGTCTCGGGGAGGAAGGGGCGGGTGGTTTGAGCCAGTGGCGTCCCCAAGTCCCTGAGAAAGTACCATTAAATTAAGCAGTCGGTCCTGTATGCTTGTGCCGGGCTCCCTCACGTTAACCCTAAGTACTGGAACCCCCATTTCCCAGAGGGGAAATCGAGGCCGAGAGGGGTTACGAAACCGGAGCACGACCTCGGCTTACGACTGGAACAGCAGATTCAAGCCCGGGTGGTCTGGGTCCGAAGCCTGGGACCTTTGCACTGTTGAGTGACAGATCCACGCAACTGGGGGTGGGCGGGTGTTTGGCAGATGTGAAGCCCCGAGGGCCGGAGAGCTGTGCCCGCCCGGCAGGGGCATGGGTGCGTGGGGGAAGAGGCAGGGCCGCGCCACGGGGCTTCCCCACCCTGGCAGGGCCAGCTCCAGGCGCTCGGGGGTCCCAGCAGAGCGGAGATGGTGAGGAGGGACCAGCACATGGGGGTCGGGGGCAGTAAGTGCGGGCTTCAGCCCAGCCCGGCGTCGGGTCCTGCCCGGCCTTGTGCCGCCCCGTGCCTCAGTTTCCAGCCTGTGCGGGGCCGTGGCCGCAGGTGCCCCGGAGAGGAGGCAGCCTGGCTCAGGCAGTGGGGCTGGGCCTGGGTGCGTCCCCCTGCCAGGGGCCAGGTGAGGTCACTGTCGTCCGTGTCTGGTCCCCCCCCCCCCTTTTTCTGAGTAGCTCTATAAGACATGAACACGTCTTAGCTCACCCATTGCACAAGGCGGGCTGGGCTCTGACCCGGAGGGTCGTGGCGGGGGTCAGGGGTCCTGGGGGAAGGAATGTGGATCCCGAAGCCGGAGCTCGAGTCTCTGACCCCCTCGCTGCTGGCGATGCGCCCTCCGGAGTCACTTCCGCTCCCGCCTCCGTAACACACAGCGCCCACGCCCTCCTCGCGGAGCCGCTGTGGGGTGAAGCGGAGTGATTCCCGCCCTGATGGTGAACCACGGCCCCGCAACCCGGGAAGGCCCCTCAGAGGAGGCATCCGGGTTAGGTCTAGCTGGGTCCTGGGTGCAGGGAGAGGCCGGGCCCAGGAGAGGAGGGTCAGGTGATGGGTGGGTGGGGCGGGAGGGGCTGGGCAGCTTGGGAAACCTGGTGCCCCTCAGATCCTTGGCTCTGCGTGACGGCCTTGAATGAGAGGCAGCCATAGTGAGAGGGTGCCGGCGGTGCTGCCAGGCCTGTGCGGGCGCCGAAGCCTCGACCCTCCCGTCGGGGCCCAGGCTGTCACGGTCGCCTTCCTCCAGGCGCGGGTCTCGCGGGCGGCAGGTGACAGAGACCCGCCTGCTCTAAGCGCCTGCCCTGGCCCGCCGGTCCCAGGAGCGCCTCTGAGCACGGCGGCCACACGGTCTGGGGGTGACACAGTCTGGGGGTGACGGTCGCTGTTCCTCCTTCCCAGCTGGGGCCCGGCAGAGCCCTGCCCACCTTCCCCGCCCCGGAGTGCGCCCCGGACCTGGAGCTGGACACCCGGCAGATGGTGCGGGCCCAGCAGCGGAAGAAGAAGTCCGGAGGCTTCCAGTCCATGGGTGAGCGAGCAGGCCGGGCCCCGGGGCCGCCGTGCGCCGTGCCCTGAGGTGGCAGGCATCCGGGACCTCCTGGGGAGGGCCATGGGACAGTGCTCAGCGCAGGCCTCTGGGGAGCCGGCTGCCGCGGGCTGACCACACGCACAGGGCCCCGCAGCCGTGGGAAGGGGCGGGCGGCTGGTGTCGGGGCAGCGCTGGCCGTGCACAAAGCCGGACCCGTGCTGCGGCCCACGCGGTGTGGCCGGAGCAGAATGTACGTGGAAAGGAAGAGACCTTTCTAGGGTGGCCTGAGCACTTGATTGGGCTTTGTTTTCAAGAGATTTACTCTGTTTTTTTTTATTATTTGGAAGGCAGAGTTACCGAGAGAGAAAGAGAAAAATCTTCCATCCACTGGTTGGTTCACTCCCCAGCCTGGGCTGGGCCAGACTGAAGCCAGGAGCTTCTCTGGGGTCTCCCACGCAGGTGCAGGGGCCCAAGCACTTGGGCATCCTCTGCTGCTTTCCCAGGCCACAGCAGGGAGCTGGATTGGAAGTGGAGCAGCCGGGACTCGAACCGGAGCTCACACAGGATGCCGGCGTCACAGGGGCCGGATTTACCTGCTGTGCCACGGGGCCGGCCCCTGTCTCGTGACAACGTTAAGAGTGTTCAGGGCTGGGTGTGTGGCGCAGCGGTTAGGGCCCTGCTCGGAGGCCCATGGCCCACGGCAGCGCACCTGGCTGAGTCCAGCTGCCTGCCACCCTGCGCTCTGGGAGACAGCAGCGGTGGCTCGAGGAGCTGGGTGTCCTCCCCTAAGTGGGAGACCCGGATGATGTTCCCCCGCTCCTGGCTTTGGCCGGCCCAGCCTGAGTGAGTGCAGCACTTTGGGGGTGAACCAGAGGCGGAAGGGGTCTCTCTCTCCCACTCTCCCCGTCTCTCTTTCAAACAAAATGGGAAAAATTATATACAAACGTGTATGGATACATGTATACATACATGTACTTTGCTTATTTTTAAAGGTTTATTTATTTACTTGAAAGGCAGAATTAGAGGGGGAGAGAGAGAGAGAGAGAGAGATCGATCTTCCATCCACTGGCTCACTCCCCAGATGGCTGCAACAGCTGGGCTGGGCCAGGCTGAAGCCAGGAGCCAGGAGCTTCCTCTGGGTCTGCCACGTGGGTGCAGGGGCCCAAGCACTTGGGCCATCTCCCCAGGCCAGCAGAGAGCTGGATTGGAAGCGGAGCAGCCAGGACTCGAGCTGGCGCCCTTATGGTATGCAGGCACCGCAGGCAGCAGCTTAGCCCACTATGCTGGCCCTTAGTATTTTTAAGGATTGATTTATTTATTTGAAAAAAGAGTCAGAAAGAGATCTTCCATCCGTCTGTTTACTCCCCAAACGCTTCAACAGCCGGGGCTGGCCAGGCCGAAGCTAAGAGCCAGGAGCTTGACCCAGGTCTCCCACGCGGGTGCAGGGCCCCGAGCCCTGGGCCATCCTCCACTGCTTTCCCAGGTGCCTTAGCAGGGAGCTGGATTGCAAATGGAGCAGCCAGGACCTGCATCGGTGCCCTGTGGCACATGGGCACTGCAGGCGGCGGCCCAGCCCACCGTGCCCAGCGCAGCCCCACTTGTATCTCACAGCGTGTTCAGATCAGAATGCAGCCAGGGCTCGCGTCGGGAGGCCTGTCTGCCGAGTCATCCGTGCCTTCACTTCCTAGTTTGTCCGTGTTCCACCTGTTGACGCAGCGGTCACTTGTCTGGGCCGTGTCCCCTGCTGTGCGCCTGACCGCTGTGTCTGTCTCAGGCTTGAGCTACCCGGTGTTCAGAGGCGTCATGAAGAAAGGCTACAAGGTGCCCACGCCCATCCAGAGGAAGGTGAGCGCCCAGCTGGCGGGTGCGCGGCTGGGCCCCACGCGGCCACCCCTCACATGGGCCAGAGTCGGGCCCAGCGCGGGGATCAGCCCTGGGGAACCCCTCCCCCCGCCCCCACTGTGTACCTCCCACTGCTGAGCCCGTGCCTGGGCAGCTGGCGGGTGCACGGTGTTGTCCTCAGACACGGAGCCCTTCCTGCGGTGGGCGGGGTGGGGTCAGGGCTGGGTGGCGGCCCCGCCCCTCCCTGGGCTCCGCCGTTCCCCTCTGACGCTCTCCCTGTCTGCGCCCCGGCAGACCATCCCCGTGATCCTGGACGGCAAGGACGTGGTGGCCATGGCCCGGACGGGCAGCGGCAAGACGGCCTGCTTCCTGCTGCCCATGTTCGAGCGGCTCAAGGCCCGCAGTGCCCAGACTGGGGCCCGCGCGCTCATCCTCTCGCCCACACGGGAGCTGGCCCTACAGACCCTGAAGTTCACCAAGGAGGTGCAGTGGGGTGGGGCACCTCGGGGTGGGGGGGTGGCAGGCCAGGACGGGGCAGCTGGGGAGGGCGACCCGGGCCGGGCTCCATCATAGTCTCTGTCCCTCTCTCTCCCCACAGCTGGGCAAGTTCACCGGCCTCAAGACCGCCCTGATCCTCGGTGGGGACAAGTAAGCACCCCCTGGTGCCGCAGCCACCGCCGTGCCTCGTGCGCAGGGGCCCACACGTGCTTTGCTCAGAGCGCACAGCGGCTGGGCCTTGTTTGCAAAGCTCCCGTCCGCAGGGCCTGTCGTTTGCTGTCCCCGCGTCCCTGAGCCTGCGGCGCTCCCACGGTGCAGCCAGGACCAGAACCCCCCTCCCCCGCCGAGGGGCGGCCCCTTCCTCGGCCCCCTCCGATGCCACCGTCGCCGGCACTCGGTTCTGAGACGGCTTTGCCCTTACGGTTTCCTGCCCTGTGGTTTGTCACCGTCCCAGGCGAGGCCTGGCCCAGGATTCTGGCCCCTCCAGGTGGCCCTGAGAGTCCCAGAGGAGTGACACCGGGGACGTGAGCCCCAGAGCAGTCGGGGCAGAGCCCGCCACGGCGCAGGGAGCCAACCTGGCCGGGGCGGCCACTCCGGGGCTCGTTGATAGGGGGCGCTGCGCAGCAAAGGCAGCCTTGTCGCCGGCTGGACCGAGAAAGGGGGCGGGCCTGTGGGTGACTCCGCCCCTCGGGGCTCTCTCTGTAGTGGCGACGCCCCTGTGTGTTCCCCTTGAACGTCCTGTCAGGGCCGTGCCTGTGCCCGGTGCTTCGGCTCTAGCCTTCCCTCTGTCCCTGAGCTGGGCCTGTTCCTGGGCCGGGCACGCGGTCGCTGGGGTCGCCGGGAGGCCCGGGAGGCCTGCTCCGTCACCCTGAGCCCCTTCTCCTCCCCAGAATGGAAGACCAGTTTGCGGCCCTGCACGAGAACCCTGACATGTGAGTGTGGAGCGGGGGTGGTGCCAGGGACCCCTCCCCGCGGGGCCAGTGGCTGAGCGGTGACCCTGGCCGTCACACCCCCTCGCAGAATCATTGCTACTCCCGGGCGGCTGGTGCACGTGGCCGTGGAGATGAACCTGAAGCTGCAGAGTGTGGAGTACGTGGTGTTTGACGAAGCCGACAGGTGAGGAGGGGGGAGGGGCGGCCGGGAGGAGGCCGTGCCAGGCAGGCCGACCTGCGTGGCCAAGGTGGGTGCGGGCGGTGCCAGCGCGCTCTCCTGCTGTGTGTGTGAGGAACATTGAGAAGAATAAGACAACTAAGAGTTCAGAGGTAGCGTCAGAGCAGCCCGCGTCGCGCTCGGCCCGTGGGATCAGACGCCAGCTCTGCCGCCTCGGTCCGTAGCGTGCGGCCTCTGGGCTGTCTGGGTCTTGGCTGCCTCCTTGCCCAGCGGGTGTCACGGAGCCGCCGTCCCTTGGGAAGGCATCGACTCCATCCAGTGCTTAGAGCCTCGCCTGGCCCACAGCGAGGGCTGCTCTGGGTGATTTCGACCAGTTTCTTAGAAACAAGGCTGAGACTGAGGGTCCCGGCTCCCGCCGTCGTTATGTGTAGGGTGAGGCGGTGCGGTGCAGGGGCCCAAGCACTCGGCCGTCTGCTGCTGCCTCCCGGGCGCGTTAGCAGGGAGCTGGACGGGAGAGGAGCAGCCGGGACTGGAGCGGGCGCCGGTGTGGGACATGGGCGTCCCGAGTGGCGGCTTGGCGCTGTGCCCCAGAGCCCTGCAGGAGGCCCCTCTGCCCCCCCCCCCCAGGCTCTTCGAGATGGGGTTCGCCGAGCAGCTGCAGGAGATCATCGGCCGCCTCCCCGGGGGCCACCAGACGGTGCTGTTCTCCGCCACGCTGCCCAAGCTGCTGGTGGAGTTCGCCCGGGCAGGTGAGCAGGCTGGGGGAGGGGGCCTGTGACTGACGCAGGGTGGGGACTTGGGGGGCCTTGTCGCTCAGTGACCCCCCTGCCCCCTCGTGTTTCCCCCCTCCCCCACAGGCCTCACGGAGCCCGTGCTCATCCGCCTGGACGTGGACGCCAAGCTCAACGAGCAGCTCAAGGTGAGGCTGCGCTTGGCCCTTTCCCGGGTGGGGTCTGGGGCCCTGGGGGCCCTGGGGACCCACGCTCCGGGCCCCTCTCCCCACAGACCTCCTACTTCCTGGTGCGCGAGGACACCAAGGCCGCCGTGCTGCTCCACCTGCTGCGCAACGTGGTGCGGCCCCAGGACCAGACGGTGGTGTTTGTGGCCACGAAGCACCACGCCGAGTACCTCACCGAGGTGGGCAGGGGCGGGGCTGGGCACCACGCTGAGTACCTCACCGAGGTGGGCAGGGGCCGGGCTGGGCACCACGCTGAGTACCTCACTGAGGTGGGCAGGGGCCGGGCTGGGCACTACCCCCGGCCCTGGGTGGGACCCACACCTGGAGCTTCGGGCTGCAGTTCCGTGTGTGGCCACCAGAGGGCAGCACCAGACTGTAACATGGACCTGGGCTCAAGACTTCTGGTCTTTTATTTCTTAATTTTTAGTTTTTTAGTTGTTAACAGATTCAAGTAGTCCGTGGAATTCTAAGACTATAATGATTTTCCCTTCCTCCTCGTACTCTATTTTTTATTATGAAAAGTCTCAAACACACGAACATGAGAAAATGCTGCCAGGGAGCAGGCGTTGAGCCGTGTGGTGGAGGCGCCCGCGTCCCCCGCACGGTACTGGGATCAGCTTGCTTAGCTGACTGATTGTGCTGGGTGGTGTCGTGAGCGCCCGCTGCCCGTGTGCGGGCGCAGCTGTCACCAGCTCGGGGCCAGGGTCGGTTCGTCTCTGTCCCCTCTGACCCAGGCCTCTGTGAGGCGTCCAGCCAGCCTGGCATTTTTCGGTAGCTATTCATGTTCAGTGCCGTAAGCTGTGGGAGGGGCCTGTCCGCTGTTCAGGGGTGCGCACCCGCGTGGCCCACGGCCAGATCAAAGCCTGGGGAGGCCCAGAGCCCGTGCGTGCCCTGCCCGCTTGGCGCCCCGCGTTGGCCAGCCACACCTGGCGCCGCTCACTGCACCTGCTCTGTGCAGCCACTGGGGTCGCCAGCAGGGGGCGGAGCCGTGAGCGCTGACAGTGAGGCGCGTTCCCGCCTCAGCACCGCACCGTGCTCGTGCGCTGACCCTCCACAGCGCGCATGCCCAGGGGCCGTCAGGCTCAGCCTGTGGAGGCGTCCGCGACAGCGGGACGGGGCTTGTGGTCTCCGCCAGGGAGGGAGCCGTGGCCCTCGTTGCCTCCCCAGGGACGCCTGTAGCCCCCACGGATGCAGCTGGCACTCGGGCCCCGGGTTCCAGCCCACAGCCCGCGGTCTCACTGCCCTGCCGTCCTCGCCCCGAGCAGCTGCTGACCACCCAGGGGGTGAGCTGCGCCCACGTCTACAGCGCCCTGGACCACACGGCCCGCAAGATCAACCTGGCCAAGTTCACGCACGGCAAGTGCTCCGCCCTCATCGTCACGGACCTGGCCGCCCGGGGCCTGGACATCCCGCTGCTGGACAACGTCATCAACTACAGCTTCCCCGCCAAGGGCAAGCTCTTCCTGCACCGCGTGGGTGAGGAGCCCGTGCCGGCCTGTGCACACCTGGCTCGGGGGGAGGGTCCCACGCCCCCAGGCCATAGCACCGCGTGGGTGAGGAGCCCGCCGTGCGCACCTGGCTCGGGGGGAGGCTCCCATGCCCCCAGGCCATAGCAGAGAGCTGGACTGGGAGAGCAGCCGGGCCTGGAACCAGCGCTCAGATGGGATGCCAACCCCGCGGCTGGAGGATTAACCCACTGCGCCTATGGCCAGCGCGTTGCGGCCGGCATGCTACGCTGATCAGAAGCCAGGAGCCAGGTGCTTCTCCTGGTCTCCCATGGGGTGCAGGGCCCAAGCACCTGGGCCATCCTCCACTGCACTCCCGGGCCACAGCAGAGAGCTGGCCTGGAAGAGGGGCAACCGGGACAGAATCTGACGCCCTGACCGGGGCTAGAACCTGGTGTGCCGGCGCCGCAGGCGGAGGATTAGCCTAGTGAGCCGTGGCGCCGGCCCTGATTTTTTTTTAATTAAAGAAAACTTGTTGGGGGCTGTCGCTGTGGCACAGCAGGGTAAGCTGCCGTCTGCGGCACCAGCGTCCCACACGAGCGCCAGCTGGAGTCCCGGCTGCTCCACTTCCCGCCCCGCTGCCTGCTGTGGCCTGGGAAAGCAGCAGAAGGTGGCCCAGGGCTCGGGCCCCGGCACCCTTGTGGGAGAACTGGATGGAGTTCCCGGCTCCTGGCTTTGGCCTGGCCCAGCCCCAGCGGCGAGGCCGTCTCTGGGGTGAACCACAGATGGAAAATCTGTCTGTGTCTCTCCTCTCTTTGTCACTGTGCCTTTCAAATCTTTTTAATCAGAAAAAAAAAAAAAAAAAAAGTTTTGTTAGCCACAGAGAGAGGAAGCTGCCATCTACTGGTTCAGGTGCCTGCGGTGGCAGGGGGTGGGCTGGGCTGGGTGGGGCTGAAGCCGGGAGCATAGAACCGAGCCCGGGGCTCCCGTGGGGGCAGGGAGCCGCCTCCCAGGGCCTGCACCAGCAGGAAGAGGGAGTTGGGAGCCGGGCGCTGCGACGTGGGATGCGGCGTCTTCGCTGCCCGCCTAGCACCCACCCCTGCCTGTTGCTTTCCGTGGGCTGTGGTGGTCTGGAGGGCTTCTCGGCGGCAGGGTGGGTGGGGCCGGGCCAGGCCGGAGGGGTCCGCTCCCAGCCCCCCCTTGCCTGCGGTGACCCTCGTGGCTTAAGGAAGCCTCGGCTCAGTCTCTGCCCTCCCTCCACGCGGCCGTCTCCCCACCCCCGCTCGCTCTCCTCCCCACCTCCCCCAGTGTCAGCCCCCCCATGTCCCCTTTGTGTCAGGCGCAGGTGCACAAGTAGGACCCCGCCCTCCAGCGTGGCCTCCCCGCAGCTGGTGATGCCAGCAGTGACCCTGTCCCCAGCCAAGGTCACGGTCCGAGGTGCCGGGGACCCGCCTCAGCCCACTCTTAGCCGTGCTGGCAAAACTGGAAAAGCCAGCGCAGCAGCCAGAAGGCGGGGCGTACTGGCCACGGGCACCCGGCCGGGCCCTGGGCTCACTGGGCCACCGCAGCTCTGCCACCACGGCAGCCCCGGCGGGGGCAGGGGGCACGCATCAGCGGCCAGGGTGGTCACGGACCGGCCAGTGGAGTCGGAGCCCACGGCCAGGCCCGCCACGCCCCCAGCCCTGCTTTTAAAGTCAGGGGCAGGCTCATGCCCCGGTGTACACGGGTGAAGGCCATGGCGGGGACACCAAGGCCAGGGGTGCTTGGAGCCGTCTGCTGCGCCCAGGCACCGTGGCTCGAGTCTCGCTCAGGGCCCAAGGCTGCCCAAGGGACTCGCTCAGCCCCCTGACCCCCAGGGGACGGCTGCAGTGTGGGGACCCTTTGGCCTCTGCAGGTGACACACTGGAGATGTGCTGGGGTTCTTCAGTCCTGAATGTTCTCGTTTACCAGAAGGGAACAGGGCTGGTGCCAACCAAATGTCACTTACACAGGCAGGCGGGGCCTCCAGTTGCCTGGCCTTCCGCCCTGGGGGGCCCCGCGGCCTGGGGCTGCTGACGTCGGGGCTGCCCCACCCCGGGCAGGAGTCTGCCCCTCACTCTCCCACAGGGAGAATGTCCACACGTGGAGGTGGCGGGCCCTGCCCTGCAGGTCAGCCCCCGGGGCCTGTGCTGGGCTGGGATTCTCTTACTCAAACTTGACCATCCCCACCCCTAGGCCGGGTGGCCCGGGCCGGCCGAAGCGGCACGGCCTACTCCTTGGTGGCCCCGGAAGAAGTCCCCTACCTGCTGGACCTGCACCTGTTCCTGGGCCGCTCCCTGACCCTCGCCCGCCCCCACGAGGAGCCCGCAGGTGAGTGGAGGTCATCGGGCGGGGGCGCAGCCCGGCCCCGGCTCCGGGAGGCTGTGGGACTTGATGTGAGCCGGGTTCCCGGGGCCCACAGAGGCGATGCTGAGCTGTGGCTCCCTGACTCGCGGCAGCCCCGCCCCTCTGCGCCTCTCACCTGTCCAGCCCCTACAGGGGTCCAACTTGAGAGCCCACTGGGCTGGGTCTGTAGGGGGCTTGAGAGCCTGTCAGCAGGTTTGTAGGGGGCGTGACGTCGCGCTCAGCGCAGTGCCGGGCGCATGGTGAGCCTCGCTGGCGCCTTGCTCTCACGGTGCCGGTAGGGTGTCATTAACCCGCAGCCAGCGCCGGCGGCTCCTGGGTTGAGCCCTGTCTTGCCGGCGCAGGTGATGGTCAGGGTGCAGTTTAACTTGCTGTAGCCTCGATTTGCTTTTTTTTTTCTTTTTTAATTAATTTATTAATTTGAAAGACTTAGGCAGAAGCAGAGAGAGAGATGGTCCACCCCCTGGCTCACTCCCCGGATTTCGTCAGTGGTCAGGGTTGGGCCAGGCCGGGGCCAGGAGCCAGGAGCTTCCCTGGGATCTCCCCCGTGGGCGGCAGGGGCTCGACCCCGCTGTCTGATTAGGGATGCCTCCCCCATCATCTTGGCCGGGAGGTGTCGGGGGCAGCCTGTGACCGGGCCCATGCCGGCCGCAGGTCCCGCGGGCGGCGACGGCGTGCTGGGCCGGGTGCCGCAGAGCGTGGTGGACGACGAGGACGGCAGCCTGCGCCACACCCTGGAGGCGCGGCTGGAGCTGCGGGGCCTGGGCCGCGTGGCTGACAATGCGCAGCGCCAGTACGTGCGCTCGCGCCCCGCGGCCTCCCCCGCGTCCATCAAGAGGGCCAAGGAGCTGGAGCTGGCGACACTGGGCCTGCACCCCCTGTTCAGTGAGTGTGGCGGGCAGCGGGGGCGGGCGGTGGGGATGGTGGGCTCCGCGGCTGCCCCGGCCTCACGCTGCCCTCTTGCAGGCTCCCGCTTCGAGCAGGAGGAGCTGCAGCGGCTGCAGCTGGTGGACGGCATCAAGCAGTACCGCACCCGGGCGGTGAGTGGCGCAGGCGGGGATCTCCCCTCACCTGCAGATGGGTAAACTGAGGCACGGGCGAGGTGCCCTCGGCCTGAGAGAGGCTGCAGAGCCGAGGCAAGGTGGGAGTGGCCAGGCGCTGGGGAGCACCGTGGTCAGCGCCATTGGGGCTCCGAGCCCCGGCCTTTCCCAGCTGTGTGGCCACGTGCGGGTTGCTCACGCTCCCCGGGCCTCCCTCTCATTGTCAGCTGCAGAGCACAGAGGGCCTGGGGGAGGGGTGGCACCAGAGAGCTCCTGGCGGGGGCCAGCGCAGAACCTGATGACCCCCCCACAGACCATCTTTGAGATCAACGCCTCCAGCCGGGACCCGAGCAGCCAAGTGATGCGCGCCAAGCGGCAGAAGGACCACAAGGCCATCGCCAGCTTCCAGCAGGGGCGGCAGGAGCGCCAGGAAGGGCCGGCCGGCCCCGTCGCCAGCTGCCCGGCCCCGCAGCAGGAGCTGCAGGAGGAGGAGGAAGGTGTGGAGGTAAGGCCAGCCCAGCTCCCCGCGGAGCCCAGACCCCGGGCAGGGTGGGCCAGCCCAGCTCCCCCCGCGGCTGTGCTCGGGCAGAGGGTGGGGTGGGTGCAGGGTTCGAATCCCGCTTGGCTGCTCATCAAGCGGAGGCTGAGCCCCGGCCTCCTCACCTGCAGCCTGGGGCATGGCTCACGGTCACTGTCCCTGGGCCAGGGGTGTTTGGGATTCGGAGCCTGCGGGGCACGGGCACCACGTGTGAGGCAGCCTGGCCCCTGCCGTGGGACACCCGAGGCCTGTGGCAGCGAGACATGCGTGGCCCCACCCACAGCCGCAGCAGAACGCTGTGCCCTGGGGCGTTGCAGCCCAGGGGCTTTGGCTCTGCCCCCTGGGCCCCCGGACCCCCAGCGGGGTCATTGTCTGTCTCAGTGCAGACATGGGAAGGGGCAGAGGAGGGCCCTGGGCAGGGGGTCAGGCTGCCAGGGTCCCTGGGCGCTGGCGGTGAGCTCCAGCGGCACAGCCGCCTTTCCTGTTGCATTTGGCGGAGGGTTTGGCAGCCACGAAGGACAGCTGGAAGCGCTGGCCCAGTGCACGTCGCGTAGCGGGAGCCCAGGCCTGCGGAGGGTCACAGCCTGGGGGACTGAAGTGAGCTGGGGTGCAGGCCCACCACCTGCCGAGTCTGGGGGGCCCACAGCACCGCCCAGTCAGTGCCAGGCCTGCCCAGGGCTGCGGCTGTGACAGTCTCCGTCTGCCAGGCTGTCTTCACGGAGGTCGTGGGCCGGAAGCGGCGGCGGCCAGGACCCGACAGGGGAGCCAAGAGACGGAGGGAGGAGGCCCGGCAGCGAGACCAGGAGTTCTACGTCCCCTACCGGCCCAAAGACTTCGACAGCGAGCGGGGGTGAGTGGCCAGCGGGGCCCGGGGACAGCGGGGGCTGCTGGGCCCCACCCGCCCGCCTGCCCATCACATCTGCCCCTCCCCGTGCAGCCTGAGTGTCGGCGGGGCCGGGGGCGCCTTCGAGCAGCAGGTGGCTGGTGCTGTCCTGGACCTGATGGGGGACGAAGCACAGAGTCTGACCCGGGGCCAGCAGAGGCTCAGGTGGTGAGTGCGGTGCTGCCCCTGGAGGTGATGGGCGCAGCAGGGGGCCTGACCCCTTCTGTCCTGCTGCTGCCCGGGCTGTCCAGACAGGCCCGGGGGGCCCGGAGTGGGGGAGTGAGGAGGTGGGGCGGGCCTGCATCCCTCGCGGAGGCCCTGGGCTGCAGGCTCAGGTGAGCAGGGGCCGGGACCGGGGGGCGTTTGCTGAGCGCCTACTGCGCGGCCCAGGGCGGTGGCGGTGCCGCTCCCCCTCCCCGCCAGTCTCCCCAGCTGCCTCTCCCGCAGGGACCGGAAGAAGAAGCGGTTTGTGGGCCAGTCGGGGCAGGAGGACAAGAAGAAGATCAAGACCGAGAGTGGCCGCTACATCAGCAGCTCCTACAAGCGGGACCTGTATCCAGGAGGGCATGGCTGGGGGCGGGGCCTAGGCTTCTGCAGCAGCTCCCATAGGTGGCACTGGGGGGCGGGTGCAGCCCTGGGGGGGCGTGGCCAAACACAGTGGCCAAGAGCTGTCCGGAGGGCCTGTGTCTCCTGGACAGGGTGAGGGGCCTCCGAGGGCACCACCACGCGGCCCAGAGCCCAGAGTGTCCTTAGCGCGGTTTGCCAGCTACCAGAAGTGGAAACAGAAACAGAAAATTGATGATCGCGACTCCGAGGACGAAGGGGCAGCTGACCGGAGAGGCCCTGAGCGAACGGGCAGGAAGCGAGGCCGCGGCCAAGGTGAGAGCGGGTTAGGGGACGGGGCTGCCCCGGAGCTGAGCCCGTGGGGTAGACACTGCCCTCCTGGTCCGGCCTGGGCCACTCAGCCGCTCACAGTCTGGGCGGAGCCAGTGCGTGACCCAAGGTGCGGGGCCGCGGGGTGGGCCGGGCCTTTGGCAGACTGAGCAGACTGGAGCTTGGGTGCTGCCCACTTGCTGAGTGAGGACAGCCCACACGTGACAAGTGGGGGAGGCGGGGCGTGGCAAGAAGACTGAACACGCCCATTTTACAGGTGGGGACAGGTGGCCTGCAGGAGCAGTAATGGAGCCCGGGCTCCTCCTCCCACTTGGGGTCTCCTCCGGGGAGGGGCTGGGACTGTGTCCAGCCTCTCTGGGGTGACCTTAGCCCCTGTTTGTCTCCGCACCCCCGGGGCCGGCCACCGCCTCTCCCCTGCGTCCCTGCATCCTGCAGCCCGGGGCCTGCTCCGTGTCCGTGTCCCCGGCTCCTACTTCCTCTCCCTCTCGCTGCCCGCCTCCTCCCTCCCTCCCTCCCAGCTCCCTGTTCCTGTCTGTGACACTCATTATGCAGGGCCACTGGGCCACAGTGGACAGGAGCAGGGCCCGACGCAGTGGGGGCTTCTGGGAGCAGGAGACACCGGGCCCGCCCAAAGCCTCAGCCCCGCATCCCTGTCCCGGCAGGTGCATCCCAGCCCCGCGCCCCTGGCGGCCCTGCAGGCCGCGTGCGCTCCGAGCTCAAGACCAAGCAGCAGATCCTGAAGCAGCGGCGCCGCGCCCAGAAGATGCGCTTCCTGCAGCGCGGGGGCCTCAAGCAGCTCTCGGCCCGCAACCGGCGCCGCGCCCAGGAGCTGCGGCAGGGCGCCTTCGGCCGCGGCGCCCCCTCCAAGAAGGGCAAGATGCGGAAGAGGATGTAGGGATGCGGCCTCGCCCGCGCCTGCCCGGCCCTGGCGCCGGGGCAGCTCCCTGCAGGAGCAGGAGGCCGGGGTGGCCGCTGGAGACCGGACTGGGGTCCTGGCGGGCGCGCGGGAGCTTCCCCGGCAACGCCGGCGGCTGCTTCCTCGCGCTCAGGGCTCGCCCTGCGTTCTCGCCCCCGGTGGAGTTGACGTGGAATAAACCTGTCCCCAGCGCCTCTGCCGTGCCGGCCACTCGGGGTGGGAGGGTAGCCCAGCTGTGTGCGCGCTGGGTGCCTGGCTGGGGTCTCCTGTGAGCAGACGAGGCCCGGAGGCTCCGGGGTGAGCGAGTCCACGCAGCGGGCAGCAGAGGGTCGCCAGCTGCTCCACGCTCCTCCTGCTCCAGGGCCTGCCTGTCGCCCCCGCCCTGGTGGCTTCCAAGATGGTCAAGGGCGGCCGTCCCCGGCTGGGTCCCCAGCAGCACAGGCGTCTCTGGTCCTGTTCATTCTGCTTTATTTCCCAGCACTCATCACGAGCTGGCCGTGTGCTGGCGCCCTTACAGCCCCCTGCAAGTCTCGGTTGCTGCTGTCTGTTTGCGAGGCAGGAGGTCCCGTCCTCTGATCCACTGCCCCCGAGCCTGCGGCGGCTCCAGCTGGGGCCAGAGCAGAGCTGGGACCATGCAGGCCCCCAGCTTGGCTGCAGGAGGCGATCCCCGGAGCCCTCAGCTCTGCCTCCCAGGGTCTGCGTCAGCGGGAGGCTGGGTCAGGGGCGCAGGCGGAACCCGGGCACGTCAGTGTGGGGTGTGGGCATAGTGACCCATACCGCCAGCCACACGCACCCAGGTGCTGAGTGATGCCGGCCCCCGCCCACCCCGGGAGGGAAGGCCTGGCCCCCGCCACCAGCACTCAAGCGCCCCACGCTAGCCCCTCGCCTCTCCATGCTCCGGCCTGCAGTGCCCCCCATGCCAGCCCCACCCCATCTCTGATGAGGCTCCAGGGACCCCAGAGGAGCCGCTTTGCCCTGGCGCCCTGGGAAATGCGGGCTCCGCTCACCTGCGTGAGGGCCAGCAGGCAGGGGCCGCGGCTCCGTGTGTGCCAGGCTGGCCAGCGTGGCTGTGAGGCCTAAGATGAACAGTTTCACCTGGGGACCGGCACGGCTGAGTCACACTCAGCCCCTGGCCCCCAGTCCCCGGGAGGTGGCACAGCAGGGTCAGGGTCGAAGACCCCGTCAAAGGCACAGCGACCACGCCAGACCACACCAGCTCCCTGAGGTGGCTGCAGGCAGATGCAGGCCACACCTCTGGGCACCCTCCCTGTGTCACGCCAGTTAGGGGGTGGGGCCTGTCGCTCAGTCTGTGACCCCTCTCCCTGGCTGCCCTGCTTTGGTGAACCCACTGGCTGACGTGAACTTGAGCGCCCACGGCCCGCTGCCGAGCCGCAGGGGTGAGTGCACCCGTAGCTCCAGCAGCAGTGGATCAAGTTCAGTGGCCAGGCCAGGCCTGTGGCCCGCAGGGGGCCAGGGAGTGTTGGGGGCGGGGCTCGAGGCGGAGCCCCTCTCGCCACGCCTTTCTCCTTGGTGTGGGCAGAGGGTTGAATGGCGGGGGACTGCCTTGCCTACTACATGCAGCCTGCGCCTGTCCTGGGGTCGGCTTGTGCCCCATGGGGTACCCGGGCCACACCTGGGCAGGCAGTGGCGTCGAGGAACACGACCAACCCAGGGAGCGGCTCAAAGGCGGGTTCGGGTGATGGGGACTCTGGCAGTTAGTGCAGGACGGGAAGGGGGCTGGGTGGGGGAGGTGGGTGCCTCCTCCCTTTTCCCTTCACATCTCTAAGGGGCCCTGCTTCTAGAAACAGCGCCCGTGTCTGGAGTCTGGAAGCCCCTCCCTCCGGCACCAGCCCGTGCCACGTGTCCCACAGCCTTCAGGACGATAGCACCCAGGCCTGTGGTGACACTTGGTGGCACCGTCTGGTACAGGAAGAAGGGCCACGCACAACTGCACCTCCCACCCCTCAGGGGAGCAGGGTGTCGGCGGCAATGGCAGGGAGCCCCAGCCTCGGGCGCCACCACTCGCTGGCACTGTCTGATCCGAGGAGAGGGGAGGGGCTGGGCCCGAACAGGCAGTGCTGGTGCCATCCTGGGCGCGAGACCCGAGGCGGGGTGCGGCTTTCTGGGAGCCATGAACAGACCACAAACCCTGGGCTCTGGAGCAAGGGCTCTGAGCACTGCGGGCCCAGAGTGGCCCAGAGGAGGCGCCATCTGTGTCCCAGGGCTGCGGGTGACGTGGAAGGGGCCTCACCTGCTCCAGCTGCCCCTCGGTGTCCTCAATGTCCAGGGCGGGCGGCCGCCTCTGGTGCTGGCACACACGCTGGAACAGGTCCAGCGCCGCCATCCTGGCGCGGCCCAGGAGCAGGGTCTTCTCGGCTGCCGTGTTCTGGATCCGGACCCACTTGGATTCCTGGGGAACCCCCAACCCGGCTCCCAACTAAGATAAGAACGGACTCCCGGCGAGCGGGACCCAGGGTGCAGACGGGTGGACCGCGCGCCAGCTGATGCCGCCACCCCAGCGAAGCGCTCTCTGACGCCTCGGTCCCCAGCCCCCGCCGTACCCACTGCAGCGTGCGCTCCCGCGCCGCCTCCAGCTGCTCCCGCAGCTGCGCCCGCCGCTGGCCCAGCCGCAGCAGCTCGTCCTGCCAGGCGTCCCGCAGCCGCTGCAGCCGCGCCCGGGCGGCCTCCAGCTCGGCCAGCCGCTCCCGCTCCGCGAGCCGCAGCGCCGCCTGCGAGTCGGCCAGGCCGTCCCAGCGCGCCACCAGCTCGGGAACCTCCTGGAACTGCGGAGGGCGCCCGGGACCATCCTGCAGTCCCCGCCCCAGCCCCCGGCCGGCCGGCGTCCCACCCAGCGCCGCCTCCGTGCGCCCAACTGCAACATGGGCGCGCCACCCGGCGCCCACTGAAGCCCTACTCCCACCCTCCCCCAGCTCGCGGGGAAGCCTTCCCAAGCCCACTACCCCGGTGAGCACCGGCTCACCGACGCCTCCAACGGATGTCTGCTTCCGCCCCCGCTCGCCTAACCGCACCTTTCTGAAACCCCTCGATTTCTCCACCGGTAAAATGGGTCAACATGAGCGCCCATTCCGTGGGGCTGTGGGGGAGGGTTCAAAACAGAACAGAACGTGCCAAGTGGTGGTTCTTGGCATCCAGTCGGCGCTCCTGACTGCCGCCCGGCGCTCACCTCCGGCAGATGCTCCAACACCTTCCCCAGCAGGTGCGCGCAGGGCTCCAGGCGCTGCAGCCGGCGCTGCAGCCGCTCCCGCTCCCCACGCAGCTCCTCCAGCTGGGCCCGCAGCCGCAGCGCCTCCGCCTCCCGGCGGCCCGCCTGGAGCCGCTCCTGCGCCGCCCTCTGCAGCGCGCGACGGCGCCGGGCCTCGGCCTCCTGGGCAGTGGGGTGGGGAGGAAGCGAACTCAGGCCGCCGGAGCTGGCAGCGCTGGCTGCCTGCAAACTTCCGCGGCTTTGCCAGGCCGAGCCCTGGTGGTCCGCGGGCCGCGGTCGGCCAGACGCTCAGGGCCTTGCTCCGGCAGTGCTCCGGGGATTCCGCTCCCAGGGCCGGCCTTCCCGGCCGCACCTGCCTGCAGGAACTGGTCGGAGCGCACCAAGGACGCCTTCAGCGCCTGCTCCCTCTGCTCCAGCTGTTCACGGCGCTGCTCCAGGGCCGCCATCCTGGTCTGGAACTCCTGCAGGAGAGGGGCGTGGGCGCGCTGTGTGCATTTAGGGCGTCAAGTGCTTTCTCCCCGTAGCCACCACGCTCAGCCCCTCCAAAGTACGGTTCCTGGTCCCCGAGCCGCTTCCCACTCCAGTCCACTGTGGCTCCCACCATCCCCGGTCACTCGCGTGCCTTCCCGTAGCCCACAGACGTCCGTGTTCCTGTCTGCTGGCCTCGTCTTCCGGTGCATCCTGGCTCTCTCTCCCAGCCACTCGACACCTGCCCTGCGGTCTTTGCGCACGATCTTCCCTCTGCCTGTTTCCCACTTCTCACCCTGTCCCCCTTTGCTGGGAAGGCCAATTTGCCCTTTTCAGCAATTCCCGACACTTCCTCTAGGAAGCCCTCCTTGACTGTCCATCCCTGTGTGGAAGTAGGGGCTCACTCACTCTGGGCTCCCAGGGGGCTGCCCAGTGCTCCTCACACAGCGGTCACCACCTGGACACCTGTTTTCCTCTCTGGACTGTGAACCCCCGAGGGCACCCCAGGCCCCAATGTGCTGCCCGCACCTTCATTTATTGCGTAGTGCATACAAATGTCTTGGCACCGGCTGCTGACCCCATCTGACAGCTGGGGGACTCGGGGCTCCGCGGGGTGCCATGGCTTGTCTCAGACCCCGGGACAGCATGCCCCACCCCACTGCTCACCACCTCTGCTTGAGGCTCACCTCCCTGTGGTCCTGCAGGCTCCGGTCCGCGTCCGCAAGCTCCCGCCTCTTCTCCAGGAGTCGCAGTGCTGGCGGGAAACGATGCACGCTGGGCTCCAGCATCTTCCTGGAGGGGCTGCGGGGGGGGGGGTGGGAACGAGGGAGTCAGTACCACCTGGAGGGCCCCCAGGAGGCAGCTACTGGCTTGGGAATTCTTCCTTCCGTCAACAAAGTGTGCTGAGCCGCGGCTCTGTGCAGAAGACTGATGAGGACCCCCAGGAGCCGGTGTTCTGCTGGGAGCCTCAGAAAATCAGGCCAATAAATAATGCTTGGATTTGATTGGCACCGTGATGGAAGACTGCTTGGACCGCAGGAATGCCTCGATGTGGAGGTGACACGGGAACGGGACCTGGACGGGAAGAGGGAGCCGCCCAGACGATCACTCCAGGGACCAGAATCTCAGCCGCAGAGCCAGCTGGGACCTGGAGGGAAGCAGCGGCCAGGAGGGAGTGCAGCTGGAGCAACGGGTGGGGGGTGAGAGTGATGGCAATGGGGGGCTTTGACCTTGACTCTGAGGGAGGCAGCAACCATGCGAGGGGGGGTTGGGAGGAGCAGGGGCCCCCAGCCGCTGGGAGGAAGGAGCCCAAGGTGACCCCGATGCCTCTGCGGGAGTGGCCAGGAGGTGGCGCTCCGAGCTCTCAGGGGAGGAGAGGAGCAGAAGGGACCGAGTAAGGACTCTCTCCCCAGGGACTGTGCACCCATTTCACAGCTGCCGAGACTGAGGTTGAGGCCCGCTGCACCTCGCAGTGCTGAGCTCACAGCAGGACACACATCCTGCCTGCTCTCCTCCCCAGGGGCAGGCCGTGTGTGTGTGTGTGTGTGTGTGTGTCTATGTGTGTCTGTGTCTGTGTGTGTCTGTATCCATGTGTATCCATGTCTGTGTGTGTCTATCTATGTGTGTCCATGTCTCTGTTTGTCTATGTGCGTCTGTATCTATGTGTGTCCGTGTCTGTGTGTGTTTATGTGTGTCTGTATCCATGTGTGTCTGTGTGTGTCTATCTATGTGTGTCCATCTCTGTGTGTGTCTATGTGTGTCTGTGTGTGTCCATGTCTGTGTGTGTCTGTATCTATGTGTGTCGTGTCTGTGTGTGTCTATCTGTGTGTGTCCTTGTCTGTGTGCATCTGTATCTATGTGTGTCTGTGTCTGTGTGTGTCTATGTGTGTCTATCTGTGTGTGTCCGTGTCTGTGTGTGTCTATGTGCGTCTGTATCTATATGTGTCCATGTCTGTGTACGGCTGTATCTATGTGTGTCCGTGTCTGTGTGTGTCTGTGTGTCTATGTATGTCGTGTCTGTGTGTGTCTATGTGTGTCTATCTGTGTGTGTCCGTGTCTGTGTGTGTCTGTATCCATGTGTGTCCATGTCTGTGTGTGTTTGTATCTATGTGTGTCCATGTCTGTGTGTGTCTGTATCCATGTGTGTCCGTGTCTGTTTGTCTATGTGTGTCTATCTATGTGTGTCCGTGTCTGTGTGCATCTGTATCTATGTGTGTCGTGTCTGTGTGTGTCGATGTGTGTCTATCTGTGTGTGTCCGTGTCTGTGTGTGTCTGTGTGCGTCTGTATCTATGTGTGTCGTGTCTGTGTGTGTCTATCTATGTGTGTCGTGTCTGTGTGTGTCTATGTGTGTCTATCTGTGTGTGTCCGTGTCTGTGTGTGTCTGTGTGTGTCCATCTATGTGTGTCCGTGTCTGTGTGTGTCTATGTGTGTCTATCTGTGTGTGTCCGTGTCTGTGTGTGTCTGTGTGTGTCCATCTATGTGTGTCCGTGTCTGTGTGTGTCTATGTGTGTCTATCTATGTGTGTCCGTGTCTGTGTGCGTCTGTATCTATGTGTGTCATGTCTGTGTATCTGCGTGTTGGGGCGGTGCCCGTGTGAATCCTTTCCACCTTGGTTCCAAGGATTTAACCTGGATGTCAGCTGGGGAGGGGGCGGCCAAGAGCAGGTTAGATCCCGGCTCCCGGCCCAGCTCTGCCCTAACCGAGGCCTTGGGGAAGCTGCAGTTTCCCTCTGAGCCTCAGTTTCTTCCTCTGCAAAATGGGGGCAGTAATCACCCACAAAGAACTGCCTGTGCCTGAAGACGCCAGTTCCCAGGGGGTGGGAGAGAAGGGGAGAGAAGCCCCAGCCCCATCTCCAGCCCTGGACACCACTCACTCACTCACTCACTCACTCACAGTTTCTCCTGCAAAGTCAGCTGGAAATATCCCTCCCCTGGCGGGGGGGGGGTGGCACGAGCAGCTCCCCAGCAGGTATCCCGGCTTTCTTTCCACCAACCCCGGGGCCCGGGGCCGCTGACGAGGAGACAGCCAGCTCCCTGATCCCCAGGGCAGCCAGCAACAGGCTCTGGTTGCCCTGGCAACCACCGACACAACATTCCGTCGCTTGGTTGCAGCCTGGGGAGTAGGGAGGAGCTGCTGCAGGCTTGTGGGGCAGGGGGAGCCGTTCTGCCCCTCCCAGGAAAGCCCTTGACGCCCCACCTTAAATTAGGGTGCAATACAGGACGCGGGCCCCTCAGCCACAAATCTGCGTCTCTTGGCGCCTCCTGGCTGGCCACGCTTCTTCCCGGCTGAGCGGCATCAGGGCTCGCTAACGGGGGTATCTGCCCAGCTGACCACTCAAAGGAATACACAGTAGGCACCCACTGTCTGCTGGGCTTGGGATGGCGTCCTACACTCCAGGGAAAGGTGCTGGGGGCGTGCTCTGCTGCTGCCCTCTGAGGCTCCGCTCCCAGCCACGTGTCACGGAGCTCACAGCCTAGCAAGGGAGACAGAGAAGTACCAGCCAGCACAGAGCAGCTTGGGAGGGACCTAGGAGCTGGGCTGGGCTGAGGGAGGTAGGAGAGCCGCTGAGACAGCCTGAGTAATTGTGTGTTGGGCTAAGCGAGCCACGTATGCATGCAATATCTCATTTAAGCCCGCAGGGGGCAGGACTGGGGAAGTGTTCCCAGCTCCATAGGAAAAACACCCACAGGTCCCCATGGCAAATAACAAATACCAGCCTCTTGTTATCTTGGCTTCTGATCGTTTCATTTTCCATTTTAAAGAGTTTATTTTTTCATCCAGAGAAATGTCTTTTCTTGCTGTAGAGCAAAGCCATTAAGGAAATCTAGGGTAACTTGCTACGCCTACCACTCTCGAAGCAGCACCTAGGGCTTTGGTTAGAGTACACTACTAAACATGGAACTAAAACCACGCACATTTCATCCTGTGCATTTTGCATTGAATTGCATATGCTGTCTTTCGCTACATCGATGGGAAGTTAGCATATGGTGGTATGCGGGCTCCTTGTTCTCTGGGTTCCAAAAATTCGGGTGGATGTTGTGGTACAGCAAATTAAACCCCTCCTTGGGATGCCCACATCCCAGTCACGAGTGCCAGGTTCAAGTCTCCGCTTCTCGGCTTCCTGTCCAGCTTCCTGCCTATGTGCCCGGGGGGCAGAGGATGATGGCCCAAGTGCTTGGGTCCCTGCAACCACGTGGGAGACCCGGATAGAGTTCTGGTCTCCCGGCTTCGGAAGCAGCCCAGCCCTGGTTACTGCAGGCATCTGGGGAGTGAACCAGTGGGTAGAATTTTTTTTTTAAATTTATTATTTACTTGAAAGTCAGAGTTACAGAGAGGCAGAGGCAGAGAGAGAGAGAGAGAGAGAGAGAGAAAGGTCTTCGATCTGCTGGTTCACTCCCCAGATGGCCGCAATGGCCGGAGCTGTGCTGATCCGAATCCAGGAGCCAGGAACTTCTTCTGGGTCTCCCATGTGAGTGCAGGGTCCAAGCACTTGGGCCATCTTCTACTGCTTTCCCAGGCCATAGCAGAGAGCTGGACAGGAAGTGGAGCAGCTGGGACTAGAACCGGTGTCCATATGGGATGCCGGTGCTGCAGGTGGCAGATTTACTCGCTATGCCACAGTGCTAACCCTGGATAGAAATTTGATATCTCTCTCTTACTGTCTCTCTGCCTTTCAAATAAATACATTAAAAAACTTTTAATTGGTACATCATTTACATAGAGAAAAATCACTGTTTTCATATACAGTTCTGTGGGTGTTGGCAAATGCAGGAAGTTGACACCACAACCACAACACATACAGAACACCTCCATTGCCCCAAGAAGTCCCCGGGCCCCTTGTCATCAGCCGCGTGCTCTTCACAGCCCCTGGCCCCTGCACCTGCCTTCTCCCACTGAGCGCTGGCCCTCGGGGTTGCTCATGTCGATGGGGGGCTCAGTGGTTCCGACTCTCTGGTTGCTGAGTGATACTGACCTGATGGACCCGTAGGCTGTGCACTCGCTCCCCCCATGAAGGATGGTTGGGTTGACCCCAGATCTGCAGGTGCTCTTGGGGTGCAGGTTTGGGCGTGCACTTGTTTCCGTGTCCCCTGGGAGAGCATGCTGGCGTGGGCCTGCTGGGTCGCGTGCTGAATACATGTCTCACAGCACAAAAAACCTGCACACTGCTCTCCATGGGGGCTGGGGTGTTTTGGCAGCCCCGCCAGCCTGACTGTCTGTGTGCTTGCCAGCAGCTGGCGTCTGCTTTTCAAAGCGTCCATGCTGGGGCAGGCATTCGGCCTAGTGATGAACATGCAGGCTAAGACGGGGGCGGGGTCCCGGGACAGCGGGTTACGCTGCTGCCTGCAGGGCCAGCATCCCATGTAGCAGTGCTGGTTTGAGTCTCCCCTGCTCCACTTCTGATCCAGCTCACTGTAAATGCGCCTGTGGAGGCAGTGGAAGATGGTCCAGGCACTTAAGCCCCTGCCGCCCACGAGGGAGACCCAGATGAAGCTCCAGGCTCCTGGCTTCAGCCTGGGCCAGCCCTGGCTGTTGTGGCCATTTGCAGAGTGAGCCAGCCAATGGAAGACCTCTCTCTCTCTTTGTCTCTGTTTCTGCTTCTCTCTCTGCAACTCTGCCCTTCAAATAAATAAACAAAATCTTTAGAAAGATTATTCTTGGCTCTTAGCGGCTGCCCATTGCTGCCATCAGTTACGCGGCCTGGTCCCTCCCTGGCTCCACCCACCCCAGCCGCTCCAGGGGTTCACGGGCCATCCACAGGGTCAGAGGGATCAGACCACTCTCTGAAGTCATTACACTGTGGTGAAGGCTGGGGCAGGGGCGGCCTTCCCGAGGGAGCCAAGTGTGAGCCCAGACCCGAAGGATGAGGAGGGAAGAGCGATCCGTGTGGCAGGACTAGCACGTGCAAAGGCCCTGGGGCAGGAGTGGGGTGGCTCCTCCCAGGGGAGAACAGAGCTCAGAAAGTGCGCAGAACTCAAGGACGCTGGGCAGGGTGGGTCAGGGCTGGAAAGGCCAAGAGGGGCCAGCTCAGGGCTGTGAGCGGCAGGCAGAAAACCGAGGCCCGAGGGAATTAAGTGATTCCTCCAGGACTACTGTTTGTTTATACAGAGATAACTCACCCTTGTCTGTCCCGGACAGCTCACGACCTAAGGGGCAGGAGAAAGGCCACCAACACCTCATCTTCAGAAGGCTAAAGCTATGGCTTCAGTGCTGCGGCCAGCCTCAGCATTCCCTTCTGTTAAATGGGTGCCCTCCCTCCCCAAGTCCGGATGGGGCTCCCGTGCCAGGCTGCTGTGGGGCGAGGGCCCAGCCTCCCAGGAGCTCAGCCTCTCCCCTGTCTGCTCCCCACCTCCCGCGGGATGGGCAGGGCCACTGAGTGACATCAGGGCCAGGCTCCTGGGCCTTGCCCTCGGCCCCGCCCCCTGGCCGCGGCTCCCCCCCACACTCCTCCATTCTAGGGTGGGGCCTGGGGGGGCGCTTTGGGGAGTGGGGCTGGGAAGCAGCACCCACTGATGCTTCAGGCCTAGGGAGGAGAGCTCCTGGGCAGCCAGCCCGCAGGAGGGGGCGCTGGAAACCCTGCCCACTCCTCCCATGGCCGCCGCCTGTCCCCCGTGGCTCGCTGCCCAGATTCGCGCCACCATACAACGGCGGCTTTGTGCTCCTGGGACAAAGAACCTGCTGCTGGCCGTCCCCTGGGCCGGCGCCCTGGCCGACCTTGCCCTGCTCTTTTCCTCAGGAGGACCCAGCGAGGATCGGAGGGGAAACCGAGGCGGGAGGCTGGGCAGTGATGAAGGCGCTGTGCTCAGCACCGCGCACCATGAGGAGAGAATAACAGGACGAGGGTGCCAGGGGAGCAGCCGGACGGCAGGCCTTGGGCGCGAGGCTCTCCGGAACCTGGGGATGGCAGTGCCGGCGGTGCGGGCGGTGTGGGCGGTGCGGGCGGTGCAGGCAATGTGGCCGGTGTGGGAGGTGTGGCGTGAACCAGACATTATCTCTGACATTTAGGAGCTAAGACGAGCGTGTAAATCAGTGCGGAACCCGGGAAGAAGAGACCAAGGCTGTGTGCGTGTGTGTGTGTGTGTGTGTGTGGCTCCTGGACAGCTGGACTGGGCTGTCTTCTACCTCCCTGCGCTCCCACTGCCCAGGGCATAGTGGGTGCTCAACATGCATTTGTTAAATAATAATTACTGGGGCCGGCTCCATGGCACAGCAGGTTGATCCTCCACCTGCAGTGCCGGGCGTCCCATATGGGCACCGGTTCTAGTCCCAGCTGCCCCTCTTCAGATCCAGTTCTCTGCTATGGCCTGGGATAGCAATAGAAGATGGCCCAAGTCCTTGGGACCCTGCACCCGCGTGGGAGACCCGGAAGAGGCTCCAGGCTCCTGGTTTTGGATCAGCGTAGCTCTGGCTATTGCGGCCATTTGGGGAATTTACCAACGGAAGGAAGACCTTTCTCTCTGTCTCTCCCTCTCACTGCCTGTAACTCTACCTCTCAAATAAATAAATGAAATATTTTTAAAAATAAATAAATAAATAAATAATTACTGTTATATACACATATTCTATGGCATCAAGATCAAATTGTATATATGACTGCATATACTCTCTCCCCCACCCCTTATGTTTTTTAGTATTTTCCTGTCACTAAGTATTCTTTGAGAACAGCCTTTTTAACAAGTGCATAGTATTCCACTCAATTGCTATTGCCTTGATGTGTGTAGTTCATTCCACTCCAACCTCCTTTGTCATCTTTATTCATTTGGGGAGTTCTTTAATAGTCACTGGGTGGAAAAGGGGGTGTACAAAAACTGAAGAAGGAAGGGGCCCCAAGGCAGTGTGGGGGTGGGAGAATTTGGGAAACCACATAGGAGCACTGGATTCAGGAGCAGCACCTGGACAGAGCCCAGGGAGAGCTGGTGGCAGCTGTGCCACAAAACAAAAGGAAACATTGTAGCAATGTGTGATTGTAGCAGCGTCTGTGATTGGCCCAGGGCCCAGGCCACGCCTCTCACCACCAGGAGGCCCACAGGCCATGGGAGCCCTGATCTGGGGCTCAGATTGCTCACTCGAGAGGAAAATCCCCTCTTTCCCCCAGCTCGGCATCCCGGACCCACACTGGTGGCTGAGCTGTAGCCCTCCACCCACCCCTGGAATTGCGGGCTGGGCTTGGCCATGGGGCCTCAGGGCTGTCACCAAGTAGTGCTGGGTGTCGGGCAGCGGGGTGCACCCGGGACACCTCCCGATGGCCGTAACCCTCAGCGAGCACCAACCCTCCGAGGCGAGTGCCATCATTACTCCCGGCTAGGAAATGGAGGCACCAGCCAGCAACGCACGGGCCGAAGCACCTGCTTCCAAGCGTAGGCGACAGGTGCAGTCAGCTTGATGCAAAAAGCTGCTCTTAAACCCTGAGCCCAGGAGTTCCTCCTGCTTAAGCCATTATAGAGCACCTGTTGTATGCAAGCCCTCATAGAGCACCATGGGTGCTAGCTTTGAAGGGAGTTGGCACGAAGATGATCCTGGGCTTGCTTTTAAGGAGCTCACCGGGAGGGAGAGCACCTACTATGTGCAGGGGCCTCATGCCCTCCTCATGGTGAATTCTTATCACAGCCCTGGGGGTGGAGAGCCTGCCCATCCCCCACCTCGCCTAGCCTGTGGCTCCCAGGAGGTCACACGGCCTCTCTGGGGCCCCTCTCCCCCTGGGGCCCCAGGAGAGCTCTGACCCCTGCCCGCTTCAAGCCAAAGCTTCTCAGAACAACAGGAAGTGGCTGCGCCCTGTGGAGTCTGGGGAGCGCGGCCAAGGCTGCAGGTGGATCGCTGACTCTGACGCGGATGTTGGACAGGTGACAGGGCTGGCTCCCTGGAGGCCCGGCTGGCACATGCCATGGCCTTGTGAATTCCCCGGGGAATGTGACTTCCTGCTTCCCTCTGGCAGAGGGGCTGAGGTGGCTGGGGGGCAGCGTGGCTGACATCCCACGTGGCCCTGGGACCAGGACCCTCGGGCCCCCCCTGAGGCCCCTGCAGGCTCCCAGGAGGACGAGGCTCAACCAGAACCTCCCACCCCCGGGTTGGGGGGGAAGATGGTTCAAGACACCTGTCTGAGCTGCCGCAACAGCCATTTGCCCCTTACTTCCGGGAGGAACGGAGGGACTCCTTTGGGGAAGTCACTGTGAATCCAGCCCTGGGTCGCTCCTCACGCTCCACCGGTGATGTTGCAATACTTCTAAGCTCCTGGGACCATTGTTAGGCCCCTTTCTCAGGTGGAGTAACTGAGGCCACATCCAGGGGTCAGAGGACTCACGAGGCAGCCTGGAGGGGGTGCTGGGTGGGGATTCAGGGAGGGAGATGGAGAAGCAGAGCACGGCTGAGCCTGTGGCTGGGCAGGGTGCCCCTGTACCTCCGGTCGGGGCGCCGGAAGCCTGCCCACTGGTGCCCAGCCCTGAGCTGACCAGCATGAGTCAGGATCGGCGCCAGCCCTGCCAAGAGCTCTTATCCAGGTCAACAACGAACTCAGGGAGAAGCAAGTGGGTTGAGTCTCCGCCCTGGTACGGGCCCTTCTGGTCCTATTATCTCATTTAACACCTTGACGTATACACACCCGGAGCTGTGGGAGCAGAGGAAAAGCTATCTGCCCGGGAAGCAAGGGCTCCTGGAAGGCTGCCCCGGGGAGGGGGCATTTGGGTTGCGCCTTGAAGGACAACAGAGTTAACATCACCATCGAACCCTTTCTGGAAGCTGATGTGGAACCTGTTTTCTGGGGCCTTTATCAGCCTTATCTCATTTAATTCTTTCAACCTCCTGTGAGCCAGACACCCGGTGCCCCGCCTGGGACAGACAGCAAGGCAAGGCACAGGGAGACCGGGCGACTTGCCCAGGGCCGCACGGCTACCGAGCGGCAGGGCCAGGATTCACCCGTTAGTGACCGCGAGGCCTCTGTCCACTTCCTCAACCCCTCGCGACCTCAGGCCCTTAGTCCATGAAACGGGGTCCCAGCGCAACGCTGCCCAGGACAGCTACCGTCAGCCCCGACGTGAGCCACCCGCGCGCCGCACACAGCACGCGCCCAAGCGCGGCACAACACTTGCATCACCGCCGGGCCGCCCCTCCCCCTCGCCGCGGCAGCCGCCCCCGCAGCGCCGGCCCGTGACGCCGGAGCTGTCACGCTCTGGGTTTCATTGGGAAGGGAATGTTCCAGGCCCCGCCCTGGACTCCGAGGGGACCCCCGGGCAGGTGCTACGCTCGCTCTCCAGCGCCCCCTGCCGCCGGCCGCGGGAACTGCCCCCCCACCCCGGACAGGGCGCGGGGGGCGCACTCAGGCGGCGGGTGCCTGGACGGTGGGCAGCGGGGACCAGGCGGAGGACGGACCGGGTCTCGGAGACCGAAGCCCGCTCGCCGGGAGCCCGCGGCCGCGCTTCTCGTGAGCGCGGGCCCCTCCCCGCCGGGCCCTGCCAGCCTGCGCGCGCCCCGCACGCCTGGGGCGCCAGCAGGGGGCGCGCGCGGGGGGTCCGAGGGCGGGCGGGGACCCCGCGGGAGGCGGGATTGGGGGGGAGGGCCCCGGGCCGCCCCCTCCCGCCCCCTGCCCGCCCCGATCGCAGCCGCCGAGGCTGGAGCCGGCGTTCCCCGCAGCGCGCTGCCCGCTCGGAGCACGGCTCCCACCTGTGGAGCCCGGCGCGGCGCCCCCTCCCCAGGCTCCCGTGCCCGCTCCTCCCGCCCAGCTCCTCGGGTCTCGCCTGGGCGGCGCTGAGACGCCGGGACGGCGCCATGTAGACGCCCCCCCACCCCGCCCCGGTGCCGCCGGGAACCCGGACGCCCTCCGGCCGGAAAGTTTGGGGCTGGGCGCCATGGCCAAGAGCAGCTCCTTGAACATCCGCGTGGTGGAGGGTCGGGCGCTGCCCGCCAAGGACGTGTGAGTGCCCGCGGGGCGAGGGTGGGGCTGGGGTCGCCCCGCTGCGCGTGCCGGGCGGGTCCCCAGGACCTCCCTGGGCAAGAGGCCCCCGGACCCGCTGCTCTGCTGGTGGGAGGGTGCACCCAGACTCAGCAGAGGCCCCGCCCTGCTCCTGGAAGGGGTGGCTTTGTCCCCCCACTCCGCCCCGCCCCGCACTAAAGGGGGTTTTCCGGGGCTGAAGATGGCCTCGGAGGGGCGGCTTCTGCCGGAGCTGGGGAGGGGGCGGCGGCGTCTCTTCCCCTAGGCAGGTGTGGGAGGTGAGGCTTCTCCAGCCCTGGGTGGGGACCTACCGAGGGATCCCTGGGGAGCAGCCCCGGGGACGCCCCGGGCTCCAGATGGGCCGCGCCAGCCCCTTGCATCTGGGTGCAGCCAGGTGGGTCCTTTTGACCCGCAGCCGTGAGCTTCTCGGTCCAGTGGCGGCCAGCCCAGCGGGGGCTCTCCATAGATGCCCGGCCAGGTGTGATGGAGTTAGGGGACTCTGGGGGCCCCAGTCGCAGTCCCTGGCTGTGCTTCCCCAGGGCTGAGTCAGCACGTGCTGAATCAGCAGAACAGGACCCTCCCCCCTGCCCCCCCCCCCCCAGTGCTTGGCCTGGAGCCCAGAAGGGGCTCTGAGGGTGTGAGGGTGTCAGCACCTGAGACAGGTGTGGACATCTGCGAGGTGACCTTGAACCTGCTTTTCTCTCTGGCCTCGGTTCCCCATCTGGGCGATGGGAGCCGTGCACAGGGGTTTCCACCAGGAAGGCCAGGGTCTCACCCGGTGCCGTGAGGGTGGAGGCCCTGTTAGGGTTTACCTGTGGGGCAGGTGGGCAGGGAATGGGGTGCGAGTCTTCGAGCCTTTGAGCCTTCGCCTGGCTCTGGACCTGTCCTGCCTTGGAGTTCCTCACACCCCCGCCCCCAACACTGCAGCTGTGACAAAGGGGAGCTGTTTAGAGCAATTTTAGCCACTCCAGCCTCATCAGCTTCCCCAAATAAACACGCACCTGAGTAAGAGCAGACACAGCAAGGGACAGGTCTCCTGCCGCCCTCTCTCTGAGATGTCCCCTCAGAGCCCCCGAGACCCGCAGCCCGGTGCTGCGAGGGCAGCGAGCCCAGGACAGGGGGCCTGGCAGCTGCTGGCTGCCAAGGGGGCCCTGCCAGAACTGGGTTTGCATCTCGCCGAGCCGTGGCTGTTCCACCGGCCCTGGCTGGCTGCAGGGTCGTGAGTGGGTGGCGGGTGGCACCCCGGCCATCTGCTCATGGGACTGAGGCTTTTTCTGGGTTCCTTGTGGCTCGGCCCCCTGTCCCCACTCTGGTTCCTGGGCCAAGGTGTCTTCTGGGCGGGGCCATGTCCCAGAGCAAGAATGAGGAGCCGGGGGTCCAGCAGCCCTGCCTCAGTGTCCCCGGCTGTCGGCTCCCTTCTTCCCAGGGGCTCCTCTCAGACCTTGCTGAGACCCCCTTGTCCGTGGGGGCTGCTGGGTGGGGGCGTTCTCTCCTCTCCTGGCCTCAGGGAGAAGGGTTTAGGGCTGGGGTCTGGGGGAGACACGTTACTCTTATTAGTAAGAGCAGCTGCCAGCCACTGAGCACTTACTGTGGTCCAGGCCAGAGCTTAACACTTTGTATCTTGGTCCCGGCTTCTCCATTTTACACCTGAGGCAATGAGGACCAGAGAGGCAAAGTCGCTTGCCTAAGATCACACAGCGAGCTTTGAACCCTGACCGCTTCCATGCACAACCAGACTGGGAAGGTGACAGCCGAGGGGGCTGCTTCCTCACGCTTGAGCCGGGCCAGGGGCCGTGGGAGAGGCCAGGGAGGGGTCCAGGTCTGGAAGGGGCCGTCTCCGCCCGCCCCGCCTGATGGGAGTCTGATAAGGCTTTGTGCGTCAGAGACGTGCTGAGCTCAGCTCCCAGGAGGGGCCTGGGGGTCAGGCCGGGCCCTGAGCCTGCTGGGACCCCAGCCAGCCTGACTCCGCGCTGCTGGGGTTACCCAGTTCCACGGGCCCGAGGCGGAGCCACAGGGGATGCAGGCTGCCACCCAGTGCGTGGTGTGCAGGCCTTGGAGCACCTACACAGATGGCCCGAGACCGGGGGTGTGGAGAGGGAAACTGAGGCACGGGCTGGGCTCACCTGGACACTTGGTGCCCACATCTCTCTTCCCTGGCGTTTGTGGATATGTGACAAGGGCAGGGGCGGGGTGGCAGAGGCGGCATCGTGGCTGGGGCTCCCAGAGAGGCAGGGGGGTGCTGGCTAATGTGTGTGAACCCCGCAGGCCTTTTGTCTCCAGAGAAAGTGCCCACAAATCCATCCACTGAGCCATGTCTCTGGTGGGCCAGCCTCAGGCGGGGAGGCTGGGGGCCAGCGGGGAGCAGGCTCTCCCCCTCCTCAGGAGCCCCCGTGCTGTGGAGGAGACAGACACTAAACACAGCAAGAAATAAGAGAGCAAGATGACGCCCAGCGGCTTCTGAAGCATGTTTCAGCCAGGACGGGGGTGGTCAGGGATGGCTTCTTGGAGGAGGTGACTTTCTGATTGACGCTTGAATGGGGAGTCGCCTCCCCAGGACACCCCGTTGACGTGAAAGGCTGGGGGGCAGTGCATCCCAGTGGGGGTGAGCTCTGGGGCCCTCTCCCCATGTCTTATCCCTGTGACCCCCTGCGCGCCCTTGAAGGCGTGTGCTGGTGTCAAGCCGCATTTCTAGAGTAGAGAAAGGGAGGCCCAGGAGGGGACTGATGGAAGTGCTGATGGCTTCCAGCCGGTGCCCTGATCACTACTTTGGGCTCTCTGGGGCCAGGGCCCCCATTTCTGTGGGTGGGGGCTCAGAGAGCACCGAGGCGGTGGGCCAGGCCCATGGGGTGTCGGTGGCCTGGGCAGTGGTGACATCTCCTGCTGGTCCCCTGGGGTCCTGCTTCTTGATGGGGCCTGCTGTGTGACCCTGGGCGAGTCCCCTGCCCTCTCTGGGCCCAAGACTCCCCTGTCTGGGTAGGGAGGGTAGATGTGGCTGCCTCCTCATTCCCTGGACACCCTCTTTCCACAGGTCTGGGAGCAGTGACCCCTACTGTTTGGTGAAGGTGGACGACGAGGTGGTGGCCAGGTGAGGAGGAGGGGCTAGGCCTGGTGAGGGGGAGGGGCTAGGCCTGGCGTGGCCGGGAACAAGGATTCTCATTTGGAGGAGCTGGGGCATTGCTTGCATCTGGGGGACTCGCGGCCTGCAGGTGGATGCGGGGGCCCTGGGGTCCCTGGGATTGGATCCCTGGGGTGGCAGCTCCTCACCCCGCCCCCAGCGGCCCCACCATGCAGCCGGACGCCTTTCCCCAGGCCCAGTGATGTCCCCGCCGCTCCCTGGGGCTGAGTCAGTGGCTGCCAGCCGGCCCCGCCCACGGTGGCCTCCTCCGGAGACGGGCATCTCACGCTTGGCTGGACTGGTTGGTTCCGGGCCTGCTGGGTGCTGCGGGCACCGGGCCTTGGGGGCTGTGCACTCGGCCAGCTGGGCCTGCTGGCGAGTGTGTGTGGGGGTGTTGCGGGGCTGGTGTGCGTGCCCGGGAGCTGTGTGCACATCCTTGTGTGAGCGTGGTATGTACGTTCCCTTGCACACACGTGGGAGCACGCGTGCCTGCCTTGCTGGTCACACGGGCGCCCATGTGAGCGCGTGGGAGTGAGTCCTAGAGAGGGGCATGGGGCCGGGCCGGGCTTGGCGTCCACCCCCCCAGGCCAAGGGACAGCCCTCGGCCCCTGTAGGCCGGGTGATGGGGGGGCAGTGAGGCCTTGGTTCCCATGGAGACAGCATGATTCAGGATGCTCCTGGCACTGGTTCTGGTCCACATGGGCCAGGAGCTGCGTGGGGTGGGGTCGGCCCAGCACCCTCGCTGGCCCCTCCATTGTCCTCCTGGCTCTCGGGGTGCCCCTCACCCCATTCCGTGATGCCAGCCCCACGCCTGCAGGTTAATTTTCTCTGTGACCTCAGGCTGCTGTCTCCCCTTCTCTGGGCCACGTGGGGCCTCCCGGCTCAGGCACTGGGGAGCCGGGGGGAACCTCTGTGTGAAAGGGGGGGGTCCATCGGAGGTGGTGGCCCTGGGCAGGGTGGGGCGAGCAAGGAGTGCATGCCTGTGCCTTAGGGGAGAGAGTGTGTGTGTGTTGGGGAGGTGGATCAGCAGGTGGGGAACCTGATTTTGCAGCCATTCACGTGGGTGTGTAAGGCGGGTTCTGCTTCCTGTCGGGTAACGGGAAGTGCCACTGCCGTGCGTCGGGCAGAGATGCTGTGTGTTCTGTGCCATTTCTGATTCTCGGGCGCTAAACTTCGCGTGCCCCCTGCCTCCCGTGTCCTGCACAGCCCTGTGAGCTCCATCCCCGCTGGCCATCCCACCGCTCCTTTCCCACTGGGCACTATCTTGTTTGTTTATTGAACTCGCCAGGCTCATTCTGCCTCAGGGCCTTTGCACGTGCTGGCCCAGCTTTCTGGATCCTTGGTCTTCAATTGTCTCTCCTGGAAAGCTTCCTGACCCTCTCCATCACCACCCCCCAGACCTAAGCAGGTGCCACTGAACTCACAGCAGTCGTAGAGATTCTCCCACTGTGTCCCAGAGAGGCTGCCTGCCCATGGCGGGGGGTGGTCTGTGGCAGCAGTGGCCTTGGTCTGCAGAGCCCAGCACTGGCTTAGCCCACAGTCGGGGCAGGGGCTTACAGAGTGGATGAGTGACGAGAGGAAGAGTGTGCATGTGTGTGCGTGTGTGTTCATGGGTGTGTTCTGCACACAGGTGAGTGTGTGTCCATGAGTCTCTGCCCCCTCCCTGTGGGACAGCGTGTTTTCTCTGTGTCTGTCTGCATGCACAGATCTGTGTTTGCAAACACGTGAGGCTGCGTTTCTAGCGATCTCTGAGGGTGCATTTGTGCACCCGTGCCTGTGTGAGTGTCTTTGTGTCTGTGTGTGTCTCCCTGCCTCGGTGTGTCTTGCTGTGTTTGTATCTGCATGTGTGTCCCCGTGTGTCCCTGTGTGTCTCTGGTCGCTTAGATGTGCACTGGGGCCCTGTGCATGTGTCTATTAGGATCATGTGTGTGTTTAACCCCATGCCTTAGTTTACTCACCCATAAAGTGGGCAGAATAAAAGTACCTAGCGTGCAGGTGTATGATGATAATAATTGAGTGTTGAGATCTCGGAGGTGTGTTCGAGTCTCAGTGGGAGGGTTGGGGTCAGTGTGTGTCTCTATGCCTGGGTTCGTGTGCGTGTGTGCCTGTGTGTTCCGGCGGGATCTGGGTCTAGGTCCAAGGTGCATGTGTGTGTGTGTGTGTGTGTGTGTGTGTGTGTGTTTGAACTGCCCCCTGTGGCCATTGGCCCCAGCCCTGTGTGTTTTTGCAGGACAGCGACGGTCTGGCGGAGCCTGAGCCCCTTCTGGGGGGAGGAGTACACAGTGCACCTGCCCCTAGACTTCCATCATCTGGCCTTCTACGTGCTGGACGAGGACACCGTCGGGTGTGTGGCTGGGGCAGGTGGGGGTCCTCAGCCTGGCACTGGGGAGGTGGGACATGGGGTCGCATCCCACAGCAAAGCAGCCATCTCTCCAGCCCTTGCCTCCTGCCCCTGGGACTCCATGGTCGGGGCGGGGGCCTCACCTGCCTGCCTCTCCACAGGCATGATGACATCATTGGCAAGATCTCGCTGAGCAGGGATGCGATTGTGGCTGACCCCCGAGGTGAGAGGGGCACTGGCCCCTGGGGCCGTGCCCAGGGCGGGTGTTTGCAGGGACATGGAGCCTCCCGTGGGACTTTCTACTGTTGTTTTTATCTTGAAGTGTCCATTCGGTTCGTTTGTTGAGCAGTTAATTAATTTGCATGGCACACTATTCAAATTTTATAAGCAACGAAACTTTGACTTCCTCTCCAGCCACTGGGTCCCCTTCCCAATGCTCTGTGTCTCTTGTATGTCCTGGAGACATTTTAACAATGTGCTGGCATTCCGTTGTAACAGGGAACATTGTAACTGGTAGCAACAGAATAGGAAACAATGTAACAGTAGCAGGCACTTAGAGGGGGCCTCCCGTGTGGCACACTTTCTATGAGATGGGTATTCTGATCATGCCCATTTCATAGGTGAATAAACTGAGGCACGGAGGGCTAAGTGACTTGCCTAAGCGCACACAGAGTTGTTGGGTTTGAAGGGAGGTCGTCCCGCTATGGACTCCGCTCTCAGGGCGGCCCCGCGGGTTTGCTTTTTTCTGAGAGCAGTAGGAGTGTGCTCACTCGCCCGTTTCTTTGGGATCTCTGTGCTAACTCTGGCATGTGGCAGGGCCGTCATCTACTTGACTGGTCTCCTGGGGACGGCACCGGGGCCGGTGGCTCTCTTTCCCTAGCCCAAATCCTGCCTGGTGCAGCTGTGACTTTCCATGTAGGCAAGCCACGTGCACCAGTCTGGCAGATTCCTGCAGGTGCTTGTGCTGGGTCAGTGACACATCACTAACACATCCTGCTGGGGAGGAGCTGAGCCTTCACCCGTCCCCACGGCCTTGCAAACGACGCTGAGGCTTTTGTTACAAAAGATTTATGTATTTATTTATTTGAAAAGTAGAGTGAGAGAGAGACAGAGAGAGGCAGAGAGCTCTTTCTTCTGCCGGTTCACTCTCCGAATGCCCACGATGGCCGGGGCTGGGCCAGGCCCAAGCCTGGAGCCCACGACTCCTTCCAGGTCTCCCACATGGCAGGGTGGGAGGTGGCAGGGTCCCAAGTCTGCTGTCTCCCATATCCGAGTGTTGGTTTGAGTCCCTGCTGCTCTACACCCGGTCAGCTCCCTGTCGATGTGCCTGGGAAGGCCATGGAAGATGGCCAAGTGCTTGCCCTGCCATCCATGTGGGAGACCCAGATGGCTTCCGGTTGGCCTGGTCCTGGCCATTGCAGCCATTTGGGGAGTGAACCAACAGATGGAAGATCTCCCCTTCCTGCTGCCTTTCAAGTATATGAAAAATAAATACATTTTTTTTAAATAAAAGAAGGGCAGACATTTGGTGCCATGGCTAAGCTACTGCTTGGCAGAGTGCCTGGCCTGAGTCCGGCTGTGCGCTCCGTTCCAGCTTCCTACTGATGCTCACCCTGGGAAGCAGTGGCTCAAGTACTCGAGTCCCTGGCACCCACGCGGGAGACCCGCATGGCGCTCCTGGCTCCCACCTGGCCCACCCTCAGCTGAGGGAGTGGATGGGAGCGCCCTCTGCCTCTTTGCCTCTCTCCTCCGCCTTTCAAATAAAGTTAAGAAATAACGATTACGGGAGCACAGTCTGTACTAAGCACAATCTAAGAGGTGCTTACCTCGACACGTTATGGTGAGACTGTACAACAGGGAAGGTACAGTCCCAAAAATGAGAGCGAAAGGGTAGACCGCTTCGCGAGGAGTGGCTGTGGGCCCGGAAGCTGCCCGCCTGTAGCTTCGGTAGAAGCTGGAATGCCCCTGGAGGAGGGGGAGAGGCAGGCAGGATCTGTGTGAGGGCAGCGCGGGTTGGGCTCAATGCAGGGGCTCCCTGCGTGCAGGTGCAGAGGCTGGTCCTGTGTGGCTGGGAGCGCCAGCCCCAGAGCTGTGCACCCTGCCTGCAAACTCCGTCTCAGCCATTCAGGAGCTGCAGGGTCAAGGGAGACGCTCTCCCTCCCCCGGCTGACTTAGGAATGTCGGTGGAGTGTGTAGGAGAGTGTGGTGGGGAGCTCGCACGCGCGCGTGCGCAGGTGCGAGGTGCGTGTGCCCTGCAGGGATTGACAGCTGGATCAACCTGAGCCGCGTGGACCCGGATGCCGAGGTGCAGGGGGAGGTGCGCCTGGCCGTGCAGATGCAAGAGGACGGGCAGGGCCGTCGGCTTCGCTGCCACGTGCTCCAAGCCAGGTAGGCTCCCGTGGGAGGCGGGGCGCTCTGGGAATCAGCCGGCTCCCTCGTCTGGCCTTTGGGACTTCCTCACTGCGGTGTGGCCAAGCAGACCCAGCTCACGGGCTGGCAAATTCCTAAACCACAAGGCGCCCACAACTCCTGCTTGAGTTCCCAGGGGCCAGCAAACAACGGGCCACGCAGGGTGGTCCGCAGGTGAGTGCAATGGACAGGGACCCAGTTCATTCATGCGTAGGCAGAAGAGCTGGCTTGTTGGTCCGTGTGCCTCTCATGGCCTTTAGGCATGATGGATCCAGGTACCCAGGTGGCGTCAGTCCTGTGTCTCTGTCTTTGTGCTCTGCTGTTCTCGGCAGTTTCTGCCCAGGTGGGGGCAGCCTTGGAGCCGGGGCTGGCGTCTGACCAACCACTGAGCACCTCCAAGTGGGGAGGAGCGTCCCTTTCTCCCACGTCCAGCCCAGGTCCAGGGATTGGTGCTCAGCTGCTCGGTCTAGGGCGCATGTGTCTCTGAACCGATTGCCCTGGTGGAAACCCCAGAAGGAAGGTGAATGGAGGCCCAGCAAGTGCCTGGATGGGCCCCGGGGCATCAGGGGCCCGCCTCCTTGGCCCTGAGGTCCCTTCCCCTGAGCCCCACTCCTCCCTCTTCTGCTTCCTCGAACACCTCCCCCTTGCTCCCCCCGCATCTCCCATCCTGTCTCTGTGCTTTCCCCACATTTCGCTCCCCCAGCCCATCCTCACCCAGACTGGGGAGAGTAGTCTGTATTCCTGGCTTGCTGTGTGACCATCAGGCTCTACCCTGCCCTCTCTGTGCCTCTCCGGCTGCCTCCAGATCTCTGCTCCTCCCCCTGCCCTGCCTTGGACTTAACCACAGGGGTCTCCCTAGAACTGGGGTCGGGGTAGGGGGAGGCAGAGCCCAGGAGGCAGGGGACAGGCTACAGGACTCAGCATGGGGCAGGGGTCCTTGCCTGCCCACAGCCCTATTCCCAGCCACAGGGCTGTGTGGGATCCTTGCAAGCATACGAGGGACCAACTGCTGTCGCTTAGCAACTGGGCTGGCTCCTAGGAAACCGAAGAAGGCTGTGGATGCCAGGTTGGGGGTGGGAGGGAGCAGGAGGAAGTCGGCGCCCCCATCCCGGTGGGGGGCTTCTTCCTGGATCTGGAGACCTCAGGAAGGAGGATGGGAGGTGCCTGGGTGAGACTGGGCGTTCTCATGGCAACCGCCTATGCTTTCTTCTTGGGTCCTAGGCAGGGTGTGGGTGTGTGTGTTTGTTGAGTGAATGAATGGACTGAGTGCTCTCCACCCTCCAGTGCTGTGCTGAGTCTCTGAGACGCATCGTCTCGTTTAACCCAGGCCATGTGAAACTGGTCCGTTTTTACGCTCATTTTCCAGACGAGGAGACCGAGGGGCAGAGAGGCGAAGTGACTTTGCCTAGAGTGGGCCAGCTAATGAGCGCAGAGCCAGGCTGGGAGCCTTGCTCGTCCGCCTCCCCGCCAGGGCCTTCAGGGAAATAGCATCCTCCTTCCGGGTGCAGCTGCACCCCCGGATTCTGATGCGGGGCCCGTGCCTCAGTTTCCTCTTCCTGGTGCCTCCGCAGAGGGTGCTGGGAGGCGGCTGGCAGACCCTGGGCGTGGCCAGGCAGGCCAGTGGTCCCGGGGTGGACCAGCTCGTTGCCTTGGAAACCAGCAGCATTTGCATTTCATTTATTTGAGAGGCAGAGAGACGGAGCCCTCTGAGTGGTTCACTCTCCAAATGCCCACAGCAGCCAAGGCTGGGCCAGGCTGGCTGCCAGCCAGGAACTCCGTCCAGGGCTCCCTCGTGGGCGGCAGGGACCCAGCTGTCGGAGCCGTCACCTGCCGCCTCCCTGGGTGTGCACTAGCAGGAAGCTGGAATGAGGAGTGGAGCTGAGCTCCATCCAGGGCCTCCGGCGTGACCTGTGGGCATCCCGGTGGCGCCTCGCTGCCGAGCCCCTTCCTGCCGAAGCCCGGCTTGAGTCTTGGTCCCGGAAGTTCACACATCCTCACCCTTTTCTCATCCGTTCCCAGAGACCTGGCCCCCCGGGACATCTCCGGCACGTCCGACCCGTTCGCCCGGGTGTTTTGGGGCAGCCAGAGTGTGGAGACGTCGGTGAGTGTTGGGAGCAGAGCCAGGAGCTGGGCGGGAGCGGGGCCAGCGGGGTGTGGGGTGGTTCCTGTTGCTCCCTCCCTCCCTCACAGACCCCTGCCCCCCCTCCAGACCATTAAGAAGACGCGCTTCCCACACTGGGATGAGGTGCTGGAGCTGCGGGAGATGCCGGGCGCCCCGGCCCCGCTGCGGGTGGAGCTCTGGGACTGGGACATGGTGGGCAAGAACGACTTCCTGGGCATGGTGAGCACCCCCCACGAGCACCCTCCAGGGCCCAGGGCCTCCAAGGTGAGCACCCCCCACGAGCACCCTCCAGGGCCCAGGGCCTCCAAGGTGAGCACCCCTCCCCGTGAGCACCCAACCTCCAGGGCCCCCAGGCCTCCAAGGTGAGCATCCCCCCCCTGCGTGAGCTCCCTCCAGGGCCCCCAGGGCCTCCAAGGTGAGCACCCCCCCACGAGCACCCTCCAGGACCCAGGGCCTCCAAGGTGAGCACCCCCCACGAGCACCCTCCAGGACCCAGGGCCTCCAAGGTGAGCACCCCCCACGAGCACCCTCCAGGACCCAGGGCCTCCAAGGTGAGCACCCCCCACGAGCACCCTCCAGGGCCCAGGGCCTCCAAGGTGAGCACCCCCCACGAGCACCCTCCAGGGCCCAGGGCCTCCAAGGTGAGCACCCCCCCACGAGCACCCTCCAGGGCCCAGGGCCTCCAAGGTGAGCACCCCCCACGAGCACCCTCCAGGGCCCAGGGCCTCCAAGGTGAGCACCCCCCACGAGCACCCTCCAGGGCCCAGGGCCTCCAAGGTGAGCACCCCCCCCCACATGAGCTCCCTCCAGGGCCCCAGGGCCTCCAAGGTGAGCATCCCCCAACGTGAGCACCCAACCTCCAGGGCCCCCAGGGCCTCCAAGGTGAGCACCTCCACCCCGCAAGTTCCCTCCATGGGCCCCAGGGTCTCCAAGGTGAGCATCCCCCCCCCACACTGTGAGCTCCCTCCAGGGCCCTCAGGGCCTCCAAGGTGAGCATCCCCCCCCACACTGTGAGCTCCCTCCAGGGCCCTCAGGGCCTCCAAGGTGAGCATTCCCCCCCCCCCCACACTGTGAGCTCCCTCCAGGGCCCACAGGGCCTCCAAGGTGAGCACCCCCCCCCATGAGCTCCCTCCAGGGCCCCAGGGCCTCCATGGGGGCAGAAAGGAGAGAAGGATGGAGCCTCCTGGGGCTCGAAGGGTGGGTGAGCAGCCTTGGCCTGGCCTGGGTGATGGAGCTTCATCGTCCCATTGTACAGGTGGGGAAGTGGAGGCTGTCTGGGGTGCTGGAAGCTGCCTGAGGTCACGGGCTGGGCCCGGAGTCCCGTCCTGGGACAGGGCTCACAGGATGCCTCCCGCAGTGCTCCTCAGCGTAAACACTTTCACTGACCCTTCACGCTACCCGATGAGGGCTGGACTGTGTTACTCCCATTTTACAGATGGGAAAGCTGAGGTTCACAGGCTAAGTGGCCTTCCCAAGGTGATGCGACTAAGAAACAGCAGAGCCAAGATTTTTTTTTTTTTAAAGACTTATTTATTTATTTGAAAGGCGGAGTTACAGAGAGGGGGAGAGATCTTCCATCCTCTGGTTCACTCCCCAGATGGTTGCAACAGCCAGGGCTGGGCCAGGCTGAAGCCAGGAGCCAGGAGCTTCTTGCTGGTCTCCCATGTGAAGGAACAGGGGCCCAAGCACTGGGCCGTCTTCCATTGCTTTGCCCAGGTGCATTAGCAGGGAGCTGGATCAGAAGAGGAGTGGCCGGGACTCGAACCGGTGCCTGCATGGGATGCCAGCATCTCAGGCGGCAGCTTAACCCACAGCGCCACAGCGCCGGCCCCTTTAACACAAACGTGGCTCCAGGCTTAGATCCTGGCCCGGCCCCAGCCACGGGGGGCATTTGGGGAGTGAGCCAGCAGATGAGAGATTGTCATTCTGCCTCTTCAATAAATAAATGAACATACAAATTTAGAAACAGAGCAGGTGGGGCTCGGGGGCCCCCAGACCCTTTCAGCCTTTAGAGACGTGCAGTTCAGGTCCCTGACTCCAGTAGCTGTGTGACCCTGGGCAGGCCACACCACCTCTCTGAGCCCGGGTTTCTTCAACTGTCGGTTAAGAGTCCCCTGGAGGCCCTCAGTGCCTTGATCGGAGCTAATAGTTCAGGACTCGGAACTGGGAGGGGGTGGGTGGGGCCGGGCTCTGCTGAGGGTCTGTGTCCCCCCCCCCCCAGGTGGAGTTCTCCCCTCAGGCTCTGCGGCATTCGCCCCCCAATGGTTGGTTCCGCCTCCTGCCCTTCCCTGGAGCTGAGGAGGATGCTGGGTAAATGCGTTGTGGCGGGAGGGGGCCACCCCCACGCAGTCGCCAGGCCACTTCTCTCATTCGTACATTCATGCGTTAACAGATATCCACTGTGGGGGCCCCTAGCTGGGTGCCTAGGTGTGGCCTGTAGAGTCCACTGCCCACGTGTGGACCTGTGAGCTCACACTTGTGCTCAGAACTGTGGTCCTTCCACACCTGCCCACGCCTGCCCACGCTGTCCACTCTCACATGTATGGTCTATACGGTCACCATCACTTCACACCTGCCTACACCTGTTCAGCCTGCCCACACGTCTCTACACCCGCACCATTCAGTTCTGTCCACACTGCCTGTTTCCACTGGCCCCGTCTTTCCATCCTGGCCACACCCATTTGTCCTGTCTGTATTTGGCCCCTCCTGCTTATACCTGGCAACACCTGCTCACACCTGTTCTACTGGCCACACCTGTAAGCACCTGTCTGGTCTGGCCAGCATCCCTGCATCTCACCTGTGTTTACACCGCCTGTTGGGGTTGTCCACACCTACCCACACGGACTTCCGGTCAGGGGGACCCTGGGGGCCCTGCGGCTGAAGGTGCGCCTGACCGAGGACCGCGTGCTGCCGCCCCAGTACTACCAACCTCTCACGGAGCTGCTCGTGGAGTCTGTGTTGGGGCCCGCGGAGGTGGGTGCGTTGGGCAGGCAATGGTGCCTGGGGGGCGGGGTCATGGCCTTCCACTCTCTCGGGGAGCCGCACCTGGGCCCTTCTGCCTTGAGGTCCCCGGCCCCTGGTCACCTCTTTGTTCCCCTGTTTCGGCCAGGAGGACATCGCCAGCCCCCTGGCTGTGCTGGAGGAGCTGACCTCAGGGGACTGCCGCCAGGACCTCGCCACCAAGCTGGTGAAACTGTTCCTGGGCCAGGGCCTGGCCGGGCCCTTTCTGGACCACCTCACCCGGCGGGAGGTGGCTCGGACCTGTGAGTTGCCGCCCGAGCCCCCGCCCTTCCTCCCCAAGGATGATCAGCAGAGGGGTCTGGAAGGAGGAATCGGGAGACCCAGGCAGAGGCCGGGCCACATGTTGGCCAGCGACTCTGTGCTGTGCACCCCCAGGCTCCTGTGGGGGCGACCTTGTGTTGCTACTCCTGAGCCGTGGGGTCCCGGCAGCTCCCTTAAGCACCGTGAGCACCTGTGCTGTGACCGGGGCTGAGGGTTCAGGTCTCCGTGATGCCCTCGGAACCCTTGCACCTTGGGCGAGTGGGCTGAGCTGGGTCCCGGCCCCCCGGACTCCAGCACACACATCCCCCTTCCCGGTCCTCCCAGCTGACCCCAACACCCTCTTCCGCTCAAACTCCCTGGCATCCAAGTCCATGGAACAGTTTATGAAGGTGAGTGGTGGTGGCCCTCTGGGGTCCGGCGGCACTTCCTTGGGGGGGCCCTTCCCAGCGCCTCCCTGGACCCCAGAGATCAGCTGGCCTCAGGCGACCCCAGGTGGCTGAGCTGATGCTGAGTGCGGGTGCGCCCCAGGCAGCGCCCCGACCCACCCCTGGACAGGCCCCGTCTCCCTCCACCTCTCCCTGCGTGCCCCGACCTCAGCCCTGCCCTGTGTGGTGCCCCTGCCCCTCAGCTCGTGGGCATGCGCTACCTGCACGACGTCCTCAAGCCCGTGATCAGCCGCGTCTTTGAGGAGAAGAAGTACATGGAGCTGGACCCAAGCAAGATGGACCTGGGCCGCGCGAGGTGAGCAGAGCCAGGGGCGGGCCCGGCCCGGAAGCCCCGCCCACCAGGAAGCCCCACCCCACCGTGAGCCCCACCCCTGAAAGCCCAGCCCCCGGCATCCCTGCCCACAGGAGCCGGCCCCGTTGGGTCTGTGCCATGCGCGCGTACACCTGGCTCTCTGGGCTGCGTGGGCGGGACTCCCAAACGGAGCTCCCAGCTCTGCCGGCCTGCTGGACAAGTGGCCTCGGTTTTCTCTGAAACGTGGGGGCAGGGCTCCTGCTTCAGGGGTTGCCATGAGGGTTAGGGGAGTGTCCACCGCAGCCCCTCGCTGGGGAGCGCACCCACAGTCCCAGCGTTCCTTTTCTAAAGTTATGTGTTCATTTAGTTGAGAGACAAAAAGGAGGCTCCCATCCGCTAGTTTACCCCCGAATGCCCTGAGGGACGGGGTCTGGGCCAGGCCAAAGCCGGGAGCCCGGAGCTCAGTCCACTCCGCCCACGTGGGTGGCAAGGACTGGGACATCTGGGCCATCAGTGCTGCCTCCCACAGTGGCGCCAATGGGAAGCTGAGCTCAGGCCCTGGGCTAAGGGATGCGGGTGTCTGAGGTGGTGGCTTAGCCCCTGCACCGGGTGTCGCCCCAGACCGGTTGTTTCTGTTCCTATGGTGCTGGTGCTGGTGGGTGAGGCCGTGGTGGGGGTGTGGACCTGCCTGGAGCACCCCGTGAGAGTGGGAGGAAGCAGAGCGGCTTTGGGGTTCAGGCCATGCCTCTGGGGTGCTTCCTCGTCTTTCCAGAACCTTGCCCACCCCGGACAGGTTGAGTCTCTTCTCCTGGGGCTGTAGGAGCTGGCTGCTTGGGCAGCCCACCAGGGACAGTGCTGGGGACAGGGGTCTCTCCTTCTCCCTGGGCCCTGCCACACCTTCCGACCACCCAGAGGCAGCATCAGGACTCCCTTTGGCAGATGGGGAAACCGGATCTCAAAGTCCCACAGCCAGGAAGTTGCAAAGTGGGGTTTGAATGCAGGCCCTGAGCAGACAGGCAGAGTCCTTGTGGGACTGGAGCTGAGGGCTCCAGCTGACAAGGGAGGGGGGACCCGTGGGTGCCCACAGGGAGCACCAGAGACTGAGCGGGGCCGGCGGCAGGCAGACTGGAGCAGGCAGCCCTGAGTTTGGGTCTCACCTCTCAGGGCCTCGGTTTCCTTGGGAACAATCCAGCTCCTTAACCCCGCTGGGTTGCCAATGGGATGAAATGAGCCAGTGCCAGGGCTTAGCTCGTAGGCTCTGGGAAGCCCAGCCTGGCCCCCGTGGAGTTCTGTGTCTGGGTGTGGGCAGGGCAGGCCCTCCCGCTGCAGGGAAAGGTGGAGATGAGCTCACTGCGGATAGGGAAGTGCCATTGTATCATCCACGTCGGGAGACGATGGGCAAGTGCCGGGCTCAGGGAGGAAGAGTGGGGCTGCAGCAGGGAGCCCCCGGCCGCCCTTCCCATTCCAGGGAGAGAGAGAGAATCAGAGGACACCATTGCTGAAGGTGGCCCGCAGGGTGGTGGAAGACAAAGCACTGGGTGGTGACAGAGAAGGGGACGATGACGCTAAGACGTGCAGAAGGGGGTCGTTGGGATTCAGTGGCGGTGTCCCGGGAAGGGGGAGCAGTCAGTGCCAAGGCCCTGGGGTGGGACTGAGCCCAGCGTGCTTAAGCACAAGGCTGCAGGGGAGTGGCTGGAGGGAGGCTGTGCAGGTGGGCGGCTGTGGGGGGCACTGGTGAGCAGATGCTCTGCTCCGACACTGAGGAGCTGTGCCGGCACCCCCAGGAGGATCTCCTTCAAGGGCGCGCCCTCGGAGGAGCAGGTGCGGGAGACCAGCCTGGGACTGCTGACGGGCTACCTGGGGCCTATTGTGGACGCCATTGTGGGTTCCGTGGGGCGCTGCCCGCCCACCATGCGCCTGGTCTTCAAGCAGCTGTTCCGGAGCGTGGAGGAGCACTTCCCCCAGGCGGAGCACCAGGTGCGCCCGATGGGCAGGTGGGGCGGCTGAGCTGGGGGGAGGGGCAGTGCCGCTCAGAGTCAGAGCAGAGGTGGGGCGGCCTTGGGCCCTGGCAGGAGTGGGAGGGGACCCTCGGGTCATCATAACGTGGCGAGGACGCTGGCGCTGTTGCAGCCCTTGCAGGCGGCCCGCCCTGGCTTTACGTGACACGTGTCCTTACTGCCCTGTCCAGGGCCCACATCCACCCCGTGAGAAGGAGGCAGTGCGGGTCCCATTTTACAGGGGAGGGTGCTGAGGCCCAGAGAGGGTCAGTCGTCCGGGCAGGAAGGGGCGGTGCCGGGCTGGGCACTCACGCAGGTGGGCTGGCTCCTGAGCCTGCACATAGTGGAGCCTGGCACACAGTAGGTGGTTTTTAAATCCCAGCAGGGGTGGGGTGGGGAGCGGCACCCAGTTAGTGCTCAGCAAGCAACATTCAAGATGAAACAGACCAAGTCCTTGCGTTGCTAGTGCCTGACAAGCATTGATACCGAAGCTCCAAGTCAGACCTGCAGGCGTCAGGCAGATGCGGGGCAGGAACAGCCCAGTGTTGGGGGGCAGGGAGAGGCAGCGGCTGCCAGGCGGAGCCCCTGTTGCTCTACCTGCCATGGTGGGATGGGGCCCAGTATCGCCAGATCTTCCAAGGGTTGTTTTTTTTTTTTTTTTTTTTTTTTTTTTGTATTGAATATTCTTGTCCTTGCTGAAATGTTTTCTGTTTTTAAAATTTTCAAAGATATTGTATTTATGATTTGAGAGGCTGACATAGACAGACAGGGAACTTTGCTGGTTCATTCTCCAAATTTCTGCCGTGGCCAGCCCAAAGCCCAGAGCCAGGAACTCCATCCACGTCTCCCACGTGGGTGGCAGGGATGCAGCCACCTGAGCCATCACCTGCTGCCTCCCAGGGTGTGCAGTAGCAGGAAGCTGGGATTGCAAACAGAGCCGGGACTTGAACCCAGACCCTCTGATAGGGGCTGCAGAGTCCCAGCTGGCGTCTTAACTCCCGTGCCAGGTGCATAGGGACAAACCCTTCCCCGATTTTTTTTTCAAAGCCAGCATTGTGCATTGTGGATGTCTGCGGGCTCTCTCAGTTTTAAAAGTTGGCATTGATTCACCTAAAAGAACTGAAACAAGCAAAACCTGCTCTGAGCCAATCAGAGCGGGGGGGGGGGGCGGGGCGGGGCTGGCCTGCAGGGGGGCCCTCACCTGAGACGCGGGGTTTAGTGCTCTGCACACCTGCCCAGGTGGCTGTCGCCTGCCAACAGATGACACCGGGCAGGGACTGGCCCTGACCGAGCTGGCCTTGCGGGGCCATCTGGGAGTCGGCTGCTGCCTCCAGCCCAAGGGGAGCTCTGTGATTCGAGCCGCATAACTGAGGCCCAGAAAGGCAAAAACACCCTGGCCAGAGGGCGTGGACTCCAGGCCAGGCCTCCAGACTCCCAGCTGGGGTCCTCACCTCACCCCTGCAGGCTGGTGCTGGCCTGGGCTGGGTTTGGTTCTCTCCACACTTGCAGGGCTCTCGCGGGGGCTGGTGGCGGAGATGCTAAGTGGGGCACAGTGGGCATTGGGGGAGGGGGGAGTCAGGGGGAGGCTGCAGGCAGCCCTGCCCTTGTGGCGCCACCCACGTGTCACCGTCCTCAGCCCTCAGGGTGGGCAGAGCCCCTGCCTGGTGTTGGAAGCTGCCACCTACCCAGGGCACCTCTGGGTCAAGGCCCCTTGCGGAGCTCACGGTCAAGACCGAGAGGCCCTGGTGTGGTGGGGGTGGCAGGTGCACACCCGGGGAGGATTTTGCCTTGCGTGTGAATCCAAGCCCCAAATAGACCCAGGAGCACACTCTCCAGCTAAATATAGCGAAGAGTGTGTGAGAGGTGGAGGGGGCTGGGTGAGGGGAGCAAGATGCAGCCTGGAGAAGCCCCCCACCCTGAGCCCGCTGTGCTGGAGGGACGGGCCTGGGACTCGCACAGGGCCGGGATTGCCTGAGTGTCCTCATCTGGAGGATGGAGCTGGTGGCTCTGACCCCGTGGTGGCGGCAGGCAGATGACATGACTCTTCCTGATGCCCGGGGGCCAGCGCCCCACGGGAGCTGCTCTCGAGTGGCAGCAGAGTGTGTACAAGAACAGAGTTCAAATCCTGCCTCTGCCACTTAGAGCCGTGTGGCCCCGGCCGAGTGACCGTCCCTCCTTGGGCCTCAGGCGCTTCCTTTGTAAAGTGGGATGCAGCCCCAGGTGAGTACTGGAGAGAGAAATGTCCCGAGAGGCGGCTGGCCTGCTGCAGATCTTACTGGAAACCACAGGCCTGCCCTTGGCCGCTGTGGCCGTCAGCTGTGTGGCCTTGGCCAGGCACTTGACGCCTGTGAGCTGCTGCTTCCTCACCTGTACCGCGGGAGTGACGGCGGTTCCCCAACAGTGTGTGGCGCAGGGCCTTCTCCCGGGACTTCTGGCTGAGTGATTTTGTGGGGTTGCTGTTGTTACTCCATTTTCTAAGTGGAGAAACTGAGGCCCAGAGGGGGAAATTCTTAGGCCAAGTGGTCTTCTGACCCACTTCTCCTTGTATTACCAATTTCTAGTTTTTTTTTTTTTTTTTTTAAGGTTTATTTTTATTGGGACTGGTGCTGTGGCATAGTAGGTTAAGGCTCTGCCTGCAGCACCAGCATCCCATCTGGGTGCTGGTTCGAGTCCTGGCTGCTCCTCTTCCAATCCAGCTCCCTGCTGATGCACCTGGGAAAGCAGTAGAAGATGGCCCAAGTCCTTGGGTCCCTGCACCCAGGTGGGAGACCGGGAAGAAGCTCCTGGCTTATGGCTTCGGATTGGCCTAGCTCCGGCCTTTGTGACTGTTTGGGGAGTGAACCGGTGGATGGAAAACCTCTCTCTCTGTCTATAACTCTGCCTCTTATAAATAAATAAATCTTTAAAAAATATTTATTTTTTAATTTATTTGAAAAGCAGAGTTGGCCAGTGCCGTGGCTCACTAGGCTAATCTTCCACCTGCAGCGCCGGCACCCCAGGTTCTAGTCCCAGTTGGGGCACCGGATTCTGTCCCAGTTGCTCCTCTTCCAGTCCAACTCTCTGCTGTGGCCTGGGAGTGCAGTGGAAGATGGCCCAGGTCCTTGGGCCCTGCACCTGCATGGGAGACCAGGAGAAGCACCTGGCTCCTGGCTTCGGATTGGCGCAACGCGCCAGCTGTAGTGGCTATTTGGGGGGTGAACCAACGGAAGAAAGACCTTTCTCTCTGTCTCTCTCACTAACTCTGCCTGTCAAAAAAAAAAAAAAGAAAAGAAAGAAAAGCAGAGTTACAGAGAGAAAGAGAGGGAGAGAGAGGGAGAGAGAGGGAGAGAGAGGGAGAGAGAGGGAGAGAGAGGGAGAGAGAGAGAGAGAGAGAGAGAGAGAGATCTTTGATTTGCCGGCTCACTCCCTGAATGGCCATGACCACCAGGACTGGGCCAGGCCAAAGCCAGGAGCCAGGAGCTTCTGGGTCTCCCGCATGGGTGCAGGGGCCCAGAAACTTGGGCCATCTTCTGCTTTTCCCAGGCTACCAGCAGGGAGCTAGATGGGAAGTGGAGCAGCTGGGACTCGAACCGGTGCCCTATGTGTTGCTGGCACTGCAGGCAGTGGCTTAACCCACAGCACCAGCCCCTCTAGGGTTTATTTTTTTTTAAATATTTATTTTTAGAGGTTCTTTAAAATATTTATTTATTTATTTGAAAGGCAGAGTTACCAGAGACGGAAAGGCACACACACAGAGACACACATATACTGAAGTCTTCCATCTGCTGGTTCACTCCCCAAATGGCTTTGGCCAGACCAAAGCCAGGAGCCAGGAGCTTCTGCCAGGTTTCCCATGTGGGTGCAGGGGCCCAAGCACTTGGGCCATCTACTGCTGCTTTCCCAGGTCCATTAGCAGGGAGCTGGACTGGAAGTGGAGCAGCTGGGACTGGAACCAGTGTCCATATGGGATGCTGGCGCTGCAGGAGGTGGCTTAACCTGGGCCCCAGTTCCTGTGTTTTTCTCCTGCTGCTTTCCCACTTGGGAGGGGGGTTCTGGGCCCCTCTCATCTGCCGCTCCCTCCTGCAGGATGTGAAGTACCTGGCCATCAGCGGCTTTCTCTTCCTGCGGTTCTTTGCGCCGGCCATCCTCACCCCAAAGCTGTTTGACCTCCGGGACCAGCACGCGGACCCCCAGACCAGCCGCTCCCTGCTGCTGCTTGCTAAGGTGCCAGCAGCGTGGTCTCACTTCCTGGGTGCTCTCCACCAGGGCACAGCAAGGTGGGAGCAGACCTGGGAGGAACACCTGCTGAGGCTCAAGGCGCTCATTCTGCAAACGACTTTGTAGGCGGAGCGTGGAAGGCAGGCTAGCAGACGTTTACACCTTAGTATGAATTAAGCCATCATTTGCAAATCGGCAATAGCCAGAGGTTCTGCAGGCTCCGGAGCATGCATGATAGGGTTGGGCAGTCCTGGGTGTGTGAGGGGGCGGCCTGGGACGACGTGAGCCTTCTCTCTCGGGCACTGGATTGGGAGGCAGGACTTGGGGGCTCTGTCCTGGGCCTATCGAGAGGGCTCCCCTCTGTGGTGACCTTGGCCCTGGCGTCCCCTGCTCCTTGGCTGCAGGCTGTGCAGAGCATCGGGAACCTGGGCCAGCAGCTGGGCCAGGGCAAGGAGCTGTGGATGGCCCCGCTGCACCCCTTCCTGCTGCAGAGCGTCTCCCGCGTGCGGGACTTCCTGGACGAGCTGGTGGACGTGGATGGGGACGAGGGTGAGTTCCTGTCCCCCTGCTAGGGGCCCTCAGCCGCCGCCCCCCCCCCCCCAGTTTCTCAGCCCTGAGAATGTGGATCTACTAGTCACTCAGTTAACATTTCCAGAACCTACTGTGCTGGATCCCAGAGGGGCATGGAGCTCAGGCCTCAACCTCCAGGGAGGGGCGTGGCTGGGGTCAGGCACTGACCAACACACATGAAGCACCTACTGTGTACTGGGTGCCGTCATCGCTGCTGCAGGGGAGGCAGAAGGAAGTCCTGCTCTTGTGCAAGGGGGTGTGAATGAGATGGACAGCGAATTGCAGGGGCGGCTGGGGAATTGTGCCGGGGAGGAAAAGTGGAGGGAGGCAGTGGGGACAAGGCGATGAGAGATGGCCTCACGGCAGGACAGAGCGGAGAAGAGAGTAGCCAGGCGGGAGACAGAGCGTGCAAAGGCCCTGAGGTGGGAACAGTGCAGTGTAAGGAGGCCAGAGGAGAAGAGTGAATGGGGGTGCATGGGGAGCAGGGGTGAGGTGGGGCCAGACCATGGGGCATTCACAGGTGGCTCTGTCTTGGAGTGGAACAGCCCGGGTCATGACTCAGGTGGGCCCAAGTCACATAGGGGCAACCTATGACACAGGGAGCCCTGGCTGTGGCATGAGGGGCTCCCTGTGGAGCTTGGGAGAGGCCAGTGTCCCAGGTCCCTGAGTGTGGCTGGATCCAGGACACCTGTGGACTAGGCCCTGGCAGTCATGGTGCCCCCTGCTGGCTGCCTCTGGCAGGAGAGGATGGTCAAGGCCCCCCCACACACACACCTGCCCCCTACCCCCTGCTCAGGGACTGGGGTCCAGAGTCGGGGCGCTCACCCTCATGCCTTGTGGGGAGCAGAGAACCCCAATCATCCCGGAGGGGGAGGGCTCACTGGCCCCCACCTCCCGTCTCCCCCTTCCCAGAGGCGGGGGGCCCGGCCAGGACGCTGGCCCCACCCTCGGCGACGGTTCGCGAAGGCTACCTGCTGAAGCGCAAGGAGGAGCCGGCCGGCCTGGCCACACGCTTTGCCTTCCGGAAGCGCTACTTCTGGCTCAGCGGGGAGAGCCTGGCCTACTCCAAGGGCGCAGAGTGTCAGGTGGGCCGGGCCCTCCATGCAGGGGCTCCAGGGTGGCCGCGAGGCCCAGAGTGGGACGGGACCCCAAGGCGCCAGAGCTACTGCACACTCTGGGGACAGGCACCCCCTGCACAGACCCATGTGCCCATGCCCTTCAGTGTGTACACACGCACGTGTCACCCAGACATGCCTGTCTCGGTGTGGACACACCCCAGCAAGGACCATCCGTGGCCTAGCCGGTGTTCCACGGTCTCTGGACTCAGGCGAGCGTGGCTGTGCTCAGGCTGGGGCCGACTCTGCTGCATGGGTGCACACATCCAGGCAGTCCTTACTCCCCTGCTCCCTTCTCAAGCCGTACTGAGTGCCCGCTCTGGGCTGTGCCCCTGTGGGGTCCCTGTTCCTGTGGCTGGGGCAGTGTTCACGGCCAGCATGGAGCTGGCAGCCCCGGACCCCGCCGCGTCCTGCGTGTGCGCCGTCCATGATCGCCGTTATCCCCAGCTCCCAGCTGCTGTGTTCTCAGCAGAGTGTAGACCGCGGGCGGCAGCCACCTCCAGGGCTCCCGGTTCCGCTTCCCCGGCTGAGTGGCCCCGTGCCTCAGTTTCCTCATCTGCGAGTTGGGGGCAGCAGCAGCTCAGCTTCAGGTGTTTGTTGTGACGGTCAAGTTGGCTGACGCCACGTACCCACAGGCGCCCTAAGTGCCGTGGGAGTGGCAGGTGCCGCTGCTGTCGGTGCTCTTGTCGCTAAGAAGCAGTGTGACATCCAGGACAGCCAGGTCTGTCAGACAGCAAGCCGTGGGCAGGACAGGGGCCCCGGGCACGGCCTCTGCGCACGCACGCCCTGCACAATTTAGTGGTCCCGGCTCCCGGGACTCCATTGAGTGCACACACTGGGGGAGCTGTCCCTGGTCCTGGCCACGCCGGCCACGGCCCCCAGCCTGCCTCTTTCCCAGGCTCGCTCCTGCATCCCCGTCTCCCACATCCGGGCCGTGGAGCGCGTGGACGAGGGAGCCTTCCAGCTGCCCCACGTGATGCAGGTGGTCACACGGGACGGGGCGGGGCCGCTGCACACCGCCTACCTCCAGTGCAAGGTAAGGCCAACAAAGTGCGGGTGTGGGACATCCCTGGGACCCCCACCTCCAGGCCCTGATGGCCCCACCCCTGCAGAACCTGAACGACCTCAACCAATGGCTGTCAGCCCTGCGCAAGGCCAGTGCCCCCAACCAGGACAAGCTGGCCGCCTGCCACCCTGGTGCCTTCCGCGGTGCACGCTGGACCTGCTGCCTTCAGGCTGAGCGCTCAGGTGAGGAAGTGGGCGGATTGTGGGCTCCGCCCTCCCACCCATCCATCAGCAGGTGTCCGTCTCTCCCAGGGCTGGCTGTGCAATCTTGAACAAGTTGCTTAACCTCTCTGTGCTGCAGTCTCAGATGTGAAATGGGGTGACAACAGTGATGACCTCTGGCGGCTGTGAGGAGTAATGATTTCATTTTTTTTAAAAACAGATTTACTTTTTTATTTGGAAGTCAGAGTTACAGAGAGAGATCTTTCATTCACTGGTTCACTTCCCAGATGGCCACAATGGCCAGGGGCTGGGCCAGGTGGAAGCCAGGAGCCAGGAGCTTCTTCCCAGTCTCCCATGTGGGTGCAGGGGCCCAAGCACTTGGGCCATCCTCTGCTGCTGTCCCAGGCCATCAGCAGGGAGCTGGACTGGAAGTGGAGCAGCCAGGACGTGAACTGGTGCCCACGTGGGGGTGGCTTTACCTGCTGCGCCACAGCACCAGCCCCGTGATTTCATTTCACACGAAGCGCTTAGAACACTCTTTGGTGCATACAAATGGTGCTTATTCAGTACGAGCTGCCCTCTTCAAAGTGGCTGCTATGGGGCTGGGTGTTTGGTACAACAGGCGAGACAGCCCCGGGACACCCACGCCCCAGCTCAGAGTGCCTGGGCTTGAGTGCCAGCTGCACTCCCAATTCCAGCTCCTCACCCAGGCCTCAGCAGACAGAAGGTGACGGCTCATGTACTCGGGCCCTTGTCCTCCACGCGCGAGACCCTGATGGACTTCCAGGCTCTTGGCTTCGGCCTGTCCCAGCCAAGTGAGTGGGCACTTGGGGGAGTGAACCGGCAAATAGAAGATCTGTCTCTCTGCCTTTCAAATAATTTTAAAAGAGTACCCAGTATGTGCCAGCTGCCCAGAGTGCACAGACCTCTGTTCCCAATGCCACATTTTAAAAAAAGACTTATTTATTATTTGAAAGTCACAGTTACACACAGAGAGAAGGAGAGGCAGAGAGAGAGAGAGAGAGAGAGAGAGAGAGAGAGAGAGAGAGGTCTTCCATCCGATGGTTCACTCCCTAATTGGCCGCAGTGGCCAGAGCTGCGCTGATCCAAAGCCAGGAGCCAGGAGCTTCTTCCAGGTCTTCCATGCAGGTGCAGGGGCCCAAGCACTTGGGCCATCTTCCACTGCTGTCCCAATTCATACCAGAGAGCTGGATCAGAAGTGGAGCAGCCGGGACTTGAACCGGTGCTCATATGGGATGTCGGCTCTGTAGGCGGTGTCTTTACCCACTACGCCACAGTGCCGGCCCTATCAATACCACACTGAGGCTTTTGAGAGCCCAGAGAATGCCTCTGACACAGTTCCAGGATGGGGGATCAAGGAGGGCTTCCTGGAGGAGGTGGTGCTAAAATGTGACCTTAGTGGAGCAGGTGTGAGGCAGGGAAGTTGGAGTCGGGCTTGGGGTGAGGGAGAGCGTCCCTGGCAGAGCACATGGCGCAGGGCTGTGGGGCTGTAGGGGCCGGTGAGGCCAGAGCCTGGGATGGAAGGAGGATGGGGCAGGGCTGCTCCCAGGGTGCAGGCAGCGGTGGGGGGCGGCCAGGCTACTGGTGGGAGGCAGTGGCGAGTCTGAGGAGAGGCTTAGAGGCAGGAGGGGCAGGGCTTGGTGACCCCTGGGCCACAGGGGGCCCCGGAAGTCATGGTGAGGGCTACGATGGTTCTTGTCCCCCCAGCTCCCGGGTGCAGCCGCACCCACTCGGCCGTCACCCTGGGGGACTGGAGTGACCCGCTGGATCCCGACGCGGAGACCCAGATGGTGTACCGGCAGCTGGTGCTGGGGCGGGAGCAGCTCAGGTGGGTGCCCGCCCAGCCCCTTTCGGGGCGCAGCTGCAGCGCCACCCCTGGGTGCCAGCCTCGGAGGCACAGCTGGGCCTTGGGGGCCTTTACTTCCAGGGGCACAATTCCCCTCAGACCCCAGCCCCCTGGGCTGGCCTTGGACCCTGGATGTGTCCCTTCCCCGTCGAGGTCTCAGGATCTCTGCTGTCCTGCCTGGGCTCGGTTCCTGCCCCAGCCCTCGACGGTACCCTTGAGCACAGAGCTTCGCCCCTCTGTACCTCAGTCCCTCCTCTGGGAGAGGGAGAGCACAGGGGTGCCCACCTCTGGGGTTATAGCGAGCATCACACGCGCTTGTGTAGCCAAAGCCACCGTTAGCTTTCCGGAAGTGTTCCCGGTGGTCGTTGTGCTGTGTGACCCTGGGCAAGTTACTTTACCTCTCTGTGTCTCAGTGATTGTGTAAGTACCCGCCCATGTGAGTGTGTTGTGACAGTTGAGCCGGGCTAACCATGCCAAGGGCTAAGCGCAGTGCCAGGCACTCCGGGGATGTCTGCAGTGGCATTGAGGATGGAGGGTGATGCCTGGGAACCTCTCCAGAATCTTGGGTAGGGCGCCAGGCTGCGAATCAGGAACCAGCCTTGTCTTTCCCCCTCTCAAATTCCAGGATGAAATTCCTGGAGGAGCCCAGCTTGGATTCAACTCCAGAGGCAGACACAGGGCAGGGCTCCAGTGGCACGGGAGGTAAGGGGTTAATGAGGTCCCTCCCCCACCACCCCGTCCCCCACAGGGCCTTTCTCGAAGCTTGCAGAGCCCCCCTCTGCAGCCTCCTGCTCTGTGGGGCCCTCGGCAGCACAAGGCAAACCCGCAGCTCCAGAAAGCCGCTGGGTGCAGGTGGTCGCGTGGACCCGGCCTGGCTGAGCCCCCGCGGCCCCTGTCCCCTCCCAGGGTGCAGTGCTGTCCTGGCCCGGCAGAGGGCAGCCGCGGCGCGCCTGCTGCAGGTGCTTTCGGACCTGGATCGAGCCCACGAGGAATTCCAGCGGCAGGAGCAAGGGAGGGCGGCCCCAGGCCCCCGAGTGCCCTGAGGAGAAGCCAGGGCCCGCCCGGAAGGAGGACCAGGAGTCGCAGACCCAGGAGCACCCACTTGGCTGTCCTGCACCTCTCGAGGGTGTGGCCTGGAGGCTCCTGGAGTCACATCTGGCCTGGAACTCGTGGCCCGGCACTGAAGTCCTGGGGTGGGGCCAGCCTTGCACTGAATGAGTTTCATTCCCGGGCTGAATCAGAGTGGAGTGCACACGGGAGCCTGAGTTGCCTGAGCCGGGAGTGTCCGCTCGCAGCGGACCAGCCTCCACCCCCCCTGCCCAGGCCAAGGTGGCCCTGAGCTGCTGGATCCAGCTGTACCTGATTTCCTGATGCCCGCGTGGCCCTGTTGCCCCAGACAGGCACTAAATGGTCTCAGCCCTCTGGTTGCCGTGTCCGTGAATCCCTGGTGCCTCACTGACCCTCTGTCCTGGCCCTTGCTGGAGGCCCCGCCCACGAGCTGGCAGGTGCAGGTGCCCTCAGGAAGAGCTGAGGCTGTGCCCTGGAGCCTGGGGGACCCGGGCTGCCCTCCCTTGCTCTGAGCCTTGGTCAAGCCTGTGGGAAACGGGACACGAGTGCAGAAGTGTGGTTTTCACAGTGGATCCCAGCCGGGCGGCTCAGGAACCCAGGCGGGCCTGCCACTGGCTCAGAACCTGAGGGTCTGTGGGCTGGGATCAGGGTTTTAACAAGTCCCTGGGTAAGGCTGGGGTCTGATCACAGGTCTGGGGAGTGGGCGAGTTTACAGGGGAGGGTTCCTGGTGAGATTGTGTTTGAGAGTGTAGAATGTTTGGGAACACCAACTGGCAGAACCGGAAGGGCCTCCAAGGACCCTCTTCCGATTTTGTGCAACTGGAGAGACAAACTCAAGGCTAGCTGCCTGGTCGGGTGCGGAAGGAGCGATACCCAGTGCGGCCAGCAGGGGTCGCCAGGAGGAAAGGCTCAGATTTTAATCTTGCGGGTCCTGGGGGTCCTGGCCCTGACTTTCCCCAGGGCTCTAAGGTCTCGGCGACCCAATCCCAGCACCCGCCGGCTCCTTCCTGTTGTCCTGGAGCCCCGGGCCCGGAGTCATGCCCCCCCCACCCCCCCACCCCCATGCCCGGCCGTCATCCCCCGATGGCAGTGCAGCCCCAGGACCCCGGGAGCAGCACCCCCCCCCCCATCGGCAGGAAATCACAGGGTGAGGAGGAGAAAGACCATTTATTTCTCCGCCCACAGTGGGACTGGTAGGTTTTCAAGAGAGCAGTCGCTGGCGTCCCTTTAAATCTTGGCAGCCAATCGACAGAGGCGGAGCTGGTGAGTTGCCGGGGCAACAGGCCCCTGGTTGGCCGCAGACCATCAGCCACCCGCTGCCCACTCCCAAGGAGAGGGAGGTTGACCCTTCAACATCCACTCTGGACTAAAGTGGGCCCCTCCTCTGGCTGCTGTGGCTGGAGGAGGGGTGGGGGGGAGAGCAGGTGCCCTTACCTGGGACGGAATAAGGCCTGGTGATGGGAGTGGAGTCAGGGTCCCAGACAGACGAAGACACGCGCACAGCAGGAGGCCTCGCCCTCCCGCCCCCATGCGGAGGTGGCTGGGGGGGAGGGATGGGCCGGGCTCCCCAGATCTGTTTCCCTCCCGGGAAGCCACGCAGGCGCCAAGTCAGGACAGAGATGAGAACCCTCGGTTATGGGGGGGGGCGTCTGTCTTCGCCCCCAGCTTGGGGTCCATCGAGGCACGTGGGTGTGCGTGCGCATGTGTGAGGGGGTGGGACGCTGTCCCCCCAGCAGGGAGGCTGCTGTGGCTTCTGGAACTCTCTGCGGCCCGACCTCCCCCGCTGTCCCCGCGCGTCGTGAGCGTTCCTACGGCTTCTGCAGGCTGCTCCCCCGCCCTGAGCCGGGCCGGGGGCGAAGCAGGAGGGCAGGCAGGCCGCCTGGGGCCTCAGGCCTTGGCCGCAGCCTCCGACACACCCTGGGCCGTGAGCTCGGCCAGCACGTTGTCCAGGTAGCTAGCGTCCGGGTAGCCGTGGCCCGTGAGGTTGGAGCCGAACTCGGTCTTGTGGTGGATCTCGTTCCACACCACGGTGTCCGACTCGCCCGTGGTGTTGGACGTGCCGATGGTGAAGATGAGCCGGCGCTCCCAGGCGGTGATGAGCAGCCGCAAGACCTGGGGAGGGGCGCCGGGCTCAGGGCCCCGCCCTCGGCCCGCCCACTCCTGCGAGCCCCGCCCTCGGTCCCCAGAGCCCTGCCCCGCGAGCCCCGCCCCGGCTTAGGCCCCGCCCCCAGAACTTCTCCCAGTTGTCTGCCCGTGTCTTGGGGTGCCGGACAGCCTGCCGCGTGGCCCCGCACACGCAGATCCGCCCACCTGCCCCAGACTCTCCTTATCTGTAAAATGGGTTCAAGACTTAGACCCCAGGGGGCTGGGGAAGTGGGCCCAGGTGGGGGATGGGAGCAGAGGCCCTGCTGGCCGGGACAGGACAGGCGCACGGGCTGGGGAGGGGTCGCCGACACTCACCTTGCGCCCCTTCTCGTTGTTGGGCAGATAGCAGTGGCGCGGGAAGCCTCTGGCTGTGAACTTCTTTCCGGGGTTGGGGTGCTCAGGGCCCTGTGGGGAGAGCGGCGTCAGGGGCTGGGTCGGCGGGCGGGGGTGGGGGTGGGGGGCGGGTGGGAGCGGGGCTCGCCTGGATGCCCGTGGGGATGTCGTAGACGATGCGGATGGTCTGGGTGTCGGCGAAGCCCGGCAGCGAGTGGGGGATGAGGTGGAACTCCATCTTCCCCGGCGGCTGCGTGCCCGTCTTCTCGCCGTAGATGGCCTTGCACGTGGGGCACTGCAGGCTGCCGTCCTGGGGGGGGGGGCGGTGAGCACGCGCCCGGGGCCGCGCCCCGCGTCCCCACGCCCCGCCCCCGCCCGCCAACCTTGTTGCTGTACAAGGCCACGAGGCACAGCAGGTCGAGCCCCGCCCACGCCCCGCCCCACCCGCCCACCTTGTTGCCATTGCTGTACATGGCCACGAGGCACAGCAGGTCGCGCCCCGCCCACGCCCCGCCCCGCGTCCCCACGCCCCGCCCCACCCGCCCACCTTGTTGCCATTGCTGTACATGGCCACGAGGCACAGCAGGTGGTACATGTGGCCGCAGCGGCCCAGGCGGCCCACGAGCTCCGGCCGCACGCCCTTGTGCCGCAGCACGCCCTCGTAGCCCGAGGCCGTCACCAGCCGCTCCATGCAGATGGTGCAGTCCTGCGGGGCGGGGACACGTGGTGGGCGCGGGGCTTGCAGGGCCCGCGCGGGGAGGCCGGGCACGGCGGGGGCCGCTCACCTCATCGGGCGGGCTCTTGACCTTCTCCATGTACCTGCGCACCACGTCCTCGGGGTTCTTGCCTGCGGGGACACGCGCCAGAGTCAGACGGGGCGGGGGTCAGAGGGCGAGGGGTGGGGGGGCCGGCCTGGGGGCGGGGGTCAGAGGGCGGGGTCCGGCCGTCACAGCTGGGGGGGGGGCAGGAGCGGGGGTCAGAGGGCGGGGTCCGGCCGTCACAGCTGGGGGGGCAGGGGCGAGGGTCCCGGCCGTCCCAGCGGAGGTTTCCTTGGTGGGGGGGCAGGGAGGGGCGGCTGCGGGCGGGGGTTGGGGGGAGGTCCGAGGCTCGGCGGGCTGGGGGCCTACTCTTCCTGAGGTGCTTCTTCTTGGTCTTGCGGCACACGCCCGGCACGCCGGGCACCGGCTTCACGTCGCTCTTGCTCACGGGCGGCGGGTGCAGGATGGGCTTGGGCGCCCGCGTCAGGCACACGGGCAGCCCCGCGGCGCACAGCAGGATCCCGGTCATGCCTGCGGTGAGGGCGGCTGTCAGGGGGCGTGGCGCCCGGAGCTCCGCCCTGCGCACGAGGGCCCCGCCCCGGGCCCGCCCACGCCATGCCCCCCGCGAGTCCCGCCCACCCCTGCTGTCGCGGGCCAATGGTAGGGGACGCTTCCTCAGGGCCCCTCCCACCAGCTCGTCATGGGTGGAGCCACGGAGCTCAGAGGCGGGGCTGCCTCCTCGCGGGCCCCGCCCTTCCTTCCCGCCCCCGGGCGGGACTCACCTGCCAGGGCCGGGTGCACCGGCCCCGTACCGTTCAAGTTCTTCACCGGGAGCGCAGGGACCCTGTGGGCAGAAAGCAGAGGCCGCGGCTGGACTCAGCCCTCCTTGGCAGACCACGGGTCGCTGGCACACTGACCGCCCGCGGACGCCACTCCCGCCCTGACGTGCGTTAGGCGCAGGGGTGTGGCGGGGCCTGCGCCTCCCGCTAGCCGGGTGCGCCGGGAGACTTGGCACTCCTTCCCCGTCCCGCAACCGGCGCCTCCCTAGTGAGGGCCCCGAGTCGCCCCTACTGCAGACGGGGCTACCCTAGCTCTCTCAGACGCTGTCTTCCCTGCGGTCCGCAGCACTGAACCCCATACGGTCTCCAAGGAGGACCAGGCTGGGAGGCGCCAACGGCAGCCCTGGGCTCGCTGAGGGCTCGCCCGGGACGTACGTGGGCGGTGTGCAATCTGGGTTTTCTAGGTACTCGCCTTTTGCTTCCTTGTGGTCCCCGAGACGAAGGTGTTGTCCCCTCCCCTCCGCGGCCCTGCAGCAAATCCTGCGGGACGCGACCCTACCCTCCACTGTTTGCCGTGAGGGTCCGTGAAATCCTGCACCTGGCAAGGCCCAAGCACAGGCCCGGAAGCTTCAACCATCATCATCCTCACAGTTAACCTTCCTCACGGGGAACCTCCCCAGCGAAGCCTTGAGCAGACAGCTAGCCTCTTCCTGCTCGGTCCCCTCCTCTAATGTGGGGCTAGCGCTCCTCACCTAGGGCTCCGGGAAGGGCATTCCAAGGAATACATTACACATACCTGTACAGAGAGACATGCAAATCCCTCCAACACGTGACAGAAACAGGCACTCGCATACAAGTGCAGACACTCCAACACTGGAGGAACACACCACACACACTCCAGGGAACCCCCCCCCCCCGACACACACAGAGAAAATGCCACAACCAGAGATAGATACACTGAAACACAGCGGGACACTCAGCTGGACGAAAGGCTGGCCCCAGGCACACGGCGCTGTGGGTGAGCAGATGCAACTCTGGGGGACAGGCCCTCAGCACGAGCACCCAGCACCCCGAGGCCCACAAAGCGACCCGCCTTCTGCACACGGGGACGCCTGGACACGCTGCATCCCACTGCATGCGGGGACACGTTCGCACACACTGACTCATGCCACACAGAGGAACCCGTGTGCACAGGAACCCAGCCACCCCAGACACTGAGGCACAGACACTGGGCCCAGGAGACCCACACTTTGCACACGTGCACTGCACACAACATGTGCACTGCACACAGCCCCTCCACTCCGGCTGCTCACACCAGACGGGCCAGGGAACCTTCAGACACCTCCAAGGGCTGTCAGGGGGCAGGCTTCGGCGACGAGCCCTGGGAGGAGGTGCTGGGTGGCCCCGAGCCACCTGATCACAGCTCGGAGGGAGGCAGGTGCACTGGGTCCCCTGGGACCTGGGCCATGGACCTGCTGGCTCTCAGTTTTCCCATTTGTGCTGGGGACAGCACATCAAGTTTAGTGGAGAGGAGAGTGCAGGCGCCTTGGCTTTCGGCTTCTGGAAGCCGGGGGCGGGGAGGGCCGAGTGGCATCGGACGCTGCTCGTCATCTCTCACACTCCTCCAAGACCTCCCGGGGGGATCCCCACCTGACTTCATTGCCCCCCAGCCCTCAAGCATCTCTGCTTCTCTGCCTGTCCTTCAAACGCCTCTGGGGTAGACACACTCTGAGGTCCTCGCCTATCTAGGTCTCCCCACCCACTCCTCTTTCTTCTTTTCTGTCTCATGGAACCAAAAGCTTCTTTCCTCTCTGCAGGACCCTCTGTGAAGTGCAAGGCACGCATGCTATTACTCTCTTGTCTGCTACCCGTGGCAGACATCACCAATCCATCACAGCACTCTCTCAGTCTGAGCAGACTCCTCCACACAGCTCTCCAGGCAGCCTCTATCCGCCAGGGAAGCCAGTTTGCTTCGCTTGGTCTATATGCATCCTAGATCTGGTCCAGCTGATGCCCTTGGTCTTGCTGAGCCTTTAGCCTGGGGTTTATTTAGGCAGAGGCACCCAGGGAAGCAGGGTTTCAGATCTCAGCTGCCTAAGGTTCCAGGCACTTAAAAACCACAGAGCCCTGGGTTACCAAAGTCAGCAGTAGGAGGGCTGTGAGTGGGGCGTGATGGAGGCACTGTTCTCTGTTTGCCCACCGGCAAGCAGGGGGCCAGCCCCGAGGGACAGGCTCCTGCGAGAAGCCGGGGGAGCAGGGTTCCCACGGCGCTGAGCGTGGGAACCACCCGGGGCCCCTTTTGATGTGGGCTGGACTGCTTCCTCTGAGTGGCTGAGAACATCCTCCTGCCCCGGACTAAGCCTGCTGCCCATGGGGCAGCCTTCGCCCCTCCCCCTGCCTTCTTGGGGCCCCTTGGAAAGCAGGTCTGGCTCGCCCCAGGCAGGGACGGGTCCCGCTGCCAGGCTGGTCTCCCTGCTGCCTTGCCTAACCTTGTGTCTGAGCCCGTCTGTCCTCTGCTCTCAGGGCCCCTGCCACGCCCACCTTACTCTGACCTCCCAGCCTGGCCTCTGCCTCCCCGCTGAACCTCGTTTCTTGTGTACTCACCCCTGGCCCACTCCCCTCCATCCACCCTGGTGTCCCTGCTGTTCCTCCCCACGCCAGGCACACTTGCACCCCAGGGCCTTTGCACTTGCGAATCCCCTTCCCGCTCCCTCACTTAACAGAGATCTGGGCTCAAACTTCCCACCACTTCACTTTATAGACACCCCTGTCTTTGTCCTTATCTCACTGAACTTTTCAAATAGCATTAGAATGTCTCCAAGCAAGACCAGGCACCGTATGGTCTGGCCTGGCCTCTCCCTCGTCTCCCAGCCCCTTCACACACACCTGTGCCCATAGGCCAGCACAGTCTCCTCTCGCAAAGGCTCCCTTCGCCCTCGCCCCGTCCAGATCCTGAGTGATGGCTCGCTCAGGCCCCTGCAGACACGCCACCTCGCTAGAGAGACCCTCCTTGCCTGCCCGGCTTCAACACCAGGACCTGGCAGCCAGCAGGTGTTCAGCAAAAACCTGCTGTAGGGAGGGAGGAGGGAGGGAGGACGGGAGGGAGGAGGGAGGGAGCGAGGGGCGGAGTGGGGATGCTGTGGGCACACGAAGCCCGGAACCCTGCGCGCGGCACACCCTGAAGTGGGCTCGAAGCGAACTCGCTCAGCAGCTCTAGTGCCGGGAGCTCTTTGCCAATGTTGGCTCCAAGGTGAGCGTGCGAAGGGGAGCTCTCAGCTACGCCCCGTCCACCTCAGGGCAGCAGTTCGGGCACAGTTTTGGAGAACACTCCACTAAGGCAAATTCTCAGCGTGGCTGAGAGGCGAAGGCAGGACGCTCTGCCCGAGAAAGGACGGTCTCCCAGGATTCGTCCAGGAAGTGGGACAAGGCTGGTTCACACTTTGCACCTGCCCTGGCTGCACGCTAATGTCCACAGACGGTGCAGGGAGATTGGCTTACTTGCTGTTCCTCACACTGATCCCTGCTCTGTTTTGTCTGAGTGCCTTTGACCACTGTGTCCTGTGTCCCTGGAAGCCCTGTGATGGACAGAGGGGCCACCAGAGCAGGAAGATGTCCCCCATGTAGCCCCGACCCAGCCTGCCCAGGGCGGGGCCAGCTCCAGGGTCCAGGTGCTTCAGCCTCTTGGAGGGCGCAGAGGGCTCCACAGGTTGGCCCCACAGAGCACCCAGCAGGGACAGCCCTGGCCTCAGGGACAGCCCTGGCCTCAGGGACACAGGCTACCAGCTCTCTGCTCACCCTGCCTACTCAACTGACCACACACTCACACTGCCCACACTGACCGTGCACCCACACTGACCGTGCACTCACACCCACCCCTTCAGTACAGGCACGCCTCTCCTGGACTACCTTAAGTGAACTCTTAGCCACGCCCTCTTGTAGTCCCCAAGCCACTGGCTCCAGTATTCTCGAGGAGCCAGGCCTTTCCCGCTTTCTAGTCGTGTGTTTCCACACCTGTCTCTGCCATCAGACTGTGTGCTTCTGGCAGAAGTGGACGGGGGGGAGACCCCGCTCCATGAGCACAGGACAGCACCGTGAGGAATGCATGCCCAGTGAGCAGTGCCAGACAGGACACAGGGCCACCAGCTCTCCGGTTGCCTCAAGGGTGCCTGGTGTCCTGGGAAACAGCAGGCCATCTAAGTCCAAATCATTGCTGCACAGATGAGGTTGGAGCAGGGATGCTAAATCCATGGCATGCACACAATTCCTGCCTAGCTAGTGCCACTGGCAGACATCACCAATCAATCCCAGTTCTCCTCACTAAGCCATGCTACAACCTCAGAATCCCCCTCCGCACGGTGCTCCAGGAAGTCACTACCACTGAAGCAGAGAGGGCGCAGGGAGGACATCTGCTTGTCATTTATTTTGCAGGCAATGGCAGATGACGGTGTCCAGAGAGGGGAAGTGACTTCACAGAGGTCACCCAGCTGGGTAGTGGAGCAGCCGGCAATGACCGGGTCCTGGAATTTCTGAGTCAGAGGCCAGGGCTGTCCCTGCTGGGTGCTCTGTGGGGCCAACCTGTGGAGCCCTCTGTGCCCTCCAAGAGGCTGAAGCACCTGGACCCTGGAGCTGGCCCCGCCCTGGGCAGGCTGGGTCGGGGCTACATGGGGGACATCTTCCTGCTCAGGTGGCCCCTCTGTCCATCACAGGGCTTCCAGGGACACAGGAAGCCACCTGGTGCACCCCTCAGGCCAGCAGAGCCCCCGCCCCTGTCTGCTTCTGGCCTCCCTGTTCCTCTCCTGACCCCCACTTGTCACCACCTCTGATGACAGCTTCCAGGTTCCTGGACTGGCCTCCAACCCCCTCAGGATACCCGGCACTGAGCCAGCAGCTCCCTGGGCAGCTCAGACAGCTACTGGGAACAAGTTGGTGACGAGGGGCAGACGGTGGAAGAAGGGGAAGGGTGCTCTGGGGGCTCCACGCCCCCCTCTGCTCCTCCTAGAAGCTCCTGCCACTTGCGCCCCTCCCCTAGTGCCAGGGCACCCAGCCTGGGCCCAGCCCCCTGCGTAGAAACTGGAACACTGGAAGGCTGTCTCAGTGGCTAGCCGGCTGCTCTCTGGGGACCTGGCTCCCTCTTCCCTCCCTCGCTCCAAGCCTCTGAGTTTTGGCGGCCTCAGTTTATTCCTCTGTCAAATGGGGCTGCTCACCCTTGCCCTCCCAGAGAGACGTTTTGAGGAGCACTCGGCATTTGGGGCTCAGATTTTCCCAGAGACCTGGGGCTCCGAGTCCCTCTCCCGCCCCCCTCCCCCTCCCAGCCTGCCCAGCGCTCGGCTGGGGGAAGCCCAGGTAGGAGACGTGAGGGCAGGGCAGGGCCTCCGTTCCCACGGCCTGGGGCAGCCACGTGCACTGGGGTGTGTGGTTTGGCCTCCCAGGGAGCTGGGCAGGAAGTGCTTGGGGGTGGGGGGGAGGAGATATGTTTGGTCTGACCCTGTGGTGGGGTGGTGATGGTGGTGACAGCCCCGGAGCACTGGCCAGGGAATGGGGGCGGGGGCCGGGTGAGCCCTCCCCTCGCCGTGCACCTCGGCTCTGTCCCGGGTTCCCCACATTTGGCTGCAGCACCCATGAGAGAACCAGAGAGTGGGCTCCTGCAGTAAAAACAAATCATTGTGATGTTACAACAAGGACACAAAACCGCTCAGCACCGTGAGGTCCACTGCCTGCCGTCTCCCTGCAGCCTCCCCGCAAGACCAAAGCCCTCTCCACGCCCCCCCTCCCTGCCCCCCCCCCCCCCACCGTGTGAGCTGCCCTGCTTCTGTCTCTGACTTCCTCTCTCACGGCGGTGGCCTCTCCAGCCTCTGGCGCCACTCTGGCCGGCTCCAACACACCAGACCTGCTCCTGCCTCAGGGCCTTTGCACCAGCTGTCCCTGCTGTCTGGAGTGCTTGCCCAGCCCTCTGCCAGACTTACTTCTCAGCCTCCTTCTGTCTTTGCTCAACGTTTACCTCTCAGCGAGCCGGTCCTGACCTCTTTACTTACAGAATTACATCCCTCGCAGCTCTACTGTCCCCCCCTCCCCTTCTGGACTTCTCCTCTGTATGTTACGTCTCCTTGCCACATTCTAGCGTTTCTTTAGCTGGTTTACTGTTTGTCTCCCTCTAGACGTGAGCTCCAACAGGACAAGGACAGCCTGTTTGATTCCTCGCTGTGTCGCCAGGACACACAGGGGTTGCCAGAAAGCAGGGCTCAGTCGTGGAAAAGCAGATGACCGGATACCGCCACTACTGTTGCAAAGAAAAGGCAACCAAGGGGCGGAGGACGGCCAAGGCTTCAGGCTCCCAACGCAGGCAGCGAGCCTGCCAACCAGTAAGGAAGCAGTAGGCAGCCCGGGCACAGGCTGAGAGAAACAAACAAGCCATTGGCAAAGGAGAAACCCTGTGGGCCCTTCGACAGGAACCGGTTCTCAGGAGCGACTGGAAGCCAAAGATAAGAAACCGTGAATGGATCTCCTTGGCGCCCGCCGGGTTGGCAACGCCGCACGAGTCTGACAGCGATGGGTGGGGTGGGGGTGCAGACTGGAAAATGCAGGCACTTGGACATCTGGCCTCACGCTGGACATCAGCCTGTGCTGCCAGTCCCAGTGCACAGACCAGAGAGGGTGACTGGCTCAGCTGGGGTCACACAGCAAATGGGGGTGCTGGAGCCATGCCTGAACCCAGTCTGCAGTGCAGTGGCCACCGGCTGGGGCCTCCAGGACCAGGGTCTTAAATAGCACAGCAGGTAGGGCATGGGGTGCCCCCAAAGCCCCAGACAGCTTGGGCTTTCAAATCACAGTCCCAACTGCATGACCCTGAAAAGCCTTCTAGAACTCAAGTTTCCTCCCTGGAGAAAAATGGGGCCAGCAGGACCCTGGGTTTCTGTGGGGAGGAGGAGACTGGGCCCTGGTCATCGTGAGCGCTCAACAGACAGGAGCAGCCCCAGCACGGGGAATGGAAGCCCGGAGTCCGGCTCCGCTGCCCCACAGCTGGCTGCCGAAGAGCTGGCCACTGACCTCACCCAAGGCTGGGCAGATATGCCCCAGCCCGCGTGTGGCCCAGGCCCAGGCTGCCAGCTGGGCCCCACTGGCTATGTGACCCTGAGCAGGTTCACCCCCTCTCTGGGCCTCCCTTCCAGGGCGGCAGGGAGAACTTCCGAGTCCTGGGTCTCCTGCACCTGCCAACCCCACAGAGCCCGCATGCGGGAGAGGCGTGGTCTGAACTCCATCCGGAAGATGGGGAAACTGAGGCCAGAGAGGCAAAACCACCAGGAGAGGCCTGAGTCTGGGTCTGTCTGAGTCCAGCAGAGTGGGGGGAGAGGGGGAAGGGAGCAAGAGCTAGCAAGAGACTGCGACAGAGAGAGGGAGACCCAGACAGAGGGAGAGAGAGACAGACAGAGGGAAAGATGGAGAGACGGGGAGGGAGAGAGAGAGAGAGAGACAGTGAGACTGGGAGAGACAGAGAGAGGAAGAGATGGAGAGGGAGAGGGGGAGAGAGAGAGACAGAGGGAGAAATGGAGAGAGGGAGAGACAGGGAGGGAGGGAGAGAAGGAGGAAGAGGGAGAGACAGAGACAGGGAGATGGGGGGGAGAGACAGACACAGGAAGACCCAGGCAGAGGGAGAGATAGAGAGGGAGAGAGAGGGAGGGGGAGATACAGGGAGACTGGCAGAGACAGAGCCAGGCCAGAGATAGGAGGAGGCACCCCGGAGCCTGTGCCCCGTGCCCTGCCCCGGCCTCAGAACGCCCTGTGCTCAGGGGCAGTCTTCCCAGGTTGGACAAGGAGGCTGCAAGGGCCTGGAGGGCAGCAGGGGTTAGGGGGAGACCCTGGGCGAGGGGCTGCCTGTGCCTAAGAGAGACCTCAGAGGCCCAGCCCTGCCCCCACCTCAACCCTGGGCTCGAGGTCTCCGGCACGGAGAGAGGACACACCTGTGTTGTTGAAGCCGCGGCCGGGGCAGCCCGAGCAGACTCAGCGGAATCCAAACACGGCAGAGAGTGGGGAAGGGCCCGAGGGGGCCTGGGGCCGGGTCGGGGTGGGGAAGCCTGGCCGCCCCGCTGCTTGGAAACCCGGTCCCTTTTCCTGCACAGGCCATGGTTGCCTTGGCAATGGGAAGCTCTGATCAGGCAGAACCAGGGTCTGCTGCCCCCACTCCCCTCACCTGGCCCTGCCTCCCCAATCTCGGGGCTCCTTGGAGATGGAGGTCAGGGGGACTCCGACAGGGGCTTCAAGGCTGGGGTGGGACAGGGGAAGTCTGTGTGGCTGGGGAGGGGTGAGGGGCCCTTGTCAGCACCCCCCCGCCCCCATCTCCCGTTTTCCAGGGCAATGCCTAGGCTCATCGAGGGTCAGGAATGGCTGGGGAGGGGGAGGGGAAGAGGGAGGAGGAATGAAAGGCAGGGCACACGGCTGGGGAGAACCTGTTCATGACCAGCCCCTCCAAGGAGAAACCTTTCTCCTCCCTACAGCCAGCCAGGCTCCAGCACACTCTACAGCTCCCCGCGACCGCAGGTCCCCTGACGCCCCGCCATCTCGCCTTGCGCCCCTACTTGGGAACACGTCTCAGCCCCTTTGTTCCCTGTGCGTACTTCCAGAACCTTCGGGATTCAGTCCTGCCACCAGCCTCTGTGGGTGCAGGGCCCTGCCTGGGGTGCCCCTCCCCTCTGGCCGGCCCCTCACACCCCAGCCTTTCCTGAATGGGTCAGGCCCCAGGAGCCCCTGGGAGGTGCACAGGGCATCCTCTCTGCTGGGGTCAGCCTTTCTCCACATCTGGCCACCTCCTCCGAGGGGTCCTCCCTGACCACCGCCCCTCTGGGCCACCCTGGGCCACCAGCTCCCCAGCACGCCCCTCTCTCCAGGATCACTTGCTCCTCCACTGTCTCCCCATCCAGCTGTGACCTCCACTGTCTCAGCTCAGCGAACACACATCCACATGTGCACACGGGGGAGAATTAGCACCGGGCAAGGCAAGGTGTTCCCAGTGGCTTTCAAAAGTTTCCTGGGTGACTAAGTTCATTTCCTGGGGCCGGCGTGGTGGCGCAGTGGATAAAGCCACCACCCGTGATGCCAGCATCCTGTTTAGGCACCAGTTTGAGACCCAGCTGCTCCACTTCCAATCCAGCTCCCAGCACCTGGGAAAACTGTGGAAGATGGCCCAAGTGCCTGGGCCCCTGCACCCATGTGAGAGACCTGGGAGAAGCTCCTGGCTCCTGGCTTTGCACCAGCCCAGCCCCAGCCATTGCAGGATCTGGGGAGTGAGCCAGCGGATGGAAAATTTTCTCTCTGTGTCTGTCTCTTCCTGTCTCTTTCAAACAAATGAATAAATATTAAAAAGAAAAAAATCATTTCACCTGGCAGCCTGTTAAGCATAATTGTGAAAGTCACTAGGATTATCCTATCCTATCCTATCCTATCCTATCCTATCCTATCCTACCCTATCCTATCCCATCCCATCCTATCCTATCCTGCCCTACTCTATCCCAGTGTATTCCACTGTATAAATTCCAGCCTCCACCTCCTGGTTTCCTGCCCACTGGTGGATCACGCCATTACTGCCCAGAGAGGTCTCCAGGGCCTTCCTGGCTCTGCTCTGACACCCACTCTTGTCACCCCGGGCCCCAGCCCCTTCTGGAATAGGGCGGTGGAGCCCCCCTGGTGCTACAGCCCTTGAGAGCGCCTGGCAGGGAGTCCCGGCCATGGCTTTGGCCATGGCTTCGGTGGAAGCCTCCCCAGGCCCCCTCAGGTCTCCTATCTGTTGGCTCTGGACCTTCCCGAGGCTGGGGTCACCCGGGCGGGTGCATCTCTGTCCCCATGGCCCAATCCTCTGAGAGGGCTGACCCATAGGGGGAGGGGAAGGGAAGGGTGAGGCCAGCAGGTGGCTCAAGCTCTTCCCCTGGAAAATTCCAGCTCCCCCACCCCCCAGTCCTTCCTCCTGGATAACAAAAGGAGTCCCAACACCATCACCACACCATAGGGAGCCCTGTCCCCATTTGACAGATGGGGAAACTGAGGCTGGGCAAAGGGGACAGACCGGCCCCAGATGTCACCACTCAGAAGGGGCTGAGAGGGGATTGGCACCCAGGAAGTCAGACTCTCAAAGGCCCAGGGGACACACAGTCTCTGAGAGCCATTCAATGCCTGGGTCCCCTGTCTGCTCCCGGGAACCCTGGCCCCCACCCCCACCCGGTCCTCTCTCTGCTCCTCCCTCATTCACACCCTCAGGGCCTTGCCCTCTGCTCGGATGGACACAGCCGGGGCTCTGGGTGGCCCACAGCGGCTGGGTCTCCACCCTGGGGCCTGGGACACCTTAACCCGAGGTTTTCCGACTGCAGGACCTGCATGCACCCCCAATGCAAGGCCGCTGGGAAAGCCGGTTCAGAGAAGGAATCCCAGACGGGCTGCTCAGGTTCAAATGAGGGCAGAGAGGCTGACGGGGGTTTGCAGGCTTTATCCACTCCTCCTCCTGCCCTGCCAGCCTCCACTCCAGGTCACACCAGGAGTCCCTCGAGTCCCCGGCTGAAAGCTGCAATGTTAACCCAAATCACGGCGGTATTTCAGGTGCAGCCCGCAGAGGAATACTGTGCACCACGGCCAGGGCTTGCTCCAGCCACCACAGAGTGGGGCCTGGCCAGGAGCAGGTGCAGGGGACCCCAGGGCCTGGCTCCAGCCCCAGCACTGCCCCTCGGCGACCCTCTCCCAGCCTCAATCATCCCATCTGTGGTACGGGCAGGTAGAATAGTTAGCGGGGAACTCCTCCGGGTGATGGCAGGTGGAGTTCAGCAAATAATAAACAAGGAACAGGTGGGGTCCCTGTGGGGAGGGTCTCACCTCTTGTTCCTTGTGGGGTCCTGGGGAGGCCAGGTGCCCAGCACTGTGTAAGTGGGGGCAAGGCCCTCGGGAGAAGCGTGACGGATGCGTCACGTCACTCATGGTGTGGTTCTCCGCTCCTGCCCGAGCCACAGCGAGCCCCCTCCCCCCCGGGGCCCCGTCTTACCCCGGCGGGATGGAGGCGCGCGCGCTCACGCCGCTGGAGCGCTGGGGCCCTGGCCGGTTGAGGTTGTTCTGCCCCGGAGCGGGCGCACCGCTGGGGGCGCTTGGGCTGCGTTGCGGGCCCACGGGCTGCGGGGCGGGTTCGGCGGGCCCGGCGGCGGGCGCGGCCCAGAGCGCGGCGCCTGCGAAGGTGGCACTGGGGCGCACGGCGAGCGCGCCCGGAGGCCCTCCGGGCGGCGGCGGGGGCGCTGGGGGCGCTGGGGGCGCTGGAGTCGCCTTGCGGCGCTGCGAGGCCAGGATGGCGTTGGAGGCAGCGCGCGTGCTGTTGACCAGCAGGCACTGCTGGCACGAGCAGGGCTGGCCCGAGCTGGCGCCCACGGGCCACGACTGCGACTTGGGGATGGAGCCGACGGTGAGCGGGTAGGCCAGGTCCAGGCGGCGGCGCAGGCGGCGCCGGCGGCGCGTCTGGCGGTTCATCTGGGACATGCTGTTGAAGTAGATGAGGTAGCAGAAGCCGAGCGACGAGAGGTCGAGCCACGGGTGCTGCTTCTCGTAGGCGTTCTGGATGGTGATGCAGATGTCCATGTCGTAGGCCGTCCACGCGCCGCCGTCGCTCTCCCACTCCCACACGATGCCCTTGCCCGGCGCCGACGACGGGTCGTAGAAGTTGCGCCGCACCGGCCGCATGGTCCCTGCGCGCCCGGGGGAGGGGAGGGGGCAGAGGTGGGCGGGGGTCGCGGGGCGGAGGGAACCCGGCTGGCAGGCCCGCCCCGCCCCCGCCCAGGGCCCCGGTCCGTCTCGTTCATCCACAACTCAGCACGGGGTCGTCACGGCTCCCACACTGACGCACGCCTGAGTTCACTCCTTCACACCTGTGGCGGCTCCACGTGCAACTCGGCGCTCCCACACTCACCACCTCCTCAGCCCTGAACACACAACACCACACACACACACGTACACCACACACATGTACACCACACACATATACACCACACACAAACATACAACACACAAGCACAACACACATGTAACACACCACACACGTAAAACACACATCACACATGTACAACACAAAAACCCACACACACGTGTAAAACACACATATACATGCATAGCAATACATACACAATGCACGACACACATAAATGCAAGCACATGCATGCATATATACACAACACACATACACAATACATATGTGCACACATGCACATGCACACAACACACATATACACATACATACACACATGCACAATACATATGTGCACACATGCACATGCACACAACACACATATACATATGCACACACTCAACAAACATGCATACACACATATATACATAACATACATGCACAACACATTACACACATACATACAACATACATGCGCACACAATACATGCAAACACATGCACATACAGCACACACGTGCACATGCACACATGCACGACATACATGCAATACACAGACACACCATACATGCACACACACCTCCGACATGCAATATACACAATATATGCACACATATGTACACACATGCACAATACATGTATATACACATTGGCATGTAGCACACACAACACATAAACACACATACAATACACATGCATGTACATGCAACACACATATGTGTATACATACACTCACACATAAAAGGTACATGCACATACACAATACACACATGCACATATACACACAACACACATGCATAACAGAATACACTTATACACACATAGCACATGCATACATATAACATACACACAATATACACACATACACACATACATACACTCGCATATACACAAAACATGCACACACATAACACACATAATGTACATATATACACACGCACACACAACATACACAACACATGCACACAACATGCATGCACGCACGCACATGCACACAACACACACGCGCACACATGGTCCCTTTCTCCTCCCTCCGGCCGCCGGCTTCCCCCACAGCTCTCCTTCCCCGGGCCCTGCCGGCCGCCCCTCTAGAGGGTGGAAGCCGCAGGGCCGGGGCTCCGCCGTCTCGCTGCCCCGTCCCCAGCGGCCGCACACACAGCCAGGGCTCCCGGGACATCTGCACCCACCCCTTGCTCCTTCGAGCACGTGTGTGCGTTCCTTCCTGCAGCGGACACTGGCTCACCATGTGGTCTTAGGAGGGCTCCGTGCTGAGGGAGCGCTCACGGGAAACCCCCGTCCTAGATCTCCGCAAGAACCCGGGCTTTGCTCCCAGCTGGGGCCCCGCGTGAGCCGCACAGGCAGAACCCACGCTGCAGGACTTCTCAGAGCCTTAGCTGCTGCTCTGGGCCCGGGGGCTGCTGCAGAGCGAGTTTGCTGCTGGCTCCACTGCACACACCTGCCGAGGGGCTGTGCACTTGGGTGCTCCCCCACTGTAGGCAAGTCCCTTCAGCCCCCCCAGGCCTCAGTGGCTCCGTCCTGAGAACAGGGGTGAGGCTAATCCAAGCCACCCCTCCCCGCTCAGGGAGCTGCGGTGGGGACCTCCACGGCTGGGAGGCAGACAGACCCCACTCTGCAGTCCTGACTCTGAGTCGCCAGCTCTGTGGCTGTGGTCGGGTGACTCAGTGTTTCTGGGTCTGTTTTCTCATCTCGAAAATGGCCATGGGCAGAGCTTCAGCTAAGAGCGCTGATGAACGCTGTCTCGGGGTGGGCGTTTGGGCCAGCTATAAAACCACCACTTGGGGTTCCTACATCCAGTATCCCATTCTGGCCCTGGCTCCGCTTCCAACCCCAGCTTCCTGCCACTGTGCACCCTGGGGGGCAGCAGGTGAGGGCTCAGGTACCTGGGCCCCTGCCACCTGTAGGGGAGACCCAGATGGAGTTCCTGGATCCTGGCTTTGCCCTGGCCCTGCCTTGGCTGTTGTAGGCATTTGGGGAGTGAGCCAGCAGATGGAAGAGTCCCTCTCTCTCTCTCTCTCTCTCTCTCTCTCTCTCTCTGTGCCTTTCAAATAAAAATAGATAAATGAATAACTTTAAAAACTCACTATTGTTTCTTCTGGAGATTCCAAAATCAGGCTTCTCCCCTGAGAGCCAGGTCTGTGCACCCGGCCCGTGGAGGCTCCTCCATCTCAGCTTGGCCATGCTGATCTCCCCCTGCCCCGAGCCTGCGCTGTCTGACGTCCCTGCCGCCCCCGCCCCTGCTCCTGCCAGGCCACCCCTCAGCTGCTCGTCCCCGGCTTCGTCCCCACAGTCCAGTGCAGGCTGTGGAAGAACGAGCCATCTCCACCTGCAGACACACGCGCTCGGCATCTCATTGCTTCTTCCCGCTGCTCTCATGCCTCCTGGCCCCCGCCGCTGGGTCTCCCCAGCCTGGACCATTGCAGGAGACTCCCGACTGGCTCCGCGGCCGCCTTTGCGCTCGGGAGTCTGTCCACTCCCCACCCCCTGCCCTGGCAGCTGGAGGGATCCCACTCAGTGCGACTCAGATCACACCTTTCTTTGCTCCAAACCCTCCGTGCTCTCCCTGTCTGGGGGTCAGCACCAAAGTCCTCGCCGCGACCTGCAGAGCCCCTTGCTCTCCAGCCCGGCTTCCCCTGTGACTTCCCCCCCACCCCCTCACTCCCTGCGCTCAGCCTCCCCGGCCCCTCTGCTGGTCCTCGGACAGACCAGGCGCTGCCCAGCCCCTGGGCCTTTGCACTGGCCATTCTCACAGGCTGGAAGGTGGCCGAGTGGTGCCTGGATGCTCTCACAGGTCTTTTCACTGCCCTCCTACCTCACCGGTTTCCTCCCTGGGCTTAGCGTGCCCACTCGCTCCTCCCCCAGGCTGGCGGCCCACGCGCCTGCACACAGTAGGCCCTCACTGTAGCTGGGAGGGCTCTCGGGGCATCCTCCCAGGGTGCCTGGCCCGGGAGCTGCAGCAGAGGGATCTGCCAAGGACCCCCCCCCCCAACCCCGCAGGCTTCTCCTGTCCACAGACTCTTGCCTGAGGTCCCTCACTTGTGTCCCAACTCAGGGTGGACGGAGCTTGTTCTCTGCTCCCCCCTGCCATTAGGATCCCTGGGGCCTGCAGACCACACTGCCAGCTGCCCTGCCCCTGCGCCCTGGGGAAACCAGGGCACAGAGGGCTTCCTGTTGATAATGGGGAGGCAGGATGGAGGGGCGAGGAGGGGCGACTGGCTGGCCAGTCCCAGGGGACCAGGTCCTGGGGCTCCCATGCTGTTGGACCCAACCACACGTGCCTCCCCCAGGCCCGGGGCCCTGCACTGGCACCGATCTCTCATTCCAATCACACAGGGAGCCCTTCCATAGCATGGATGCTTCTTCCCAGACAGGACTGAGAGGCAGCCCTGGCCCCGATGCTGCACCTGCTGGCTTGTCCTCCTCGCTCAGGGCCTCACTTCCCCGCCTGCTATGACAGGCAGCCTCCAAGTGGGCAGGGGAGGGGCGTGTGCTGGGGTTCCCGGGCGTGGAGCCCTGGGTGGGACAGAAGCCGTGGGAACCTGCCTCATGGCTGGGAGGAGAGGGTTGTGGTGGGAGGTGCAGGGTGGAGGAGTCCCATACACCTTGTGCAAATCCTGGCCCCCACACGGCCTCAGGGTCCTTGTGTGTCAAATGGGAGCACAGGCAGCCGGTGCTGTGGCACAGCAGGTTAACGCCCTGGCCTGAAGCACCGGCATCCCACATGGGCACCGGTTCTAGTCCCGGCTCTAGTCGCTGGGCTCCTCCAGTCCAGCTCTCTGTGTGGCCTGGGAAAGCAGTGGAAGATGGCCAAGTCCTTGGCCCCTGCACCAGCATGGGAGATCCAGAAGAAGCTCCTGGCTCCTGGCTTCGGACTGGCACAGCTCTGGCTGTTGTGGCCATCTGGGGAGTGAACCAGCAGATGGAAGACCTCTGTCTCTACCTCTCTCTGTAACTCTGTCTTTCAAATAGATAAAATAAATCTTTTTTAAAAATGGGGGCACAAAGAACTAGGTTGAAGTATGACTGGAGGGCAGAATTAGATAAGCATGGCTAAGAGCTTGGCATCGATCTGGGGACGTCACCCACAGTCACCCTGCCCCCTCCCTGGGTTGCCTGGTGAACTCCTAGTCATCCCACAAAGCCCTCCACATGCCCATCTCCTCCAGCGGGGGCTGCTGTCACGGCCTACACAGCTTTGGACTGCACGCCTACCCTGGCACTGTGGGTCAGTGATTTGGTTTTGTCCTCTGTCTCCCTTACTAGCGGATGACTTTCAGGAGGACAAGAAGAGGGCCAGACTCAGGACTGTGTTTCCAGCACAAGGCACAGGGAGACGTCTGCAGCTGAAATGGGCAACCCGCTCAGCACCTGCCAGGGCGCGGGCGCTGGGGAAGAGGAACAGCCCGAGCTGCTCCGCCAGGGGGTCCTTGGGTGCAGGAAGGGCGGGGCTGCCAAGGTCAGCATCGGCCAGCTCTGCAGCAAAGGACTCTGGGAGCTCGGCAGGGCCAGCCTGCCTGAACGTCTGGCCCTCTCTCCAGGGCTCTATTTACCAGGTATCGATTTTCCTGCCTGTTTACTGGTAGTTATTAAAGGCGCTGTCCCTGGAGTCCTTTTGGAGTGAGATTGGAGCCTGGAGAGCAGTAGTAATTAGGGCAGCTGCCGTCCCCCGCCAGGCTCCGCGCCCCGCAGCGCCCACTGCTGCCCGCCCGCCTGTCTGTCCACCTCCCCAGCCCGGGCTGGCCCTGGAGCAGGCTGTGGGGGTGGGCGGCGGGGGGAGCGCGCGGCTGGCTCCCTGGTGACCTGCCTGGACTTCGATCTCGAGATTTCCAAGGCAGCGGCAGCAAAACCGCTCTTTGTCCTCGGCAATGGCCTTGGCCTAGATTTGCAGACAGAACAATGGGTGCAAGACGGGGCTGCGGGCTCTCCAGCCTGGGAGACGGGCAGGGCTGGCCACTCTGCCCCCAGGGCACCTGCTTGTGCCCACCACAGCCACGAGGATCTGCGTCCCCACGGCAGTGAGGGGCCTGCTGTTGCTGTCCTTGTCCCCTCTGCATTAGGAATGTGTGGTCGAAAAATTCCAGGCTTGTTCCAGCTGAACTGCAGGGAGAGGGGCTTGGGTGTCAGCTGGCGGACTACAGGAACCGGGCCCCCTGGGACGGAGGGTGGGGTGCCAGGGCCACGGCCACGGCAGCCAGTGACTGCTTTGGGCCTGGGGCAGAAACAGGGAGAGGCAGAGACCCAGAGGGGAGGAAGAGGTTAGGGACGGAGCGGCTAAGACACACACACACACACACACACATACACGCAATGGGAAACAGGGAGGCAGACACAGGGAGGTCGGGGCCAGACACAGACCGGGTTTGAGAGGCAGAAAAAGGAAGACTGGGGACGCAGAGGCCCGGGTAGCCATGGGGGGCAGCAGGGAAGCCAGAGCCCGAGACCACGAGGTGAGAAGACGGGGGAGGAGAGAGCCGGGGCAGGTGGCCACTGCGACAGTAACACAAGACAGCTGATGTCTGTTGCGCACCTACTAAGTGCGGCTGCTGCGCCCCGCACATTTCGGGCACTCTCTCCCTCTGTCCTCACACTGTTCCGATTACTCCCATTTTACAGATAAGGAGGGGCCATCTTGGGAGGGTGCGAGCAGAGGGCTGGGACTGACGGTAGCCGCGTGGTAACCCGGCCCAGGACGCCTCCCGCGGAGAAGAGCTCACGGCTGCTCAGCTGGGCGAAGACGGCTGTGTGGGTGGCTCAGCCCTGGCCCTTGGCCTCCATGGAGAGCAGGGGCAGCCCCTGCCCCCAAACAGTGCCCCCTGAGCCAGCCCAGCCCCGAGGCCCAGCTGGGAGCCCCTCCCTGTGGGGGTGGCTTCTGGAGGGAAGTGATCTCAGTGCGGGGAGAGCCGGACCCTGGCGGGCAGGAGGGCCCGTGGGAGGCGGTCATGGGACATCCTGTCAGGTGGGGGAGTCCTGTGACCCGGGCTTGGGTGGTGCGTTGAGCCTGATTGAGCACCGACTGGATGCCAGCCACCCCCCGGGGGACTTTTCTGAATCCCCCACTGTCCCCAAGGAATGCTGGGCGTTGCCACCCACAGGGCACCCATGGGTGTCTGGCCCCGGCTCAGAGGAGCTTGTTCCATCCTCACAGCAGCCCAGAGAGGTCAGGATGCTATGAACCCATTGTAGAGGTGAGGAAAGAGAGGCACGGGGGAATGGTGTCAGGTATCTGCTGGACCCAGACCGAGGCTGCCTGTCCCCTTTACCCCCCGCTCTACTTACACGAGCCCATGTTTCAGAGGGGGAAACTGAGGCAAGGAGTGGCCTCAGCGAACAAGCGATACGGCTGCAGTTCAGCTCCAGGCTGAGTTTTCAAGCCCTCTGGGAACAGCTGCCTTCTCTCCAGACCCTCGGGCCGACTGCGTGGCCGACAAGTCCCCCCAGCAGCCATGACAGCAGTGACAAATACCTCCCCGGTGCCAGCTGCCACGCCTCAGTGCCAGCTGCTGTGCTGCGGGTTCAGGCGTATCCTGTCCCCGGCCTCACAGCAGCCCTGGGGTGTGCACTGTCATTAGCCCCATTGGGTGGATGGGAAAACCAAGGTTCCTTGAGCCCCCGTGAAGTCGGGGACGGGCGCCGCCAGGCTGGGATTGCGGCTGGGGCCTCGCCTGCCCCTGAGCGATCAATAAACCCGCAGTATTCAGTTTCCCTCCAGCTTCTCCTCGGGGACTCGTCAAGCTAAGCCGCGCCCGTTAGTGGTTTCTCCCTGGGTAAGGTGGGTCAGGCTCCCCGGGGCTGCGGGCAGCCAGGCCAGGGCAGGGGAGCAGGCAAGGCCGGGGCTGGGGTGTATGAGCAAGAGGAGGTCCCCCCTCCCACCAACCCCGCCCGAGGCAGCCGGAGGCCGGACCAGGTGGGGCTTCCTGGTACCCGGGTTCCACACCCTGGTACAACGGCCACAGCTGGAGATGGGAGGGGCAGGGCTGGGAGGGACGGACAAGCCTCTGCCTGGAGCCCCCCAGGCCGCTGTGAAATGAACCTAAGAGCAGCAATTGAGGAAAAGCCCACAGAAGGCCTACCCAAGCCACAGAGCATCCCTGTCTCGCACAAATGCTGAGTGAGGCACAGAGAGGTGAAGCGACTTGCCCGAAGTCACACAGCCACCGAGCTGCAAAGCTGGGATTGACATCAGCTGGGGTCTGCGCTTCTGCTGCCCGTGCTCTGGCTGAGCCATTGCTCCTGCTTGCCTGGACTGCCACGGTGGCCTGCTCCCCGCATCCCAGCTCCCACCCCTTCCACGGCCACAGACTCGAGGCTGACCGAGTGATCTCTGCTCCGCAGCCACCCTTGGCTCCCTAGTGCGCTGAGGGAGTTCCTGTGAGGCCCATCCCAAGCTGTCTGCACAGCCCCACACGCTGCGCCCAGACCCAGCCATGCTCTCCACACATCACGCATGGCTGGGGTCTGGATTTGCGATGCTGTTCCCTCTGTCCCAAATGCTCTTCCACTCACCCCACCCCATTTCCCCCAAGCCAAGCCCCTCCTCACTATTCCTGGCACACAGTCTATCTTCTTGGGATTTGGGGGGCATTGCTCCCTAATCTCCTGGGGTCTCCCAGAGCTCCGTGCACCCACAGCACTCCAGGAAAGCACACAGCTCGCTAGGTGCTGAGTCACCAGGTCCCCCCAGCCCCCTGCCCAGGGCTGAGCTGGTTTCTGGTCTTGGCACTTCTCTGCAGCCAGGAGTACAGGAGGCTGAATGAATGAATGCATGCCTGAATGAATGAAGTCCATGCTACACAGGACTAGGCTGAAGATGGCAAGCTGGTTCTGGCCCACGCGTCATTTCTAATGTTTAAAAGTAGTGGGCAATATTTAAAAACCGGGCTAGACTCATGCAAGTCTGGATTTCCAAAATTGCAAAATATCCAAAGACATGGCCCCAGGACGGGCCTCCCCGGCACCAGGAGGCAGGTGCGCAGTCATCTCGCCACGTTTGCACCTTCAGGGATTTATTGAGCACCTACTGCATACCAGGCGCTGGAGAACAAGACACTTAAAAACTTCTGCCTTCCCAGCAGCCGCACACACTTCTGCCCAGGCCCTGTCAGCATCCGAATTTGTAGCCCCTGTGTCGGCAGGAAAATTGTCACCCCACAAGCAGATCTCGAACTCAGGCCCCTGACTGTGCTTTCTACGGCACCAGCAGGCCGACCCCTGGGCATGGTGGCCTCTTGTTCCCTAGGACAGAGGAAGCCGGGGCGCCCCACGATGGTACGGCTGTGGGTGAGCTCTGAGCCTTCCCTGGCAGGCGCTGCCTGCAACCAGAGAGAGGGGGACGGAGGCCAGGCGGCCCTGGCTGTCACCAGGAGAGGAGGCGGCCCCGCCATGGCTGCTGCAATTGTTTGGCTCCAGGGCCTGGTGCCAGGCTCCCCCCTGCACCCTGTCACCCGCCTGCCGCCGCTGTCTGTGCAGCAGAAGCCAGCAGGAGAGATCTGAGCTGGGCTGCAGGGCCTGGACCCCACCACGTGGGCCTCTCTCCAAGACTCGGCCCCCACCCTGGCAGCTCCTCGGGGACCAAGGCCAGGAACAGACCCCCCAGCCTGGGGCTTCCCTGGTGCCTGGCCACGTGTGTCACAACCAGCACCCTCGCCAGAACAGAGCACCCTGGGGGCGGGGCATGGTAGCTGTCCTCTTTCTTGTGGCATTCTTAGTGCCCAGCACATAGTAGGTGCTCACTAAATCCCTGTTGAGTGAATGGATCTGGACAACTCCATGACTGCCACTGGGTCCATATGACAGGCAGAGACGTTGTGGTCTACCTGCTCCCACAATCCCAGTGAGCTGCTGGGAAGGGACCCAGAGTCTGAGGCTCCCCAAGGCAGCCGGCTCCAGGTTTTGGGGGCCCCATGCCCTGGGGTGACTCTGGGGGTGATTACATAGGGGCCTGGAGGTTGTCCTGGGGACCGGCTGGCACAGGAACTGGGTGACCCAGAGGCAAAGTGCGAGGCCACAGCAGGCCCTGGGCCCCTACGAACTCCACACTGGGGACCCCACTGTCGGCCACCTGAGTGGGCTCCTCCATCAGTCCTGCCCCCCCGTCAGCTCCCCAGCCGGCCAGCCTCACCCCGTCTCTAATGTCCACCACCACTCCTTTCATCTCCTCCCACCCCTAGCACAGCCCCACACCCACACACGTCCATCTCCCAGGATGCTCCCTTACCGCCACCATCCGAGCTCCTTCTGCCCCTCCTCCGTCCTCCATCAGAACTGCACATCTCCCCTGTCACACCTTCTCACCTCCTCACCCTCCACCACAGCCCTGGTGCCTCCCCATCGGGGTCAGCCCCCTTCATGCCCCCCGTGCCAGCCCCAGTCCTATGCCTGTCACCTCCCGGTTCTCGTCCCCAGCTCACCTCACACCGCCCTCCCATCACCTCCCCCACCCCGCCCTCGCTCTCTAACCTCGCTCCTCGGCCCAGTGCCCATCACCTTTCTTCCCTTGGGGAGAAGAGGCTGGGGGATGGGCAGAAGCAGAAAACAGAGAAGGGAGAAGGGGGGGCGGGGACCCAGGCTGTCCCACCCCAGCCCCCTCGGGTGTGGAGGGACGGGGCAGCTGGCAGCGCTGTCCAGGGTCCTGGGGCAGCCGGAACCTGGCACAGGAGGAGTCTGGGAGCAGCCCCGCCCCCACCCTGCTGCAGCCTTGGATCCACCAATCCCACACCCCCTACATGCTGGCTGGGTGAAGGGCGCCCAGGCAGAGGGAGGAGGGGCCTGAGCTAGCAGCCCCTGCCCCACCTGCTCGGGCCCTGGCTCCCGGGGCTGGTCCTGCAGCCTGGCTCAGGGTCCCCTGGGGCTTGGCCGCTAAAGGGTAGCAGCTGGCCGCCCGGCCTGTCGGGCCCCAGGAGGCCTCTTTCCCCTGCCCCCCTCGCTCCTCACCGCCTCCTCTGCCCTCAGTCCCGACTCTCCCCAGGAGCGCCCGCTGCTCTTTCTTCCTAGATGCGTCCTCCCATCCACCTGTTTATCCGCACCAGACACGGTGGGGGGGAGGGCTGCTCGGAGCGCCCCCAGTCCAAGGCACCCTGGGATGCCCCTCCCCCCAGGGGGCTGGCTGCAAGGGGCGTGCCATGTAGCGCTGCCCCTGTTCCCGCGCCGCCATCTCACTGCACCCTCAGGACAGCCCCCTCGGGAAGGGACATGCTCACCCCCATTTTGCAGGGAGGAGAGGAAAGCTCAGGGGGGTGAAGGGTTTGACCGCGGCCACACAGCCGGCCAGGCCGCTGGCCTCCTGAGCCGGCGCCTTCGAACGCTGTGCCTGGGAGCCGTGTCTGCCTCTGCTCTACTGCACGCTGAGATGGGTTCATCTTGTCCTCTCTGGTGGTCCCGAGACCCAGCCCGGGGCCTGGTACTGAGAAGGCACCAGGGACCACGCAATAACAGGGGCGGTGAGTTTCTGGTATTGGACGAGGCTCTTGGAGCTGCACTAGTGGGCGGAGGTCAAAGAATGGCTCTGCGGTGGTGGACCTGTAGGCAGTGCGGGCACGGTCTCAGGAGGGGCCCATGTACAGCTCAGGTGCACCTGCGGCTGCCGCCACAGGGCAACACCTCCCCAGGGTGTTAGACCCAGCCCGAGGGTGGCCCAGCTCGGCTGGCTCTGGGTCCCCAGGGGTCCTGTAACCAGGGAGCTGGGCCCCGGAGGCCTCCAGGGTAGCACAGGTTGGCTCTGCCTTGGTCCGGGCCCTGACAACAAGTTCAGCAGAGCCCCCTCCAAGGTGAAGGAGAAGGTAACTCAGCCCTGGCATCCGGTGTCGCCTGGTTTTCTATCCCTGGTCCCTGCTTGGAGACCTGGGTTCTAGCTTGGGACTAACAGGCTTTGTGACCTTGGGCAAGTCACCCACCCTCTCTGGGCCTCAGTCTTCCCGTCTGGAGGTCCTGTTCCCAGTGGTGGCACCCTGACCTCAGTAGCCTAACTGTGCCAGCCTGGACTTTCCCTGAGGGCAGGCACCAGGGCTGAGTGGAGCCCAAGCTGCCCGGGGATGGATTGAGCCTGGGAGACGCTGGAGCCGGCTGCCACCTGTCACGCCAGCATGCTGGCTTGCAAGCCCCGATGCAGCCTTGCCTGCAGCCTGAGGCGCAGCTTTTGTGGAGGGCCACCCAGCCTGGCCTCCGCCGGCCTCTGCTGCCCCATCTACAGGACGGGCAGGCAGCCGCCCTGAGCCCTTCCAGCGGCAGATGGAATGCAGGATGGGGGCCATCAGTCAGGTAGGGGACCTGGGAGTGACCTGGAAGCAGCCAGGAAGTGGCCAAGCACCCCCACCCCCACTCCGTCCAGCTGCGGGGTCTGGTGAGGCCCCCGCAGGCTGCTGTGCCCACAGCAGGGGATGCAGATGGCTCCCGAGGAAGTGGCGGCCTCTTCCGGGGGCAGAGCCACCCCCACACCTTCCCCCACTGCCGGGCCCAGCGGGCACAGCCCACAGCCCTGAGCGCGCCTGTGCCTGTCTCTGGCCATCCCCCGCGCCCCTTTACTGGGACACTGCGTTCATGGGTCCCATGGCCCAGGGTCATAGCATACTGCCTCCAAGCGGGGGACTCTGGTTCCCAGCGCACACTCAGACATGGGGGGGACCTCACGCCATGGTGATGAGCGGGGGAGACAGCCCAGCAGGAGAAAGACGCGGGGCGGCAGCTGAACGCACACTGGTCCCCACGGGACCAGGGCCTGGCTTCTCCCTAGAGGCTCTGACACCTGGGTGTTCTTCCACTGGCTCACACGAGGCACGTGCACAAGCAGGCTGGTGCTGTGTGCACGCATGCACACACATGTGGCACACGCCACATGCATCATGCGGGGTGTTGCATGGCGAGAGCATGGCCTCACCCAACGGGCAGGGCAGGCCGAGGACGTGTGGCCACCACCTGCTCTCATGCAGCCTGGGGAACTCAGAGCAGTGTTTACGTTTGAAAATAAGAAGCTCCCGTGAACCATGACAGCGGCATGGAATTCAAATCGTAGTGTCAACGAGTTTCACCCGACACAGACACACTCCTTCATTTACATACTGTCTAGTGTAGCGGCCACGGAGCCTGTGGGTCCCTGAATACTCTCCAGCTGAAAGCCCAAGATAGCTACCCCTCGACCCAACACAGACAGTGGGCAGCTGCTGCGGTGGGGGCTCCCCGCCTCCCACGTGTCAGCACAGCGCCAACGACTTCTCAGGAACCCGACCGTCGGGAAATCTACAAGGCAGCCACGCTCCTCTCCGCACATGTGCACGAGCTGCGGGTTTTGCAGCTTTGTGCTAGTTTGCAAGATGCAGTGTCTCCCAGCTCCCTGCTGACGGCCTGGGAAAGCAGCTGAGGGTGGCCCGTGTGCTTGGGCCCCTGCACTCACATGGGAGATCTGGAAGAAGCTCCTGGCTCCTGACTTCGGATCGGCGCAGCTCCGGCCATTGTGGCCGTCTGGGGAGTGGTAGACCTCTCTGCCTCTCCCTCTCTCTGCCTGTAACTCTGCCTCACCAATAAATAAATAAATGTTTTTTAAAGAAAAAGAGTTAGGGTCTCTAACTCATCTCTCCTGCACCCACAGCCTGAGCAGCTGCCAGGTACACAGTGGGTGCCTGGGTGATTTGGGGGGGCATAGCAGGCTCGATTGTCTCCCCTGGGGTCCCCTCAGCCCCAGTATGAGGGCTGCATCCCCACAACCCTGCTAGATGCAGTGTTCTGCCCGGTGCACAGATGTTCAAGCCGCCATGCAGAGGGGAGGCCACCGCCCAGGGTCACACAGCTGGCCAGTGCAGAGGGGAGCCCGGGACTCAGGCTCGCTCTTTCCGGGTCACCTACAGTGGGGACGAGCGCTGCTTTCCTGCCAAGCTTCTGCTCCTGGGTGAAGTGGGAGCTGGTCCCCCCCCGCCCAGCAGCGTTCCCCTGCCAGCCCCCGCGGGTTTCCAGGCGCTTCTCCCTGCCTGGGGGGTCTCGGCGGGCGGCCAGCAGCCTGCAGAGGGATGGGCGGTTTTTTCCCTTTTCCGGCAAACAGGGGCAGGTGTGGAGTGAGCCGCTCCGGGGAGCGCTAGCAGGGGGTGCCGGGAAGTGACCGGAGCTGCTCTTCTGGGAACGCAGCAAGGCTGAGCCGTAACAGAGGGGGCAGCATGGAGGGTATCGGTTCTGTTGCTAGGGCGTGGTGGGGGGAGCTAGGGGCTCAGGAGCTCAAGAGGGGGTGCTGGGAATAGGAGAGGGCCCCGCGCAGGGGGAGGGGGCTGGAGGCGAGGTTGCCAGCCTGGCAAAGGGCTGTCCCTGCTTTTTGTGACTCCCTGTCCCAGCTGGGACCTGGGAAATCTCCCCCAACATTGGCCTGGAAGCCCCAGGGTAGCAAACCACCGAGCAGGAGACCAGCCACCAGACCCCTGCCATCAGACCCCTGCCTCCACCTTCACGCTCACACGGCCAGCCCGTCTCACTTCTCAGTCAGCGCCTCCATGCCCCTCTGGAGGAATGGGGACAAGGACTGGAGGGTGACTTCCCCTACTCAGGATCAAATTCAAAGTCCTTTCCACTGTGGAGCAAACCCATGCTTCTGGTGCTTGCTCTGTGCTCATCTCATACCTTCCTCCCCCTGTAAACTGCACACCTACACGGCGGACCTAAATGTGCTCTGTGCCTTCCTGCCCCAGGGCCTTTGCACTGGCTGTTTCCACTGCCTGAAACACTGGCTCTTTCCTGTTGGTTCTGCACATCCCTGGTCACGCTTCACTCCCTTGGACTAGCCTCCCCCCGGGATGCCTAGACAAGTGCACCTCGCACTTTCTGCCCTGCCACTCAGCCTGCGAGGTCGGGAGTCAGCCTGCCCCCCCACTGCAGTGGGATGTCTGGTGCAGCCCCTCCACTGAGGACCCTGTGTGGCTCGTAGAGTCTGCCACTGAGCAGGGCCCCATAAAGGATTAGGCAGTGGCCGGGCAGCATCCCTGGCTGTGGCCAATGCTCGGAGCTGGGGAGATGGAGAGGGACGGAACTGTCCCAGCAAGAAGCCACTTGGTAGGACTTCAGCTGTGTTTCTCGCCTCGGCGAGGACCCGGCAGGTGCACGGGTGCTCACGTGTGGCCAGTGAGGCTGCTGAGCCCGACTGGAAACTTCGCTTCGTTTGAACTAATGTCAGCTCAAGGAGCCACATGTGGCAGCGGCTGCCAGGTTGGACGGCGCAGCTCTAGACAGGAGGAAAGTGTCCTCCCTACCCCCAAGGTGGCCAGGTGCAGTTCTGTCCCCCATCGCTTCATAGGGATGGCCCCCAAAGCCCCCTGTGCTGGCCCTCGGGGGTCAAATGTGCCAAGGGTGCTTTGGCAGGACCCCACCCTCCTCACTGCCCACCACGCAGCCATAGAGACCACCAAGGCAGCCCCAGGAACACCTGCCCGGTGATGGCAGAAGGCCAGCAGGGAAGGGTGAGCCCGTGAGTGGACCTGGCTGCTCTCCTCTGCTCCGCACCTGTCACGTCGGCACCGACACCACATCACCACCACCCCTGTGCTACCCACAGCACCAAGCAACACCCACACACAGACAACCTGCCCCACATGGCCACCAAGACTGCCGCCACTTGCTCCCCACACAGCACACCGATACCACCACCAACACAGCCGCCCGAGCCACCACACCGACCACTCCACAAGCAGTACTACCACCGCCAGCACCATCGCCCTGGCCCACCGTTGCCAGGACACATCACCACCATTCGCACAGCACCAACGTCACGGCCAACGCCATCTCTGTCATCACCGCCCCAACACCACCCCCACCTGGGACCCATCTAGGGTATCAGCCACGGGCTCCGGCTCTGGAATTCAATTCCCAAGGGGTGAAAATCCCACCTCTGAGTTCAAATCCCTCAGCTTCCACGAGACTCAGTTTCTCCACCTGTAACATGGGCTGCTACTACTACTACTACTACTACCACTTTTTTTTTTTTTTGACAGGCAGAGTGGACAGTGAGAGAGACAGAGAGAAAGGTTTTCCTCTTGCCGTTGGTTCACCCTCCAATGGCCGCCACGGCCGGTGCGCTGCAGCCAGTGCACCGCGCTGATCCGATGGCAGGAGCCAGGTGCTTCTCCTGGTCTCCCATGGGGTGCAGGGCCCAAGCACCTGGGCCATCCTCCACTGCACTCCCTGGCCACAGCAGAGAGCTGGCCTGGAAGAGGGGCAACCGGGACAGCATCCGGCGCCCCGATCGGGACTAGAACCCGGAGTGCCAGCGCCGCAAGGCGGAGGATTAGCCTAGTGAGCTGCGACGCCGGCCACTACTACTACTACTAAAGCAGTAGTAACGTTTACTACCTGTGGTTGTTGGGGGAAATCGAAGGAAGAAGTAGAGCAAAGGCCCTGGCTGTCAATAATTGAGCGCCAATGCTCTCCTGGGTCCTGAGCACCAGTCTATTAGGGATACAGACCTGTGTGCTTTATAGCTAAGGAAGTGGAGGCCCTACAATTCATCTAAGATGCTGCACTGGAACCCAGGTCTTAACTGGGCCGTGGCGGGATTGTCCCTTGTCCCTGGGGGTGGGGGTGGGGCGAGGAGGCTGCAGCTCCGGTCTGCAGCCCCCTCCTCCTGGGGTGCTGGGTGGCATCTCAGCACCCAGCCCCCTTCGGTGGCGGCCGCGGGGATGGGGCCGGTAGGAGCAGACTCACCTGTGTCCTGGCGAAACTGGTGCATGGACTGCAGGTCAATGATGTAGGGTACCAGCTGGGCGTCCACCTGCCCCAGGACCACGGAGCCCCGGGCATCCTCCTTGAGCACGTTCTCAATGTGGTGGCACACGGTGGCCGTGTAGGGCCGCCAGCGGCTGTACTCATTCAGCCACTCCCACACCACCACCCGGGCCACGTTCTGCGGGGGGAAGCCCAGCCCGGACACGGGCACCATCACGCCCTGGCCTGGCCGTGACATGGCTGCTGCCACCGCCCCGGGCCCCACTCCGGTGGCGGGGAGCAGGCGGGCAGCAAGGTCGGTCCTGCCCAGGCCTGGAGGCCTCAGTCAAAGGAGCCCGAGTGCAGATCCAGGCGCCAGGGCCCCTTGGCGGCGGGGCTGTCTCAGATGAGGGATGCGGCCACAGCAGGTGTCTCCCCTAGGCCGGGAGGACAGGGGCTCCTCGATGCCGGTGCCGCCGATGCTCAGCCCCTGGGCTAGGTCCAGTCTCCAGCCCTCTTCACCCCGCCAGGCAGGGCCTGTCACCCAGGAGCCGGGCCCCAGCCTGCGCTTGCTCGCTGCGGCGCTCACCGGCACTCTGCGCTCCCACTGCGTCCCAGACCCCGCGCTCAGCTTCTGCGGGGCGGCTTGCCCAGCCTCGGTCCGCCCCTCCCCGACGGCTCCTGCTGCAGGGTCGGCCCTGTCCCCCTGTCCCCTCTCCACAGCAGTGTCCTGGAAGGCCTGGGTGGTCGCAGAACACAGCAGGAGAGCACAGCGCGGACCCCCGGCCCGAGGGCCCCGGGGCTGCGGCTCTGGAGCTGGGCGGGGGGCCGAGGGGAGCGAGGGGGGCGGGGGCCGTGGGCACGCCCCACCCCACTCGTGCTCGCGACCTGCCGGGAGACAAGAGGGGGAGAGGGCCCTTTAAGAGGAGCGCGCAGCCCCCCTCCCCCTTCCCAGGAGAGCGCTGGGCTGAGAACAATGGGGAGCTGATGGGGGGCGGCCAGGGGGGCTGCGAGGGGTCGCCCCGCCCGCGGCCCTTCGGGACAGGCCTGATGCTTGGGTCTGGGCCAGGGGCGCGGGTTCCCGAGACTCCCCGCCCGCAGAGCCCCCTCCTCGGCCCCTCCCCGAGCGCGCCCCTCCCCTGGGGGATGCGGGGTGTGCGGGGTGCGCGGCGCTGCAGGCGCGGCCCAGGGCCCCTCGGGGGTCACATCACGCAGGGGACGAGGCCGGGAGCTGGATGGCCGCCGCCTCCCGACCTGGGGGGAACAGCCGGGTCCCCCAGCCTAGACCTCCCCGCAGGAGCCGGGGGTGGGGTCCCCGGGCACCCGCGCTCTCCCCGCCTCACCTCCGCTCTGCCTGCTCCTCCGCCCGCGCGTCGGCACCGCCGCCTCCCGGGCTCCCCCCGGAGTGGGAGGGGGCCGCGGTCCCGCTTCCGTGCCCTTACCCTGTGGGGCCCCGGGGCGCCGCGCGCGCGCGGACACACTGCCCGGCCGACCGACGGACGCAGGAGCCGGGATCCCGCGGGAGGGAAGGAGGGAGGGAGGCGGCCGCGGCGGCGCGGGGAGGGAAGGGGAGGGGGCGGGGAGGAGGAAGGGGAGGAGACAGATCGCGGCCCTCGCGCCGCCGGCGCTGACACGCGAGTCCCGGGGCGCTCCGGATCCGCGGCTGGGCCCGCGCGGGACGCCCCCACGGCCGCCTGCTGGCCCGCAGGGCGTCAGCGCTCACCTGCTGGAATGTGTGGTGCGGCACACAGTAGGCGCCCACTAAATGTCCCGGTGAGTGAACCAGATACAGAGACCGTCTGGCCCAGGATCTCGCAGCCTGCTGCCGGCGGCCTCCTTTTCCGCTGCGCTATGTGTGGAGGTGGGAAAGAGGCGGTGAGACCATTCCAAAGCCAAAGGCGGCTGTGGCCTCGGATGGACCAAGGCAGAGGCTCGGGGCGGGGAGAAGCAGGTGCAGGGTCACCCAGAGGTCGAGAGCAGTGGCCAGGAGCAGACCCGCATCTGAGGCTGCTGCCAGTGCCCCGGTACCGCCCAGCACCCATGTCCTGCCAAGCACCCACCTGCTCCAGGTTGGGGGGGGGGGTGGAATCCTCTTCCCAGCCAGGGGCGGGGACCCTGCACCGGCTTATTCAGAGCTGCCTGCACACAACAGGTGCTCCATTAATGCTGGGTGAGTGCGGGTCGGGTGGCTGGCGAGGCTGGTGTGGCAGCAGCTCCTGTCCCCCCCCCCCCCCCCGCCTGGCCTGCTGGGTGCAGTCTAGGACGCAGATCAGCTGAGGGTGTTTAGGTGCAGAAGGTGAGGGCTGCGAGCCTTGGAAGTCCGGCCTGGCGGGCACCCGGGGTCAGCAGCTGGGCTGGGAGGCTGCAGAGCCGCCCGCGCTCCCCCGGGGCCACATCACAAACTCAGCAAGGCCGGGGCGTGTTCCCAGGACCGGGCCTCGCCCCGTCCCAGGCCCCTGCTCCTCCCTGCAGCCCGGTGCCCGATGGGCTTTTCCAGACTGGGTCAAGGACCCCATGTGCTGCACAGCTGCAGATGAGAGAGAGAGAGAAAGAGAGAGAGAGAGAGGCTCTGTCTGAGGCAGGGTTCCGTCTGCAGCGAGTGGGTACCTCTGAGACCTCTGAGCTCTGGGGTTTTAGCCAAGGGCTGGCCGACGGCTTTCTGGGGCTCCGTGCCTGGGAGGGCTTGCACTCGTCGCTAAGCCAGACTTCTCCGGATGTGCCTGTTGGGGGGCGGGGTGGGGGAAGAAGGGCCGTGGTTTTGAGCAGGTTCTTCTCAACGGAAGCAGTGACCCAAAAGCTGGTGCTTAGCAGACCCCAAGGGGATGTAGCCACACACGGGGCAGAGGAATGCAACTCCCTGGACTCCCTGTGTCATGCCTTTGAAGCTCTGATAAACGTCACCACCTCCAGGAAGCCTCCCCTGAAGCCATCCCACCATCCTCTGTGGCTCCTTGGCCCATATCGTGACATGGCGCTCGTCCGACCGTCAGCCACTTGGACGAAAGCTGTGCGTGCTCCAGCAGACGTCTGTGGGATCGGGGGCTGTGGTATTCATCCTTGTGTGGTCTGGCCACTACTCAGCGCATCATGGCGCATTTACCCAGTGCCAGTGAGGAGCCGGGCGCTTCCAGGACACTCACTCGTCTCTACGCCACCCCAGCAGCTGGGGGATTGGGACTCCTGGGGGCAGGAAGGGGCCACATGGGGTTGGAGCCTCACCCTCTGCACCTCTCCCGGCCACGTGGCAGTGTCTGTTGGCTGAGCAGCTGATGAACCGAGTCCAGCTGCGGGTCTGGTGCCACGGGCGGCTGCGGACCCCCGGGAGTGTGCAGCCCCACTCCTGGGGCACCCTGGGAGGAGGGAGCTCCAAGGAGGGAGAAAGGAGTTAGGCAGAAAGGAGGCCACGAGGTGTGGGGAGAGGGCTGGGAGGCCGGTGGGGAGGCCAGCAGAGCAGGGACCAGGAGCTCGTGCTCCATCGGCCGAGGCACTGCGTGTGCATGCACGCATCGCACCCCTAGAAAACTCACCCCAGGATCTTCTTTCCTGTGTGCTTTTGTCTTGCTCCCTTGGGGTGTGTGGTTCCAGCTGAGGCCATCAATTCAATGAAATCAAACAGATGGCATGGGAGCGGGGAGAGAGAGAGAGAAAGTGTCTTCCATCCACTGGTTCACTCCCCAAATGGCTGCAATGGCCCGAGCTGCACCCATCTGGAGCCAGGAGCCAGGAGCTTCTTCCAGGTCTCCCACGTGGGTGCAGGGGCCCAAGGACTTGAGCCATCTTCTACTGCTTTCCCAGGCCATAGCAGAGCGCTGGATCGGAAGTGGAGCAGCCGGGACCAGAACCAGTGCCCACATGGGATGTGGCATCACAAGCAGAGGCTTAGCCTGCTGCGCCACAGCACCAGCCCCAAGGGGGCAGGTTGTTTTGCCACTTTTCTAGATCTTTCACCTGCTCCTCAAGCCTGGGGCAGCTCCCTGCACACTTGTTTCACCTGCCTGTGAGAGCCGCGGGGCTTTCCTAGCTCTGTGATTGCTGGTGGTTTCATGACCAACGATTCAACCTAAAGAATGAGGCGTCTGCTTCTCCCAGCATTGTTGACCTGGCCAGGACATGCGTGTGCATGTGACGTTAGCACAGAAGGGTGGCGGGAAGGAGTGAACACAGCTGTTGATCTCTATCCATCATCCATTCATCTACATTTGTACCCATGCAGTTTCCATCTCTCTCCCTTTCTCTATCCTTTTCTTCCTTCTTCTTCACCACCCATCCTATCACCCATCTATGCATCCATCATCATCCCCCAGCCATCCAACCCGCCAGTAAGCACCAGGCCACTCCTGCGTGCCAGAGCTCATCCCCAGTGAGCTTCCTGCCTCCTAATCCCGAGTCTGGTGGGGGAGTCAGACGAGAATTGGAGAAGCCCACACAGCAAAGGCCAGGAAAAGGAAGGTCAGGATGTCATGCCAACATCTCACAGAGGCCCCACCCAGCCTGGGGAGTCAGGAAAGCTTCCCGGAGGAGGTGCTGCTTCAGCTGCCCCCAGAGAGATCCAGAAGTCTTCCCATGGCTTCTGCAGGAAGGAAACGGAACGTGGCAGGCAGAGGGGGCAAGGATGTGCAAAGGCCCTGAGGTGGGAGAGAGCTTGGTGTGTTCAGGCCACACGCCAGAAGCCGCTGTGCCCTCTGAAGGCGGGGCGGGGTGCCTGGAGGGCAGTCAGAGTGGACAGGGGCGCCCGCAGGGCCTGGGGAGCCCCCCTGCGGGTTCGAGTTTCATCCCATGGGTCATCGGGAGGAGGTTTGCTGCAAGTTGGCCTGTTTAGGTTGGCTATTGAGGCTGTACTGTGTGCCCGGGCCCTGGTCCAGGCATAGCAGGGCCCGGCAGGGACACAGGATGAGAGGAGTGACCATGACGAGCAGTGCAGGGTCGCACACGACTGGGCTGTGAGTGTGGGAGGCCCCGCTGCCGATGGAGACGGGAGATGGTGCTTTTCTGAGTCCTGCTCCCTTCCGCTGGGACCTTGCCCTCAGCAATGGAGAAACTGTTTTGGTGGAAAACAGGAAACAGAGTGAGAGGACCATTTGGGCATCTTAGGGACCCAGGCAGGGCCCCTGCAAGCCGGCGGGGCCTCAGGCTGCAGGCTGCAGATTGGGGAAAGGTCTTCCCGCCCCACCAGGAACCAGAGACCCCAGAATGGTGATGTCCAGGGCGGGCCCTGGTGGGTACTGCCAAGGGGGTCCCCCGTGTGCAGGCTGCGGGCACTGGAAGTGCGCTTCCCTATCCCCAGGCAGGGGCTGGTGCCCGGACCTAAAATTCACATCCGGCCGCACTGGCGAGGGCTCAGAGCGCCTCCCTCTGGATGGCGTGGGAATCTCCGGGAGAAAGCCCCACCTGCGACTGGCTGGGAGGGGCACAGTTCCTGTGCTTTTTTGGCCAATGGTTCTTTCCCTGGATGGAAGGATCCAAGGGGAGGGTTGGGGTCGGTGTTGTGACCCGGTGGGTTAAACGGCCATTGTGACACTGACGGCCCACATCAGACCGCCGGTTCGAGTCCCAGCTGCTCTGCTTCCGGTCCAGCTCCCTGCTAAGGCACCTGGAGAGCAGCGGATGCCGGTGCAAGTGCTCAGGCCCCTGCCATCCACGTGGGAGACCCGGATGAAGTCCCAGGCTCCTGGCTTCAGCCCGGCTCAGCTCTGGCTGCTCTGGGCATCTGGGGGAGTGAATCAGGATATGAAACATCTCTCTCTCTCTCTCTTTCTCTCTCCTCTCTTTCTCTCCTTCCCCCCGTCACTCTGCTTTTCAAGCAGATCAAATTAAAATAAGCCACTTTAAAAAAAAAGTTGGAAACCACATAAATACCCACCCCCAGGAGAGCAAATGAGCGAGTAGGGCTTAATTCCCTTGGTGGAACATTGCGTGGCACCCGCCACGCTCTGGCCACACCCATGATGGGGTCGGACACCCGACATGGGACAGCCAATGAAAAGCCCCGTTACATAAACATGATGTCCTTTTTATAAAGTTAAAGGCAATTCAAGTCACACACACACACGCACTCCGTGTGGCAAGGAGACAGGGAAAATCCATGTGGGACTTGGGGCGAGGATCCCAGCAGGGGGAATGTGACTGGGGGTGGGGACCCTGTGGTCGGTTGTAAGTCATTGTCAAGATCCTAGCTTTTGTTTTAGGTGGCGGTTCCCCAGGTTTTATGACATTTAAAAGTTTTTATTTACTTTTATTTATTTGAAAGGCAGAGAGACAGGGTCCCCATTGTCTGGTTCACTTCCCAAATGCCCACAACAGCTGGGACTGGGCCGGGCAGTAAAAGCCAGGTGTTGGGAACTCAACCCCGGGCCCCTGTGGAGTGGCAGGGACCCCATCACTCGCGCCATCATGGCAGCCTGCCTGCGTGCACACACACAGGAAGCTGGAACTTGTGGGGGGCAGAGGGGGGCACTGACCCAGGTGCTCCAGTGTGGGGTGTGCGTGTCCCTAGTGGCGTCTTGTCCCTGCCCCGAATGCCCGTCCCTGTTACACTCTGAAAAGTCGCTAACTAAAAGCTGGTCAGTGTGGATTGTGATCAAAGACTATGATGCACCGGTTTGTGTGTGTGAGTGTATACATGTGTGTGTGAGTGTGTGATTGTGTGAGTGCCGCTGTGAACTGAAACGCGAGTGGGTGCAGCGCGCCCTCTGGTGGCACATCTTGGTCTATGGTGAGATTTTCAGATAAATTTTTAATGATATTGGGGTCAAAACACATAAAATAAAAACTTTTGTTTATTTTCATTTAACTTGAGAGAGAGAGAGAGAGAGAGAGAGAGAGAGAGAGAGAGAATCTTCTATCCACTGGTTTACTTAGCCAGAGTGGAGCCAGACTGAAGTCTGGAGCCAGAACCCCATCCAGATCTCCCACGCGGGTGGCAGGGACCCAGGCACTTAAGCCACCATGTGCTGCCTCCCAGAGTGCACCCCAGCAGGAAGCTGGATCGGAAGTGGGGAGGGAATTGAAGCAGCCCTCGGGTGCCGGATGTGGGCGTCCCAACTGGTGGCTCAGCCGCTGTGCCAGACGCTCATCCTATAGAGTTTACCGTCGCCATCCTTTCTGAGTCATGGCTAAGTTCACATGGGTGTGCGCCTAATCCCCGCAGCATTGCCGTCTTGCCAATCAAACTTGGCCCCCATTAAATACCGACTTGCCCCGCCCTCCAGGCCCTGGGAACACCCCCTCTGTCTCCTGTCTCCACAAATGTGCGTCCTTCTGCAGGTGACTCATCCCTCTTACTCGCTCTCCCCAGGTGCTCCCAGGGGGCAATGTGGTCCAGGGCTCTCCCCAGGTGCTCCTAGTGGGGCAATGTGGTCCAGGCTCTTCCCAGGCACTCCTGCAGGGTGTGTGGTCCAGGCTCTTCCCTCCCCAGGTGCTGGGGGGATGTGGTCCAGGGCTCTCCCCAGGTGCTCCCGGGGTGGGGTGTGGCGTGGTCCAGGCTCTCCCCAGGTGCTGGGGGGGGCGTGGTCCAGGGATCCCTGAGTGTACATCACATTGTTTGTCCGTGCGTTCTCTAATGGGCACCTCTGGCCGACGTGAGCAGAGCTCCTGGGAACACAGTGAGCCCGTGTCTCCTGGGTCAGCTCTGCACCAGAAGTGGCGTTGCAGTGCCATCTGCACTCCCTCCCCACACTCACGTGTCCAAGGCCTAGGCCCCTGTCCGGGGGGGGGCTGCTGTGGCGGTCGGGCTCTTAAGGGGGTAGGTAAGGTCAGATGAGGCAGGAGGCGGGGTTCAAATCCGGCAGAACGGGGGCCTTGGAGGAAGTGCCCGAGCCAGGCCTGGCCACACAAGCGCAGGCCGAGGAGGTGGCCGCGTGCAGCCGGGAAGGGGGCCCTGGCCAGGATGCAGCCACAATGGCACCCGGAGTCTCCCGGTGAACACAGGTGAGCACTCGGAGGTTCCAAGGGACAAGTGACGAGCTGAGTGTCACCAGTGAGTGAGCACCTGGTTTGTCTGGGGCTCCAGATCATGTGGCTCTCACAGGCAAGTGGGGGGTCTTAGTGGGAAGCCTGTGACTCTGGAGATGGTGGCGGTGAGGGTGGAAGCCCCTGCTTAGATGCACCGTCACTGTCACCATCACTGTCACCCTCCTGACAAGTCGGCAGTGCGCGGGTGTGAGTTGTCGCTGAGAGAGCCCGTGACTGCCCCGGGCGGGGGGGCCTGGGGGCCGGCGCCTCAGCTCTGCTCTCCCAAGCACAGCACAGGTGTTAGCGTGAAAACCAAGTGGGAACCCTGGCTCCTTCCGTTTTGTCTGAATCTTTATTTTGAATGAATTTGAGGCTGATGGAGAAGTCACAAAGAGTACAAGGAGCTCCTGTATTGGCTGCGCTCAGATTCCTCAAAAAAAATTTTTTTTTTGACAGGCAGAGTGGACAGAGAGAGACAGAGAGAAAGGTCTTCCTTTGCCGTTGGTTCACCCTCCAATGGCCGCCACGGCCGGCGCACCGTGCCTATCTGAAGGCAAGAGCCAGGTGCTTCTCCTGGTCTCCCATGGGGTTCAGGACCCAAACACGTGGGCCATCCTCCACTGCACTCCCGGGCCACAGCAGAGAGCTGGCCTGGAAGAGGGGCAACCGGGACAGAATCTGGCGCCCCGACCGGGACTAGAACCCGGTGTGCCGGTGCCGCAAGGCAGAGGATTAGCCTAGTGAGCTGCGGCGCTGGCTCCAGATTCCTCAAATGTTAACTTGTTGCCATGCTCGCTCTCTCTCTCTCTCCCCTCTCTCTCTCTCTCACACACACATACACACAAATAATCCATGCAAACATGTTATTTTTTTCTCAAGCACATTTTAAAATTTTTATTTATTTCCATTTATTTAAGGGGAGAGAGAGAGAGAGAGAGAGAGAATCTCCCACCTGCTGGCTCACTCCCCACATGCCCATGACAGCTGGGACTAAGCCAGGATGGAGCCAGGAGCCTGGCGCTCTCTCTGGGCCTCCCCCGTGGGTGCGGGGACTCCCACACTGGATCCGGGGTGCGCATTAGCGGGCCGCTGGCATTGGAGGCGGAGTGAGGCCTGGACACGATTGTTGTGCCCCAGGATGTGGCCTCCACGGCTTCCCGTTCCCTTGTGTGCGGCGAGTGCACGGCACACAGCCACCCTTCCGCCTCTCCCAGGGCCATCCTTGCCCTAACCCCAGCGCGGGGGTCTCCGTGGGGAAGCCGAGACCCTCATCCACCCGGCAGCCCGGGCTCGCAGCTGGCCGATCGTCCCAGCACCATCCGCTGCAGACGCCTGTGGACAGACGTGGACCCCGGGGCCAGGCGTGGTGTCCGGCGCTCCTGGGCCGCGCATCTCCCGCACCCTCGCCCCCGCAAGGACCGGCAGTGCAGCTCAGCTGGCTGGGGGGAGGGGGAGGGGTGGCTGCCTTAGGTCACAGGATCCGGGGGCGGTTCCCGTGCAGGTGCCACCCAGAACCTCAGCTAAGAGAGGCTCTCACCAGGACACTCATTTGTGTCCTGGGGGGGGGGACGGGGGGGGAGAGAGAGAGAGAAAGAGAGAGAGAGAGAGAGAGAGAGAGAGAGAGAGAGAGAGAATGGGTCTGCTATACGCTGGTTCACTCCTCAAATACTCGCATTGGCTGGGCCGGGCGGGCTGGGCCAGAGCTCCATGCCGGTCTCCTCTGTGGGCGGCAGGGACCCGGGCACGTGAGCCACCGTCCACTGCCTGCGGGCGAGGCCGCCAGCAGAGAGTGTGTGAGTGTGAGTGTGAGTGTGGTGTGTGTGAGTGTGAGTGTGGTGTGTGTGTGTGAGAATATCAGTGTGGTATGTGAGTGTGTGTTGTGAGAATGCGTATGTGGTGTATGTGACAGTATCAGTGTGTTGTGTGTGGTGAGCGTGTGTGAGAGTGTGAGTGTGTGGTGAGTATGTGTGGTGTGTGTGTGTGTGGTGTGTGTGTGAGCATGTGTGAGTTTGAGTGTGTGAGGTGTGAGTGTGAGCATGTGTGAGAGTATCTGTGTTGTGAGTGTGTGGTGATTGTGTGTGTGGTGTGTGAGTGTGAGTGAGTGTGTCTGAGAGTGTGTGTGTGAGTGTATATGAGTGTGGTGTGTGTGTATGTGTGAGAACATCAGTGTGGTATGTGAGTGTGTTGTGTGAGTGTGTGGTGATTGTGTGAGTGTGAGTGGTGTGTATCAGTGGTGTGTGAGTGTGTGTGTGTGTGGTGTGTATGAGTGTGAGTGTGTGATGTGCAGATTTCTTCCCTCCCCTCCCCCCTCCTTTCCTCTCTGGTAGGTGACCCCCAAGACTGCAGCCAGGCTGAGACCCAGCAAGGAGCCGACCTGGAGCCAGAACCCCTTCCTCCCTGGGGACCCTTCAGCTGATTGGGCAAGGCCCACCATCTCAGTCTACTGATTGACCTCTGAAAACACCTTCATGGCGACAGCAAACGTCCGGGCCACAGCCTGGCTAAGCAAGGGCTCAGGACGAATCCCCCAACCGAGGGAATGACTTCTCGTCCTGACGAGTTGCTATTTCAGCCTTAGCTTTGTCACCTTCAGGGCACAAAGTGGCTGCCCAAGCTGCAGAAATCAGTCTCCGACAACAGTGTCCCAAGCAGGAGGACAGAGAGATTTGCAAGGCTCCTCTCTCAACAGGAAGGCCGTGCTCCCAGAACCTCTCGGTAGCCTCTTCTGTATGCTGGACTGGCCATGTGCTCACGGCAAGCTTGCTCATTGGCGGTGGGCACAGGAGACCAGGGCTGGCTCAGGCCAGTCGGGACTCGTGCCCTGGGCCTGGGTGGAATTTTGGGAGCAAGGACAAAGGGCAGGACGACCGATGGGTAGGCAACCAAGGTGCTGGTGCGTAAGTGATGCTGGTTACACGTCGTGGGAAGGGACAAATGGATGATGGCACCCTGAAGACGCAGAGTCCCGTTAAGAGAGGCAGGCGGGGGGTTGGAGGGGGGCCCTTTAGCAGGGTCCAGGATGCCCAGTGCCCTTGACGCTGAACAGGCTACCTGGGGGACGTGACTGGCCGGAGCACAGGACGTGGCCATCGCCAGCCGCTGTCCTCACCGGTGTGACAATCTGGATTTATCCTGGGCTCCCAGCTGGGCTCTAGCCAAGCCGCCGCCACCTGGCCGGCCATCTGCTGTCCATACTATGCAGGACACACGGGAGATCCCTCAGACGGACGGGATGGTCGGGGAGGGGCGGCGAGCCCTTGACCCCCCCAGAAAGAGGCCAAGGACACACTGGAGCAGATTGGAAACTCCCGCTCTCCTGCTCCCCCTGGGGGCACACTTCCTACGCCTCGGTCTGTGAGTCTGAGCCAAGTGTCCCTGTTTCGTGGACAAGGCCACAGAGGCCCAGGGAAGTGAGAGGATGTGTCCAGGGTCACGGCATCCGCCGCCATGACCAGGGACCAGTGGCCATCACCACTCAGATTCATTCTCTCGTGGGTCTGCAGGCCTGGAACCCTCAGAGCGAGGGGTTTTTGGGGGGTGGAATCCATTCTATGGTGCTGGGCCCTCCCTCCAGCCTCTGCTCCCAGCATCCTGCTCCCCCACCTCCATCAGAGGACCCCTCTGATGATGCCAGCCCTGCTGGGACCACACAGGACAATGTTCCCATCTCACGACCCTCGACTGGCCTGGCCCAGCCCTGGTGGTTGTGGCATGAACCAGTGGATGGAGGACCCCTCTCTCTGTCTCTCCTCCTCTCTCTGTAACTCTGACTTTCAAGTAAATAAAATAAATCCTCAAAAAAAAAAAAAAAAAGCCTTCTTACAGAGATCACAGCTCAGCACGACCCTTTGTCCCTTGGTCACAGCATGATGGCTTTACCCACAGGGGACCATCTTCTAGAACTTTCCTGCTGCCTGCTCAGGCTGATGTTACTCTCTCAAATGCCACAGGATGGCAGCAGAGCCGGGCTGCAAAGGGCACGGGTGCAGGGGACACCAGGATCAGGTGCAGAGGGAGCAAAGGGGTGAGGTGCAGCCAGGCGCCGGAAGGAGAGAGGGGGAGGGGTGAGCAGGACCCAGCTGGGGTGCACCCTGTTTTCCTCCTCTCCGCTCGATGGCCTTGGCAAGTCCCTTCCTCCCCGAGCCCCGCTGTTACAGCAGCGACAGTGACAACCCAGGCGCCGTGTCAAGCACTGTGCACCCCTGCGAACCCTCCTGCTTGGCCCCCTGCCTCCTGTGCTACCATGGTAGTCGCTGGGGCTTTCACGAGCAGGTGCCCAAGGCGGGGCAGCTTAGACATCTATTTTCCCACCGTTCTGGGGGCGGCAAGTTCAAGATCAAGGTGTCGGCCGAGCTGGTTCCTTCTGGGGCCCCTGTCGCTGGCGCGTGGATGCCGCCTGCTCTCTGTGTCCTCCTGTGGCCCCAGTCTGCATCCCTGGGGTTGCTTCCTCCACTTCCCAGGGCGTTGGTCAGATCAGATTAGGGCCCTGCCCTTTGGAACTCCTTAATCTTAACTGCCTTAATTAATTAAATTGATTTCAGCCTAATTATCTTAATGACCCTCCCCCCACCCCCATAAAGCCCTATCTCCAAGTACAGCCACTTTCTAAGGCAGTGGGAGTTAGGGCCTCCACATGCAAAGGAGGGGGGCAGGAATGTCTTCAACCACAGAGGAAGGGTCCTACCCAAGCTCACCTGGCAGGTGGCAGAGCTGGGACTTAGCACAGGAGGCCATTGAAATGGAAATTCATGCAAATTAAGTGCAATTGGAAAGTTAGCCCTCCGGTGCACCAGCCGAGGTCCCAGGGGTCCAGCACACACCAGGAGCAGGGGAAATGACAGCTGCTGGTGGCTTTCTTACAGAACCAGCAAAGAGGGACCTCTGGGTGGCCAGAACCAGTGTGTGTGTGGGGGGCTGTGACATCATCAAACTTGGCCCAGCGAGTCTCAAGTTGGTCACTGTATGCAGAGAAGCACATCTCAACAGGGCTTGTTTTGGACAAATAACCCCAGTCCAATACCCGGCACTATTTGTTCTGAGTCAACCCTTTGAGCCAGGAGACAGATTGCACTGTGGTTTGTGGATTGCCTGAGTTCCCTGTGTCAAGGCCACATCCGTGAATACAGGTGCGTTCCACCTCTGCCCATGAGAATTCTAGAACAAACGCGCTGCACTGTGCCATGGGTGCCTCAGTGCTTTGGTAACCAAGGAAACATGACCCTGAGTTCCTCCCCCTGTGGAGAGGTCACCTGTGGACCCAGGAGTCCCCTCCAGCAACCCCAGAGGTCAACACACCGACCGGAGATCAGAACTGTGCTTCCTGCAAACCAGCAGCCTGTGGAATTGTCCTTCTTTGGAAATACGTCCAGGGCCAGGAGGCTGGGATTTCCCCAAGAGCCCTCTGCTCAGGAGATCCAGAGAGAATTAGAGGGGGCGGTGTTTGCCCTCAGGAAGCCCCCGCACCCGAGCTGCTGCGGGGTAAGGGGGTTCCAGCCGAAGAGGAAGCGTGGGTCAGAGCCCAGGGTGAGTCCGCAGGCCACGCCTCCTTTCTAACGCCGGTTCATCTGGCTGGTGTTTCCTTCTACTACAGCTCGGGTGTAGGAATAGGTGGGAAGGCAGATGAGTCACCCCAAGGAAAGTTCTGGAAGAGACCCCCGACATCGGAATCCAGCGGCACATCTTGGCTATGGGAAGGTGGCGAGGCAGCCAGTCAGTCACTGGAAACAAAACGAAGCTGGATTTCCATGTGATTTCTGACTTCAAAAATTTCCAGATGGGTAAAAATATGAAAATGTAAAAAGCGAAACAAATGAAGTCCTGGGAGTGGTGACCTTCCCTGCACCCCCGCCCCGGCTGACAATGCCCAGGAAAACATGGGCCATTTAACCCCTAGTGAGGGCGCCTCTGAGAGCTGCTGTGGTGGCACAGTGGGTAACACCACTGCCTATGATGCTGGCACCCCATAAGGGCAGGGGCTCAATTCCCAGCTGTTCCACTTCCAGTCCAGCTCCCTGTTAATGCATCTGGGAAAGCAGTGGAGGGGAGCCCACATGCTTGGGTCCCTGCGTCCACATGGAAGACCCAGATGGAGTTCCAGGGTCCTGAATTGGGCTGGACTGTGGTGGAATGAGAAGACCATGCCAAGATGGCTGCTGGCAACAGAAACTGCCTGGCAACAGGCTATGATTGGTTAGGGCATAGACCGCCCCTTGACCAGATTGGCTGCCTTGGCTATATAAGCAGCCGTACCAACTGAAATAAACGAGTCTGCAGGCTGCTTGCCTCTGGCCTGCTTTCACCTGACTCCTGGGGTCTGTGACTCCGCGCCTCTTGCCCCCACCACGCTCCTCCTCTCAGAAAAGAAATCAACCGCAACATTGGCCCAGCCCAGGCTGTTGTGGCCATTTGACCAGTGAAGCAATAGATGGAACACATCTCTCTTTCTCTATCTTTTCCTCTTCTAGTACTCTGCCTTTCAAGAAAATAAATAAAATGCTAATTCACTCCACAAATGGCTGCAACACTGGAACTGGGCCAGACTGAAGCCAGGAGCTTCTGGGTCTCCCACATGGGTGCAGGGGCCCAAGCACCTGGGACATCCTCTGCTGCTTTCCCAGGCACATTAGCAGGGAGCTAGATAGGAAGCTGAGCAGCCGGGAATTGAACTGGCACCCATATTGTATGCTGGCGCTGCAGATGGCAGTTTAATCTGTTGCGCCTCAGTGCCTGCCCCAAATAAATACAAATCTTAAAGAAAGTTTTGTGGGAAAAAGGAATTAAAAGATGATACACATTTTCCATGAACTTTCTGAAGCGCCCTTGTATGTGTAAACAAGACTCCAGGGGAAATGCGTGCAGCGTTAAGTAGAAAGACTGAAGCACTCCATGTGGGAAGAGCTGGTGGCCATGTCAGCACGAGAGGAACACCCTGGAGACGTGGAGACACCAGAGGGAGGTAATTAGCATACATGCAAATCGGTGGTAAATCTTGGCAAAGCATGCTAGCCAGAGATCTCAGCGACAAGGAATGAAGTGTGCACGTTCAAGTTTTGGGTGTGGAATGTAGCAAACATGCATCGAAGTCCAAAACATCAAAGGACAACTTAACTGACATGAAGCCTTCGAAGATCCACTCACCTCAGGAAACGAGAGATTGGGCTGGCGTGGAGGAGCCGGGGCGGGACCCCTGCATCCCGGACCCAAGTGCTGCCCAGCCAGCTCCCTGCTGGTGCACTCTGAAAGGCAGCAGACGGTGGGCGAAGTGTTTGGGCCCCTGCCACCCACACGGGAGGCCCAGATGGAGTTTTGAGCTTCTGGCTTTGGCCTGGCCCAGCTCTGGCTGTTGTGGTCTTTTGAGGAGTAAACCAGTAGATTGAAGAACCCCTCCCCCTTCCCTCTCTCTCTTTCCCTCTCTCTCCACCCCCACTGCCCCCTGTCTTCCTCTCTCTGCCTTTTGAGTAGAGGAAAGTAAATAAATAAACATTAAAAAAAGAAAGAGTATATTTTTTTTAAGAAAATAATCAATTTAATTTGAGAGAGAGTGAACGAGCAAGTGAGAGAGAGAGAGAGAGAGAGAGAGAGAGAGAGAGGGAGTCAAGCGCCTACTACAGGCAGGGCTGGGCAGGAACCCAGATCCTTGAGCTGTCACTGCTACCTCCCAGAGTCTGCTTTAGCAGGAAGCTGGAGTCTGGAGCTGGAGCCAGGAATTGAACCCAGACCCTCCAGGCTAAATGTCTGCTCCCAAGAGCAGAGTTTCCGATTGTGTAATCGGTTGTTGGGGGTAGATATGTATTTTCGCTGGGTGTATCCATTATGAAGAGAGGCAGGGGGTGGAAGGCCAGGTATGAAGAAGAGACAGGAGCAATTCGGCCACGAGCCATGGAATACTGGAAGTTTCTAGAAGCTGGGAGAGGCTGGGAGCAGCGTCTGCCCCAGAGACTCCAGGAGGAACCTGTTCTGTCGACACGGTTTTAGCCCACTGAGACTTGTTCCAGGCTCTGGCTGCCAGAGCTGGAGCAGGACACACACGAGTGGGTCTTTGTCACAGAAGTCACGGGCAGTGGACACAGCTGCGACCAAACCCCAGGTCGTGTGAGCATGGCAGAGCGGGCCGGCTTCTCCGCCAGCGAGTCCGCCTCCTCGGGGCAGCCGTGAGTCTGTTAGGAGCACGCCACGAGCACCCAGCGCCAGCGTTTAGGAATTGAGTCACGTCGTTCTGTCTCTTGTCCCACAGCCTTGTGCCTGCAGGAGAACACTGCTAGGAGGCACGGGGGCAGAGCGAGAGGCAGGGGATGAATGGTCCCCTACTCGTTTCCTGGAGGAGTTTGAACAAAGCAGAATTGGAGGTGAGTCCTCGTTCCTAACTCGCTAGGAAGCCATGAGCCCGGTGCCTGTGTCCCACAGCCCCACCTCCCCCAGGGTGCCAGTGCAAACTGCCTGCAAATGCCCACCATGGTGGAAAGAAAGGTGGCCCCCATGGTGTCCTGTGCTTGCCTTGGAATCTGGGAATGCGTCCCCTTCCAGGGCACGCGGGGCCTTGCAGTGGTGACAATGGATTTTGAGATGGGGAGCTTAGCCCGGGTCATGGGGGAAGGGGTCAATGTACCCACAAGGATCCAGAGGGAGTGAGGCAGATCAGCCTCAGGAGGGGCACCTGTGACCCAGGCGTCCAGAGGGTGGACCAGTGACCAGATCTTGAGCCATGGAAAGAGGGCAGGGCGGGTGCTGTGCTGCAGGGGGTTCGGCCACCGCCTCGGATGTCCACGTTCAAGTTCCAGTGTCTCTGCTTATGATCCAGCTTCCTGCTAGTGCACACAGGAGGCCACAGATGATGGCTCCAGCACTAGGATCCCTGCCACCCATGTGGGAGACCCAGGTGAAGCTCCTGGTCCCTGGCTTTGGGCTGACCCAGGCCTGGCTGTTGTGGGCAATGGGGGAGTGAGCCAGTGGATGGAAGACCTGTGTCTGTCTGTCTCTCCTTTTCCCTCTGGCCCTTGGCCTTTCCAGGACATAAATCTGAAAAAAAAAAAAAAAAGGAAGGAAGAGATGCAACCTCTGGAAGCTGATAGAAACCCCCTGAACCCCAGAGGGAGCCACTCCTGCCAAGGGCAGGATAGGAGCCCAGGGATACTCCTTTCCGGAGCCAGCGAGGGGCCCCTCTGGCCGCCAGGCCCACCCGGGTGATCTGGGATAACTTCGGCTGCTGGGTTTCTGCACGCATGCCCCGTCGCTGTGGCCACATGAGGGAACACCTGCCCAGGACACGCGGGATCACCGCCCAGTCCCCTCAGTCCTGAGTGCTGGGTTCTGGTCCTGGCTCAGCGCTTCTCTTTTTCACTGCCCTTGGCTGATCTCTCTGGGCCATCGCTTCTTCCCCTGGAAGTCTGGACGGTTCCCAGGATGCAGCGCAGCAGGCGCGAGAGCATGCGTGTTGGGCGGCAGAACAGACCTTCGCATCCCACACTCCCTCAGACGCACAGAAGCAGTGGTTTATTTTTTCCTGCATCCAACTCGGCCTCCCTCATGACGAGACTTCCTGGCTGGGATCATCAGAAGAGACGAATGGAAGTTTTGCGGAGGTGTTCACCAGCAGAGAGCGGGCAAGGCTTCCGAAGCCAAGAGATCCCGGGCCTCCGTGCGCTGCCTCCGCAAAGGGCGGCTGCTCCCGTGAGCCGAGGTCACGAGGCCGGGAGGTTGGAGGTCCTTCTGCATCCCACAGGACACAGTTCACTGGGGGCGGCGGGGGGGGGGGAGGGACGCGAGGAGACCCATTAGCTCTTCACTGCTGCCGGCCTCAGCCTCTTCTGCTCCCATGCCCTTGGCTGAATGAGTCACGGGATCTGCGTGGCTGCAATTTAAGTGGAGGTAAGGGCAAGGAAGAGGAAGCGGCTGCGGGGCACGCGCTGACTTAGGGTGGGAGTCTTTTTAACGTTTTTGCTTATTTATTTTTCTCATTAACTAAAAGACAGAGAGAGAGAGAGAGAGAGAGAGAGAGAGAGCTCTTCCATCCACTGCTTCACTCCTTAAATGCCCACAACAGCCAGGGCTGGGCCAAGCTGAGGCCAGGGGCCAGGTCCCCATGGGAGGCAGGGACCCGAGTACCTGAGCCATGACCTACCGCATTAGCAGGAAGCTGGGTGAGAAGCAGAGATGGGATTTGAACCCAGCACTCTGACAGGCAGGTGTCTAGAGCTGCACCAAACACCCACCCCAAGCCATCTTTTTAATCAATTCCTTTGGGGTTCAGTCTGACACTGAGTTTTTCACCATCGTTTTCCTTTCTCTTGGTGGGTGATGGAGGGGCATTGCCTTCATGGCCTCCATCCTCTTTTCTTTTCAGATTTATTTATTTGAGAAGAGAGTTATAGAGAAGAGGGAGAGACAGAGAGAGATGGTCCACCTGCTGGTTCACTCCCCAAATGACCACAACAGCCAGAGCTGGGCTGATTTGAAGCCAAGAATCAGGAGCCTCTTCCAGGTCTCCCACGTGGGTGCAGGGGCCCAAGCACTTAGGGCATCTTCCACTGCTTTCCCAGGCCATAGCAGAGAGCTGGATGGGAAGTGGAGCAGCTGGGACTTGAACCGGTGCCCATACAGGATGCTGGCACTGCAGGTGGTGGCTTAACCTACTAAGTCACAGCGCCATCCCTGATCCTGTTTTCTTCCCTCTTTTTGGAGGGAAACTTCAAAAAAAAAAAAAAGTCACCAATGAGAGAAATCATGGCTGTTGCCCCCTCTCCCCCCACCCCCACCCCAGGTGTGGGAGAGCTTTGGCCTCAAACCGAGCTTCCCAGGTGGCCCAAAAGGGAAAACAATGATGTCTGTGTGAGTCCCACGTGCTCACCCATCATTCCATGGGAGCTCTAAAGGCAATTCTTTCTAAACACCTCCTAGCCTTGGGAAAGAATTTCTCTTTCTTTCTTTCTTTCTTTCTTTCTTTCTTTCTTTGACAGGCAGAGTAGACAGTGAGAGAGAGAGAGACAGAGAGAAAGGTCTTCCTTTGCCGTTGGTTCACCCCCCAATGGCTGCCGTGGCCGGCGCGCTGCGGCCGGCGCACTGCGCTGATCCGATGGCAGGAGCCAGGTGCTTCTCCTGGTCTCCCATGGGGTGCAGGGCCCAAACACTTGGGCCATCCTCCACTGCACTCCCAGGCCACAGCAGAGAGCTGGCCTGGAAGAGGGGCAAGTGGGACAGAACCCGGCGCCCCGACCGGGACTAGAACCCGGTGTGCCGGTGCCGCAAGGCGGAGGATTAGTCTAGTGAGCCGCGGCGCCAGCGGGAAAGAATTTCTAACACAGGTAGCGCCCCCCTGGAGCCACACACGATTCTCTGTCTCTGTTTGCACCTGCAATGAAAAGTGGCTCAAAGCACTGAGTGGCCTGCATCCACACCGCAGTGTAATTACCTCAAGAGCATCACAGTTGTGTAGTGGACAGCCTGGAAATGATAACAAAAATGTAGCTTTTCAGTTTCATAAGAACCAGAGAGGCGATGTGCATCTGTGAGTCCAAGCAGACATTTGCTTTTATTTGTAAAGATTTATTTTAGGGGGCCAGTGCTGTGGCATAGTAGGTTAAGCCTCCACCTCTGACGCCGGTATCCCACATGGACACCGGTTCAAATCCCGGCTGCTCCACTTCCGATCTGGCCTGGGAAAGGAGAACCAGATGGCCCAAGTGCTTGGGCCCCTGCACCCACGTGGGAGACCCAGAAGAAGCTCCTGGCTGTTGGCTTCCAGGATGTGACTATCTCGGGGGGGGGGGTCCTTATTCTGCATGCTGCGCCCCTCCTTAGATTTCCAGACTGCCCGAGGGCTTGGAGGCTTTTTCCTATGTAGAGGGGCTAGGATGCGAGCTTACAGTGGTCAGCTCTTGGCCACCTTGTCTCCCTTGTGGCTTTCAGCCTGGCCAGACCCTCCCCAGGGCCTCTTCATCCTGCTCTCCCGTCTCAGACACATTCCCACCCTGCCCGGGGCTTTGGTCCTGGAGAGGGAGTCCACGGCTGTGACTCTGCCAGCCCGTCTCTTGCCAAGCCCTGGCGAAGGGTCCCTCTTCCTGACCCCTCCACACCTGAGCTTTTCTGCTCTGTTGGTGATGCCCTGACTCGTCCCCCAGAGCCCCACAGTCGGTCCCCCCACCATTCCCGGCCTGGCCCTGCCACAGGGCACAGCGGCTCCCGTACAGCACCTCTCTGAGGAGCCCCCTCCGCGGCAAGCACGCTGGGCACTGGGCGCGCTCCCAGCTGGGTCCAGTGGCTGGCATCCATGCCGGCTCTTCTGTCCATGGCTACGCCCCACTCCACCGGCCAGCAGGGGGGGATCGAGAGCTGCCCTTGCCTTTGCCTTGTCTGAGGGTTAGCCCAGGCACTGCTGCCAGGGAATGGAACTATAACATTTTCTCTGCAGGGGTGTTTCTAGGCTCAGCTGGGGCAGCCCCGGGTCCGAGGGGCTGAAGCCCTCCAGCATGTGGTTCCAGACGAACCTTTTAGCCACAAACGGGTGGCCTCTGTCTTGCTCTGCTGCTCCAACTCTTCCCACCTCCTCCTGGCTCATCGGCTATGTGAGGCTCAGCTTCTCATCCCTGTCTACTTCCTCTGTGAGTGGGGACCTGGTTGCCGGGGTAACCAGGAGTGGAATTAGAGGCCTGGGATCTTGACCGCCACATCTACTTAATCAGATTCTTGCTACGTTCTTGGCTCCTTTCCCGTCTGTGCTGGTGAGAACGCACCCGTGCCCCTCCGCACTTCTGTCCTGGCTACTCCTTGCTGTGTTGAAGTATCTCTGTCGATGAATTTTCTGCTTTAGACATTTTCTCTGGAATTTAACTCAATCCCACGTGTTACTTGTAGCCAATATGGGTGCCAAATTTAAAAAATAATTTTTGTCTCAACTTTGCAAGTCAAAAACTGGATGGTGCCCAGCGGGCCCCACACCTGGAGGCACCCGTGCAGCTGTCTCTGTTGATTTGAGGAGGAAGCTGTGGCCTTGGGAGGGGCGTCCCCCTCCCCCTCACCGTGTACCCCATCAGCAGCTCGCCTAGCGCTAGCACCTGCTGATAATCTCTGCCCAAATCAATAGTCTCATCGGAGGTCCCGAAGTGGAGATGTTTCTCATTGTGACATCTTTCAACATCCGTTCTTCTCTTATCAGTTCTGATTTGGTTATCTTGAAGCATGGGTTGTACAGGAGACGCTGGGTTTCATTATTGCCTAGTCATTGCCTTCTTTGCCTATTTTCTGCAAAAGGATTGGTGCCCTCGTTGCTTCCAGGAACGACCATGTTTCTCTCTGTTTCACACACACACACACACACACACACACACACACACACCGAGTTCTGCCATCTACTGGTTCACTCCCCAAAAGTCCACAACAGCTGGGGCTGGGCCAGGCTGTAGCTGGGAGCCAGGAATTCAACCCAGGTCTCTGAATGGCAGAGACCTGAGCCGTCACCAGGGTCTGCATGAGCAGGAGGCTGGAGTCAGGGACAGGAGCCGGGACCCGAAGCCAGGTCCTCTGATATAGAACACAGGCAACGTAACAGCTAAACGCCTGCCCACGACCACGCTTCCCGGTCACTGCCAACGCTTACCTTTGTTCTTAGTGACCTCAGCTGCCTAGTAAGTGCTGGGAGGCCCTTGGTGGGGAAGATGAAATGGCCCCTGCCTGCCTTTGTGCGGCTCCGAGTTCTCCCATGATCCTCGCCGGTCCTGATCCGCCCTGCACACGTGCACCACCAGGCGCACAGTCATCTGCTGAGGGTCCCTTTTCTTCCGGGAGTTTTGGGGTTTCGTCCTTGGTTCCTCTGGCTGTGAGCAAGTGTGTGGGGGAGGGGGCAGTGTCTTACTGCCTCCTGTGCCTTCTCTCCCATCCCTGGCCAGTTGGGGCAGCTGGGAGCTACAGACTGAGCAGGTGCGCATGTCCAGTGCTCCTTCATTTCAGCTTCAAGTCCTCCCTTTCCTCTGCCACCAGCGATTGCCCCGCAGCTCAGCTCAGCTCTAAACATGAACTAAACCACCCGAGTTAGTGCAGACCCCACACCTGGAAGAGCAGCATCCAATGCAAGACCACCCTTTCTTCAGACTTGGCAGCAAATCTGGGGATCCCATGACCCCCCTTCAGCTTTAATCATTCACAAGACTGTCTCATGGAACTTCAGCAAATGTTGTCCTCAGAGCCACCTTGTATTTCAGAGAATACAAGGGAGCGGCCGGAAGAAGAGACACTCAGGGTGGTGAGGCAGGTTTGGGGCCAGCTCGGGAGCTTCTGTCCCCGTGGAGCTGGGGTGCGTGACCGTCCTGACACATGAAGATGTTTGCCAGCCACAAAGCCCCCTGAGCCTCTTTATCCAAGGCCATGACTGGGTCCCATTACATAGGCATGGTTAATTAAATCACTGGCCATTGATGGAACTTAGTCTCCAGCCCCCTCCTCCCTGGAGCTTTGAGAGCGTGGTGTGGAAATTTCCAGCCCCCCAGTCACACACGTGCTATTTCCGGCTCAGTCTTGTGGCAGAGCCAGCTCCTCTCACCCTCAGAACTATCCAAGCGCCCACCTGGAGCCCCCTTGCTAGCATCCACTCAGGGGTGGTTACAAGGGGCTCCTAAAAGATGCCCTTCCCAGGACAGCCCTAGGGGTTCGGCAGCTCTGTGCTAGACTCTTCGCGGCGTCACAGTTAGTGTGTTCAGTAGTAAAGGAAGCTTTGGTGGGCTGAGGGCACGGAGACCCTCGAGCGGCTTTGAACTGAAGCCCGAGTGAAGTATCCCAGGCAGCAAGGCAGGTGCAGAAGGAAAGGCGAGAGATCCACGCGCACTCACAAGGCAGCCGTGAGCACCCGCGCCTTTGGGGAACCTGAAGGGCGAGGGTTGGCAGCTGCAGGTGGAGAAGCCTCCACGTGGGCAAGGGAGGGAAGGCTTTTGTGTCCCAAGGGAAAGAAGGGGAAGCAGGACGCGTGGCACCATCGTGAGAGCTGGCCACTGAGTCCCGGGAACCCAGCTCAGGGGAAGCTCCTTGCTAAGACTTGAAGGCCAAGGGAGGAGCTAAGTGGGAACATGCAGAATGGTAGCCAGAGATCCGGTCACAGCCAGCGAGGGGAGAGCAGCATAGACAAAGCCAGGGCGCTCGCCCAGGGGGCCTCCAACAAGGCACGGCTTCAGGGTGGACTCTGGCACATGGATCTCAAGTCTGGGGAGGAGGAGCAGGGGGTGGGAAGGAAGGACACATCCAGGCTGTCTTTTACCCAGCAAACCACTTCTTTCAAAGCAGTTGCCAAATGGCTTCTAGAAACTTCCTCTGGCAAGTCTATCCCAGGACTCTAATTCCTGAATGAGAACATCTCATGACCATAGGATCCATCCTTGCTCCACAGCTTGCTGGCGTCTGCATTGTCTAGAAAGAGAGAAATACGCGTGGTGGGGGGCAGTTCCTCCGGGAGTCACAACCGCTGGTTCAATGAATTGGGCAAAAAGACACAAGGAGAGCTCTGCTTGGGCAGAGGGATGTGGCCAGGGGTAATTTTTTAATCAATAGTTCAGTTCATGGTAAGGAGGGCTGGCGCCCAGGTTGGGGACAGAAAGCAGAGGGTCTCACCTGGGGGGGCAATTTTGCTCCCCAGAGGATGCCTGATGATGTCTTGAGACATTTTACATTGACCCAGCTGGGAGGCACCTAACAGGTGGAGACGCATGCAGACATGCAGACTGGCCTCAACTGTCAATCAGCCAAAACTGGAAAACTCTGCTTTAAAGAAAGACCCTGGTGTGGATGGAGAGCCCAGTGCACCAGGTGGAAGTTCCTCTGGGCGAGATACCAGGGGGCATCTTGGCAGGGGGGGGCACTTTGGACAGGTGTGGCAGACCTTCTGGGGTGGCAGCCATGACTACTAAAGTTAATGACATTGAACAATGTCTTAAGGCACCTGTGGTTGTCACTGTGGCAGGGAGATGTGACTGGCATCCAGTGGGCAAAGCCCCAGGGTGCTGGTGGGGTCCTGACAGGTTCCTGCAACAGGGGATTCCCAGCCCCAAACATCAAGAGCACTGAGGCTGTGGCCGACTTCAGGGATGCTTCGGGGCGGGCGAGGGGGGGGGTGCGACCAACTGTGTCAGCCCCAGGGCTGGGTGCTCTGTGGCTGTATTTGTTCCACGGCTTTATCCGGAGGGCACGCCCCTTAGAACACTCTTACTGGCACTTTCCATGGCTGGACTGGGTACCCAGCACCGTTCTTGAAGCAGGGAGAAGAGAACCATTCCTTTGCTTCTTTGGCCAGCAGGTGCCAGCACCAACGGTCTCCTCCACCCACGTCACCAGTAGGTTCAGCTGGGTCCAAGATGACAGGCCTGAAAGAGGGGTTAGGAGGTGTTAGAGGATTCCCTTCCTGATCTGTGGCGTCAGGATCTGGGGCCTGTCCTACTTGCAGCAATGAAACAGGTGTCCTTACAGCTCAGATGTCAGTCATTGACAGTCCCTAAGCAAGGATTACATTGTATTTCCCCAAAATGGTTGAAGAGCTGCTACTATGCACACAATATAAGTATCTCCTGAGGCTGGGCCAAGGCAACCAGATGGATGTTCAATGGATACAAGGTAGCGAGGCAGCCACAGCCTCAGCCAGGCAGCCCCTGCTGTCCCCGCCTCCCTCCCTTCCACTTCTCCATGATGCTGTTTTCTTTCTTTTCCTCTTGCCTCTGTAGTTTTTGTCCCTTGCCTGTGGCCCTGAAGCTCCTTACTATTCTGGAAGGTCAGAAAGGGCAGACAAAAAATGCCGTCTACGCACTGAGACAGCTTCTTGGGGCAGCGCCGTCCTGGGACGGGTGAATCTCATCCCCTCGGGAAACGGCGCTGCGGGAGAATCAGGAAGAGGGGTGGGGGCGGCTGGGCTGGGGCACCTGGTTTTCTGGATCTGGGCCAGCAGGAAGGTCCTCATCGTGTCCTCGTCCAGGCTGTAGTTGACCGTCCAGAACACACAGAGCTGCTGGTACTGCGAGACCAAGTCCAGGACGGTCCGGAACCCCTCGGCTGTGTCGAAATCCTCGGCCCCGCTCCCCTGCTCCCACGCGTAGACCGTGAGCAGCTCCAAGGCGTACTTTGGGGGCAAGGAGCCCCGGGACTTCAGCTTCCTTTTGCACTGAGGGAAGAGAGGGGCGTCTGAGGACCCAGCCCAGGCGCAGAAGCCCAAGGAGCTAGGCCAGGAGCTGGGAGGGCTGTGCAGATGAGCTTTGCACGGGTCACTGGGCAGCTGGTGGGCACTTGGCCTTGTGGGCTCAGACACTGCTCAGGACACCTGCATCTCACGCTGAGGGCCTGGCTTCCGTCCTAGTGCTGCTCCCAAGTCTGGCTTTCTGCCAACGCATACCCTGGGAGGCGGCAACCAGGGCTGAAGTCACTGGGCTCCTGCCACCCACTTGGGAGGCCTGGCCTGAGTTCCCAGTGTCAGCCTGGCCCAGCACCAGCCAATGTGAGCATTTGGGGAGTGAATTAGCGACGGGAGTTCTCTCTCTGCTTTTCAAATAAATAAAATTAAGGAAAACTTGAAAAAAGAAAAAGGTTGTGGAAAAAGGCGTTACGGAAAAACTATGCATGAATTTAAAAAAATTTTTGTTTTGCACAAAATAAACTTAACTCGTACTTCCATTTTAATGAGTTTTCTAAGCATCGTATAGGCCACTAGAAGCCCTGTGCATGCTGGTTAGGGGCCCTCAGCCCAGGTGCAGGGCCAGCACCGGGATTGCCACTCTGGAGGAGGACGCTGGGCTGGGGGAGGGGAGGGCCTCGCCAAGCTCACCCGGTAGCCCTGAGCCTGCGGAGCAGTCGCACCCTGACACCTGCCTGACTTCACTGGGAAGAAAGCCAGAGCCCAGTGTCAGTTTCAGGAGCCAGGGAGGTGGACACAGAAAGGCAGCACTGATGTTCAGCTTCATGTGTGCCATTAGAACAGTCAGAAATGACCTTGAGGCTGGCACCATGGCTCACTTGGTTAATCCTCCACCTGCGGCACTGGCATCCCATATGGGAGCCGGGTTCCAGTCCCGGTTGCCCCTCTTCCAGTCCAGCTCTCTGCTGTGGCCCGGGAGTGCAGTGGAGGATGGCCCAAGTGCTTGGGCCCCTGCACCCACGTGGGAGACCAGGAGGAAGCACCTGGCTCCTGGCTTCAGATAGGCATAGCTCCGGCTGTAGCGGCCATTTTGGGGGTGAACCAGCGGAAGGAATACCTTTCTCTCTGTCTCTCTCACTGTCTAACTCTATCTGTCAAATAAAAAAAAAAAAAGTGGTTCTGGCCACAGACAAGACCTTCTCCGGGACCATCTCTGCCATACAGCACAAGAGAAAAAAAAGAAAGAAAGAAATGACCTTGAGTGCGAGACCCTGGCTGCCATGTGCGTGGGCGGGCTGGCCTGGGGCACTGCCTGTGGCTTCCATATGCCCCCAGAGGGAGGGCACTGAGCAGCAGGGGTCCTGCCGGATGCTTTGGCCAGTGTGCGGACTGGGGGCTGTGCTGAGACACCCAGGGAGTAAGGAGTGGGCCCTTCCCTACGGCGGCTCGGCCCCAGGGGGAGGAGGGCGGGCGTTTAGGCACTGGCTCAGGGCCGGCTTCGTGGTCCCAGCTTGCGGGTGATGCGCGGCTCTCGCACCTGTTGGTACCAGTGCTTCACCAGGCGGATCAGGTCCTTCAGCTTGGTGGGCCGGGACACGACAAAGTTGCGCTGCAGCTCCGTGAAGCAGGTGGAGAACTCGCCACCCAGGACGTCATCCGGGGATTTACACAGACGGATGAGCTCCGTGTAGACCTTGGGGTCGGGTGTGGAGCCAGAATTCAGCTGCCCTAGGAAGGGGGAGGGTGGGAAGGATACTCACATTACACATGCCTTAACAGGAACGGCACCCACTCCTCCCAACGCACCTGAATTCTGGGAAGCCACTTCGAATGGCATTAGAGTATTTGCATTACTGATGTGTAAGATAGAGGGAGCATCCCAGAGCAATGAGATTTTACTATTTATTGAGAGAGAGAGAGAGAGAGAACCCACTCACTGGTTCACTCTCCAAATGGCCCCAACGGCCATGGCCAGAGCCTGAGCTGCGAATGCAAGGGTGGCAGGTGCCCAATTACTTGAGCCATCACTGGTGCCCCCCAGGAGCTGGAGTTGGGACTTGAACTTGGATACTCTGCTATGGGAGGCCACTGGGCCAAACACCCACTCCTGAGCGGAATTTCTAGAGGAGACATTTGCTGAAAATCGAAGGCAGACACCCAGGTTTCCTGTGTCTTGGCCACAGAATTCCTCCCACGTCTGTTCTTCCACCCCCTTCCTGGCATTTTATCTATAAGCGCGTGTGAGCGCCTGTGTGGGGCGTGCTTCTGCAGACATTGTGGGAGATACCGGAGGCGTGGAAGAGGAGGCTCCTGGTCACCCCCGACACACTTGAGTGAGAAGTGAGACCAAAAGCCTGCTCAGGTTGTGGTAGCACCGCCATGATCAGCGCCACCTGCTGGAGGCCTGGCCTGAGGAGGGGCAGACGTTGCCACAGCCACCACTAAGTCTCCAGTGTTCCTGCTACCCCCACCCACCATCACTGCCAGCTCCCGGAACCGTCCCCCTCCAGGAGCTGAGGCCCAGGGCGTCCTACCTAGCGCGTTAAAGGCGGGAAGCACGTCGACATGGATGTATTCACAATGCTTCCTGGACTTCAGAGAGAAGCTCAGCACCCGGGGATTCTTCCACTTGGAAACCTCAAAGATCACTTCCAGCTGCTGCTCCTTCTGGTAGGCCTGCAGCTGCTCCTTGATCTCCCGGAGGACTTGGGCCCGCTCGGTTTTCTGGGAGGTGTAGCTCTTGAGCGAATCGGGGAACACCACGAGGTCAGCGTCGGAACTGTTCTTCAGGGCGGTGCCCTTGGCCAAGGAGCCTCCCTGGGGAAGAAGAAAGCCTGGGACCCAGCCTTGCCAGGACTGCTGGCCCAGCCCCCATGGGCCGGCACCTGTCGGGCAGTGAGTGAGGTTACCAAGGCGGAAGTTCCGTGTTCGGGGCCAGTTGGGACGGAGGCCAAAGGAGGGTGTTGAGTTTCACAAACTAGCGGATGAGATTCCAAAAAGCGGTTAACGAACACACACACACACACACACACACACACACACACACACACACGTGTGCCTGGGCTGGTTATAAATGGCCTACTTCCCAAGGCAATTTCCTAGATGTCTCCAAGAGAACTGCTCAGCCTTATAGGAATTCCTGTGATCTGAGAGAATCAGGCCAGTTCCCAGCTGCTCCTTCCGCAGCCTCAGGTCCCTGGGGGAATGTCTCCAGGGAGGTGCAGGAAAGGGGCTGGACAGGAGACACCTTAGGACTTGGGGGCCACTTAGGACGCTGCCGTGTAGGCTTCTCCACTAACTCCCCTCCTCTTCTTCCTTCCCCCATTCCATTTCTGCAGGGGGGATGTTTACCGAGCCCAGCTATAGGGTTCGGGACTGTGTTCTATTCCCTGCGTGGGGATCTACAGGTCACCACCTTTGTCCATGCGACCCCTCCCCCGTGGCAGCCCCCTCCGCAAGTCCTCCCTTGGCACCTCTGAGGGGAGAACTGTGCCCCTTGCCGGTGGCTCCCGCCCTAGTGTCTTCCACCTGTTATACACCTGCCCTTCTTTATCCACGGCCGTGGGCCCGGGTCTCCGGGAGAAGAGGACAAAACATGGCTGCACGTTTCTAACACTGGCCACGAGCCCGCCCCCTTGCATTCTGGGAGTCTGCTCGTGGCTCGCGGCTGCTGGGGTGGTGTCCCAGGCCCCAGGAGAGTGGCGCACACAGGTCTGGTCCCCACTGCTGCACGGGGACATTTTCTACCTTCCTCCCTGCCCGAGACCCAGGGCGCACGCAGACCGGTGGTGTGGCCAGCGAAGAGGGAAGCGTCACAGCCGGTGGCCTTTAAAGCACGGGTGAGAACAAAGACCCCGCGGGGGCTCAGTGCAGCCAGCAGCGGAGCAAAGTGGGCTCCGGGCATTAAAAAGCAGGAGAGGCCACTTTCTGGCTAAATCTGCATTTTTGCTGCCGTGGGTTGGAAAAGACACGTCCTCTGGGAGCCTGTGGGGTGACCGTGTTTGGAATAAGGGTCTTTGCAGATGTGGTTAAGTTCAGGATCCGGAGCTGGGATCACTCTGGATTTAACTCCAATGCCAAGGGTCCTTAGATGAGAAGAGGAGGGGAGAAGGCAGAGAGGAGAAGGCAATGTGAAGACAGCGGCAGAGCCCGCGGCCAGGGATCCAGGAGAGCGTGCGGCCGGCACGCAGGCAGCCCGGCAGTGTCCCGGCCACCGAGCTCCCCAGCTTCCCTCCCTGGGCCCGGCTCCCCTCTAGCAGCTCCCGGAAGAGAGGGGCCAGGGCTCACCTTGATAATCTTCTGGATCTTGGTGGTGGAATTCCGGAAGCAGTTTTCTCTAAGGAATTTGCAGATGAGGTCAATGGCCTGCTGGACCTGGCTCAGGAAGTGCTCATTGGGCTGGAGAAAGTCCTTGATGAACTTGTCCAGGTGGTGGCCTGGGGTCATGAACAGTGGCTTTGGCTGCCGGAAGACAGATGGCCGTGGCGTGAGCAGCCCCCGCTGCTTCGTTTGCTGCCCGTGCTGGGCCCTCCGCCCACTAGGCCAGGGGCCCTGGTCCCCGCACAGACACATGAACCCCCTGAGAGTTTTGGGTGGGACCCGAGACCCCCTGCTCGCCCTCCCCGACTGCCCCGGGGAAATCTGAGTCCCCCTCTGGGCAGGTTCACCCCAGAGTCCCCACTCCAAACCACTCTCTGCTTTCCACTTCTCCACTGTGGATTCTTTGTTTTGCCTTCTCATCACTTCCTTCCAGATTTTCCCATTTACTGTGGGCATCGTGGATTTTGGGTGACCACACTCAGCCCTTTTTTAAGATTCTATCAAATTCTGCTCAGGGCGGGCATTGTAGCACAGCAGGTTAAGCCACAGCCTGCAGTGTCGGCATCCTGTATGGCTGCCGGTTTGAGTCCCGGCTGCTCCACTTCCGATCCTGCTCCCTGCTAATGCGCCTGGGAAAGCAGCAAAAGATGGACCAAGTCCCTGGGCCCCCATACCCATGTGGGAGACTCGGAAGAAGCTCCTGGGCCAGCTCTGGCCTTTTCAGCCATTTGGGGAGTGAATCAGTGGATGGAAGACCTCTCTCTCTCTCTCTCCCCGTAACTCTACCTTTTTAAATAAATGCACAGACTCAGCCGTTGCTGAGCACGCTGTACCCAGCTGCAGCAGTTTCTCGTGGCTGCCATAACGCATGACCCTGACCAGATGGCTTGAAAAGAAGCAGAACTCTGGATGCTAAACACCAAAGCCGCGGCGTGGGCAGGGCCGGGCTCCTGTGATGGACGGTCTGGGGCCCTGGGGGGTTATTCGGGATCACTTGGGCTGGCCCAGTGTCACCACAAGAGTGGAGACGCAGGGAGCAGGGTCAGGGATGGAGAAGGTGGCGTGACCACCGTGGTGGCCAGGGTGAGACACTGCAGGATGCTGTGTACTTGAAAAAGGGGGGTGGGGGTGAGCCACGAGGTTTTAACAGCCTCAGGAAGTTTGAAAAGAAAACAAATGCTTTCCAAGACCCTGCTGGTCCCTGGGCTTCAACAGAGGAGGGCACAGGGGTGACCCCACTGGACGCACAGGGGACTGTCCCTGTTTGTACACTCCCCCCACCCCCCTCCCACCCCCCCCTGCCGCCAGGGCCCCAGGAGATCAGCAGGGGTATTTACACCTTCATTTACGTCCCAGCCCACAAATGTCCGTGCAAGTGGAATGCAGAGGCCACCTCCCATGTGAACTCCTCTGGTGCTGGCGAAAGGTGGGATCTGGCCTCCCACGGTGCCCCTGTCGCCACTCTGGAGAGCCCAGGGGTCTCACCCAGGAACAGACTTCCCGGCAGCAGCTCTGAGTGTAGAGCTTTCCCTCTGGGGTCCGGGAGGGAAACCCAGTGCACCTGCTGCACAGCCAGCCCTGGAGTCTGTGCCTGCATTTCTGTTTCTTTCTCCCTCTTGTCCTGCACAGCTGCTGGGTGAGCTCGGCGCCCACACTGCGTCCACGGGCGTGAGCTCTGCTCACTTCTCGTGGGCTCAGCTCCGCTTCCATTGGCAGCACCTGTTTCCTCTCGGACAGGAACACACGGGGACTCCCCTCCGTGGGTACCCCTCCCTCTGCGTTCCCTTGTGCACCCCACACCTGTGGCTGAAAGACAGGAGTGCCAACCTAGGGGTCCTTACAGAGGTAACCAAGTGAAGATGAGGTCATTAGATGGGCGTGGTTCATAGAAGAGAGAGACACGGAGACAGATTCACACGGGGGGAGATGCTGTGAACTCCGCGGGAGAAGGCTACGAGCCCAGGGAGGCAGCCAAGGCCGGCCTGCGGCCGCCACACCTGGAAGAAGCCTGGAAGGTCTGGGAGGTTCTCCCCTAAGCAGGGCCCCGCTGCCCCCTGGTTCTGGACTCGCAGCCCCAGCACGTTGAGAGAGCTCAGCTCTGTCATGAGCCCCCGGTTTCCGGTGCTCTGTCACAGCACTTGCAGGAAACAGACACTGGGGTCAGGGCTACAACACAGGAATGCGGGGGCAGCATGAAACAGGTGGGATCTAGGAAATCCTCTCACCAGAACATTCCAGGACCCCAGCTCCGAATTCAGGCTGGGAGCAGCGAGCCAGGCGTGGGCTTTCTCCTTGAGTAGCTGCCAGCAGCTGAGACCCCCACTCACGTTGTTGGTGGGGTCGGCTGGATCCAAGATGATGGGCCTGGGAATGGCGGTAGGTTAAACGAACCAGCGGCATGGCTTGGGCGGGGGGTGGGGGTGGGGGCTGCAGCGGGTGTCTGGCCAGTGGGGTCTGGCGCCTGGGCTCCGTATGAGACACCTGCTGTCTCTGGCCCAGCATGCCCTGAGAAAACAGCAGAGGGCTCTCCCCTCCCCACCAGCCCCATTTTCTCCCTCGGCCTCTTCCCTCTATAAAGAGGAAGCGCCTCTCAGGGCTTGTCTTGGGGACAAAACGACCATGGTCCGTCACCTTCCAGACGGACCCTCTGCCCGCCGGCCCACATGGCTGCCTTCCTGTAGGCGCATCACTGGCCAGAGGACAGGGCCAGTGGCACGGGGGGAGGCACTGGGCAGGGGCTGTGGGGAGCGATACCCGGGAGATCCGAGCAGGTGCAGAAGCGTGTTCCTGATGGTCTCCTCCTCAAAGTTGTAGTTCACGGTCCAGTAGATGCACAGCTTCTCTGGCTGCCTGACCAGCTGCAGCACCGTCCTGACACCTTGGGCCATGTCGAAGTCTTGGGCACCGCAGCCCTGCTCCCAGGCGTACACCGTCAGCAGCTCCAGAGCGTACACAGGCGGAACGGAGGAACCGACGCAATTTTTCTGGCACTGTGGGGCAAGCAAAGGGCAGTGGCAAGTTTAGGGACCCTGTTGCCCCCATGTCAAGGATCTGAACTCAGGAAATCAGGTGCTCACCGGAAGTCACAGTCCCCCCTCCCGCCAGCATGCCTAAAATTCAGTGATGGACAATTCCAAGTGCGGGCTGCTGGAGCTCTCGTGTACAAAGGATCTTCGAGTTCATGGGAAATGCATGTTCAGAAAAATCTTTGTGTGTGGATTTCAAAAAGTATGTTGCACCAGAAGAAATTTATATTTAAAAATGTTTACTAGAGGGGCCGGCACCGTGGCTCACTTGGCTAATCCTCTGCCTGCAGCACCGGCATCCCATATGGGCACCAGGTTCTAGTCCTGGTTGCTCCTCTTCCAGTCCAGCTCTCTGCTGTGGCCCGGGAGTGCAGTGGAGGATGGCCCAGGTGCTTGGGCCCTGCACCTGCATGGGAGACCAGGAGGAAGCACCTGGCTCCTGGCTTCGAACTGGCGCAGCACGTCAGCTGTGGCGGCCATTTGGGGGGTGAGCCAATGGAAGGAAGACCTTTCTCTCTGTCTCTCTCTCTCTCTCACTGTCTAACTGCCTGTCAAATAAAAAAAAAAGTATGTTGCATCAGAAGAAATTTATATTTAAAAATGTTTACTAGAGAGGGAGCTAACTGCTACCTGCTGACTCACTACCCAGTTCCTAAATTGACCAGGGCTGGGCTGGGACTGAAGCTAGAAGCTAAGAACTCAAACTGGGGGCTGGCACCATGGCATAGTGGGTTAAGCTTCCGCCTGCGGCACCGGCATCCCATATGGGCACCAGTTCAAGTTCTGGCTGCTCCTCTTCTGATCCAATTCCTTGCTCATGGCCAGGGACATCAGTGGAAGATGGCCCAAGTGCCTGGGCATCTGAACCCACGTGGGAGACCTGGAAGAAGCTCCTGGTTCCTGGCCTTGGGTCATCCCAGCTCCAGCCACTGCAGCCATCTGGGGAGTGAACGGAAAACCTCTCTGCCACTGTCTGTCACTCCCTCTGTCTGTAACTCTGCCTCTCAAATAAATAAAGACATCTTTTTTTTTTTTTTGACAGGCAGAGTGGACAGTGAGAGAGAGAGACAGAGAGAAAGGTCTTCCTTTTGCCGTTGGTTCATCCTCCAATGGCCGCCGCGGCTGGCGCACTGTGATCGGCACACCGCGACCGGCACACCGCGCTGCCGACGGCAGGAGCCAGGTACTTCTCCTGGTCTCCCATGGGGTGCAGGGCCCAAGCACTTGGGCCATCCTCCACTGCACTCCCGGGCCACAGCAGAGAGCTGGCCTGGAAGAGGGGCAACCGGGACAGAATCCGGCACCCCGACCAGGACTAGAACCCGGTGTGCCGGCACCGCTAGGTGGAGGATTAGCCTAGTGAGCCGTGGCGCTGGCCAATAAATACATCTTAAAAAACAAACAAACAAACAAACAAAAACAAACTCAAACTGGGGCTCCTATGAGGCTGACAGGGAGCCGAGCACTTGATCCACCACCGCTGCCTCCCAAGGTCAGCATCAGCAAGAGGCAGAGCCAGGACTTGAACCCGGCACTGTGATGGGGAACACGGGCACCGTGATTGATTTCTGAACCCCGAGATCAAAGGCTCACCCCAGCCTTATCTTCCCACTCCACTTCCACGAACTTTTGAAGTCCCCTGCGATGACTCACGGGAGCGTAATTTGGTATAACCATTTTGGAAAATGATTCCGCAGTACTTACAGATGTTGCATCCATAAAGAAATATTCTCCATATATTCTGTACGTGTCTACATGCATAGGTACGCTATGTGGCTGTGTATATGGACAAACACATACAGCTTACAACCCAGCAGTTGCATCCCCAAGAGAAAGGCGTGTTCATAGTCCCTCTCTCTCTCTCTCTCTCTCTCTCTCTCTCTCACACACACACACACACACACACAGAATAGCCATAGCAACCTAAGCAGCAACGGCCCCAACATGGAAATGATCCAAACACCCAGCAGCAGAATGGCCAAGCGCATGGGAAGTTATTACAATGCAACACTGCATACCGGGAAGAACCTGTTCGCACAGACGAGGACACAGGCCAAGTGGAAGACAGACAGACTGTGCATCCTATGGCCGCACGGACATCCCTCAGAAGCCGGCACAAGTGACGGTAGATTTCTTTGGGGGGGGGGGGTTATCGACTGAAGGCTGTGGTTCTGGGGTGCAGGAGTTGTCCCCTACCTATTTCGATTGAGTGTTTCTGATAAGGATGTAAAAAATGTGTTGAGTCCAATACGTACGACTGCCGAGCTTTGCTGGGTGTAAATTGAGCGAAAAAGAAGCGAATCATCACCATCGTTGTGGTGTCTGCAATTTGAAAATTACCTGCTGACGCCAGTACTTCATCAAGAGGATCAAGTCCTTCAGCTTCCTGGGATACTTGCTAAAAAACTTCTCCTGGAGCTCCGTGAAGCAGGCGGCGAACGCGCCGGGTCTGGCTTTTGTCTCATCCAGGGCTCTTCTGAGGTCCCGGTAGACCCAGGGGCTGGGGCTCTCGCCGAAGCCTGGTGAGAGAGAGACAGTGAGTTTGGAGCCATGAGGCTTGGTCTCAGAGAGCCCGGGGAGGCCCACTCGTGAGGGCCACTTGTGCTTGGAGGGCCCAAGTTCACTGCTTCCTCTGCAAGAGGTTGGTGCAGGAGAGGAGCTCAGAAGAGAAACTCATTTCACATCCAAATAGATGGCTTTTAAAAATTCCATTCCCAGGAGCTCGCCCTGCGGGAGGACAGAGTGTGGTGTGGGCGGAGGGCAGGGTCCACAAGCGGAAGAGAAATGCGTCCCGAAGGGGAAAGGGGCACCTCCCCGCCAGCAGAGGAAGCCCCGCAGCACGGGCTTCCGGCTGTTCCCACAGCACATACGCCAGGTTCTGCTTCTCAGCCCCCCTGGGGGACGGGCCCTGCAGAGGGCGAAGGAGGCAGCCCAGTGCAGACAAGGCCGTGGAGGCCTTGGGGTGGGGAGGGCACTGTTTCCTCCAGGGGTTTGCAGCCTTGCTGACCAAGCCCCGGAGTTTACAAACAGATCTGGATAACCAGGCAGGAGAAAGAAGCCGGCCCCTTCCTCGCTTTCACCCCAGTGCTTACCGACCGGCGTCCTGGGCTCAGCTCTGGGCGTTGGCAAAAAGGGAGGTTAAGGGAAAGAGCATTCTCCCTCATTCATAATGGTAATAAAATGGTTAATACTGGTTGTGCAGGGTTTTTTTTTTAATTAAAAATACTTGTGTATTTTCATGTATTTCTAAGTTAGAGATAGACAGAGAGAGAGAGGGCACCCACCTGCTGGTTCCCTCCCCAAATGCCCCCAACAACTGGGAATGAGCCAGGATGAAGCCGGGAGCCTGGAGCTCCATCAGGGTCTCCCATGTGGGTGGCAGGGACCCAGGTCCTGGAGCTGTCCCCTGCTGCCCCCCAGGCACTGGGACATGGCACAGACGGCACAGATGGCCAGGGTGGGTGCCAGCCGCCGGCCGCACTCTCCTGTCGATCACCCGCCTCACCAGGCACAGTGAAAGTCCTGCTGTATAGTAAGCTGCCAACCCTCTGCCATCCTCACAGTTAACTTACCAGGAAGCCAAGTAAACAGGCACTTCCTGCTCTAAGTCCAAGGTGGGTTGGTGGTGGGGGGGGATACCCAGCACAAAGTGGACATGGTGTCCAGGAGACCTGATGCACTTGGAGTCAGAACTAGGCCGACTTGGTCAGACTCACATTTAGTTGACAAAGCAACTTACCGCCCCCCTGCAGGACGCTAGGTCCTGGCCGCCCTGACTGCTTGGTGCTGGGCAAAGGGCGCCCTGTGGCATGTGCAGCTATACCGCCATCTGCTGGTGGCTCCTGGGTACTGCATCTGAGGAAGTGCTCACTTCCAGGGTCACACTATCCTTGTCTGAGGGTAATCCCAGCACAGGGGGCGCTGGCCTGGTACCCAGGGTTTCCCATTAAGCACTCCGATCCACGTGTGTGCAGCCCTTGGATGAGGCAGGCACACACGCTCAACCCTCAGCGTCCTAACAGGGAAGCTGGATTCTTCTAGTCCGATCTCACGGTCGGCAGAAGAGGGGGTAAGTAGCAGGAACTCAGGGCCGCCTACCTCCCAGACTGTTGCTTTTTCCCCCTGGGAACCAGACTACCTCCCTGAGTACGAGTCGCAAGTATGTCTCCACCTTATTGATGGCAGTCGGGCTACTTGTTCCTTAAGGTCCAAGTAACCCGGAAACTCCCCCAAAGCTATGGGAAGGCACAGGGGATTGGAAAACCTGGGATTTTTCGGGGTGGGTGGAGGGTGGGGGGGTTGATGCAGGTAAGGGCCCTGGAGCCTATTCCAGTTCTGTCGGTAACGGCCCGTGCAGTCCTGCTTAGATCCCTCCTCTCCTGTTGGCCCACCTCTTTGTGGAGAGGTTGAACTGACATCTTGTAAGTCAGTGCTCACAGGTGGACCCGTGCCTGAGACTAAGCTGCAGCTATCTCATCCATGCATACTTCCATCTATGCACATCCAAGTGCCCACCCATCCACCCTCTGTCCACCCACCCACCCATCCATCCACCCATCCACCCATCTGTCCACCCATCCATCTGCCCATTCATCACCCATCCACCCATCTGTCCACCCATCCATCCATCCATCTGTCCACCCATCCATCCGTCCATCCACCCATCCATCCATCCACCCATCTGTCCATCTGCCCATCCATCCATCCACCCATCTGTCCACCCATCCACCCATCTGTCCATCCATCCATCCATCTACCCATCCACCCATCTGTCCACCCATCCATCCTTCTGTCCACCCATTCACCCATCTGCCCATCCATCCTCCATCTGTTGACCTATCCATGATCCACCTGCACACCCACCCACCACCCACCTTCCATCCATCTGTGATACACCTGTCCAGTTAGCCACCCACCTATCCACTCATCCATCCATTTTGCTTCCACTCACTCGCCCACCTGTCCATCATCCATCCACCTAAAAATGAGTGCAGACGATGAACAGTGCAGGAGAGACTGGAGGAGAGTTCATGGTGTGTGGCTTCATGGAGCCCACTGTGCTGGGCAGGTGAACACGGCACCGATCATTCTGTTATCAGTGACAAAGCTCACCACACAGACCACTCGCGTGGCTATTGGAGCCCCCAGGAGGTGGGCTCACCCGAACGCAGGGAGCCACAGCACGCAAATGATGAGCTGGGGTTATCAAAGTATAAAGGGCTAGGCAAGGAATGTTCTGGACAAAGACAGCAGGGGCCAGAGCCCCAAGCTGAGCGATCATGGTGAGCTTGAGATCCCAGTGGTGCTCAGAGCGGCTGCAGCACGGGGAGCTGGCTGGTGCTGCGTGGTCAGGCCAGAGAGGTCAGGAGGCAGCAGCCACCAGATTGCCAAAGCCTTGTCCTGCTGAGGACTTTGCTCCGTGTCCCATAGGCAATGAGAGGCTGTCAGGGGGCGTGGCAGCATCACCTACAGTGGGCAGTTACAGAGCTGGCAGGGACCCCACAGGAGATACAGCCCCGGCTCGGGCGATCGGCGGGACCCAGAGGACACTTGCAGAGACAGGGACGCGGGAGGTGGGTAGGGTCTTGGGGAGATAGCACTGGGTCTGAGGCACCCCTCAAAGTCCGGCAGAGCACCCGTGGAAGGCTGATGGGAAATGCTTGCCTCTTCCTTCCCCTGAGCAACCATGACCCTTCGTGGAGGCCCTCTCGGGTGGCCCGTGAGCAGCAGCGTCCTCGTGGGGCTGGTTACAAAGGCAGAACCCTGGGCTCGGGCTCAGACCTGCATCGCCCAGGTGATTCTCCTGGCTGGTACAGACCCAGAGACTCCACGCCCAATCCCAGAGTCCCCCAAAGCCTCAGCAGGTGGCCCAGAAGTTCCAGAGTGGGGAGGATGCCTTCCCACCCCAGCCTCGAGGGCCCGCCCGGCTCACTGGCGCCCCCTTCTGGGGGATTTTTCTGCCCAGCCCCCAGCACCCGAGCAGGGCTCACCCAGCGCGTTGAAAGCGGGCAGCACCTCAAAGACGACGCTCTGCCACCTGGTGGACACCTTGATGACGAGCCCGTCCTGGGTGGTGAGGACCTCCCACTTGTCAGTGTACCCCTGTGCCACCAGGCGCATCATCAGCCGGTGCCCGAGGATCCTGAGCATGTCCTGGTGGCTCTCCTTCTGATCCCGGAATTGTTGAAAGTGGTCAAGGAAGAGGACGAGGGTCCCGTCGGAGCGGCCTCTCAGCACCGTCTTCCGGCCATACGAGCCGCCCTGCCGGCAAGAGAGAGGCAGCCGTGGGACTCCGGGCTCCTCCAGGCCCCGGGAAGTCCAGCGGGAAAGTCAACAGTGTTGCCGTCACGTGCAGCGGGGGTGCTCAGGGCAGCGCTCAGCTGGAGGCCCCTCAAAGAGCCGCGAGCAAGCGAACGGCTAGCGAGGAGTACTCACACGGTGGGATATTATACAGTGGTGAAAATGACCGATAGCCACATGCAAGCATGTAGCTTTCTTAAGTTGAATGAGTCAAAAGTACGCCCACACGAGGAGATGCGTGTTCCAGCGGCCACAACTCCTCCTGACTGATTACCCGGGAGTCCCAGTTTTAGCACTGGAAGTCCCACATTCCAGGAAAAACCTCAGGCCCAGGCCAGCTGGGAGGGTAGTTTACCATACTGTTCTATAGAGTAAACAAACAAACAAACAAAAAAAAACCAAGGCCAGTTCTGTGGCACAGCAGGTTAAGCTGCTGCCTGCAGTGATGGCATCCTGTATGGGCGCCAGTTCAAGTCCCAGCTGTTCCACTTCCGATCCAGCTCTCTGCTTATGCACCTGGGAAAGCAGTAGAAGATGGCCCAAGTGCTTGGGCCCCTGCCATCTGTGTGGGAGACCCAGATGAAGCTCCTGGCTTTGGCCTGGCCCAGCCCCAGCGGTTGTAGTCATTTGAGGAGTGAACCAGCAGATGGAAGATACCTCTCTCTGTGTCTCTAACTCTTCCTTTAAAATAAATAACTCTTTTAAAAAATGGCAAATGAATTCGGTAGGCAGCACACTGAGCTTCTTTTCAGTCATTTATTTAATGCTTCTTTGTTTTCATCCACTTGAAAGTCAGAGGGACACACACACACACACACACACACACACAGAATCTTTTATCCCCTCGTTCACTCTCCAAATGCCTGTAACAGCCGGGGCTGGCCCGGGCTGAGCCAGGAGCCTGGAGCTCCACCCGGGTCTGCCATGCAGGTGGCAAGCATTGGGCCATCACCTGCTGCCTCTCGAGTCTCCTCCCAGAAGGCACTAGCAGGAAGCTGGATTGGAAGTGGAGATGCTGGGGCTCAATTCCCGGCACTCCGGTACAGGATGCTGGTGTTCCAAGTGGTGGCTTAACTCACCGGGCCACAGCACCAGCCAGTACCCCTTTTTTTTTTTTCTTAAAGATATATGGATTTATTTGAATGGCAGAGCTACGGGGAGGGGGGAGAGAGAGAGAAAGAGAGGAGAGAGAGAGGGCACTTCCAACACTGCTTCACTCCCCAAATGCCTGCAACAATGGGGACTGGGCCAGGCTGAAGCCAGGAGCTAGGAGCCCCATCCAGGTCTCCCACGTGCATGGCAGGGGCCCAAGGGCTTGAGCCACCACCTGCTGCCTCCAGGGGGCGCAGGAGCGGGAGCTGGAAGAGAGAGCGGAGCAGGGACTTGAACCCAGGGACTCTGACATAGGACGTGGGCATCCCACAGAGGCAAATGGCCCTCTTTCTTCTTTTTTTCTTCATTTTTCAATGAGGGAAAATGAACCAGGAGAGGCAGTGTTGGCTGCAGGCCAAGCATGCGAGCCCTGAAGTGGATTCGTGGGCTTCGATCCCAGCTCTGCTACCAGCCGGGTCCGCCCCCACCCCACACTCCTTCCCTGGGCTGGGACAGGGGACACCAGGCTGTGGGCAGGGACAGGCCCCTTCTCTGATGAGCTGGTGACCTTTTTTTTTCTTTTTCTTTTTTTTTTTTTTTTGACAGGCAGAGTAAGACAGAGAGAGAGAGAGAGAGAAAGGTCTTCCTTCCGTTGGTTCACCCCCCAAGTGGCCGCTATGGCCGGCGCTTTGCGGCCAGGGCGCTGCACCGATCCAAAGCCAGGAGCCAGGTGCTTCTCCTGGTCTCCCATGGGGTGCAGGGCCCAAGCACTTGGTCCATCCTCCACTGCACTCCCTGGCCACAGCAGAGAGCTGGACTGGAAGAGGAGCAACCAGGACAGAATCTGGCGCCCCGACCGGGACTAGAACCCGGCTGGCGGAGGTTTATGAGCTGGTTAATTTTACATTGACTTGGCTGAGCTGAAGAACCCAGATTTTGTTAAATTGCTTCTAGATCTTTCTGTGAAGGCTAATGGGCGTGTGCAAGGGCAGAGGCCAGGAAGCATCCGCGCTGTACAGGGTTGAGGGTGGTGCTGGGGATCCGGAGCCTCACCCTGGGGTCCTGGCGCCTGCCAACGCCCCTTCCTCCAGACCCTCTGCCCCTGTGCTGGGATTTGTGTTCCTAGCAACCAGCATTATTTTTTTCCCCTTTTTTATAAAATTATTTATTTGAAAGGCAGAGTTAGAGAGATAGAGATAGAGATAGAGATAGAGATAGAGATAGAGATAGAGATAGAGAGAGATCATCCATCCACTGGTTCACTCCCCAAATGGCCTCAACAGCTGGATCTTCCACTGCTTTCCCAGGCCATAGCAGAGAGCTGGATCAGAGGAGGAGCAGCCGGGATTCGAACCAGTGGCCGTATGGGATGCCGGCGCCACAGGCCACAGCTTTCCCTGCTGCACCACAGCAGGGCCCCCAGCACCCAGCATTTCCAGCTGTGAGAGCCAGCCCCCCTTTGCTGTTGAAAAGCCCCGGAGCAAACTCGAGTGGGTTTCCCAAGGTCTGCTTCCTCAGTTTACCCCCTCTATAATATGGGAGGCTGGAGATACGCAAAGAGAGGGGTTGCTGCTCGTGTCTCGGGCATCAGCCATGTGCTAGACCTGAGGCCTGACCAGCTTACGGCCCTCTGAAGTGGGTGTGATGGCCATGCCCATTGTATAGATTGAGACACAGCCCGTTTCAGTCAGGCGCAGAGCCGGTGCCTCGGTACCACCTCCGGTCATCTCGGCACCTGGGCGCCCGCTCCCCCCTCCTCCCGGGGCTCCCCAACCCCTGCTCTGGACTTACTCTGACCACGCCCCGCACGATCGGAAACTCCTGGGGCTCCTTCAGTGTGGAGCAGATGACGTCCACCAGGTGGCTTATCTGCCGCTGGCACTCTTCATAGGGCCTCAGGGAGTTCTGGACAAAGTCTCCCAGCTGCTGAGCGGGGACGGAGGACACCTGGGACTCCCAGTTCCCCATGGCTGCTGGCTGGCTGCTGAGCTGGTAGCGAATGGGCTGAGGGAACCCGGAGGAGTCCCTCTCTCTGGTTCCTGCCCAGAACTGGGAAACAGAAAGCCAGATCTGGAAGCTTCTGTCCCGCCCCCGCAGCTGTGGTTACCAAACCCTGGGTCCAGAGCCGGGAAACTGAAACTGAAGCTGGGCGCCCTCTGACTGAGCCCCGCGCCTGGGGTCACCAGGCCGACAGCAGCTCCGCGGAACCCTGGAGCCCGGCGCCTGGCGGCTGGGCTTCACGTGTGCGGGACGCGTGTGGCCTTGTGCCCACCGCCTGCTCTGAGCGCCTCACTTTCCCTGTCTGCAGAATGGGAGGGAGTGCTCAGGGCTGCTATGAAGGTTAGACGTCACCTGCCCAGTGTGGGGGGGTGGGGGTGGGTCGGGGGGCACTGCCCGGGATGCTTCTACACGGTGCTAACCGGGTAAAAGTTATAGAGGGTCTGTTCCGGGGTACTCAGACCCTGGGGCTGCGGCAGAGAGGAGACAGACGCCCAGAGACCGGAGCCGGCAAGGCGGGGCCCAACCCAGCCCCAGGTTTCAGTTCTGCTCCTGGGAAAACACAGCTGCCCCGTGACCAGACACACCTGCAGGGCCTCGCGGCCCCTCCCCACCCAGCCAGTGCTGCTTGAATTCACACAGAAGGCAGATGTCCCCAAGGGGTGGCCGGGGGCGGGCTCTTCTCTGCTGGGCGGTTAATTCCACTTGGCTGAGCTGGGTTTTTGGCTATATTTGTTCTAGATCTTTTTGCGAAGTTATTTTTTTTTTTAAAGAAGAGAAGAACATTTAATTCCATGGAGTGAAGCGCCATATCCTCCCAACGTGGTGGGCTTCATCCAAGCAGTTGAAGGTATTCATAGAAAAGTACTGGCCTCCCTCGGAGGAAGTGGGGCGCCCACCAGCAGCTGCCCCCAGCCGCACGTCCGCTCTCTCCTGGGTCTCCACGCTGTCCCATCCTGACCGAATGAAGACGGCCCTCCCCCAGGTGGGCGGGGCATCACCCCGACCATCAGCGAGGGCCTGAGGAGCACAGGGGAGGAAGGGCCGGCTTGTGCTGTGTGCTGGCGCTGGGGTCCTGTCTGTGACCCACTCAGACCCTCCAGGCATCTGGTGGGCGCTAGCCCACCGCCGCCTCCTGCCCCTGGACACTGCAGCCCTGCTCCGACCACCTTCAGAGCAGGACTGGGGCTCCGTCCCTCCGTCCGTTTGTTCCCTGACCTTCAACCTCGTGCTGCAGCCATGGCACCTGCTTCCCAGCCGACAGATGGCCGATGGTGGGATTTCTCCACCTCCTTTACTCATGTGAGCCAATCCTTGCCCACAAATCTGTGTGCACATCTGCCTGTGTGTCCTCCCGCGTCTGCCTCTCCGGGGAACCCCAACGCGGCTGGAAGTGTCTCCTCCAGGGAGACTGGCCTCGGGTCCCTCCTCTGTCACCTGCCCACCCATGGAGGAGGGGGACAGACACCACGGGGTCTGCTCACAGGGCGGAGTCGTCTCAATGATGACGGTGTCCCCTCCCCCACAGAGCACTGTTAGGTGGCAGGGCCACACCTCCTAGGACGCCACTCGTAGAGGTGGTCCCCGTGACTCCCACGGAGAACGGGGAGTGACTGCGGGTGGGTTTCGGTCTCCTTCCCGGGTGGAGAACCTTCTGGAACTCCCACGTGACCTGGCTCAGCCTGTGAGCATGGCAACCAGAGCCCGTGTGAACGCAACGCACTGAAACCCCAGAGTTCCACACTTCCAAAGGGCGACGGTCAGGGTGTGACAGCTCAATAAAAATGTCAAATTAAAAATTTAAAGATTGCAAATTACGACACCACCATGCTCTCTCTGGAGCCCTGCCCTCCTCTGCACCTGCCTGGCCTTTGTCTCCCTCCGCCTGGCCTCTGTCTCCCTCCGCACGTGGCCTTCAGGGCTGGTGGCCGCCTCTGGCCTCCTGGCTTTTTTTCCCAGGGTCCTGGTTGTCACCGCCCCCTGCCCCCACCGCCCCCTAGCCTGTTTACGTGCCGGCCCCAGGTGGATGGGACACTACAGGCTTCCCAGTGTTTTCCCATGGGCTGGGGACAGGCGTGGAGACAGGTGAGGCTGCTGAGAGTTCTGGCTATTCCACTTCCTGCTCATGCACCTGGGGAACAGCCCACGATGTCCCAAGCACCCACGAGGGACGCCCGGACGGAGTTCTGGGCTCCTGGCTTTGGCCTGGCAATTAGACTCAGCATCTGGGAGGTGGGCACCGAGAAGCGAGCCAGCGGATGGACGACCTCTCCCCCGCTCGCCGTCACTCTTTCAAACAAACACATCTTTAAGGATATAGATTGGCTGGGCCCTTCAACCCTGCTCTCCCTCGCCACTCTCGCGTGCCGATTTTCCACATGAGAGTCGCTATCAGCTTGTCTGGGTCCAGAGAAAGGCACATGGGGGGTGTTCTTAGGGCAATCTTTTTTTTTTAAATTTTTTTTAGAGCTGAATAAAAGGTTTATTAGTGCAGTTGACACCATGGAACAGCACACACAAGACAACCAGCAAACTGCAGGACTCTGGTGCCAGAAGAGGGAGGGGAGCCTGGATGGAGCTTCCTGGCCCCGTCGGAGGGTGGCAGCAGGAGTCTGGGCCTAGGGGAGGGAGGCAGGGGCAGAGGGGGCTGGAGGAAATGTAGTGACCAGGCTAGCTTAGTTTCCGAATTCCTGAGCACGGTGTCCTGGAGCCGGGACACCTGACTGTTCTCCACGCCCCTCAAGCTGTATCCCTCTACCCCGGTCCCAGTGGAGTCATCCGCTACCCAGACCCACGGTAAGCTGGCCTGGAATAAGACTCCCAAAAGAGCAGCCATTACATGATGGGGAGGAGCCCGCCTACTGCCCCGTCCTGATCGTGCTCGGCCAGTCACCCCAGGGGTCCAGGAATGCCCCAGGTGGCCCGCGACAGTCCTTTGAGGGGCACAGGTGAAGCAGAACACGGCGCTTACTTACAGACATAAACGCAATTTCTACCCCATTTTCCCGGTGAAGCTTAGAACCCAGTTGCATAGCTCCATTCATTCTGCCTTCAGAATTAATACTCTAAATCCGGTTCTACAGTGAGACCCTGGAAGGGTCAGGAACGGATTTCTCCAGGGGGCACAGGCACCGCTGCAGGACGGTCGTGTCCCTCGTGGGAGTGGAGGAAGCTCCTCAATTCAGATGTGCTCTGAGGGCTGGCGGTGGCCAGCCAAGGACTCCCCTGGCTCTTTCCTAGATAAAGCCGGAGGCTGTACTGAAAAGGCCAAGTGTCGAGGAGACCCCATCCCTGTCCCACCCTGTCCAGACCCCCCCCCCCACAATAGGAACAGCAAAAGAAGTTTCAAGTTTTGTTGATTTTTTTTCCTTTCTTTTCTTTTTTTTTATTTTTATTTTTTTATTTATTTATTTTTGACAGGCAGAGTGGACAGTGAGAGAGAGAGATAGAGAGAAAGGTCTTCCTTTGCCGTTGGTTCACCCTCCAATGGCCGCCGCGGCCGGCGCACCGCGCTGATCCGAAGGCAGGAGCCAGGTGCTTTTCCTGGTCTCCCATGGGGTGCAGGGCCCAAGCACTTGGGCCATCCTCCACTGCACTCCCTGGCCACAGCAGAGGGCTGGCCTGGAAGAGGGGCAACCGGGACAGAATCCGGCGCCCCGACCGGGACTAGAACCTGGTGTGCCGGCACCGCAAGGCGGAGGATTAGCCTAGTGAGCCGCGGCGCCGGCCTTTTTTCCTTTCTTAAAAAAATAAGTAAATAAATTAAATTGCCAACAATGTGGCTGGGCTAGAAACTAGGGTAGCCGTGACCAGGCCATTCTAAAAAAAAAAAAAAAAAGAAGACGACGAAGGTAGGGCGCACAGGTGAGGTTTGTGAAATATAAACAAATAATGGCCAAAGGGAATTATCAAAATAACTAACTACACTCACAGGGCTGGAGAGGGTCTAGGGACCGCTGGTGGCCCGGGCCCCGAGGCACAGTGCCAGCACGTTTCAGCAAAAGCCAGGGAGCAGCTTACAGCTGGGCATACAAGTCAGGGCAATCACTTTTAAAAAATATGTATTTACTTGAAAGTGAGCGTTACACAGAGAGAGGAGAGGCGGGGTGGGGGCAGGTCTTCAATCCGCGGATTCACTCCCCAACTGGCCGCAGCGGTCAGAGCTGTGCCGATCTGAAGCCAGAAGCTTCTTCCAGGTCTCCCACGTGGGTGCAGGGACCCAAGACCTGGGCCATCTTCTACTGCTTTCCCAGGCCATAGCAGAGCTGGATCGGAAGTGGAGCAGCCGCGACTCGAACGAGCCCCCATGTGGGATGCCGGCACTGCTGGCAGCGGTTTTACAGGCCCCTAGGGCAATCTTTAAACACATAACTCAGCAGAGGGAGAATCAACATCTTTATGAGGTCAAGTCCTTCCATCCAAGGGTGAGGCTGCACCAGGAAGTCCCCAGGAGCCACAGTGGGGCCACTGGGCCAACACCAGGGTGGCTTCTGTCAGCGACCAAGGAACTGGGATGAAATGTGCCCCTCCCTGCTCAGATCAGCAAGTCCTGCTCTCTGCCGGCCCAGGCGACAGCCCCTCCTCACACCACACACCCAGCATCCCAACCTCACCTCTCGGAAGGGGAGGCCCAGAGCCTGTGTGGCGGCGAGGGAGGGGTCACTTGGGGCCCTGAGCCGGTGAGGGGAAGCTGAGACCTGATGTTCAGGTGTGCCCAGAGTGCCCCTGGTGCCCGGAGCGTCTGCGCTGGTTTGGGTGGGGGTTTGAATGGGAAAACGAGATTCCCAAAGGCCCCCGTGTTGGGGGGGTCTGGGTCCCAGTGAGGTCACATGGGAGATGGGACCCTCCCAGACCCTGGCTGGTTCTCAGGAGAAACTGCTAAAGAAAGAGCAGGCTCGGCCCTGCCCAGCCCCCACTGGCCACAGAGGTCTGGCCTTGAGACCGGTGACCCGTGGTGGCTCTGCCTGCTGCTCCACCAGCCTGTCCAGTGCTCTAGGGCAACTCTCCTTTGTTCAATGTTCCTGGACTGCTTTTGGTGTCCAGGCTGAGCCTCGGGCAGCGTGGGCACTGCGGTTGGGTTTGAGGTCAGGAGTGCTGGTGGACCCGCCTGGCAGGGCAGAGAGAGACAGCCGAGCACTGCTGGGCTGGGCACTGGCCCAGGTTTAGGATCCAGGGAAGCAGAGTCCTATTGGTACCTTCCAGTTGGTTGGGAGAGAAGCCAGGCACCCAGGAAAAATCCCAGAAGTAAAACTGGGCCTGGGATCAAGACGTGTACACTGGAGGAGTGTAGCATGAAAGGCATAGAGAGGCGGTGCCAGCCAAAAGCCTCCCAGCAAGGGTCCCACGAGGGTCCACACTGCAGGCCCCCAGCAGACCCAGGCATGCTTCCTGGCTAGTAACTGAGCGGACAGGTCCTCAATAGCCAGATGCACACTGTACACTCATCTCCTTTCTGCGTCCAGGCCAGGCATTGCTAATCAATCATTTCCCCTACCATTTCATGGCAGACATCACTAATTGATTAGGACACTTTTCTCAGACAAATATCTGTTCTTCAAAAATCCTTCACCTCACAGTGCTCCAGGCACTCAATTGACTGCAGCTAACAAATAAAGGAGAGGCTGCTGGAGGCAGGAATGGGTCCCAGCAGGTGGAGGGCGCCAGGGAGCCGGAAGGCAGCCTCAGCGAGGGTGGGACGAGGCTGGAATCGGGGAGGCGATGGAGAAGCTGCACACGAGGCTGGTGTGCGGGTGTGCAGGCCTCAGTGTGCAGGGGCAGGGGCAGGGGCAGGGCAGGGGCGGGGCAGGGCAGGGCAGCGGTGGAGTTTCAAGAACCTCAGTGGGGCTGGGTACGCAGAGTGGACTGAGGGCAGGGCTGGGACGTGGGGAGATCAGATGGAGGCTGGGTTGAGGAGGACAGCGTGTGTGCGCGCACACACACACACACACACGTGCACACACACATCCAGGTGCATCCAGCAGGGGGCCTGCATCTCCCCACTCCGAGGGCTGGTGTCTGCTTCTGTCCATCCAGTAGGACAGCTGACCATCTGGGCTTCACACAGCCGCCTGCGAGGGAGGGGTTAAAGTACTGGTTACTCCCAACCTTTCTGCAGAGGCTGCATGACCAGGCAGGAAATGGAGCCACAGGGGCACGCCTGGGCCCTGCCCACTTGTGAGGACCCATCCCCTCCCCCGCCCCGAGGGTGCTCCTTCCTCTGCACCACAAACTCTCACCTTCACTGGCCATGGCTGGATGGGGGTGCCGTCCCTGTCCATGCAGCACAGGGAGGACATGTAGGTGGCGGCCTCCTTGGCCAGCAGGTCCCAGCGGGCACTGTGGCCCAGGTTGCCAGTTGGGTCAGCCGGATCCAGGATGATGGGCCTGCAATCCCCATCTGGGTCAGACTCTTTCCCAGCATCCACCTGCTGTCGGTTGGACTATTCTCTCTCTCACCTAACACCCTACTGGGGCCAGGGGTGGGACTCAGAGACACCCCTCTACCCCGACCATGCTCCAGGCACTCCCTCTAGGGCAAGGATAGAAGAGAAGCTACATTGGTCCACCTTCCCACTCTGCACCCATGCAGACATCACTAAGGAATCACAGCATGACTGCCCACCCCTTCTGCATGCGGAGCAGGCATTGCTAATTGATCACAGCACTAGCTGCACTACTCTCCCCACCACTGACTGATGAGGGTACTCTTTCCAGCTGAGCATAGTCATGACCCCAGAATCCTTTTCAACACATCGCTGTAAGGGGCTACCACCTGCTGGCTGGAGACCCATCAGGAATCCACAATCTGTTATCTCTGTACCCGTTTTGGAGGCAGGCAGAAAGGCCAAGGCTCCTTAGATCAGCCAGTGGGCTGACAGGCAGGGTTGCCAGATTGAACAAATGCTAACACAGGATGCCCAGATAAAACAGAGCTTCGGGTAACTAAGAAGTGTGTCTCAGGAGCATGAACACATCCCAGACAGCACATGGGACCCGCCGACACTAGGAAAGCCATGCACTGCTTTTCTGAAATCCAGTGGAACCTGAGGTCTTGAACTTCATCCGGCAGCGCTACTCACAGGAGAACAGGAAGCTGCCTGCTCACCACCCACGGCCAGGAGAGGACCCAGCTCCAGAAAGAAAGGCCTGCTGTCCCTGCTCAGGGCCTGCGGGAGGTGGGTAGAGGGCGGGACCCGGGCCTGAGACTCCGGGCCGGCGGGGAGGGGCGGACCCGGACCTGGGTTTTTGTAGCTGCAGTTCCAAGAAGTCTCTGATGGTCTTGTCCTCCCTGTCGTAGTTGAGCGTCCAGTAGACGCGGAGCTGGCGGTACTGGCTGACCAGCTCCAGGACCGTGCGGAAGCCCTCAGCCATGCTGAACTGGGCATCCCGACCGGCCTGCTCCCACGCGTACACCGTCAGGAGCTCCAGCCCGTGCTGGGGGGGCAGGGAGCCCCTTCCCTTGGGCATCTTGTTGCACTGGGGAAGAGGAGGAGAGAGTGCTGTCCATGCGGGCAATGGTGAGGTATGGGAGGAGCCTTCCAGAACCCCCAAACCCACCGAACACCTGCATGCGCCAGACGCCTCGCCATGCATGACCCCGTCCAAGCCCGGGACACAGTTTAGTCCCCTCACTTTCCAGACAAGAAAACCGAAATCCTCCAAGCCAGGCTATACCCCTCATCCTGCTCCCCCAACCCAGGGTGTCCCTGTGTGTGTGTGTGTGTGTGTGTATGTGTGTGTGCGCGCACGCACGCAGGGGCGGGGGCGTCCGAGACCAACCTGCCGGTACCAGTACTTCACCAGGCGGATCAGACTCTTGAGCTTGGTGGGCCGGGACACGATGAAGTCCCGCTGCAGCTCCGTGAAGCAGGTGGAGAACTCGCCCGCGTGGCTGTAGCTGCGGATGAGGTCGACGTAGACCTGAGAGCTGGGCCTGGAGCCAGGGACCAGCTGGCCTGCAGATGGGACCAAGGGCACGGTCACTCCACGTCCCAGAGGGGCCCGGCGGGGCTGACCTGGGGCGGACTTCTGAGAGCCTATGCTTCGGTGTTCAAACGTTCGGGTGGCCTGGGGCCTGCTGGGAGCCCCGGGTATATTTTGGGGGGGACAGACAGCTGTGGCACGGCCCAGCATGACAGCCCCGGGGGACTCACTTCCTCTCTGTCCCCTTCCAAGGCAGAGAAAGGCTCAGCTGGAGCTGACATTTCTTTGGGGCCTCCAACACTGGCTCATCTCTAATAGACAGGGAGTAGATCTCACTCTTGAGTGCACCTGCCCGTGCGCATGCGGGAACGGCCTGTGGCGCAGTGTTCACATCACCATCCCTGCTCTGGGAAGGGAGCACAGGAAGACTCCAGCACACTTCCACACAGAGCCCCCTGCTGCTTCTTGGCCCCCAAAACTCAGGAGCCAAACACACCCAGAAGTGCGGGATTTTCTCGCTCTGCCAATTGCAAGAGATTTGCACCTGTTTGGCTCAGGGCTTTATCCGCCGTGCCTGGAAGGGCACCCAGCACGGAGTAGGTACCTCCTGGATGAATGAGTGAATGGGTCTGCCCGGGCAGGTCACCCAGCCTGCTGGGGGCGTGGCTGGGGCGAGAGCCCAGCTTGGGGCCACTGCGAATCAGGAAAAGGCGCCCTTCCCGCCGGACCCTTTGCAGGAAAGCCGTGATGCAGCCACACATCTGGAAGGCCTGCCCCCGGAGACAGGTCTGGCCTGGTAGCTGTGCAGTGCACAACTCCCACAACTGTCCCCGCTCCTGCTCTTCCTCAGGCCTGTGCCTGGGCACCCTCACCCAGGGCGTCAAAGGCAGGCAGCACGTCGAAGTCCACGCTCTGGTCCAGCATGGTCGGGGACGACAGCGAGAAGCTCAGCACGCGGGGGTTCTCCCACTTGGAGATCTCGAACTTGACCTCGAACTGCCGCTCCTGCTGACACGCCTCCAGCTGGGCCCGGATCTCCGCGATGACCTCGGCTCTCCGGTTGCCCTGCTCGCTGAACTGGCCGAAGCAGCTGAGGAAGACCACCAGGTCGGCGTCCGAGCGGCCTCGCAGCGCCGTGCCTTTGGCTGAAGAGCCGCCCTGCGAAGCACAAGGCAGGCAGCTTGGCCCCGGGTGCCGTCCTCCTGGCCCTGGGCTCTGGATTCCGACCTGGCGCCCCGCGGCACGACCTCGGCCTTGCAGCTGTGACGCGGCACAGCCGTGAGGAGGAGGAGCTGGGTCAGAACCTCCTCCCTCTGTCACGTGTGGCGGCTGGAGGGGACTTCGGGGTTTTGTGTCACTTTCTCGGCTGCCTCTCTCTAGCTTGCACGCACGGCACATGCCGTGGCTGGGCCCCTCCCTCAAGACAGAATTGACCTTTGTGTGTCTGGGGGGTTTCCAAGACCCTCTGTGAGTCCTGGGTGAAGCCGGCGCTGAGGACCAGCGAGTCAAGCCACCCTCTCAAGGGTTACGGGTGAGGATCAGAGAGGGGAAGGTGTTTGCCTGGGGCCACACAGCAAATTGCAGGCCTGAGTGTTTTCACTGACCTGCTCCCCGTGGAGCTGACCTGGGTCTCCCTGTGTCTCTCTAACTGTGGCTGAGGTTGGGCCTGGTGCAGGGGCCAGTGCGACATTTGCCCATGCCAGCGGCCTCCTGGCTGTCTTTGCGGGAACCACCCTCCCCCGACACTCTGCCCAAGAGGTGTGGGAGGGGCCCCTCCACCACCTGATCCTGGCCGGGGCGGGGGCGGTGGGGGGTGTCACAAGCCCGCAGGACCCTCCTGACGGCAGCTCCGGGGGCTCCTCACCTTGACCACCTTGAGCACTTTGATGGGCGAATTCCGGAAGCAGTTTTCCCGCAGGAAGGAGCAGATGGCGTTGACAGCCTTGTTCACCTGAGCCAGGAACTGGCGGTTGGGCTGCAGAAATTCGCTGATGAACTTGTCGAGGTCCGCGGCTGGGGTTTGGTGAAGCAGAGCCGGCTGCAGAGAGAGCCCGGGGTGGGGCGTGGGGGTGGCTCGTGATGGGTAGCCCAGCGTGCACCCAAGCCTGCCCCTTGCTAGCGGCTGAGGACAAGGCTCCCACCGTCTCCCACATCCGCCTTCCCAGCTGGACCTGAGTTCGAGTTCTGGTGCCGGCACCGATGCATTGCCTGTTTCCCCGCCTTTAAATGGCACAGTGAGGCCCTGCTCTCACGGCACTGCCTTGAGACCCCACTGGAAACGTCACAGGGTGGACACTCTGCCTGGTGGTTAGGACATCCCGGGGCACCCATAGCCCATATTCGAGGTCTAGGGTCAAGTGCCAGCACGGCTCCTACTGCTAGTGCACACCCGGGGAGGCGCAGCGATGAAGGTTCAGGCCGCCATCTCTCTGCATCGAGTTCTGGGCTCCATGTTTGGGCCTGGCCCAGCCCTGTTTGGGGAGCGAATTGGTAGATGGGAGATCTCTCTCTCTCTCTGCCTCTCAAATAAATAAAATAAACAAAAAATTAAAACATTATTTCTGCTATGACCTGGATGTGGTTTGTCCCCCAGAGGTGGTGGGCTGCAGGCTTGGTTCTTGGTGTGGCGGGTCCTTTAAGAGGCGGAGCTTAGCCTTTCGCCTCACTGCTCTCCCGAACACAGGATGGCTCACTAGCTCTCTGGGAGCCACCTGTGCAAGGCCGGCCAGGGTCCTCGCTCGGGCCTGTCTGAGCAAACAAGTGGCCAGGTGCCGCCACCGTGTCCGTCCAGACGAGGACAGAGGCTTCATTACATTGGGCTCCGTGACTTCCCCGAGCAGATTCTCCAAGACATCAACACTAAGGGAAATCATGCGAGCTCTTGGTACACAAAGAGCTGCAATTTGTGAAAAGCAAGAAAAGAGGCGGAGCCCGGCAGGGTCTCTGGGGGCCCTCGAAAGGGGTGCGCTCGTCCTCACCGGGGCCTGAGTTCTCCCAAGGGTGAGCCCGACCCTGAACCACTCTGGCTCCCTGGCTTCCTGTCTCGGGCACCTGCACCACCTGGTGTGTCCGTTCTGAGTTAAGGAGGAAGAATTAGGGTGGGGACTTGGCCCAACTGTGGTGGGGAGGAGGTGGGGCTGGCGGGAAGTCTTTAGGGCTGGGGGTGGGGTGCAGCGCTATGGCGTAGTAGGCTAAGCCTCCACCTGCGGCACCAGCATCCCATATGGGCGCCAGTTCACATCCAGCTGCTCTACTTCCAATCCAGCTCTCTGCTGTAGCCTGGGAAGGAAGTAGATGGTGGCCCAAGCCCTTGGGCCCCTGTACCCACATGGGAGACCTGGAAGAGGCTCCTAGCTCCTGGCTTTGGATTGGTCCAGCTCCAGCCGAAACAGCCATTTGGGAAGTGAACCAGAAGATGGAAGACCTCTCTCTCTCTCTCTCTTCCTCTCTTTGTCTGTAACTCTGCCTCTCAAATAAATAAAACTCTTAAAAAAATAAAAAGGACTCTGGGCCTGCCTGGGAGGATTTATTTGACTTCAAGTTCTGGCCAGCCGTCCCCTCTCTGCTTCCTGGCTCACCGCGTGGTCGTTCCTCCACGCCTGCCATGACCAGACGCCCTGGGGCCGCCCGATCCTGGACCCCACCCTCCAAACTAGAAGTTTGTCCACCTTTTGTTTCCCAGGAAGCTCCTCCCAGGCATCCGAGTTAGGGCAACCGCAGCAGACGAAGGCGCCATCTGCCATGTAGGCCTCAACAGGGCCGAGCTGACGCCACGCCCCCGAGCTCCGAGCTATATAAACCCCTTTTCATATAAAGTTGAGCAGCCTCAGGTATTTCGTTATAGTAGCAGAAAACGAACAAATGCAATATGGCATCGGGAGCTGCCGATGGCTTAGGTCTCAGCCTGGTCTTCCCAGAAACAGGCCCGAGGCAGGGATTCCCATGCATGCGGCTGGCGGGGGCAGTGCCAGGGAGAAGCAGAGCAGCAGGGGGTGGGGGCCGGGAAGGAGCTCAACGAGCTGGGAGCTGAGCTGGAGACAAGGCTTTGCTTTGGAGCAGGAAGTGCGTCATAGAATTGCCCCCGCGTTTTGCACCGCTGGATGGGTAGCGCAGGTCCCGGAAGCGGGCACTGGAGGCCAGCAGCAGCCCGTGCTCCCTGCAGCCCCAGGACGCAGGCACCAGCCACTAAGGTGGACCTGGGAGCTCCCGCCCCCCCAGGTCCCGTCTCTCACCAGCACGTCCCAGGGCTGCACGGCTGTCCCGTCTCCACTCGTAAAGCAGGCTTGTGTCCCCAGGGCCGCCGCTTCGCGGGCCAACAGCTCCCAGTTGCCCTGGCCCACATTCCAGGTGGGGTCAGCAGGGTCCAGGATCAGAGGTCTAGGGGCAGAATGGTGGGCAGGGGTGGGGCAGGAGGGCGTCAGCGGAGGAGCAGGTGGTGAGAGGCACCAGGAAGGAGGGCGAAGTGGGGCGTGACCTTGTCGTCTTTATCAGAAAGCTAGGGGCGGCCCCTATTTGAGAAATAGTCTCCTGTTGGTGCTACTAAAACTGGCCCTGGTTTCCTCGGAGGAGCAAAGGGGCTGGCCCCCTCTGGACACACTGACTCCAGAGTGACAAGGGCGGCAGGAGGAGGAGAGGGAAGCGGCCTGCACCTGGGTTTCCGAAGCTGGCCAAGAAGGTGGGTCCTCACAGCCGGGTCCTCGATGCCGTAGTTGAGCGTCCAGTAGACACAGAGCTGCTGATGCTGCCGGACAAGCTCCAGGACGGTGCGGAGGCCCTCGGCCATAGGGAAGCGATCCTTCCCGCAGCCCTGCTCCCAGGCAAAGATGGTCAGGAGCTCCAGGGCGTAGGCTGGGGGCAGAGAGGCGCTGGCTGGCTGCTTTCCTGTGTCCTGAGCCGCAACCTGCATCACCCAAGGCCAAGCAAAGGTCAGTGCCTGTGGGCATCTAACCGCTGACGGGGCGGGGTGGGGGGAGCAGGTGTTATATACGACAGAAGCACCGCGCGAACGGAACCTTGCAGATGGCCCCCATGACGCTTCTTATTTCATAGGAGGCTACACTTGAGTCTGGGGGAGGGTGGTGACTCGTCCAAGGTCACAGCACAAGGCTGGGGGCTCCCACTTGGCCTGTTGCCTGGGCGCTTCCTCCCAGGGGTCTATGGGGGTGGGTGTGCAAGGTACCCCTCTGGGTACCCCAGCACCCATCCTGCCCGTGAGCTGAGGGTGGAGTTCACTCGTTGTTCCACACACGAGTGCAACAGTGCAAGTGGGCGTTTGGGGAAGTGTTTAGTTAGCTGCGAAGTACGCCCAGGATTTATTAGCAAAACCGACGAAGACGATGGGGGGACAGCCCAAGCTGAGACTTGGAAGTGGGGGGACACAGGGCATTGGCAGTGTGAGGAGAGGGGAGAAATGGGTGGTCTGGGCAGGCACAGTGAATGCCAGCTACAAGAAAGGGACTTTGACCCGACCGAGAGATGCTATGGTCTGAGCAGGAAATGGAGCATGTCAGAGGTGGTCCTTCCGCTCTGACGGCCAATAAGAAACAACGGAAGGGGCGGGGGGCTGTGAGAGCAGGAGCTGATTGGCCGAGGCGGTTGTCATCACAGCAGCGGCTTCCTGGGAGGCGCGAGGGGGTGCTCACCCGGCGGTACCAGTGTTTGACGAGCAGGATGAGGTTCTTCAGCTTGACCGGGCGCGTGTTCACGAAGCTCCGGCGCAGCTCGGCGAAGCAGGCCGCGTGCTCGCCCCCCTGGCAGCCACTGCCCAGGAGGGCGGAGTAGACCTGGGGCTTGGGTTTGGCGCCAGCTCCGAGCTGCCCTGGGGGAGGTGTGACACACCTGAGTGCCAATCTGAGGACGGCGGCCTGGGCCTATGGGTGGAGGGCTCACTAATCCACGTTAATTACACGCAGCAGCAGCCAGCAGCACCCGGAAACGTTGGTGACGATCAGAACTGCGCTTCTGGCTAATCCTCCTCCTTGCGGCGCCCGCACGCCGGGTTCTAGTCCCGGTCGGGGCGCCGGATTCTGTCCCGGTTGCCCCTCTTCCAGGTCAGCTCTCTGCTGTGGCCAGGGAGTGCAGTGGAGGATGGCCCAAGTGTTTGGGTCCTGCACCCCATGGGAGACCAGGAGAAGCACCTGGCTCCTGTCTTCAGATAGGCACGGTGCGCTGGCCATGGCGGCCATTGGAGGGTGAACCAACGGCAAAGGAAGACCTTTCTCTCTGTCTCTCTCTCACACTGTCCACTCTGTCTATAAAAAAAAAAAAACAAAAACCTACGCTTCTTTTCAAGCATCAAATATGAACCGGATACTCTTCGACCCGTTTCTCCAGTCCGCCCAAGGATTCTCGCGCACACGTGTGCTCTCTCTCTCTTTGTCACTCTGCCTTTCAAATAAAAAAGGATTTTATTTCTTTGCAAGGCAGAGTGACAGAGCAGCAGAGACAGAAAGATTCCCCAAATGGCGGCAACAGCCTGAGCTGGGCCAGGCCAAAGCCAGGAGCCAGGAGCTTCTTCCGGTCCCCCACGTGAGTGCAGGGATTCGAGTACTTGGGCCAACCTCCGCTGCTTTCCCAGGCCACAGCAGAGAGCTGGATCGGAAGAGGAGCAGCCGGGACTCGAACTGATGCTCCATCCAGTACAGGAGCCCTCTGCGCTACAATGCCAGCCACAAATAAATGCATCCTTTTAAAAAAAATTACAAGCCACACAAGGAAATGAATCACCATGAGGGAGGGTCAGGTGATGCGGCAGAGGACAACCAGCACTTCCAGAATTTGAGACGAGAGGACAACCTGAGAGACTAAGCACGTGTCAACTTACGACAGAGAAAAGAAACTGAAACCACAAGGACAAGATTGGAGTTTGTGAGCAAACAGCAGGTTGATCTGAGAAAGACAGACATCGAACTTCTAGAAATGGAAAAGTCAAGTCACTGAAATAAAAAATATCACTGATCGGTTGCCGGTCAAGTGCAGTTGAAGAGAGCGAACTACAAGGTAGGTCTGAACAGCCGAGAGGCAGGCAGCTCAGGAAGATACAGAGATGGGGAAAATGAGAGACGGAGACACGGGAGCTGGAGCCGGGAAGCATCTCAGGGAGTCCCGGAAGCACGGAGCCGAGGAAGCAGGGGAGAGGCAATGCTCCGAGGGCCCCGGGAAGACACGTTCCTAAAGCTGACGGGAGAACTGAGTCCAGCAGACTCCTCGGGTGTGCAACAGGGGCCAGCAGCCTGCAGGCGGCGGGAAAACAAGCGTCAAACCCTGCAAGCTGGGGGGCAAAAGGGCTGGGTCTTCTTGCCACTCATGCACCTGCCCGACCAGGATCCAGAAGGAACTGGAAATCGGAAGTCCTGGAGAGGGGAAAAACCTGTTGACTATTGCACAGGTTTTAATTTGCTTAGATTATAAAAAAGTTGAAACAGAACAAATAGTGTTCCCTCCTGGGAGTGTCTGGAATTGCACTTGTGACTCATTAGCAAACTCTTCAAAGTCATTATCGTCTCTCTGTTCCGCGTTTGCGTTTTTGCTTTATGCTACTCATATGATGTCAGGGTTTGTGTCAGAACTGAGCTGGCCTGAAAATACAGGCTGGCAAAGGCTCACGAGGAAAACCCTAACAGAAGACGGAACACTGGGTAAAAGACCTTCGGATCACAGAAGTTCCAGAAATATTGGGCTAAGAGGAACAGTCTGATGAAGACAGAATAATGATGCCCTTACGTGTTCCAAACCACACAGCCGCACGATGCTAAACGCTGAAGTTTCCAGAATGGCAAGGATGGTGGGGGAGTGGAAAAACTCGCCGTCAGAGCCGCAGGTCTTACGGACAGACAGAAGGAAAATACAAGGATAGTACAGATGTTAACAAAAACCATAACCACTGTAAAGGGCTCCGTGGGGCCCGCGCCCCGCGGTGGAAAGCAGGTGATCTTGGCAACCTAGGATGCATCAGCAGAGTCCAGAGAGCCAACCTCACAAGGGGATATTTTCTGACCACAGAAATGCAGATGCAAAGGGCAAACAGCCCAACAAGCCCTAAGACGCTCCTCTGTAGACCCACTTCCAGACACGCACAGAGCAAAGAACAACGGACGGCACGGAGCGAGGGGCGCGAAATCTGTAGCCTGGAAATGATCAGAGCGACCCACGCTGGCCCGGCGCTGGGGCACGGTAGGTTAATCCTCTCCCTGCAGTGCCGGCATCCCTTATGGGCGCCAGTTTGAGTCCCAGCTGCTCCACTTCCGATCCAGCTCTGCTGTGATCTGGGAGAGCAGTAGAAGATGGCTCAAGTCCTTGGGCCCCTGTATCCCAGTGGGAGACCAGGAAGAAGCTCCTGGCTCCTGGCTTCGGATCAACACAGCTTTGGTAGTTGCGGCCATTTGGGGAATGAACCAGCGGATGGAAGACCTCTCCCTCTCCCTCTCCCTCTCCCTCTCCCTCTCCCTCTCCCTCTGTCTCTCAGATAAATAAAATCTTAAAAAAAAAAAAATCCATGTGCAGGTGTGGCCCACACAGCTCCCATGCAACAAGAGTGGCAACAGGCCGGCGCCACGGCTCACTAGGCTAATCCTCCGCCTGTGGCGCCAGCACACCGGGTTCTAGTCCCGGTCGGGGCGCTGGATTCTGTCCCGGTTGCTCTTCTTCCAGTCCAGCTCTCTGCTGTGACCAGGGAGTGCAGTGGAGGATGGCCCAAGTCCTTGGGCCCTGCACCCACATGGGAGACCAGGAGAAGCACCTGGCTCCTGGCTTCGGATCAGCACGGTGCACTGGCCGGAGCGTGCTGGCTATAGCGGCCATTGGAGGGTGAACCAACGGCAAAGGAAGACCTTTCTCTCTGTCTCTCTCTCTCTCACTGTCCAATCTGCCTGTCAAAAAAAAAAAAAAAAAAAAAAAGTGGCAACAGCTTTGCGCCTATTAACACCGACGGCTGCTGAGCTAGGATTCACTTCCATGAGGTGGGAAGTCATTCCTGGTGCAAACCCCCTAAACTAAGGGAGGAAATTATCATATAAAAATTCTCTGAAAATCTTCCAGGTAGATACGATGAACTATTAACATGTAAAAAAAAAAAGAAACCTTCACTGGGATACATGGGTGTGTGATGCTTGAAACACTTCATAGTTTGGATCTTTGTAAAGTTAAAAGCATGAAATTGTGCTAAGATTTGGTGGTGATGATTTCGATTCTTCTACATCGTGTTCAGTGCTTGGTCAAGCAGGAGGCTTAGGACCACAGAGAGGATGCAGCCCCTCCCCCCTTACACGCTCCCTGCCCCGTGGGGCCTGGGCACCCTTACCCACGGCATCGAAGGCGGGCAGCAGGCTAATGTCCACACAGCCTTCTAGGGTCGAGGACTCCAGCCGGCACCGCAAAGCCTTGGCACCATCCTGCGCGGGGAACTTCAGGGTCAGGCCGGGCCCCGGCTCCCGGCACCAGGACTCCAGCTGGGTCCGCATCCCCGCAAGCACCTCTGCGCGGCTGGGGCCCTGCGCCGTGAAGTCAGTGAAGCAGTGGAGGAAGATGACGAGTTCCACGTCACAGCCACCCCTGAGGTCTGTTCCCCGGCCAAATGAGCCCCCCTGTGGAAGGAAGCGTGGCTCAGCCTGCTGACCCTCGGGGCCAGGCCAGGGCTCAGCCTGGGAGCCCCTCGACTGCGCCCCACCTGCAGGCTCTCGGACACCTGTCAGTGGGTCGGGTTGTGCCTGCCTGCACCTGCGCGACGATCCACGGCACCTGGGGCAGATGTGTGCGGCCAGATGTGTGCGGCCGCTACAGAGGGAAGCCGCAGCCGAGCGGGCCCGCAGGTGTGCTCTGCCGGCCTGTCTTGGTGGAGCCACCCACGGTTGATTCACTGATGCATCAAACGTTTACTGAGCACTTGAATATCTGCCGCGCGAATGAATCACCGGACGGGCGGCCGAGCCACGATACGCGTGAGTGGCCAAGAGGTTTCCACTTACCTCCTCGCTGGTGGAAGGCAGGCAGGGCCGGCCAAAGAACAATGCTGAGTGTTTGCAGAGGCACACAGAGCAGGCCAGGGGCCCGGGAGGGCCACAGAGATGGCGACTACAGATTGTGAGAAGGGGCTTGAAGGAGGGGAGGGAGAGAGCTGAGTGGGTGGAGGAAGAACATTCCAGAAAGAGAAGACAGCCAGACAGGAGGCCTTGATTGAGGCGGTGTTCAGAGCAGCCAGGGGCTGGTGAGGGGTGCGGGGTGCCCAGGGCCACAGCCAACAGGCCTGGAGGTCACCGTGTGACCCGGGGACAGGACGGCTCTCGTTCTTGTGACAAGGGCTTTAAAAAGCCATTACAAAAGCCTGGGGCTTACGTACACACCTGGTGCCCGACTCAACCATACTGGGATTTCAGAATGGCAGACAGGAGACTGGCTGTTTTTCACTCTAGCTGAGTGCACAGTGAATTACTGGGGCCTCAATAAAGACCTAGATCGTGCCCAGCTGCAGGCAAGCGGGGTGTGGGAGCGAGGCCAGGCGGCGGGGTTTTGAGCTGTGGCTGGGATGGACGTGCACCCCAAGTCAGGAGCCATCTCCAAGGCTCCCGGCCGCCGACTGGTGCTGTGGCAGCCCCTCCCGCCGGGCTTCCGCCCTGGGCCCACCGGCGCGGCCCTGCCCCACCCACCTTGCTCACTCTCGAGACCTTGTGGGCACACTTCTCCCGGAGGCAGCACAAGATGGCGTCGATGGCCTTCTTCACCTGCTCCTGGAATCGCGGGCTCGGCTTCAGGTGCTCCTGGATGAAGCGGTCCAGCTCCTTGGAGGGGATCTGAGCCAGGTCCATGGCCAGCCCCGCTGGACTCGGACTCGGACTGGGACCCGGGGCTGCCTCTGAGGGGCCCGGAGCTGGGCGGGGGGGCCCCGGGTGCATGGCGTCGAGTCTCTCGCCGTCCTCGGGGGTCCCCTGGCCAGGGTCGCGCTGGATGGGGTGGCCCAAATCGGAGCCCCCGGCACGTGGAAGGCCCTGGGTGGTGGCGGGAGGCGTTGGGTCACTCAGGGGCAGAGGTCTCCAGGTCTGCCTGTTCCCTGCCTGGCCCTTCCCTGGGCGCAGTCAGGCCACGGCCGGCCCACGGGGCACCTTCATGGGGATCAGGGACAGGTGCCTTCCTAGGGAAGCAGGAGACTGCCCGAAGACGCGGGTGCTCCGTCCTCCGAGCAGTCAGCTGGGGCTCAGTCAGACCCGCCTGCGGCCCCCCCACCCCCATCCCACTCCACTCCGCTGAGCACCAGGGAGACCCCGCTCACCGGCCCTTCCCAGGGCTGCACAGGGTCCCCGGTCCCCTGCAGAAAGCACGGGTGGTGGTAGCAGGACTCGGCCTCCAGGGCCAGCACCTCCCAGTGCCAGGTCGTCCCGTTACCCACATCCCACGTGGGGTCAGCCGGGTCCAGGATGACAGGCCTGCAAGCCCAGAGGGACAAGGATGTTGGCCGGAGGGTCAAGACGGGGGCTCCCGTCCCGACTCCGCTGCCTCCGAGCTGTGTGCCCTGGGGGAGGAGGCTTGCCTTCTCTGAGCAAAATGAGGAAAAGGACAACTGCCGCTCTGGAGGGCTGCTGTAGACATTAACTTGGAGCCGTGGTGTTGACCTTGGCTGCACTAGACGCTGGGGACCCTGGGTCACAGCCAGTGACTTAGCAATTATATTTCTAACTATACCAGGGTACTTCAAAAGCTTTGTGGAAATGGAATTAAAAAATAAGCTTACAGCCCGTGCCGTGGCATCACGGGCAAGCTGCCGCCTGCAGTGCCAGCATCCCATACAGGCACCAGTCCTGGCTGCTCTACTTCCGATCCAGTTCCCTCTTAATCTGCCTGGGAGAGCAGCAGCAGATGGCCTGAGTGCTTGGGCCCCTGCCACCCACATGGGGGACCTGGATGAAGCTCCTGGCTCTGGTCTGGCCAAGCTCTGGCCGTTGCAGCCATTTGGGGACTGAAAATGCAGATGGAAGCTCGCTCTCTCTCTCTCTCCCTCCCTCCCTCCCTCTCTCTCTGTCTCTTCTCTCTCTGTAACTCTGCCTTTCAAATAAATAAATCTTTAAAGAGAGAGAGAGAGAGAAGCTCATTTTGGGCAAAAAATTCAAAATCCATGCATAGTTTTTTATAACACATATTTCCCATGAGTTTCCTGAACACCCCTCATATAGGCAGCAGGTGCATGTGTGCACCAAAAAACACAAGCAAGGCTGAAAGAGCTGTGTCCGCAGTCCCTCCAAGCTGGAGACAACGCAGCGTCCGCCGGTGACAGGACGGAAGACAGTGGGGCGAGCTTGCTCAGTGGAATACGATACAGCACTGAAGAGGCAGGAGCCAGCTGCACGCACAGGTGCACACCCAGATCCCCAGGACTCGATTTGAGAAGGAAGTCAGCGGCAGGCAAGCCCGTGCTGAAGGGAGATCTCAGGAGGGGCAGAGCTGATGCGGAGAGCGACTTGGGGCACTGCTCAGGGTGCTCCTCTGGTGGGGGCCTCACTGGAATGCAGCATGCCACTTGCAAGTGCATCTCGTACAGCAGGAAATGCCCACGCATAAGACCTGGGGGGCTGGGCAGGCCCCAGGCTACTCTATTTGGAAGGCAGAGTTCCAGAGAGAGAGGGAGGGGGAGAGGGGAGAGAGAGATCTTCCACCCCCAGATGGTTGCAACAGTCAGGGCTGAGCCAGTCGGGAGCCAGGAGCCAGGAGCTCCATCCAGGACTCCCTCGTGGATGCAGGGGCCCATGCACGTGGGCCATGTTCCGCTGCCTTCCCAGGTGCATTAGCAGGGAGCTGGATCAGAAGCGGAGCAGCCAGTGCCAGGAACCGGTGCCCGTATGGGATGCTGGCATCACCATGGTGGCTTTACCTGCTGCACCACAGGGCCGGCCCCACGCTGGTGACTTTTAGCAGAATCTCCCAGGTGCCACACCCCACAAATCCGAGGATGCACGTGCAGTGTTGGCCCACACCCAAGCCCTGTGCTGGCATCACCTACGCCACGGTTGTGAGCGCCCTGTCACCCATGGCCCAGGCGCAGGAGAGCGGCCGGTGGCATCTTAGCATGTACCTGGGTCTCTTAAGCTGTCCCCGCAAGAACTGGCTGACAGCAGGGTCCTCAAAGCCGTAGTTGACGGTCCAGAAAACACACAGCTGCTGATAGCTTTGGATGAGGCCCAGCACGGTGCGGAGGCCCTGGGCCAGGCTGAAGGCGTCCTTCCCACAGCCCTGTTCCCAGGCAAAGATGGTCAGCAGCTCCAGGGCGTAGGCCGGGGGCAGCGTCCCCTCCCCAGCCTCCTTCGGGCACACCTGGAAAAGGGCGGGGCCAGAGGCTCAGAGAGGCGGGAAGAGAAGGGAGCACCCAGTCAGCTCCCCAGGGACAGGCCCTGTATTCCCAAGGCACCTGGCCTCTCTCCCTGCCCTCGCTGCTGCCGGCTGCAGTGGCAGAAAAAGCTATGAGTTTCCAGCACCTGGCAGGCAGGCGGAGAGAAGACAGCAGGGATCTGAAGCTGCTACCCATCCCCCACATGCAGGTGCGGCAAGTGTGGGCTTCCAGCAGACGGTTGATTGGAGGAGACAACAGCCTGGTACCCAATGAGAAGGGCACCGGTACTCAAGCTTCCACCTGCAGCAGGGGCAGATGTCTCTGCCTGTCCCCAACACCCCCACTTCTCTGCACCCTATACTGGGATCTCCATGGGCCAGGGAGGGGCTGTCTCTCTGCCCCTTAGGTCTTGGGTGAGCAGGGCAACTTGGAAGGGGACATTGCCTGTAGGGGCCCCGCTGGCTGGAGGGCGTCCGGCAGCACCACTGCCTCCACTTGTCCCCTCCTTGGGGAATCCAGCAAGCCCGGTGCACAGATGCACCAACACCTGACCAAGGCAGAGTATGGTTGGCCTTTGCTTTCTTTATTTTTTAAGATTTATTTATGGGCTGGCACCGCGGCTCAATAGGCTAATCCTCCACCTGCGGCTCTGGCACCCCGGGGTTCTAGTCCCGGTCGGGGCACCAGATTCTGTTCCGGTTGCTCTTCTTCCAGTCCAGCTCTCTGATGTGGCCTGGAAGGGCAGTGGAGGATGACCCAGGTCCTTGGGCCCTGCACCCACATGGGAGACCAGGAGAAGCACCTGGCTCCTGGCTTCGGATCAGCGTGGTGCACTGGCCGTAGCGCGCCAGCCGTGGCGGCCACTGGGGGGTGAACCAATGGAAAAGGAAGACCCTCTCTGTCTCTCTCACTGTCCACTCTGCCTGTCAAAAAAAAAAAGAGATTTATTTACGTATTTGAAAGGCATAGTTACAGAGAAAGAGAGAGAGAGCTTCCATCTGCTGCTTCATTCCCCAAATGGCCCCCATAGCCGGGGCTGGGCCAGGCTGAAGCCAGGAGCCTGGAACTCCATCCGGGTCTCCCATGTGGGTGCAGGGACCCAAGGACTTGGGCCGTCTGCTGTTTTCCCAGGCGCATCAGCAGGCAGCTGGTTTGGAAGTGAACTTGAACTGATACTCCTGTGGGATGCTGGAGTTGATGTGTGCTCTAACCCTGTGCAACACAACACCGGCCCCTGTAGTTAAAATCAAGCTCTTGGCTATTAACATTCCCCGAAGCCTGGAGACCCGTGTTCACATAAGGGCCTGGGCTGGACGTGGAGACTCCCACCCGCGTCTAAGTCCAGGGGCGCAGGGCAGGTCAGGAGCTTGCCCTGGGTCACCCGGCACCAGTGGCTCAGCCAGGATTTCTCACCAACCGTGCTCCAATGGGAGGACCCACCCAGGGGCCCGAGACGCCCCCATCTCCGGCACAAGCTGTGCACACTCCCCAGGGCCTCCGACCGGACATAAAATGTCCCAGACAGGCCAGAGCCCTGCCCCTATGAAAAGCAAGCTTTCAGAAGGAAACATGGGAGAATTGCTTTCAAAACTCAGGGAAGGGAAAGACTTGTTAAGATACACAAAGAGGGCCGGCGCCGCGGCTCACTAGGCGAATCCTCCGCCTAGCGGCGCCGGCACACCGGGTTCTAGTCCCGGTCGGGGCGCCGGATTCTGTCCCGGTTGCCCCTCTTCCAGGCCAGCTCTCTGCTGTGGCCAGGGAGTGCAGTGGAGGATAGCCCAGGTGCTTGGGCCCTGCACCCCATGGGAGACCAGGAAAAGCACCTGGCTCCTGGCTCCTGCCATCGGATCAGCGCGGTGCGCCGGCCGCAGCGCGCTGGCCGCGGCGGCCATTGGAGGGTGAACCAACGGCAAAGGAAGACCTTTCTCTCTGTCTCTCTCTCTCACTGTCCACTCTGCCTGTCAAAAAAAAAAAAAAAAAAAAAAAAAGGTACACAAAGAGGTTACACCGCTGCCCGCGACACCGGCATCCCATATCTGCCCGAGTGCCGGTTCCAGTCCCGGCTGCTCCCCCTCCCATCCAGCTCCCTACTAATGCTCCCGGGCAAGCAGCAGACAGTAGCCCAAGTGCTTGGGCCCCTGCTACCCATGTGGGAGACCCGGATGGAGTTCCAGGCTCCTGGCTTCAGCCTGCCCCAGGCCCTGCCACTGCCTCTCCCTCTCTCTTTGTCACTCTGCCTTTCAAATAAATAAATCTTTTTAAAAAGATACATAAAGAACAAATCACTTAAGAAAACAGTCATATAGTTGGTTACAGTAAAATTCAAACAGGTTCTGTGACAAATGACTTTGATTTATTTTTAATTGATTTGAAAAGGAGAGAGAGAGAGAGACAGCCAGAGAGATCTTCCATTGCTAGAACGTTCCGCGAATGTCCACAACAGCTGGGTCTGGGCCAGGCTGAAGCCAGGAGCCCAGCTCCCAGTCTGAGTCCCCCAGGTGGGTGACGAGGACCCAAGCCCCTGACCCACCACTGGCTGCCTCCCAGGATACACGTTAGCAGGAAGCACAATGACTTTTAAACAAAGCCACCATACAAGCCACAGACGTGGAGAAAAACATTTGCATTACGTAAACGGAATAAGAATTTGCACTCCAATATATAAAGAGCTTCGACAAATCAACATGAAGATAACGCTCAGGAAAACAACCGTGGCCAAGGACGTGAACAGGTAGTTCCTGGGGCGAGGATGTGAGTGGCCACTGAGAATTAGGAAATATAGCCACCGGTCCAGGAGCACCACCAAAGCAGCCGTAGACCCCTCCCCAGCCCCTCCCCAGTGCTGTTACCTGGCGGTACCAGTGTTTGACGAGCAGGATGAGGTTCTTCAGCTTGGCCGGGCGCATGTTCACGAAGCTCCGGCGCAGCTCCGCGAAGCAGGCCGAGTGCTCGCCCCCCTGGCAGCCGCCGCCCAGGAGGGCGGAGTAGACCTGGGGCTCGGGTTTGGCGCCAGCTCCGAGCTGCCCTGCCGGTGGGAAGAGCTGGGAGTTGGGGAGGGCAGTGCCGGTGTGGGCGAGAGGGGGCGAGTCCCGGGAGGCGGGGGAGCTGGGAGGAAGAGCCGCACCCCCGAGTGCAGTGGGAGGGTCCCTCGCTTTCTGCGGCTAGGCTGACCCCAAGGGCTACACCGGCAGCCCTGAGCCCTGGGAAATCTTCCTTCCACTGGAGCCTCCCATACCCGGTACCAGGGAGAGGACAAGGACGGCCGGGCGCCGCGCCCTCGCCACCACGCACCTCTGGAGCCCTAGCTGCTAGCTTAGCTGTGCTGCAGGCTCACCGGGATGCTCTCGCTCCACCCCACCACAATCAAGAGGCAGACACAGTTCCTCATCCCATTGCACAGGTGAGGAAGCCGAGGCACAGCAAGTCCCGCCCTCTGCCCCGGGGTCAGGCGGCCGGCATGTGTGCGCCCGGAGCCGGCTGGGTTTTGTGTCTAGACTTGGGTCTCATCCCTAAGGTGTCTCATTATGTCTGGGCAAATATTCCCAATCTGAACAAAACCAGACAGCTGAACCACTTCCGGGCCTCCGCACTGTGGATGAGGGCTACACGGTTCCCGGCGGCTGCTCTGATGGCCCCGGGAGGTGTGGCAGGCCTGGGGAGTGTGGCTAGCCCCGAGAGCATCAGAGTGAAGCGCAGTGACGGAGGTTCAGTGGTTAGGACGCCCGCACCCCATACCGAGTGCCTGGGTTCAAGTCCCGGCTCTGCCTCCAATTCCAGCTTCCTATCACTGAGCACCCTGGGAGGCAGCAGGTGGCGGCTCACGAACCTGGGTCCTTGGCACCCACCCAGGAGACCTGGACTGAGCTCTGGGCTCTTCTCTTGGACCTGGCCCAGCCCCAGATGTTGCAGGAATTTGGGGACAGAACAAGAGAAAGGGGGAATCTCTCTCACTCGCCTTCAAATAAATCATTAAGTAAAAGCCAGAAATAAAAAAATAACAGCAAGCACTCAAAATGACCCGTATCACGCGCCAGCGATTCCAGACCCATTCCGCATATGAGCGCGGCTCGATCCGGAAACCACAAGACAGACGTCCACTCCGCTGCTGTCTACCCTCCTTTGATGGGTGGCACGTAACGACGTATGCTGAGAAGACATTAGCTCCAGCACAGGCGTATTATGAGAATGCCACAGTCCCATGGATGTTTTGAGATAAAAGACAGGTCTGGCCAGATTCTGGCCTTGTCCCCTGCCACTGGCCGTGCGACAGTCTCCTGGGTCTTCGCTGCATCCCTGGCTGCCGAAGCCCTGATGCTGATGCTCGGCCCACGGATCCGGGAAGCACTGGGTCCTCTTGGCCTCTACCTGGTCCAAACCCAATCCACAGAGGCGCACAGGGGCCTAGCGGCTTGGCCTTCTCTCCCCCGGCAGGTGGGTGGCAGGGCCGGAATCGGAAGCCCAGTCTTGCTCCCAAAGAGCTCGCTCCTAACCCTGCGCTGGGCCGGGGACCCCACTCACCCAGCGCATCGAAGGCAGGAACCAGGCTGACGTCCATCCAGTTCTCAAGGTCAACGGCTGCCAGTCGGAACCGCAAGAGCCCACCCGTGGCCTGCACGGGGGACTCCAGCTTCAGACCCGGCCCCGGCTCCCGCCCCCAGGCGTCCAGCAGCGCCTGCAGCTCCCGGAGGACCTCCGCCCGGCCGGCCCTCTGGTCTTCAAAGCTCTTGAAGCAGTCGAGAAAGACGACAAGTTCACAGTCACTGCCACCCCTGAGGGCTGTGCCCCGGCCACAGGAGCCTCCCTAGGAAGAAGACGAGCACTCAGCATTCCGTGTCCGCCCAGGGTAGCGCCCATGTGGGCTGGCAGGCAGCTTGCGTGGGGCCTGTGGGCTGGGTGGGGACTGTGGCCACACTGCAGTAGGCTCTGGCAGCCAGGTGTAAGTTTGCAAGACAAGCAATTTTCCTATGTAAATCTAGGCCTTTTAAAAGTTGACAATTAACTAAAAATACTGAACCTGTGGCCACGAGCTTCTGGTTCGCAAGGACGCGTGCCCGGGACTTTGGCTTGGGCCTGGGCCTCTCTGACGGGTGTTTCTCCCTACCAGGCGTCCAGCCTGAAGGTTGCAGATTCCCCAGCGTCGCTGGCGCCTGCTGCCCGTCATCTGCCGCTTCACTCCCATCCCGCCCTCGGCGGTGACAGATGGGGAGAGGGGCTTGGAGCCGCCAGCATGGGACTGAAACCCCCGGGGGGCCGGCTCATCTCACACTGGGACCCCTGACTGTCCCAGCGACCATGCCGACCATGCCGGTCCCTTCAGGGCCAGGTGCAAAGCAGTGCCCAGGCCAGGCTCCCCCATCCCCGCGCTCAGCCTCCCGAACACCCCCGGGGCAGGAACCCCGGGGCAGGGGTCTTCTGTTCACAACCCCTCCCGCACAGATGGGAGAGGAAGGAGCCAGGCTCCGGACGCCCAAGCCCAGGCTGCTCTCTCCCGGCTCTGCACAGCTTTTCATTATGAAGGTTTTCAAACTTGGGCCAAGGAAGAGTCGCGGGCGCTCTCGCCCCATCTGCCGCCCTGTGTTCCTCTCTGTGTGACACGGAAAGACACGGCAGCGCCTGCGCCGTTTCACCCACACGCACTGCCATCCACGCGTCTACACGGGGGATCCCGTGTGTCTGGGGTGTCTGGGGATGATGCTGGGGGGAGGGGCAGAGGCCCCTTCTCCCGCCCTGCTGTGTGTGTGCACGCGAGAGTGTATGTGTGAGTGTGCATATGTGCTTGCATGAGCACATGTGTATGCATGCATGTGTACACATGTGTATGCACACACGTGTGTGTTTGTGCATGTGTGCGCGCACGTGTGTGCACGCACGTGTGGGGCTCCCTGTGGGGTGTCACAATCCCTGTCTTTGCTTTCTCCTCCAGCTGGAAGCCCCAGGCTCGTCCCCCCCCAGCCCACCCCAGCCCTGGCATCTGTCCTCCTACCAGTGAGGGGCCAGCGCCTGCAGACCCCAGCGGGGGCCCTTGCTCCCCTCCGGGCACCACAGGGCCGCAGCTGAACCCAAGTGTGAGCTCCGTCCCAGGTTTTCCAGGGGCACAGAGACCCTCCCAGGCTGCAAGGCTGCCCCCCTCTCCAGGAGGAGACCACTCAGGGGCTCTGGGCTCTGTCCTCACCCCCTCCCCAGCCAAGCTCCAAATCTTCACCCCGCTCAGGTTTCCTCCATCCACCCCGGGACCCCAGGGGTCACCCCCCAGGGCATCCCGAGGCACAGAAGCTGAACCACGCGCAGCCTCAGTTGTTCCATCCATCAGATGGGGACAATCACCCCGACCTCACTGGAGGTGAGGACTAGTGAGACAGGGGTCATTTCACGACCCACTCCTGTCCACCGCGCTTTGTGCCAGCGGCAGGCGCCTGCTTCATCCCGGGCTCAGGCACAGAGGCCTGCCCGGGGAGGCGGCCAGGGGATGGACGGGCGAAGAGCCGCCTCTGGGGGGCAGATGCGGGCATCGCAAGGCCTGGATGCGGATCCAGGCTGAACCCCTTCCAGCCTGGGCTCCTCACGCGGCCCGGCTGTGCCTCAGTTTCCCCAGCCGCGGCCCGCGCTCACCTGCACGCTTTTCCGCACCCGCAGCGCCGGCTGCCCCGCGGCGCCCCCGCGTCCCCCGCGCTCCCGCAGGGCCGCGAGCAGGGCGCCCAGGGCGCGCCGCGCCGGCCCCGCGAAGTCGCCGTCCGGCTGCAGGCTGCGCGCCACCAGGCGGTCCAGCGCGGCGGCGGGCGTGCGGTACACGTCCATGGCGGCTCGCGAGCGCTCTGGCCGCCGGGCCCGCCGCCCGCTTTCGCTTTCGTTTCTCCCGTCTCCTCCTCTCGCTCCAGTTTCATTTCTCCCTCCTTCCTCCTCCTCTTCCCCCTCCTCCTCCCCTTCTTCCTCCTCCTCCCCTTCCTCCACTCCCTTCCCCGCTTTCACTCCTCTCCTCCTCCCCACTCCTCCTCCTCCCCCCCATCCCCTCCCCCTCCCTCCCCCTCCCCCTTGCCCTCCCTCCTCCTTCCCCTCCCTCTTCTCTTCCTCCTCCCCTCCTCCCCCTCCTCCTTCTCCCCCTCCTCTCCTCCTGCTCCTCCTCTCCCTCCCCATCCCCCTCTCCCTCCCTCTCCCTCCCCCTTCTCCTCCTTCTCCTACCCCCTCCTTTGCAGGCTTCCTAACTGGATTCTTTTGCACCCTCAGCTCGGTGGAAGTTTGGGGGTGCACTGCAGGATTCCCAGGGTGACTCCTGTCCAGCCGCGGCAGGTTCCAGTGCAGTAGACAAGGAGGCGCGGGGACATCAGGGCAGACTTTGCCGGTGACGGTTTAGGGCTTGTTTTAGTGCTGTCACTCACCAGATGGGCAACTTCGAGTCTGTGCCCCCCCCCACCTCAACTCCCTCATCTGTAGCAATGGGCATGTGTGGTATCCATGGGCTTAACAAAGCAGCTGGCGACCAAGCCAGACACGGACTCAATGGCAGTTTTTAAAATTGCTCCATCCGCGCGTTCCAGACACACATGGCAAACTCTACATTGGGCTCTATGATGTAGGCAGGCGGGTAGGATACAACAGATTGTGTTTGTGAGCTGGAAGACCACGCCTTCACCACGCCCCTGAGTGACCCCACCTGTAGGCCCACCTGCCACTCAGGCTACATGACCACACCCCTTTGGAAGTGGCTAAGCGGCCTGGCACAAGGTGGGCCCCACCCTTCCTCCCTGTCATTGCCCTTGGTTGCCCCTGCTGCCCGTGCCTTCAGAGCGCGTGCCAAGCTGCTTGCGACTGCTCTTAACCAAACGTGGCTGCTGGCCTGCTCTCTGCTTGGTATGGATGTAGACTTCCCTTTCTCCCTTAGACAGAGAGAGCCCCCACTCTTCTTTGTATTTCTCTCACTAAATAGAGAGCCTAAAAAACTTACCATGCTGCCTGGTCTATTTGAACCAATGTTCAGAATTCTCTGAATTCATGGCAAGAACCCACACAGCTTATTAATTCAGAAATGTTAATAAGCAGGTCGGTTTCACTACTATCCGTGCAAATCTACACTAAGTGTGGCCCTATCATCCACAGGTTTGGTATCTGGGAGTCAACACACCACAGGGCCGGCGCTGTGGCTCAGGGGGTTAAAGCCACAGCCCGCAACACTATATCCCATACGGACACTGCTGGTTCCAGTCCTGGCTGCTCCACTTCTGAGCCAGCTCTCTGCTAATGCACTTGGAAAAGCAGCAGAGGACGGTCCATGTACTTGGGCTCCTACCACCCATGTCCAAAGCTCCTGGCTTACCCTGGCTCAGCCCCAGCCGCTGTGGCCATGCGGGGAGTGAACCAACGGGTGGCAGATCCCTTTCTCGCTTTGTCTCTCCCTCTCTCTGCCGCTCTGCCTTCCAAGCAAATGAAAAAATCTTTTTGAAAACCATGGGACGGGATGCCAAGTGGAGTTGATGGCAGTCCCCAGCTGGGGAATTAGAACGCAAACTCCTGGATTTCTGGAGCAAGCTCATGTCATTTGCAGAAGAAAAAAAAAACCAAATAGAGCCCTTTGCAAAAGCCATCCCAGAGTGTCCTGCTTCGGATGGAAGCCTCCAGGTGGGCGGCGCCTGAATTAACGGCTAAGTCACACATTGAACCACCGCACCGCTTGCTCGGTCAGCTTCCTGCAGTGCCATTTCCGTGTTTCTGAGTGTGAAACACTCTCCAAAGACGGCGCGTGGATTACCCACGTGGGAAACACCGGGCAACCATCACGCAGAACTTCCCTACGCACATGGAGGGTGCGAGGGCTGATTCTGCACGGTGCCCAGAAAGCTGGTCAGAACCAAGTGTGGGTGCCGCTGGGGACTCGGGGGTGGGACAGCGGCTGGATGAGGGTCCAGGCGGCCAGGGGCGTCCATGTTCTCCTGCCTGTGGATGGGTGAGGGGGGGCTTCTGGCTGCCATGGCCACCCAAGTGAGAAAACAGGAGACCTCCATGGATGAAGGAGCGTGAGGACCGTGTGATGGAGATACAGGGCTTTAGGGTCCAAGGGCAGGTGACCCTGAGCAAGTGCCCGAGCCGTGTGGAGCCCGGGGCTCCTCCTTTGTGATCAGAATAATAGTAAAACACACCCCACAGGGATGCTGGAATCACCCAGAGGAGCGGTTGTGTGGAGGAACCAGACCACTGTCACTCAGCTAAGAAGAGCACGCTTTCTCTCCCTCTCCCTCCCTCCCTCCCTCTCTCCTTTCTTCTTTCCAGATTTATTTATTTATTTGAGAGGCAGAGTTACAGACAGAGAGAGGCAGAGGCAGAGGCAGAGAGAGAGAGGTCTTCATCCTCTGGTTCACTCCCCAAATGGCTGCAACGGCTGGAGCTGAGCCAATCCGAAGCCAGGAGCCAGGAGCTTCTTCCAGGTCTTGCAGGGGCCCAATGACTTGAACCATCCTCTGCTGCCTTCCCAAGCAATCAGCAGGGAGCTGATAGGACGTGGTGGTGCTGGGGCTCAACCCAGCTCCCATGGGATGCCAGCAATCCAAGTGGCGCCACAACACCAGCCCCAGTTCTAGAATTTTCCCTGGAGATAGGGACCAGAATGACCCCAGGCCGCTTGTCTCAGGACTGTTAGCAGCTGGGAGAGTCGGAGGACTCCTGAGCTGTTCAATGTTAACGTTCCATGAGCCAGGGACTTTTGTCCACTTTTCTCGTCACCGCACTCCCAATGCCCGGAACAATGCTTGGCACAGAGCAGGTGTTCCGTGCACAATGCTAGCTGAATCGATGAAGACGCACACACACCAACCTACGCTTCTTGTCTCTGTGCCTCGAAGCTAATAAACACCGCTACGTGGCAATCACTGTGATTTTTATTGGTGCAGCGAATACACTGGCCCTGGCCCTCCCACGGGGCGCAGAGCAGGGAAGCAAAGCCGAGACTCCGCCCTCCTCTCCACTTCTCTCATCGTCTCTGAGGACGCTGTCGTAGGATGTCCTCGGCTTGGGGTAAGGGCACTTGTGTTGGGGAAGAGGGCTGAGGGGTGTGGGAAGGGCAGGGGGCGGGAGCCCGGGATGTGTGGGAAACGTCGGGCTGGTCTGGGGAGGTTGGAGGTCGGAGCCCTTCCTGCCGCCCAGTGCAGGCGCTCAAAGGATGGCTAACATCCCGCTGTCCTTGGCCTGTCCAGCAGCTGTGGGCACTTCGGGCTGAAAGGTGGGACACAGGATCACGGTGGGGAGCCGGCCTCCCACTCGGGGGCTGCATCTCATACTGGACCCGTGATGGGCCCCTTGGAGGAAGGGCTGGCACCTGCCGAGCTGCCCACCTGCAGCGCAGAGCCCTGAGCAGCCGGGAAGGGCTGGGCCACCTCCATCTGCTGTGGGACAGCCTGCATGGCCACCGCGGCTCCCAGGCTGGCTGGGGCAGCCGCTCCACCTCCATCCCCTTCCGCCTCGCCCCGGGGCCTCCTCTCCTGATTCTAGTGGCACTGTCCCCTGTGCGCCCGTGCACAGGACCCCGTGCTTCTGAAAGACCCCTCCCCTGAGAGTGCAGAGACCCGAGCTGGGGTCTTGTGCCCCTACTCAGCTGTGGGACACAGCCCTGTCACTCAGCTGCCCTGGTCTCCCGCGCGGCAGGTGCAGCGCGGGGGCGATGCTAGGCACACCCTAGTACCACCTCAGGCATCCACGGAATGCATGCATTCCCGCCCTCAGCTGCCCTTGCGCCAGGGACTTCCTCTTCCTGAGCCCCTTGGTCCCAGCGGTGAGGCGGTGGGACAGGAAGCCCACCTCACAGGGCTGTTGTGGTGGCAGTGAACACGGGCCTCAACACAGTCCTGGCAAATGAGCATTATGAAAATCAATGCCCAGATAAACTCACGCTCTCCATCCGTTTTCCCCACGCACTTTCTGAAGCGTCCTGGCCAAAGCAGACGCCCACAAAGTGGTCACCACTGCTGCTCGCCGCCACCCTCCACATACCCTACAATGCCAGGAGCCCTCCGTGGAGTGAGGACCCTGCCTGGGACCACGGGAACGGCCGCTTCCCCCGGGGCTGGGGCCTGGGGACAGCGAAGGGGCGGGGGCTCTCACCTGCACGTCCCAGGAGGACACCCGGGAGCCATCCCAGTTCTGGAAGCATAGTAGAGTCAGCCAAGCGTCTGCCTCTTGTGCCAGCCGCCGCCAGCCTTTTCGGTTCCCGGTGGCCATGTTTCCCGTGGGGTCGGCCGGGTCCAGAATCACAGGCCTGGAAACGCAGTGCCACACGGAGGCAGTGAGGGGCTGACTGGGGCCCTGCTCGGGGTGGGGTGGGGGCTCGGCGCGCCTGATCTTTTAGTTCAAATGCCGGCCATTTAACTCGCTTTCTGTTAGGGTCTGGGCAAGCTCCTTCCCACTTTCTGCAGGGTTTCAGACAACTTCAGAACCTCAGTTTGCCCACCTGGAAGATGGGATGGGTAATGCCTGCCTCACGGGGTGGGAGGGGGCTCCCACGCGGGTGCCGGTGTCCAGCACCCAGCATGGCAGGAGGCAGCCCCCCCGCCCCGCGCCGGCCCTGTTCCCATGGGGCGGCAGCCGCATGCAGGGGTTCCCTTGGGTGTAGGCTCAGCAGTGTGGGGAGGGGCACCTGGGCTTGGCGAGCTGCTGGGCCAGGTAGCGGCCCACCCTGGGGTCAGCAAAGTCGTAGTACACTGTCCAGTAGATGCGCAGGTGCTGGTAACGCGTGACCAACTCCAGGACAGTGCGGAACCCCCGGGCTGTGTTGAACTCTGTCTCGCCACTCCCGCGCTCCCAGGCATAGACGGTCAGCAGCTCCAGGGCGTACTGCGGGGGCAGTGGCTTCTTCACAAACCTCTCTTTACACTGAGAGGAGAGAACACAGAGCGGGTCTGCCCAGCTTTCCCAGAGTGCACTGCCCGCGGGCTGAACTCGGCCTGCTGCCCTCTTCTGTAGCCACACCCATGATTGCTTTCGGGTGACAAGGGCGGAGAGGAGTGGCCGGGGTTGGGCCAGGCTGAAGCCAGGAGCCCAGAATCAGCATGTGGGCCGCAGGGGTCCAAGCCCTGGGGCCATCTTCTGCTGCTTTCCCAGCAACCTTAGCAGGGAGCTGGATCTGGGGCAGCAGGGACTCGGACCGGCTCCCGTATGGGATGCTGGCCCTGCAGGCGGCGGCTTAGCCACTGCGCGCGCCACAGCGCTGTAAGGAGAAGGGACGCAGAAACAGGGGAGACAGGGGACGTGTGCGTGTGCCTGTGCACGTGCGTGGCCGCAGCCTGCACGCATTGGGCCAGCAGTGATCTGCGGAGCGTCCTCTACGCACCAGGCACTGCCCTGAGTTCGGCGGCCACCGCATCCCGGCTCCCCGCCCGCGCCGGCCGTACCCTCTGGTACCAGTGCTTCACGAGGCGGATGAGGCTCTTGAGTTTGGTGGGGCGCTGCTTCAGGAAGGCTCACTGCAGCTCCGTGAAGCAGGTGGAGAACTCGCCCTCCTTGCCCAGGGCGGTGCACTCCTCGATGAGGTCCACGTAGACTTGGGGGCGTGGCCTGTAGCCTCTGGTCACGTGACCTGTGGGGCGGGGCCCGCGGCTGGTCTTGGGGTTCTGCCTCCACCTCTCCCTCACTGCAGACCCGAGGCCAGGAAGCCTCAGGCCCGCCCCCCCCCCCCATCCTCCCTCCCCGCTGCTCCGCGCCTGCTCCCTGCTGGGCTGGAGCACCTGCTACCTCCTCAGGCTTCTCCACCCAGCACGTGGGGCGGTCTCTTGGGGTCCGACTGCTCGCTTCCCACGACTCTGGTTGGAAAGGCACGTCCCCGTGCTGGCCCGGGGAGGTCCGTGTGCCCTGGCTCCCGCTCCTCACTCCCGCCTCGACCAAGGGGCCCTGTCTGAAAGAGCCCCCCACCCCCCGCCTTTCCTATTCACTGCAGCATCCCAGTGAGTTTTTATCCCAGCAAACACCACTCCGTATTCGCCGTCTGTGATCCGTAAAACGATGCCTAGTGACGTCATCTCGCTGTGATGTCAGAGCTCGAGGCCTAACTCAAGTGCCGCGCAGGTCAGAGCGCAGTGCGCAGGGGAGTGGGTTGAGACGCCTGCGTCCCACACCGGAGGGTCCGGGTTGCATTCCCGGCCCCAGCTTCCCAGGAGTGCAGACCCTGGGAGGTGGCTCCCTGCCACCCACGTGGGAGTGCCGGGCTGTGCCCTCGGCTCCTGGCTCCTAGCCCTGCTGGGTGGTGAGCTGGGGCGCTGGGTTTGTGTAAGCGCACGCGGTGATGGCCACACAGCCGCGAGCTCGCCTAGGAGGCGCCAGGCCGCGTCCGCGTCGCTCGCGGTGCTCGACGGAATGCTGCAGAAGCGTTTGCCGTTGAGCCTGGCTTGCAGCCCCTGCTCGGTGCACAGCCACCGGACGCCACGCGCTGCCTCTCCTCCCATCAGTTTCCGCACCGCAGTCAGCAGCGCCATGCCACGGAAACGCGGATCTCAGGACGCGTTTGCTCGTGCCGGCCCACGGCGCCCCCGAGAAGACCGTGGCCAAGATGGCAGGGCCTGCGGGACCGGCTCCCCTGAGCCCGAGCCCCTCCTGGGTCTCAGCCTCTGCGCTCCCCAGCGCCCCGGCTCCCTCGCCCCCGGGGCCCTGCAGCGCCCCCTGCTGGCATCCCTGTTCCTCCCCACCTCGTACCCCTGCACACAGGACCTGGCACAAAGGAGACAATGCTGAAGTTGCTCACTTCCTGGTGTCTTTAGAGCATCTATCTGCATTATATGTATATATATATTTTTATGGCTCCTCTAGGCCCAAGTAAGTCCCTAACAGTCCCCTTTACGGAGTAGTTCTGTTGGAACAACTTGATAGTAGCAGTTTTCACAGTGTCCGATAGAGGGCGCTGTGCTGCCCTCAAAAAAAAAAAAAAAATTGAAAACCTAAAATAGTCCAAAAACTCTTCCCCGTGAGTTGACTGTGGTGGCCTGAGGTGCCTCCTCGTATGTTAGGGAACTCATTTCTGATGAGCTGCTGTGTGCCAGGCTCTGCAGAGCCTGATGTCTTATGTAAGCATTGCTGTGCACGTGTGTGCGTTAGATACACATTAAGCCATCTATATCTTATGCTGAGGGTTGGGCTATCTACGTAAATAGCCCAGAATGAGGCTTTCTTATGTGTCGGAATAAAGGTGATATTAGCAGGAACTTTAGGCCAAATCGATGTTTCAAAAGGTAAAATCAGCACGCTTTGCCACAAAAAGAACTAGCAAGCCGAACACGTGTTCTAATGGAATCTTGGCCCCCGAATGTGGCACTTTGAGTGAAGGATGAGAACCTTAATTAGGACAAGGAACCCTAAAATCCCTCCCTCCCTCCACCTGCGCTCCAGGGACGCCGTAGTGGGTAGAACTCAACGCATGCGCGATTTCTGCTCAGAAACAGAGGAGGCCCAGGGCACTCACCCAGGGCGTCGAAGGCAGGCAGCACGTCAAACTCCACCTGCTGCTGGCGCTGGAGGGAGCGCAGCTCAAAGCTGAGCACGCGGGGGTTGGACCGTTGCGTCAGCGCAAACGTCACTTCGAACATCTTCTCTCTCTGGCAGGCTTTCAGCTGCGAGCGAATTTCCCGGATGAACTCACGCCGCTTCTCTAGCTGCTCGTGAAAACTCGTGAGGTTCGTGAGGAAGACGACCAGGTCAGCATCCGATCGGCCTCTCAGGGCCGTGCCTTTGCCCGAGGAGCCGCCCTGGAAAAGGGCCACAAGGATAATCAGGTGCAGGGAGAGGAGCCTTCCCAAATAAAGAGAAGGGAGCAGCCACTAACATGGCCCAGCCCAGCCACTGCCCATATGACCCCAAGAGTGAGGTGCTGCTATTATGAGTTTGCATTTCACACATGGGGAAGCAGGTCCCAGTGACAGTGTAAAAAAATCCCATCAAAACAAAATTGACCGGCCGCGGCACGCCGGCCGCGGCGGCCATTGGAGGGTGAGCCGATGGCAAGAGGAGGACCTTTCTCTCTGTCTCTCTTTCTCACTGTCCACTCTGCCTGTCAAAAAAAAAAAAATTGAAAGATCAGTTCATTTTGGTGCAAGAAAGTTTGAAACAGTTGACTAGGTCCTTCGAGAAGTTCATGACAAACACATAGAATGAGAAATTTACGAGTGCATTTCAAAAGTTGTTTTGCACCCAAAGGTACTTTTAGAAAATTAATTCATATGCATTGAATTTTATTTAGAACTGCTGACAGTAGTTTGTTCCCCCAAATGCCCATGGTCCAGGCCCCTGTGTGGGTGGCAGGGACCCACAGCCGCTGCCTCCCTCCCAGGAAGCTGGACCCTGGAGCGGGGGTAGGCCCTGAACCCCAGCTCCCCTCAACTGTGGATGCAGGCACCCCGAGTGGCACCTTAACCGCGAGACCAAATGCCAGCCTCTAGCTTACCTTTGAATTCCTTTTCCAGGAGCTCTGTGCAGCACCCTGTGTTATTCTGCCCCCCAGACTGGCTCGTGCGGGGCGGGGGGCCCGCACAACGCTGGGAGGTGTGGGAAATTACGGTGAGGACACTGGGCACAGAGCAGGGACTTGTTCAAGGTCTCGCAGCCAGCAGGTGCTACCTGCTTTCAACCAGATTCTTTGCCCGAGTTCCTGAGCTGTCAGAGATGGGGAGACCCAGCCTGGCCCACAAGGCGCCCACCAGGGCGGGGCTCCGTCTCCCCACCTCCGAGTCAGAAGTGCCTTAGAGCACAGGGATTCTGTCACTCCCCCTCTTCGTGGAGGAACGACACAGGACCCTGCGCTGTTCTTTCGTCTGCTCGGCCCTCCCCGGGTTTGCTGCTGGTTCTTCCCGGGTTGGCTACTGTCCCTTCCACCTCTGTGGAAGGGCAGTTCCCCCTGGCCACATTCCCCACTTCCGCAGGGGAGCGGCACACTGCCGGCCGGCTCTCTGGGGGGCTGCACAGGTGTTCCCCTTAGATGTTCCCCTTAGATGTTCCTGGTGCATGCTGTCTCTCTCCTCCTTTATAGTCCTCCTCTGCCAATGCTAACTCGGCTGCCCACATGCCAAGTACGCTGCTCTCCTCCAATCAGGAGCAAGTCCTACAGTTTATTGGCTGAACTGGAGGCAGCTGCGTAGAAGCTGTTTTCTTCTCTCCCAGCGCCATATTGTGGGAGAGCAGATGCATAGAATAAGTCTTAATTCGAGTAACTTAGTCTAGTCCGGGTTGCTCCCCACAGATCCCCCTTTCTTTTTATTTTTGGCGTTGATACGCGCCTGTCTTCGGTGCCCCGCGGCACACACTCTGCTCTGCTTGCTAGAGTTGCCACAGGTTCTTACAAGTCCTATCAATCAGGCAAACCGAATCCGGGTCCTCTCTTCGCCATGTTGTGAGGAGGTTTTTAGGCGCTGATGCGTGCCTGTCTTCAGTGACCTGCGGCTCATACTCTGGTCGAGCCGCCTGCTGGTGCTTACCGCCTTAATCAGGCAGACCGAATCCAAGCTCTCTCATTGCCATGTTGTGGGGTGACTTATTGGTGTTGATTCGTGCCTATCTTCGGTGACCTGCAGCTCATACTCTGGTCGAGCTGCCCGCTGGTGCTTACCGCCTTACTAATCAGGCAGACCGAATCTAAGCTCTCTCATTGCAGTATTGTGGGGAGGCCTTTCTATTTCTCTATTTCTCTATCTCCGGGCATTCCTATTTCTCCTATTTTACTTCTATCTACCAGCATTCCTATTTCTCATTTTACTTCTAAACTTCTGTTTCTCTTATCCCCACGGCTTCCCGGCGCCCGCCCCGAGGCTGCTTCTCGGCGGCTTCCCGGCTGAGCCGCTTCAGCCCACGCCTCTCTCATCTGCGCGGCTCGGCTTTGCGCGCACACTCCGCGGTCTCGCACTTAGCCCAGCGTTCCCTATCTACTTGTGCCCCGCACGATCTGTCTGCGCGCGGCAGCCTCCGCGAGTCACACAGCGTGGCTTACGTCTCCGCCACTAGCATTCAATCTAAGTTCCCCGGGCTAGCCTGGCGAATTCAACCCAGCTCATGTCTCCGCCCCACGATTTGGCTTCCCGTCCTTTGCTCCCCGGGCTAATCAGACGGATCCCAATCTGGCTTACGTTTCCGCTTCTGGTTTCAACTTTTCGCCCCTTATTCCCGGGCCAACTTGAGAATCCCAAAGTGGCTTTCGTCTCCGCCTTGGCCTGCCCCCCGCGGCTTCCATTTCCCTAACATTTTTCTCTACCCGGTATGTTTCCCCAAGCTTTCCTCCAACAATACTCCTCCCTCATTTCTCCTGGCTTCTCCCCACAGTCCGTATCCAAGTCTGTTTGTTCTAGCTTTCACTTTCGCTTTCGACCTTAGAGATTTCTCCCAGCTTCCCCCCGTAGTCCGTATCTGAGTCTATGCCTAGGCTTTCAATAGCTTCTTCCGGCACCTTTTTCGTCCGGCTTTTCCCTAGGCTGTTTGCTAGTCTCTCTCTCCGATATTTTCCCACTTCTTCCCGTTTCTTCCCTCCTAAGTTTCCTATCCGTCCTAGGTTTCCTATCCGAGTCATGGCACCATTATGTCGCTCCCCCTCTTCGTGGAGGAACGACACAGGACCCTGCGCTGTTCTTTCGTTTGCTCGGCCCTCCCCGGGTTTGCTGCTGGTTCTTCCCGGGTTGGCTACTGTCCCTTCCACCTCCGTGGAAGGGCAGTTCCCCCTGGCCACATTCCCCACTTCCGCAGGGGAGCGGCACACTGCCGGCCGGCTCTCTGGGGGGCTGCACAGGTGTTCCCCTTAGATGTTCCCCTTAGATGTTCCTGGTGCATGCCGTCTCTCTCCTCCTTTATAGTCCTCCTCTGCCAATGCTAACTCGGCTGCCCACACGCCAAGTACGCTGCTCTCCTCCAATCAGGAGCAAGTCCTACAGTTTATTGGCTGAACTGGAGGCAGCTGCGTAGAAGCTGTTTTCTTCTCTCCCAGCGCCATATTGTGGGAGAGCAGATGCATAGAATAAGTCTTAATTCGAGTAACTTAGTCTAGTCCGGGTTGCTCCCCACAGGATTCATGCTGCTCCCCGGGGGCCCAGGACTCCCCCAGGACCGATTTTGTCAAGCTGTAGCTACTGGTCTGCTGTGGCTCAGTCACACACCACCAGCCCCAAAGACAGCTCCGCCCCCCCAGCCCCCCTCCCCGGTCTGCACGGGGGTCTTTGTGTCCGCTCCCTCGCTCTCTGCGCCGCACACTCACCTTCACCACCTTTGAGACCCGCATGCGGTGGGTGGCCCCTCGGAAGCACCTCTCCTTGAGGAAAGTGCATATGATGTCCACAGCTTCCCTGACCTGCTCGCGGAAACGGGTGTCCGGCAGGAGATGGTCTTCGATGAACTTGTCCAGAAATCGGGCTGGGGTATTGGCGAGCTCCATCCTGCTGCAGGTAGCCATGGCCCAACTGCCCCGCGGGCTCCCGTGTGCAGCAGAGCCTGGACAGCTGCTGGTTTCGTTTCCTTGGATGGGAGGAGCCTCACCTCTGATCCCAGCGTTTCCTCCTCGGCCGCCGCTGGGCTGAGCCGGCAGCTGCTGCACTCTTGGAAACTTCCTCTTTGTTCCTTGCCCGGAAGCCTGGCCACATTCCCACAATGTGGCTGGAACTGGAGCTCACTGCCTGATGAAAGCAGCCAGGCCCAGAAGTGGGGTGGAAGACAGTGGTTCTCGCAGAGGGCAGAGGGAGCCGGGAGGTGCTTATGAACAGGTGCTGCTGGCCTTTAGCACATGAGGAAGTTCCGGTCCTGTTGCACAGTCGGGTGATTATAGATGAGAACGGACTGCTGCAGAATCCTTTTTTTTTTTTTTTAAGATTTATTTATTTGAAAGGCAGAGTCAGAGAGGGAGAGACAGAGAGAGGGGTCTTCCATCCACCGGTTCACTCCCCAGATGGCAGCAATGGCCGGAGCAGGGCCGGGCCAAAGTCAGGAGCCAGGAGCTTCTTCCCGGTCCCCCATGTGGGTGGCAGGGGCCCCAAGGACCTGGGCCATCTTCTACTGCTATCCTAGGCCACAGAAGAGAGCTGGATGGGAAATGGAGCAGCCAGGACTCGAACCTATGTCCATATGGGATGGCGGCGCTGCAGGCAGCAACTTTACCTGCTACGCCACAGTGCCAGCCCCTGCATAATCTTTTAAACAACCAAGGAAGTTAGAAGAAAGGACTTTGAAGGTTTTCATGTTAAAGAAATGATAGACGAGGAGATACACTGGTTTACCGGGATTCAGACATTGGGGTCTGTGCAGCGCGCGTGCCCCAGGAACGTGTAACTTCTGTGAGTCGGGTATAAACAGATCTCCGGCTTCCTTCTTGGTCATTGTTTGTTGTCGGCAAAATTACAGTCTCCGGGATTTTTTATAACTATGCACACGTGTTGCTGGGAAGGAGTAAGCTCCAAGCCAGGAGGAGAAAGCCGGTCCAGGGCCTGGTGTTCCGGAGCGGCAAGTGGCCCTGTGGCCGCGCCAACATCCCACACCAAGCGCAGGCCCGAGGCCTGGCTGCTCTGTCTCTGGTCCAGCTCCCCGCTGATGCACCCGTGAAAACAGCGAGTGCCTAGGTCCCTGCCACCACGCGGGAAAGCGGGATGCAGCTCCCAGCTCCTGACTTTGGCTCAGCCCAGCCTTGACTATTGTGGCCATTTGAGGAGTGAGCCAGTGAATGGAGGACCTCTCCTTCTCTCTGTCTCTCCCACACTCTCTGTTACTCTTGCCTTTTGAATAAACAAATTTTTTTTTTTTAAAGAATCCATAATCCTGGGGCCAGCGCTGAGGCTCACTAGGTTAATCCTCTGCCTGCAGCACCAGCATTCCATATGGGCACCGGTTCGAGTCCTGGCTGCTCCTCTTCCCATCAGCTCTCTCCTGTGGCCTGGAAAAGCAGTTGAAGATGACCCAAGCGCTTGGGCCCCTGCACCCGTGTGGGAGACCAGGGGGAGGCTCCTGGCTCCTGGCTTCTGATCAGTACAGCTCTGGCCATTGCGCCAACTGGGGAGTGAACCAGCGGATGGAAGATCTCTCCCTCTTTCACTGTCTGTAACTCTGCCTCTCAAATAAATAAATAAAATCTTTAAAAAAAAAAAAAGACTCCATGATCCTAAAACTCAAAAACCATCACTACAAACGTGGTGTAGACCTTCTCAGATGCTTTCTATGTTAGTGCACAGGTAGTCATGCAACCACGCGTCTCTCCCTCCCTCTCTTTTTCTTCTTTTGCAAAACTGGTGTCCCGGGGCAGACACTCGGCGCAGTAGCTAATGCATTGCATGGGATACCTGCACCTGGTGTCAGCATGCCCAGGCCTGAGTCCCGGCTCCACTTCCCACCCAGCTTCCTGCTGGTGCACACCCTGGGAGATGGCAGCAGATGGCTCAAGTCCGTGGGCCCCTGCCACCCGCGTGGGAGACCCGGAGGCAGCTCCTGCCGCCTGGCTTTGGCCTGGCCCAGTCCTGGCTGCTATGGACATTTGGGGAGAGAACCAGCAGGTGGCAGAGGGGTCTTTCTCTCGGTCTCCATTTCAAATAAATAAAAATCTCTTTTAAGAAATCTTTCAAAAAGATGTTGATGTAAAAATGTGCACTTCCCCGAACTTCCGAGAGACTCATCGTAAGTGCGTTCCGCGCTGTGGATTTCGGCCGCTGCCTTTGCTGCATCCCTCACACTGTCACAGGCTGCTGCCCCACTTCATTTAGTTCCAAATATTTGACTGTTTCTCCTGAGACCCCTTCTCTGCCCCGGTGACACGGAGAAGCCTATCACTTTATCGCCACATGCTTTGGGGTGTGGTAGCGTCTCTTCATTGATTTCCTGCTTAATTCCATTGTGGTAGAGAGCACGTTATATGAGCTCCATCTTCCTTGAAATGCGCTGAGCTGTGTTTTCTGCAGCGGGGTCTGGCTGACGAACGTTCGGGTTAAGCTTGGGAACTGTGGTGGGATGGAGTAGTCTGTAAACACCAAGGAAGCATCTCTCTCCACCAGCTCATCGGTAACTGACACCTCACTTCTGCGGCCTAACACTGCCCCCCCCCCCATAAGATTTATTTATTTATTTGAAAGAGTTACAGAGAGGCAGAGGTAGAGACAGAGACATCTGCTGGTTCACTCCCCAGTTGGCCACAACAGCTGGAGCTGCGATCCAAAGCCAGGAGCCAGGAGCTTCTTCCAGGTCTCCCACGCAGGTGCAGGGGCCCAAGCACTTGGGCCATCTTCTACTGCTTTCCCAGGCCATAGCAGAGAGCTGGATTGGAAGTGGAGCAGCCAGGACTCGAACCGGCGCTCATATGGAATGCTGGCACTGCAGGCGGCAGCTTTACCTGCTACACCACAGCGCCGGCCCCAACTGTTCACTTTCACCTAAGGCCAGATGCAGCCGGGAAGCAGGGGCCTCTCAGAGCCAACGGGCTGCGAGCAGCGGGAGTGCGTGTTTATCAAAGATATCGCTTGCTACAGGCTGTGCTGAGGGTGGATGTGGGGGGGTTGTGACACGCCTACATTCCAGTCAGCAAGAGAGCCAGTGTCAGCGCCCGAGACCCCGTCCTCGGAGTCAGCCCTGAAGTCTTTGAAAGTGGAGGAGGAAAAGCAGGATTGGCCAGGCCGTGCCTGTCCCAGGGTGTCCCTCTCAGCCTGCTGGTCCGGGCCGCTGCTGGGGAGAGAGGTCGGCTACTTTAGGGTGGAAATTAGGTTTCTTCTCAACTGCCACCCACGACTGATGGTGGCCTCCTGGGATGCTGTGTTGAGAGGAGCCAGAAAGTGCCACAAGGGCCCTATAGGAAAGAATGGTGTATTGATTAGTGATGCCTGCCGTGAGCACAGTGTCTGGTGAGGCTGGCATGTCCCTAGCGGGTACCTTTCGCCACCTGGTGGTGGATAGCTGAACTGCAGGAATAATTCACCAACTTTGAGTGCTGTAGGTTTTCCAAGGCATTAAAGAGGTGGCAATCACAAGAATCTGACCAGGGGCTATGTTCAAATATTCACCCAACCCTCAGACTTGCGCAGAGTTTGCAGGGAGGTGGGGGAGAGCATGGATGTGTTGCAAACGAATCTCCCAGGGGGCTCTAACACGCATAAGGGAGCAAGAAAAGGAAATGGTCTCAAACTCGACCTGAAAGAGGTTTCAGAAGAACAGAACTGATGCCTCCTGGGAAATGACCGCCATCCCTGACCCCTGGATTAAGTGCTTTGGGGACCGGGTGCAGCCAGGAGAAGCAGCCGTACGGAAAACGAGTGCCAGCCCAGCTCACGTTCAGGACCACCAGACTCCAGTGAGGACCGTCTGCGGGTGCTCACTGGGGGCTGGAAGGTGCCAGAATGCATGGGAGGTGGCTGACGCTCCGTGCAGGAGGAACGAGTCCGGCCATCCAGCTCCTGACGGCACTGCCCCTGTGTAACACGAAGGCTCTGTCTCACTCCCCTCTTCATCTCTCCGATGGAAGTGGCCTGCCCTGCGTCCTGGCTCAGTCCCACCACCACTTTCAGTCCAGTGACATCTGATTCCACAGCCCTCGGGACTTCCCGGGGGTGTGCCTGAGAGGGGCAGGGCCTCTCTGTTGGGTGAGCACCACAGAATGTGGTCTACGAAGACCCGGGACCACCTGCCCAGGGAGAGACCCAGCCTCATGTGGGGGAGACCCCCCTCTGTGCAGTTCACCTGGTGTATCTCCAGCGCCGGCAACACAGTAGCTGCTCACTAAATGTGATCTGAATAGCGTGTGTGCTGGTGGGCAGGCAGAACTCCCAGAAACCGGAAAGCACAAATGGAGACCACCCATTGTCTTGGATATTCCTACTTTATTTTTGGCTACATCATCACACAGAAAGGCGGTCGGCATGCACCGGAGAGGGTGTGTGTGTATCCTACGTGGGAGGCCGTTACATGTGTCGAGGAAAGCATGTGCCCAGGCTCAGGGCACCGGGAGCTTGCCGCATGCCGATTCCAGCGCCAATGCCAGTGTCAGGCTTGCGTGGCACAGCCAGCATGCTGTCCCCTAAGGGCCAACCGTGGAAGGAGGGGGCCGAGAGCAGGTGCCACAGGACATGGAGGCAGAAAGACAAGGTCAAGAAAGATGGGGGGTGGGTGTTGGGGTGCAGCAGGTTAAGCTGCTGCTTGCTACGCTGGCATCCCATATTGCAGTGCGGGTTCGAGTCCCAGCTGCTCCACTTCCAATCCAGTTCTCTGCTCATGTGCCTGGGAAGGCAGAGGAGGATGGCCCAAGTGCTTGGGCCCCTGCTGTCCACGTGGGAGACCCCGATGGAGTTCCTGGCTCCTGGCTTTGGCCTGACCCAGCCCTGGCCATTGTGGCCATTTGTGGAGTGGCCAGTAGAGGGAAGGGCTCTCTTTCTCTGTCACTCTGCCTTTTTAATAATTAGATCAATCTAAAAACACAAAACGAACAAAAAAAGGAAGACAGCAGCCTGGCCGTCCCCAGCTATCCAGGGAAGGTAACTAGCTGGGTGTTTGGAAAATGGTTCTTTGAGGGGAGAAACAAGAGCTCCAGGGCCCTGGGGCTGGGTGCTGGGGTGGAGGGCTTGCAAGGGGAAGGTAAGTGTGCAAGTGGGGGGGGGGGGTCAGAACTTGTCTGGTCTGTTGCCTTCTGTGGAGGATGACGGGAAATCACGGGGTAAGGTATGTGTAGATGGGGAAGCATTCCTGGGGTGAGACCCTTCTCCGCGGGGCACGGAAGCCTGCCTGACCCCAGCCTCCGGTTCACCATGACACACGGCACCACTGCCAGCCTCAGGCGCCAGGGCCAGCCGTGCTCCAGTTTTATGTTCGCGATGTGATTTGCTTCTCCCTGGGAAAACTGGGTCAAGCGGGTGCAAGAGACAGAGAGAGACCGTGGGAGACAGGGTCTCAGGGCGGTTCCAGTGAGAGGACGCCAGGGTGGGCTGAGCAGAGCGCCCTGGGCAGGGTCGTTTGGTCATGGAACTCGGCGCAGTAAAGGAAGAAGGCTTGGAGCTTCGCGGGAGGCCCCTCAGCCCTGCACCTGCACTGGAGGCGGAGGAAGCCCCTCTGCAGGCGTCTCCACGGGGCCACTGCCTGGCAGCTGGCCCGGGGCCCTGGGACATCTGACCGGGTGCATGGGGGGGGATTTAGGAAGCCTGGGCCCCTGAGGTTCTGGCTGCTTTGGCAGAGTCTGCGGCCGGGCGGGGGTTGGGGGGGAGGCGGGGGCTGAGGCCGTTGCAACCCCCTGGGCGATGCTGAGATGGGGACAGGGAGCGAGGCAGGGGGTGCAGAGAACAGCTGAGTGATGGGAGGGGGGAGGCTCAGGGTGACGAGGAGCTGAGGGAGCGCAGAGGGAGGTGACAGAACATGATGGGAGGAGGTGAGAGAGAGGGGAAGCAGGTAGGCCACATCCTGAGGGGGCTTCGGGCCCCTCTGTGGATGTGAGCTCGCTCCTGTCCTGTCCGGGGTGTGCTTTTGTGGGGGCTCCACGCCTGCCCCAAGCCTGTCCTCACGGCATCGCCCCCTCTGCTGGCACAGGCCACGTGCAGACAGGACACAGGGATGAAGGCTGGCGTGGGCACGGTCACAGCCAGGACGGTCTCAAAACAGTCCCGAGTGACGAGGGGGCTTTGTCCTCTACGGGACAGGCTCTCAGACCAACAACCCCATTACAGACACCCCCCCAAGCCCGCTGCTCCATCCTGGGGTCGGAGCCTGCGTCCCAGCATTGGGTGGGGAGGCAGGGTGCCCGGGGCGAGATGCGTCCTGGAAGGCAGGCTCAGCAGGACGGCCAGGACTCGGAGCTGGGGCAGGGCGGGGCTCAGAGAAGGGGCTGGAGTGCGGGTGGCCGGGGTGACTGGGAGGCAGGTCCCCCCCACCCGTCCTAGTCGCTGGACACGTGGTTCTCGTTCTGTAGCTGGTGCCAGCGCTCAATCTTCTTGTCCTTGTTCTTCAGACACTCGTACCAGTGCCTCAGGCGCTCGCCCTTGGCCGAGATCCCCAGCTGGCAGCCCCCTGCAAGGGGTGGGGTTGGGAGACAGGCGGCTGGTCAGACAGAGGAATGCCCAGGGTCCTCGCTCGAGACCCGAATGGGCACCGAAGGGGAGCCCTGCCGCTGAGCAGTGGCCTCTCTCCCCAGCACCCCCGGCTGAGGCTGTGGCTGCCCTGTCCGGGCCGTGAGTGTCGCTGGTCCCAGCCCACTCTGCTTCAAGAACCCGCAGTGGCTCCCTACTGCACACCGGGTCCTAACGTCCATGTCCATTGCTCATACTCCCCGCAGGTGCGCGCCCCTCCCACTGCAGCTTCTGAGTCGTGGGTCCCCAGAATCCCATCATCCCTCCCCCTGCCCGGTCCCGCCCTTCCCCGCCCAGCCCAGGCTGTGCCCTTGTCTGTTCCCTGTGCCTGTTGGAATGAGGTTTCTTCCTCGTCATTCCCGGGGGCTGGGATCATGGAGCCCTCCCTCCCGGGCTCGCACACAGACCAGGGAGGGCGCCTCTGCCTCTGTGCGACGTCATGACCCCACTGCGGCTCACTCCCACCACCTAACTAGCGTGCGAGTCCCTGCCCAGACAGGCGTCCCAGAGTCGGGCTGCCGCGTCCCAACCTCACATTTCGTGGCTTCACCCTCTGCAGCCCCGCTGGGGAGAAGGCGGGGCTTGTCTGCCGTCGTCGGCGCACTCACCGATATAGTCGTTGGATTTGCCGATGTCATAGTCCCAGACCGAGATGTCCAGGGACTTCTTTGCCAGGTCACTGTGTTTGATGTCGTAGAAAAACTCCTGCATGCAATGAAACACGGGTGAGTGACAAGGTCCCCTGAGCCTTCGGCACCGGGAGCTGAGAGCCCGCGTCCTGGAAGCACGGTGGGCCTCCTCCTCGAGCCTTCGTCCCGGGCGCAGGAATCCCCTCTCGGCAAATGCTCTGCGGCGCAGCCCCCGGCAAGCTTCCCGGTGGGCTCTGTGACCCTGGCCAGGAAGGCGGCTGGGGGCTACGCGGCTGCCGCTGCTCAGGCCTCAATGGATGAGCGTGGGCCCGGTCCTGGCCTCCGGGGGCTTCTGCAGGGGCTCCCGCTCACCGCGCAGGGACCGAGGGAGGCCCAAGCAGGCCGAGTCCTTACTTTCCCCAACAAGCCAATATTCTAAAGAAATGACTTTATCTGCCAATTATAACATTCATTCCTGTTTGCTGTTAAAACATTAGGGAGGAAAAACAAACAAAAAAAAAAACCCTGTAATCCAACTACCCAAGAACAGCCACTGCTAAGATTCCCCCGTGTGTGTCCACATGGATGTGTTTCTTTTTAAACACTGATTGATTGACTTAAAGTCAGAATTAGAGAGAGAGAAGGGGAGATGGGGGGCGGGGGGAGAGATCTTCCATTCGCTGGTTCACTCCCCAGATGGTGGCAGCAGCCTGGACTGGACCAGGCTGAAGCCAGGAGCCAGGAGCTTCTTCCAGGTCTTCCCACATGGGTGCAGGAGCCCATGCACTTGGGTTATCCTTTGCTGCTTTCCCAGGCACATCAGTAGGGAGCTGGATTAGAAATGGAGCAGCCGGGACTCGAACCAGCACCCATATGGGATGCCGGTACTGCAGACGGCAGCTTAACCCACTGCTCTACAGCGCCGGCCCCTACACTGATGTGTTTCTAAAAAAGAAACAGTACTGAATGTGTGACAATGCAGTGTCCTGCCTCCACCTTGGCATCGATGGTGAAAGACAACAGCGTGCTTGCAAATAGTCTTCAAATATCTTTCTCCCTCCTTACTCTGATGGCTCTGTGCTGTGATAGGACCTAATCGTCAGAGTTGAGTATTTAGGCTGTTGTCCGTTTCCCACTATTGTGACACCACAAATGGCTCCCTTGCAGCCAAATCACTATGTACATCCGTGGTGATTTATTCTGGGTAAATTCTGAGAAATGAATTTCTCAGTTTGTACGTTTTCTTGGTAAAGACTTATTTATTTATTTGAAAGGCAGAGTGACAAAGACAGAGGGAGAGACAGAGAGCGAAAGAGAACTTCTATCTCCTGGCTCACTCCCCAAATGGCCACAACAGCCAGGCCTGGGCCAGGCCCAAAGCCAGGAGCCTGGAGCTCCATCAGGGTCTCCTGCATGGGTGGCAGGGGCCCAAGGACTTGGGCCATCCTCTGCTACTTTCCCAGGCACATGAGCAGGGGGCTGGATCGGAAGCAGAGCAGCCAGGACTTGTTGAACCAGCACACAGATGGGATGCTGGCATCGCAGGCAATGGCTACCCCACTGCACCAGAGCACCAGCCCAGTTTGTATAACTTTACGACGGAAGATGGCAGGTGCACTGTGGGGCTATCTGTGTGTGACAGAAAGCTGGTCAGACGTGTGTTTGCTCAGAAACTACACATGATGGTTGCTTCCTAGGCTGGGCAGGCTGCGAGGGGAGGGCCATCTCGAGGGGGACTCTGGGACCTTCTGAAACTTGCCGCGTTTGGCTGTGATCACCTACCCCCCAAAAGGCAGACTTTAAAGGTGTTTCACCGCTGTTGAAGTATTTTGACAAACACCCCCTCAACGGCCAGGCCGGCTGGATTTCCTCGCCAGCGCAGTGTGTGTTCCCAGCGTACTCGCTGGCACCGAGCGGCAGCACCTGCCGTGCGTTTGCGACAGGCTGGGTTTGGTCCTGGCCTGCGTTTTCTTGGGTGTGAGTGAGTTTACTGGCCATGGATTTCTCATCTTGTGACTCATTCAGGTTCCAGGAGAGGGCAGGGCGGCAGCTCAGGACTCAGGATTTGAGAAGCAGAGAGCGGGCGCCGGGGGGAGCGGCTGAACTGCGTGTGTCAGTGCTCTGGGATCGGCCCCCATGTGTGTTCCTGTGCACCTGCGTGTGGGTGCATGGGTTAAAGACAACACGAAATCTGCTGTGTTGTACTCAACCTGTGCTTAAAAATCAACCCTCCCAGGTCTGACCTGACCTCAGAGCTCAGGGGCGGGACCAAGCAAGGAGAACTTGGCTGGAAGAGCAACACGGGGTGGGGGTGGGGGCTGCCCCAGGGGCCTGGAGCCTGCTCTGGGTGGGCAGTCGTGCTGGGGCGGGCCCCAGGCTTGGGACCAGGGTCTCAAGGCGCCCTGACCCTGCCTCTCTTCTTCCTCTTCATTTCAGGTTGGAGATGGAGCTGGGCTCGTGGCTCAGATCAGAACCGACCCATCCTTCCACTCTGCCCTCCACCCAGTCCTCCATGAACTCCACGCATACCCCAGGCTCCTCCGTGGCAGACGGGCTCGTCAGCAGACATCTGGAGTCTGGAGAGACAGCGTGGTGGAGGTGGGGGATGTGTAGCTGTTGGGTCTTGAGGGAGGAAGAAGAGTTTGCCAGGGAGGAAGAGAGAAAGAGGCCAGACCAGGCCCAGGAGCACTGGGTGCAGAGGGACCTGAGCGGAGCTTCGTGGGACCTGGGGAGGGGGTGTGTGTGTGCGAGACGAGGAAGTGGGGAGGCGAGGGCTTGACGGTCGCGCTGACACTGGACGGCCGCTGTGTCTCAGGGCTCCCCCGTCGGTGGGGAGGGTGCCAGGCACAGAGAAGCGAGCCAGGGTCGACTGCGGTGGCCCAAGCAAGGAATTCCAGAGCCAGGCCGAGGCAGCAGCCACAGGAACACAGAGGAAGCAGCACAACCATGGGCGCCCAGACGGGCACCCCGCAGGAAGTGACGCCCTGGAGGGCCAAGGGACGGGAGGGACACAGCCACACCAGCGGGGGTGTGGGGGAGGGGTGGTGGGCATTGCCGGCCGTGTGTTTCATCTGATTTCAGTTTGCTAGACTTGTGAAGTTTCTAGACTTGTAATCTTTTTGAGTTGTAAAGACATTGGTGGCCATCTGATCAAACACAGCTTCCTCTCTGTGGTACTCCTCATCTGTGGGCTTTTCTTAGTCTTGATTCCCTCCAGTGACAAGGAACTCACTCCCTCTCCTTCAGATAATTCAAGCTGATCAATGCAGAAAGGGTTTTCTTGTTTGTTTGTTTATTTGTTTTCATGGTTGTGATTCCCAACATTTCAGTAGGAATTTGTTTCTTTCTCAGAAACAGGAAACATTCCATGCATGACAAAAAAAAAAAAAAAAAATGGGGCCGTCTTACCTCATTGAATTCAGGATTCAAAGTTTTCTTTTTAATTTGAGTCTTGTGTTTGGCCTTCTTCCCCATGTCGGGTTTCAGCCAGCTGGGAAGAGACACACAAGGCCGTCATGTGTGGAGTTTAGGGGCGGCGAGTAGCCCCCTGACGGCCCCCAGCACTCCTGCCAGCCCCAGGGTCACGATCCATCAGCTAACCAGAAGGTGGACTGACATGGAGAAAGACCAACATGGGTGGGATCCTGTCCCCAGGCCCCCTGGGTGTGCTGCACCCTCACGGGAGCCCTGAGTGTACAACTAGGCCCAGTCTTCTACTCACGTGGGAACGGAGAGCTCAGAACGGCTGAGACGTGTGCCCAGGTCCTACAGCGGGGAACTCAACCCAACTGTTACACCCTGGCCCTGATCTTCGCCCAGTGGGACCAAACTGAGGGCCATGGCTGGGTGGTATCTGGCATACGAACGAACCCCTGTGACCCCCTGGGCTGGCCTCAAGACCTGGGGAGACAGATGCTGGCCCTAGGGTCAGGAAGGAGAGGGCACAAACTGGATCGCTGCCACCGCACTGCTGGAAATTCTTCTGGCTCCACTTTGACCGCTGGGTACAGCGCAAGATCCCTGGTGCAGCCTCAGGCTCCAGTGGCCGGCTGGGTCTCTGCTGTGTCCCAGCTCACCCTGGGCCAAGCTCCTCACCCTACCCCAGGGCCTTTGCCCATACAGTTTCCTCGGCTTAGAAGGCCCTCCCGGCGTGCAGACAATATGTGTGTGGCACTCAGCAGGGGCTCAGCCAGTATGTTGGGGGGGGGTGAGTAAAAACCCCCTTAGGGCTGGAATGTGTGGGTTCTGACCCCAGGCTCTCACTAACTGAGCCACGTGGCACATGAGCCCCACCATGTTTCAGGTTCCGGACCTGTAAAGGAAGTAACCTTTCCTTTCTCATTCACACAAATGTCTCTGAAGACGATTTTTAAGAAGAGGCATAAACGAGGAACTGAAATTCACCACGTACAGAGCTAAAATAAATGACTTAAATATCAGAATGACCCCCCCACCCCACCCCGGCCCCTCTCCAATCTTTATTCGATAGAAGCTGCTTACTGGCCACCTGTTCTCTCCCATATCTGCTGCAGCCTGGGAGTGGTGCCACTGGTGACCAGGGCCCTCAGGGCAGGGTGGAGGGGAGAGGGGTGGGGGGCGCTGTCCACCCCCTTGCACACGGCTGAGGTTTGATGGGATGCCGCACAGTGCTCCAAATCAGGCTGCTCCTGGAGGCTGAGCTGCTCCCTGACCTGTGTGCTGTTTGTGCTAAAGCCTCACTCAAAGCAAACCCCAAAGCCTGTGCTGGCTCATCCTTGGCTCAAGGGAAGTGCAGCTTCCTGCGAGGGGAGGCAGAGGGGCGGGGACTCGCCCAGCGGGAGGCAGCACAGATGGCTCTCTTCCTGAGTTAGACCAGGGGTGGTGCTGGCTTATAACCCTAGCGGCAGGGATCTACTGAACACTTCTGCGCACCACGCCCTGTGCAATGCACCTGTCAGAGCTCCAGCTGCAGGGTGACACTGACGGGCAAGGTACGGGGCTCCACCAGGAGGGCTGATCTCATCGGGCCCCAGGCAGCGCCGATCCTGGGACGTGCAGGGCTCACCCCAGAGGCAGCACAGTGCTCCAGGACATCCCATGGTCCTGGCTGGAACTTGGGCATTGCAGCCTGAGACCCTCCCTGCCTTGACTTCCTGTCCCCTCCCTTGTGCAAGGGGCTCGGACCTGCTTCAAGGCCTGTGGCTCCTCCCCCCTTTCTCTGGGTCCTTCCTGTCCCCACAGGCATTTTCCCATCTCATCCTCTCTTGGTGTCTCCTTGGAACACCTGCACCCGTGTGTGACGTCACTCTTGTCACCCCCCAGAGAGCCTGGAGAGCTTGAGCTGCAGCCCCAGGGCACCCAGCTAGAGCGTACTGGAGACTTCTGCAGCTGGGATCCAAGCCCCAGCGGCCGGACGCAGAGCCACGTGTTGTGCTGCCCCGGGCCAAGCTGAACCCTACCGAGGTGCTGACCATCCCTGCACCAGACCCTCTTCTAACTGAGCGTCCCTGAAACCTGGAATCTGAAATGCCCTGCAGCCCACCCATTGTGAGGACCCCTGTGATGCTACAGGCAGAAAGTTCCATATCTGCCCTCAGGGGATGGGTTTTAGCCAAAACACAGGTGCATTAAAAATATTGCAAGCAATCGCTTTTAGACCGTGTGGACAACACGCATGTAAAACACAGATTTCACATGTGGACACGAGAAATATCCTTAGGGATCTATGCAGCATCTTTCAAAACGTTCGTGCAAAATGCATATCATGAACTACTAGGACTGGCTTTCAAAAATTTCTAACTAGGCTGGCGCCGCGGCTCACTAGGCTAATCCTCCGCCTTGTGGCGCCGGCACACCGGGTTCTAGTCCCGGTCGGGGCGCCGGATTCTGTCCCGGTTGCCCCTCTTCCAGGCCAGCTCTCTGCTGTGGCCAGGGAGTACAGTGGAGGATGGCCCAAGTACTTGGGCCCTGAACCCACATGGGAGACCAGGAGAAGCACCTGGCTCCTGCCATCGGATCAGCGCGTGCGCCGGCCGCGGCGGCCATTGGAGGGTGAACCAACGGCAAAGGAAGACCTTTCTCTCTGTCTCTCTCTCTCACTGTCCACTCTGCCTGTCAAAAAAAAAATAATAATAAAAAAATTTCTAACTAAAAACTTATCTTTGATTCCATTTTCCATGAACTTTTTGAAGTCCCCTTATATGCAAACATCACACTCCCTCCCCCAAATAATCCAGAATCCAAAACACTTCTGGTTCCAAGCATTTTGGATAAGAGACGGAACTACTGTGCGCATTTTACCAGTGGAGAAAGGGAGGCTCCATGTCTGCTCGGAGAAGGACAGACGCAGTAGCCACGTCCCTTCCTCCTCGCGACGGGAGCGCTGCAAACCCCCACACCTGAGCGTCTCCTTTAAGCATCTCCACAAAGGACTGGGAAGATCCAGATGGCCTCTATGGCCTCTATGGCGCTGTAGGCTCCAGCAGCCACAAACAGGCTTCCTACCCCATGCTGGCCACTCCTCGTCCCCCCCAGGTGGCAGATATGACACAGCCGTCTGACTGCCCGAGACTCCAGCCTCACACGCTGGCTGCTTCCAATCGCGGCTTTTGCTGTGTGGCCTCAGGCTGGTTCCTTCCCCTCCCTGGTTCTCAGTGTGCAATGATCTCAGGGTAGCGGTCTGATGCCCGCCCCCCGCCCCCATCCCACCCCACCCCAGGGCCCTTCACCGTCGCGTGGCAACGACTCACAGTTTGACGAACGGGTCTGAGTAGCCGTTGGCGTCCATGGCTGCCAGGTGCACACAGCGTATGATGCCCACGATGAGGCCTCCCTGCTGAGTGCTGTACATGAGGGACACCAGGATCTTGCCACGCTCCTCAATGTCCCCAACACGCTCCACCTGCTGCACGGTGCAGGGTACAGAGAAGGCAGTGGGGGTCAGGGAGGGAGAGGGCAGGCCATGGGGATGGTGGGCATTAGGGAAGAAGCCCTGGAGGCAGGAGGAGCCAGGCCAGGTCCACCATGGGCAGCACCATGGACAGCAGATGCCCCAACCCTATGAAGAAACTGATGGAAGGTCTGAGGTAGAGGGGGGCAGCGGCTTTACGTAGAAGCAGCCCAGGCCCTGGCTGCAAGCATAGCACCCAGGCACGGCTGCACCCTTGGCTCGGCCTCAGACTTCTCTCCAGGGTGGTCCCTGGAGCCATGGAGGAGCCCAGGCAGAGGGCAAGGCTGTGTTGTTCTCTCTTAGGGAGGAGAGCCTGCCCAGCTCCCAATGGAGGGAGCTGCTCTAGTCCCGTGTCACTGTCTGCAGGGTCGGGGAACTCACGGGCATCCTGGCTGTGAGAGGGTGGGGCTGCCCCACCGCAGAGGCCCCGGTCTTGTGTCCTACTGCACTGGGCAAAGGGGCAGCTCTCACAGTGGACCCACGGGTGGGCCGTGTGGGAGAAGGAGCAAGGGTGGGGCCAGGGAAGGCGAGAAGAGGGAGATGGCAGGGCAGCCAGGCGGCGGCAGGGACCCCGACTATGGCTTCCGTTCCTGCTTGGCACTCACCTCCTCCTCGTACAGGGCCATGCCGCGGGCCGACCCGGTGGTCCCGGCACGTTTCATCTTGAAAGGGGGAAGAGAAAGGAAAGGTGAGGTCATCTCCCTGCCCAACCAGGCCCACCCGGCCCTCACACTCCCATCGGCTTCCAGACCCGGGGCCTGCGTCCTCCAAGCTGCTTGCCCTCTTTTGGCCAAAACCAATAAGCCACAACCACATGGCAGACTCTGTGCACGGCAGCCTATGACGGAGGAGCTGCTACAGAGAAGGGCACTGAGGGCCGCAGTGGTTAAGCCACCTGCCCGAGCTCACACTGCCAAGAAGTGACAGAGAACCCTACTCATAAAACAGGCAAGACTTCACCTGCCAGGACTGACCAGCCCAGGGGCCCTGGGGCCCGACCCACAGAGGCTGCTCCCTCCTTGGCTCCCAAGGCTTTTTGCTGGCCTCTAAGGCTCTGAGAAACACAGTTTGAAACCACTGGCTGGAGCGGATCAAGATGCCGCATCGGACGCCTGCATTCCCCGATGGAGTGCGGGGATTCGAGTCCCAGTTCTGCTTGCTGCACACCCTAGGGGGCAGCAGGTGGTCGCTCGTATACCTGAGTCCCTGCCACCCACATGGGAGACCCAGACTGAGCTCAGGGCTCCTGACTTCAGCCTGACTCAGCCCCAGCTATTGCGGTCACTTGGGGAGTGAACCAACAGAGAGAAGATCTCATCTGTCTCTCTCTCTCTGCCTCCAAATAAAAGGAAAACAAAGAAGTAAAATCACGGGTTCAGCCCAAACTTCCTCACTTTAGAGATGAGGAAAACAGGTCCCGAGGGGAGGGGACGCATGGAGCAGGTGGTCATGGGGGGCGGGTGGTGGTGATGGGGTTCACCAGGAGGGACAAAGGGCAGAATGTGGTCAGCAGCGTTTTTGGCGTCTGCCGGCCTCTGCCTGTCCTGCCCCCTCTGTGTCTCAGGGCTGGCCGCACCCTACCCCACGACATGAGTGCACCCAGAGGCTGCTGGCCCCCCAGTGAGCGAGGCCAGGGAGCGGAAGCCTGGTGAGCTGGCCGCGGCCATGCAAAGGCCTGGAGGACCCGCCTTGAACGCCGCCCTGCAGCCCGGCAGTCAGTGTGAATCCTTCCCTGCTCTGCCCCTTGTGTCCTGCTTGAGCTACAGAGACGGGTGTGGCACAGTGCACACTATTCCATCTGGAGGAGGGTGCTGTAGGATCTCCCCTCCTGGTCCCCATGGCCAGGGGCTGCAGGAGGGCGGGGCTCTCTGCCACTGCTGCATGGAGGGGCCGCAGCAACTTACGCCCCTCCCTGGGCTCAAATCGCCCACAGATCACACAGGGCACTTTGGGTTTCTCTAACTGTGCAGACTGCTGTGCGTGGGGCCAGCACTTCCCCACCAGGAGTCTGCAGGGGAGGCGTGCGGAGCTCTGGTTTAACACCCCCTCCCCGGGAATTCTGCAGTGCAGTCCCACTGTGGAGCCCCAGTCTTGCCCCTTCTTGCTCTCACGACCAAAGCAGCGCTTCCAATGCTTCGCATGGGCGGTCTCACTTGATCCTTAAGAGGCCTTTGGGGTCAGCACCACACTGTCCCATCATATAGATGAGAAAACTGAGACTTGGAGAGGCGAACTGGTCGCCCTCAGGCTCTCCTGTAAACAGCAGGGCTGGGACCCACGGCGTCTGTCCACAGAGCCCACCCTCTACCGACTCCTGTGTGTGGCGATTCCTGAGCTCGTGACTGGCAGGTGGCCGGCCGCCCCACCCACCCCCATTCGGGGGCAGGCCCACGTACGGGGATCACCCGCTCCAGGCAGATGTTGAAATTCTTCCTCTGGTTGGGCTTCAGCTTCTTGAGGGAAAATCTCGTCTCACCGATGAACTCATTATGGCCAAATTTGTCCTCGTCACAGACGGAGATCCTAGCGCCGAAGGAAGGGTGGTTGGGGAGAGAAAGAGGAAGCAACACTGAGCTGTGCCATGCGGCCAGTGCTGTGGTGGGTGCTGGGAGGAGCGTGCAACACGTAAAGGAATCAGATTGTGTCCTGTTTGTGGAGCCAGAGGCTGGCTCCTCTAGCCCTTCCTTCCTGAGTGTCACTCTCACTCAGCAGGTGCACACACCCATAGCCTGCTGCACACACCCACAGCAGGCTGGCACGTGCGTACACCTGCCCAGCCCATACCCAGAACGAGACACAGAACCCCCAGTGCCTGCTGTGGAATCTTCCAGGCACGCCCGTCTCCAAGATGACTACGGTCATGACCTCTGGCCCCAGCGAGCCATGTGGCCTGTTTCTGCCCTCCCTATAAGTGGATCCGTTCTCTTCCATGTGTAGCTTCCTTTGTTCCACGTTATGTCAGCCTGTGCATCTGTGTTGTGGCTTCAGCAACCACGGATCGAAACGTTTGGGAAGAAAAAGTGCCTATGCTGAATGTGCAGAGAGAAGATTCCTTGCTCTTACTCCCTAAAGAAAAGGACGACCCACTCTGGTATCGGGGGTCCTGAGTTACGTAGGGATGAATGAGAACACGTGGGAGGATGCGTGTGCATCCAGGCACACATGGCCCCAGCTCCCATCGGGAACCTGAACATCCAGGTGTGGTGTCTGCGGAGGGTTCTGGAACAGTCCCCTGTGGATCGTCAGGGACGACGGTATTCCCACAAGATTCTGCTGGACATATGCACTGTCTGTAAATATAGCCAAGACACTCCCCCCGGGGGCCTTTATGAGGAGCGGGCCCGGGACAGCCGTGGGTACCTGAGGGTCTTCCTCTGCACGTCCTCCTCGGTGATGCCATGGTAGACCAGCGTCTCGTTCCACACAGGGTTCCGCGTGTTACGCAGTGTTTTTGTCCGCAGCTTGTTAGACTGGAGCCCGGGGAGAGGGACAGGCAGACGCCGGCCTCAGCGGGGAGCTGGCCCTGGAGCACCATCCCTGGGCGGGCTCGGGGGAGCATCCGGGGGCGTGGCCGTCCCCAGCACATGTTCTCAGGGAGTGAGGGGGACCCTCTGGGGTGATGGCTATGGACAAAGGGATCCACGCTGGGCTCTGGGTCCCCCACCCCCGTGCACATGGCCCCTTCCTTGAGCCCTGCCTGAAGGTAAGAAAGCACCGGCGTCTTGCTCTGAGAAAATAAGAGTCACCCGTTCCTGGGCAGGAGCTGGGGTGGCTCCCGCTGTCCCCCAGATAGCGCCCTCATGCCTGAAACTCCTTGAGGGGATGAGCTGCCCCTGCGCCCTAGGGAGGCTGGAGTGCACCCAGACCAGAGCAGCGGCCTAAGTCACGCTAACTGTGTGGGGCTCGGACTGGGCAAAGCAGAGCATCTGGGTGGGGACCAGGAAAGCGAATGTCACTGGGGTGTCGGAAGGAGAGGGGTCAAGTTCCGCCAAAACCGGCCATGGCCAGGGGAGGGACCCTTTTTCCCTGTTCTGAAGAAACAGTGAGAGAGTGTGTGTGTGTAAGTGTGCATGTGCATGTATGTATGTGTGTATAAGTATGTGTAGTATGCGTGTCCATGTGTGCCTGTGTTTGTGTATGTGTGCATGTACATATATGTATGTTTGCATGTATATGTAAATGTGTATGTATGTATGTGCATGTATATGTGTGAAGGTGTGTATGTATGTGTGTATAAGTATGTATAGTGTGTGTTTGTGCATAGGTGTGTATGTGTGTATACATGTGTGCCTGTGTTTATGTATGCACACATACATACATGCTTATGTGTGTTTGCATGTATATGTGTGTGCACATATCTATGTTTGGGTGTTTGTGCATGTATGTGCGTGCAGGTGTGTATGTATGTATGTATTTGTGTGTATGTGCCTGTGTGCACATGCATCCTCCTTCATCACATGGGACATCTGAATAGCATGTACGCATTCTAAGTCATGGAATCAAGACAACCGCCACCCCTGCCTAGGGGACCCCATGAGGATCAGCACAGCAAAGTGCCAGCTCGGGCCCGGGGGGCACAGGCCCGTCCACGTGCAGCTCTGTGCTTGGGGTGGGCCAGTGCACAGGGGGGAGGCCCATCCGGGGCAGAGCGGGAGCTGGCGCCTCAGCTGGAAGGGGAGCGAGGGCTGGGTGGTGGGGCAGGGGCTCCGGCCCCTCGAGGGAGGGGAGCGAGGGCTGGGTGGTGGGGCAGGGGCTCCGGCCCCTCGAGGGAGGGGGGAGCGAGGGCTGGGTGGTGGGGCAGGGGCTCCGGCCCCTCGAGGGAGGGGGGAGCGAGGGCTGGGTGGTGGGGCAGGGGCTCCGGCCCCTCGAGGGAGGGAGCGAGGGCTGGGTGGTGGGGCAGGGGCTCCGGCCCCTCGAGGGAGGGGGGAGCGAGGGTTGGGTGGTGGGGCAGGGGCTCCGGCCCCTCGAGGGAGGGGAGCGAGGGCTGGGTGGTGGGGCAGGGGCTCCGGCCCCTCGAGGGAGGGGAGCGAGGGCTGGGTGGTGGGGCAGGGGCTCCGGCCCCTCGAGGGAGGGGATACGAGGGCATCGCCAACGGCTGTGCAGAAATGGAATTCAAAGATGTGCTTATTTTAGGTGCAAAAACTTTGAGAATCTGTGTGGTTTGTTCAGCATATGTATTCCTATGAGCTTTCCGAAGACAAAATTTTCTGCACCAAGATAAACCCACCTTTCAATTTCGTTTATTCATGAGCCTTTGAAGATCTTTCCTCACGTTATCTAAGGCTGGGGTGAGCTGTTTAGTTCTGTCGAAGGGCAAGGGTGAGGAATGCCTGGCTGTGGGCATGAGTGGGTGGGGAGACCCCTCCCCTCCAGGGACTCCCTGCGCACTCTTTACCCCTACCTAGCAAGGGCTTTGCCACTCACGGTGAGGGGCGGGGACTTGGGGCGGGTTGGCTGCTTTGGGCTCGGAGCTGAGGCCTTGGGTGCCTGCCAAGCCCAGGCCATATGGTACCTTGCTGGCTCCTGGCAGGAGATGCAGCTTCACGTAGGGATCAGCCAAGCCGTTGGAATCCATGGGCTTCAGCCCCTGCAAGAGAGGGGGTTGGGCCATGAGGGCCTGGGGCGGGCTGGGGCGTGAGGGCCTGGCTGGGGCGGGCTGGAGTGTGAGGGCCTGGCGGGGCGGGCTGGGCCCTCAGCTGCCCCAGACAACGGGCATCGTCCTGGCATGTGTCTCCAGCCGACCCTCAGTCATTCCCCGGGCTTCCTTTTTCAGAGAGAGAAGAGGGAAACGAGCACTGTGGGAAGAGTGTAGGATCAGACAGGGTTAAAGACGCGGCACTGCCTGGCTGTGTGGCCTTAGGCAACTTCTTAGCCTCCAGGGGCCTGAATCCCTCACCTGTCCAAAGGGGGCCGTGCAATGTTTTGTTTAGGGAGTGGTGAGATTTCAAGGCGCCCCCCCTGTAAAGAGTCTGACCCACAGTGAGTCACGGTGGCCCCAGAGTAGGGGGGCAGGGAGAAGGGGAGCCAGGGAAGGAGGAGCTGCCTGGGTTCTGGGTTCTGGGTTCTGGGCCTCGCTCCTGAGAAGTCAGTTTCTCCATCCATATATGGGCTGGGAGGATTCTCCGCTGAGGCAGACGTGGGACGAAGCGGGTTTGGGGCAGAACTATGTTGCGTGGTTACTCCGGGTGGCCCCCAGATTCCTGGGCTCCCGCACACACTGCGCACTCCCGCACACCCAGCCTGGGGCGGGGCCTCACCTCAGGGCTCCCGCCGTCCCCTCTCACAGCACAGAGACCATGGGTGTGTCCAGTGACCTCCTGGCACCTCAGTTTCCCCATCTGTTCATGGAGGCTGACGACAGCCCACTTCATGGGGTCCTGGGGGGCCTCTGCTGGGTCTCACCTGCGATGGTCCACCCCACCCCCACCAGCGGCGTGGACTTCAGTTTCCAGCCTGCACCACGTGGCTCAGGAGCCCCAGCCTCAGAGGCGTGGATGAGAAAGGACAACACACGTCCGGACCTCTCCTACTGGGGTGGGCTCGGAGCCTCGAGGCACCCGTGACAGTGGCTGATCCCCGGCAGGGCCTCAGCGCAAGCCTGCTAAAGGAGGGGCTTGGTGGAGGGGCGGAGGGGCTGGGAGTCGCACGAAGGGTTCCTGACCCAACTCATCACCCCCACAGGGGCATCCGAACAGTAACGGCCTGCGGCGTTGACATCCCATACGGGTGCCGGTTTGATTCCCAGCAACTCCACTTCCGAGCCACCTCCCTGCTAATGGCCTGGGAAAGCAGCGGAAGGTGGCTCAAGTGCCTGGGCTCCTGCACCCACGTGGGAGACCTGGAAGAAGCTCCTGCTGCTGGCTTCAGACTGGCCATTGTGGCCATTTTGGGAGTGAACCAGTGGATGGAAGACCTCTCTCTCTGTCTCTCCGTGTAACTCTGCCTTTCAAATAAATAAATAAATCTTAAAAAAAAAAAAGGCAGAGCAAGAGAGAGAGGGAGGGACAGAGAGAGAGTACCTGGCGCCGTGGCTCACTAGGATAATCCTCTGCCTTGCGGCGCCGGCACACCGGGTTCTAGTCCCGGTTGGGGCGCCGGATTCTGTCCCAGTTGCCCCTCTTCCAGGCCAGCTCTCTGCTGTGGCCTGGGAGGGCAGTGGAGGATGGCCCAAGTGCTTGGGCCCTATACCCCATGGGAGACCAGGAGGAGGCACCTGGCTCCTGGCTTCGGATCGGCGCAGTGCACTGGCGGTAACAGCCATTTGGGGGCTTAACCAATGGAAAAAAGGAAGACCTTTCTCTCTGTCTCTCTCTCTCTCTCTCTCACTGTCTAATTCTGCCTGTCAAAGAGAGAGAGAGAGAGAGCGAGTGAGCAAGCATCTATCTGCTGGTTCACTCTGCAAATAGCCACAGCAGTGAGAGCTGGGCCAGGTGCAGCCAGGAGCTTGGAAGTCCATCCGGGTCTCCCACGTGGATGCAGGGGCCCAAGTACGTGAGCCGTCTTCCACTGCCTCCCCAAGCACATTAGCGGGGAGCTGGTTTGGAAGCAGAGCAGTCAGGACTCGAACTGGCGCTCGCACGATCCGGCGTCCCAGGAGGCAGTTCTACCTGCTGTGCCACAACACCGGCCCCCGAGGGAGGTCGTAGTTATCACTGTAAGGAGACAGGCACAGGTGTGGCCGTCCTGGCACAGCCATGTCCATGCGGGATGCTGCTATTGTCCCCGAGACACAGAGGGGCTTAGTGACTTCCCCCAGGTCACACAGCCAGGAAGCGGCTGAGCTGCTCTTTGGCCTGGAGGAGACTGGCTCACGTGGACCTCACTCAGCTTTTGTTGGGATCTGGAGCGGAGTCTTTAGCTCCCTGGGGCCTGCAGCGTGGCCTCCCCTCCCCCCTGCCCCCAGAAGCCCACATCAGCGTGCTGTGCCCTCCATGACAGACCCCCAGCTCGCCGCCATGCCAACTTGGTGGCAGGAGCCGGACGGACCTGGGGATGGGGCGGGGGTAACCGTGCACAGGCCCAACAGCTGCTGCCTCTGCTCCCAGGAGGTGGCACACACAAGGGAATCGCCCCCCACCCCCCGGCACCGTCCCTAGAGGAAGCTCCCTCCCAAGAACTCCCTGTGGCTAACGACGGCCCACTTCTCATCACTGTCAGTGCCACGGGCAGACATGGCCTGGACAGGCCCGGCAGCCCCGCCCCACCCGCGCCTCCAGAGACGTCCCCCACTGGACCCCTCACCCACCTTGGCCTTGATGATGGTGCAGTGCAGAGAACTGTTATCCTGGTCGTACAGCAAGCTGAACTCCAGGGCCCCCAGGGTGGCTGCAGGAGGCAGAGACAGGGACCAAGAGAACGCTCGTTTAGTCATTCAGCAAACATTTCCCGAGCACCTTCTGGGCCTTGAGACTGCAGAAGAGGGGAGACTCAAAGCCTGCCCTGGACGCCCAGCCTGGAGCCCTCAGCGCACCTGGGGCCAGATCACCACGGGGGCACTTGTGTAGGTAGTGACTTCCTGTCCTACGAGATTGACAGCCCCAGGAGGGCCAGGGCTGGGACGGTCACGTGGACGGCTGTGTCCCCACTGTGCTCAGCACAGGGCACACAGTGGGTGCTCACCGACAAGGGGGTTCTACAAAGTTCATGGAAATTTTGCATTATCGTTTAATTCCACTTTTCCACGAACCTCTTGCAGGTTTTTGTTTGAAAGGATAAATTGAATCTTAGCATTTGCCATTCCCTCGGCCCAAAGTGCTCTCTCCCTCTAGATCCTCATGTGGCTGGCACCTTCTCCTTCTCCTTCTCAGCTCCAGTGCCACCTCCTCAAGGAAGCCCTCCCTGATCACTCCGCCTAATGCAGTCCCCCTTCTCCAGCCACATTTTGCTTCCTTCACGGTGCTGTCTGTTGGAAATGAACTTGCTGGGGTGTTCACTCTCCCTCTCTCTGCTGGAATTAACATGCTTCACCATGGTGTCCCTCACACCTAGAACAGCATGCTCAGTGCACTGTTGTCAAATACAGAGACTAGGGGCAGAGTGACAAGGTCACAGTCTAGCACAGGACAGCCTTGTTATAAACCTCAGGGCAGACCTGAGGCTGGGAGGGGCACCCTGTCCGGTGGGATGGGGCGTTTAGGGCAGATGGAGGGAGCAGTGGTCGCTGTCCTGGGGCAAGGGCCAGGATGCGAAGAGGTGGGGAGGTGGGTGGACCCCGTGCACCTGCAGGGCAGAAGTGGCCCACGGCTGACAGAGGGTGGACTGCAGGACCCTTGGCCCACGGGCGAGCACAGGGGACACAGCGGGCAGCTGACCCTTCACCCGGTCTAGCCTCTGACCCTGTGCAGCAGGCTGCATGAGCATACACGAGTCCTGAGCGCCCCTGGAGCCTGCGTCCCCGTCTGTGAAGTGGGAGCAGCTGGGGCGCCTCTTCCCAGGCGCCTACGGACGCGTCCATGGCTGCAGCACAGAACTCACGGGGGACAGCGCCTGGCGTGACAGACGGGCTCGGCGGGGCGGGGCTCCGAGTCCCTGGGACTTGTGTTCCCAGGAGGGTCTCAGTTTGCCCTCAGCCTGCGTGCTGCTCCCACGTTACAACGGAGACAGAGAACGTGACGGCCACGGTCACAGACTGCGGTCCATTTCTACTGGGAGGCCGGGACCTCTCAGGACGTCCCCTCCCCCAGGTGCTTACTGGACCCAGATACCTGCCGGTCCCGCCTTCTTCCAGTTCTCCCGTGCAGTCCCAGCCCCCCTCGGCGGGGAGAAGTGTGCAGAGCAGGGACGTGGTAGAGGACTCAATGACAGGTGCAATGACATGAGTACAGATACCTTTAGCAGACATAGAGAGCTGAGAAGCCTCTGGGGCCTATGCTAATTCCGAGGCCCAGCCGGGGGCACACAGGGAGTCCGCGGAGCACCACCGAGCGGCGTTCCTCACAGTGACCCAGGTGGCAGTGCGGAGGTTGGAGTATTTTCCCACCGCACACCCACCTAGTAAGCTGATTCTGCTCTGCGGATTTAGGAGCTCACACCTGCACTTGATAACGGGGTGAGCAGGGTCACTGGGGGTAGCCGATTAGGGGCTGGGGGACAACAGGGCTGTTCGGGGAGCTTCCCCGGGGTTGTTGGCCTTGGAAGTGACTTTTCCCAGTTGCCACTGCCGTAAGTGCCACCTACTTGCTTCATCCGAATCGTAACTGTTGGCTTCCTCTTCGTCCTCCTCCGGGGGTGGCGGCTGGCGGGGAGGGGCCGCGGCAGGCTGGGGGGCAGCAGCAGAGGCTTGGGAAAAGGGGCCGGGTGGGTGGGCTGCCCGGTCCTCCCTGGTTGCGACTGCCGAGAAGCCCCCAGCTCCTCCCATTCTCTCCTCCCGGGGTGGGGCAGGGGCCCCTGTAGAGCCAGGGTCACTCGGCGGCGCCACCTCTACAGGGAGACAAAAAGGGGACGGAAAAGTGACTGAATCCTGGTTTCCCGACCACAGTGAGGGAAGCTTTTAAAAGTGCAGAATCCCGGGCTCCTCCCAGAGTCACGGGGCCTTGCGGTGGGGTCCTTGGATAGCAAGTGTCTGGAGCTGGGCTGGATGCAGGTGAAACTGGCCTCCCAAGGGTCCGGCCCAGTGGTGTGGCTGCAGCCAGGCAACCTGGGTTTGGATCTCAGTGGTGTGACCTGGAGCAAGTTCCTTGATGCCTCTGAACCTCAGTTTTCTCATCTAAAGAATGGGAATGAGCATATCTGAAAGTACTCAAAATAGTGGGAGGTATCACTTTTTAAAAAAATTATCTAAGGGGCCAGCGCTGCGGCATAGCGGGTAAAGCCACTGCCTGCAGTTCAGGCATCCCACGTGGGCGTGGCTTGAGCCCTGGCTGTTCCACTTCCGATCCAGCTCTCCACTATGTCCTAGAAAAGCAGCATAAGGTGGTGTAAGTCCTTGGGCCCCTGCATCCACTTGGGAGACCCAGAAGAAGCTCCTGGCTCCTGGCTTCGGATCTTCCCAGCTCTGAGTATTGTGGCCATTTGGGGGAATGTATCAGCAGATGGAAGACCTTTCTCTCTCTTTCTCTCTCTGCCTCTTTGTAACTCTGCCTTTCCAATAAATAAATAAATCTTTAAAAAAAAAAAAAGATCTAATATGTGTGCAGCATTTAAAACCAGTGCCTGGCTGGTGCCGCAGCTCAATAGGCTAATCCTCCGCCTGCGGCACCGGCACACGGGGTTCTAGTCCCAGTCGGGGCGCCAGATTCTGTCCTGATTGCCCCTCTTCCAGGCCAGCTCTCTGCTATGGCCTGGGAGTGCAGTGGAGGATGGCCCAAGTGCTTGGGCCCTGCACCCGCATGGGAGACCAGGAGAAGCACCTGGCTCTTGGCTTCGGATCAGTGCGGTGCACCAGCTGCAGCGCGCCAGCCGTGGCGGCCATTGGAGGATGAACCAACGGTAAAGGACAACCTTTCTCTCTATCTCTCTCTCACTGTCCACTCTGCCTGTCAAAAAAGAAAAAGAAAAAGAAATTAAAAAAACAAAAAAACAAAAAACAGTGCCTGGCTGGGGCCAGCATTGTGGCGCAATGGATTGAGCTGCCACTTACAACATCAGCACCCCATATGAAGTGCCAGTGCGAGTCCTGGCTGCTCTGGTTCCTATCCAGCTCCCTGCCAATGTGCCTGGGAAGGCAGCAGAGGATGACGCAAACACCTGGGTCCCCACCACCCGCGTGGGAGACCAGGATGGGGTTTCTGGCTCCTGCTTCTGCCTGGCTCAGCTCTGGCTGTTGCAGCCGTTTGCGGAGTGGACCAGTGGATGGAAGACCACTTTGTCTCAGTCTCTTCCTTGTTTGTCACTCTGTCTTGCAAAGAAACAAAGAAATAGATCTTTTTAAACAATAGTGCATTAGAAAGCAATGCATCTGTCGCTGCTGTGATGGATGGAGGCAGCACACATGGCTCCTATGTGGTAACTGTTCCCACTGAACACAGACTTGACGTGGGATCCTTGCAGCCACCCTGCAAGGCAGGTTCTGGCATCATTCCTATTTCACGGATGGGGAAACTGAGGCTCAGCGGAAGCTCAGTGACTCGCCTGAGGCCGCACAGCCGGGAAGTGAAGCAGCAGGATCTGAGCCCAGGCACCTGTGCTGTTAAACTACAGTAGCTTGGCATTTTCTCTCTGTCCCACCTCGGCGTGGACTACCCAGAGTTCTGTGCTCGGGGGGGGGGAGCGCTGTGTGGGCTTCACCCATGGGTCCCGGGGTGCAGACTGAGCTGAGACTCGGCAGCCCGTGCTCTCTCTTGGAGCAGTGGGACAGACAGGCCACTGGGCAGGCACAGGAGCAAGTGAGTGCTGGTCTGGCCCATGATCTGGGGCCCTGGGGGGGGGCTGCTACCCCCCGCCCAGGCCTGAATAGAGACAAGACTGAGGGTGCAGCAGAGGCTGGCCACGCGGGTGCCTGCCTCTTTCCCTCGCCGCCTCCTGCTCCTGCTCCACCCACACCCAGAATCCCTGCCCAGGGGATTACTTCCGTGGGTCTCAGAGGGGCTTAGGGCTCAGTGGTGGCCGCAGCTGTGCCCCCCAGTCCAAGGGCTCAGCAAGCAGGGCTGGGAGGTACTGGGGTCACAGCCGAGCGGCAGCGTGGGCGGCGGGGGGGGCAGGTGGTGGCAGGTACCTGGCTGCCCAAGCTGAGGAGGCGCTGGGCTCTGCAGGGAGGCCGGGGAGGGTCTGGAGGCCTGCACGGAGTTGGCTCGTCTCAAACCTGCAGGGGAGAGGCGGGAAGGGAAGCAGCAGTCAGGACCCGCCTGGAGCAGGAGCAGGAGCCCGAGCCCAGGCCCCAGGCTTTGGAAGGCAGTCCCCGCCCCGCAGCTCCTTGCCCTCCGGTCGGGATGCGCCCCCTCCTGGCACATGGCAGCAGCATCAGGGTCCTGCGTGTCCACTTCCATCTGTGTGGCCTGGCCCACGTGACCTGCCATCTCAGAGCCTCAGTTCCCTCCTCTGCTCAGTGGGGATAACGGCATCTCCCTCCCAGGGTTGTGGTGAGCACACCACGGCGTCGCTCAGAGCACTGCCTCTACTCGGAACAGGGCTTGGTGGGAGGGGTCGCCCAGCCCTCGTAGGCGGGGCTGTTAGTGGAAGAACCTGTCTGTCTTCACACTTGACTTTGCACCTCAGCTTCTTCCCGTATAAGCTGTGTGATCCCGGGCTGTCACCTCCTGCAGACAACGGCTCCACCTGTCTCTCTTTTATTTTTTTTAAATTTATTTGACAGATAGACAGTGAGAGAGAGAAACAGAGAGAAAGGTCTTCCTTCCGTTGGTTCATTCCCCAAATGGCTGCATTGGCCGGCGCACTGTGCCGATCCGAAGCCAGGAGCCAGGTCCTTCTGCTCTCCCATGCGGATGCAGGGACCCAAGCACTTGGGCCATCCTCCCCTGCACTCCTGGGCCACAGCAGAGAGCTGGACTGGAAGAGGAGCAACCGGGACTAGAACCTGGTGCCCATATGGGATGCCGGCACCACAGGCAGAGGATTAACCAAGTGAGCCACGGCACCGGCCCCCCACTGTCTCTTAATAGTAATAAGAAACTTTACTCTGTGTTCAGTGGGCTGGGGACTTTACGTGTAAGAACTTATTTAGGCGCGGGCGTCAGCCTAGCAGGTAAGGTGCCTGTGTTACACACAGGAGGATCTGGGTTTGATTCCTGGCTCCAGCTCCTGACTCCTGCTTCCTGCTGACACTGACCCTGGGAGGTGGCAGTGATGGGTCAAGGATAACTAGGTTCCTACCTCCCATGTGGGAGACCTGGACTGAGGTCCCAGCTCTGGCCCTTTGAGCATTTGAGGAGGAACCAGAGGTGTGGGAGCTCCCCACCCCCCACACCTCTGTGTGTGTGTGTGTCACCAGGTAATAAATAAATACATTTTTAAAAGATTTATTTATTTTATTTGAAAGGCTGAGTTACCGAGAGAGAAAGAAATCTTCCATCCATTGGTTTACTCCCCAAATGGCCACCAGCTGTGCTGATCCAAAGCCAGGAGCCAGGAGCTTCCGCTGAGTCTCCCACACAGGTGCTGGGGCCCAAGAACCTGGGCCACCCTCCACTGCTTTCCCAGACCATAGCAGAGAGCTGGATCGGAAGTGGAGCAGCCGAGACTCAAACCGGTGCCCATATAGGATGTTGGCACTGCAGGCAGTGACTTTACCCACTACGCCACAGCGCCAGCCCCCAATAAATACATTTTTGAAAGAACTTGTCAAATCTCTATACTAGTAACCTTATGAGGAGGACACCCTTATCACCTCCATTGTGTGGATGGAGAAACAGAGGCATAGGGGTTACGAGCTCAGTGTCCCTCGGTGGGTTAGTGGCAGAGTCGGGATTTGAACTCGGGCAGTCTGTCTTGAGAGCCTGTGCCTGAAGCTCTCTGGGCTGCTGCTTCCTGCAGAGCTGCCGGAGGAGTGAACGGGACAATGTAGGCAGCACCCCTGGCGCCCAGAAGCTGTGAGGTTCTGAGCAGAAGGCCCTGTGCCCTCCCTCCTCACTGGTGGGGTCCCACGTTCCTTGAATTCATGCTCATGACCATGGTGCTTCAGCACCTCTGCCTGGGGGCTTACAGACCACCAGGTCCTGTCCTAGGGTCCTACATCACCCACCCACTCACCCTCCCACTCACCCAGTCACCCACCCAGTCACCCACCCACTCACCCACTCACTCACTCATCCACTCACTCACTCAGTCACTCACCCACCCACTCACTCACTCACCCACCCACTCACCCACTCACCCACCCACCCACTCACCCACCCACTCACTCACTCACCCACTCACTCACCCACCCACTCACTCACTCACCCACTCACTCACCCACCCACTCACCCACTCACCCACCCACCCACTCACCCACCCACTCACTCACTCACCCACTCACTCACCCACCCACTCACCCACTCACCCACCCACCCACTCACCCACCCACTCACCCACTCACCCACCCACTCTCTCACTCTCTCACTCACTCAGTGTTTTCCATGCCCCAGGCCCTGAGCACCACCCTTAGACCCTCCCAGCTCAGCGCTGTGTGTGGGATCTCGGGTCCCACTTTGCAGCTGAGGAAGGTCACGTGGCCAGAAGTGGCCAAGGTCAGACTCCTGTCCAAGTCTGTCTGCCTCCAGAATCCACATCCCTGGCCTTGCTGGGTGGAAAGGGAACAGGGAGGAGGGAACGCCGGTGGCTCCCTGAGAGGGAGGCATCCTTCGCTCAGAGCCCGGGGACATCCCCCCAGGGTTTTCTGGGGAGGGAGGGGATGAAAAAATCCCCTGGCTTTTCTTTTTCCAGAACCGCCTGTCTTGCCTCCCGCACAGACTAGAGCCGGCATCCAGAACAGAACAGGGCCCGCAGAGGGCAGTCACAGGTGAGATGGCAGGGAGGTGAGCCTGGCGTTCTAGGGCCCAGCGGGGGACGACAGAAAATGTAATGTACTGCGTGTCTCAAAAAAGCTTGAAGAGGGGCTGGCACCGTGGCGCAGTAGGTTAATCCTCCGCCTGCAGCACCAGCATCCCATATGGGCACCCGTTCTAGTCCCGGCTGTTCCTCTTCCAGGCCAGCTCTCTGCTGTGGCCTGGGAGGGCAGTGGAGGATGGCCCAGGTCCTTGGGCTCCTGCACCCACGTGGGAGACTGGGAAGAAGCCCCTGGCTCCTGGCTTCAGATCGGCGCAGCTCTGGCCGTTGCGGCCATCTGGGGAGTGAACCAAGGGATGGAAGACCTTTCTGTCTCTCCCTCTCACTATCTGTAACTCTCTCTCTCAAATAAATAAATAAAATCTTTTTTTAAAAAAAAGCTTGAAGAAAGGATTTTAAATGTGCTCCTCACAAAGAAACCTGTGTTTGCAGAGACAGCTGGGCAGACTTGGTTTGCACACTGTATGATGTATACAGGTATAGAAATATCACATGGTATGCCACAAATAGCTACAATGACGATGTGTAAATTTGAGCAATTTAATACACATTCATATGTAAATTTAAAAACAAAACCTCTGCCTTCCTGGCTCTTTCTGACTCTCCGCCAGCAGGCTTCTTTGGCTGTGCCCATCTCTCTCACCTGCTGGGCTCCGGCTGGCATCCCCGGCAGCCCCCGAGCTCTCTGCTTCCCGGCCACACGGGCTCATCCGCGCCTCTGAGGCCCTGCGAGCAGGAGGCCCGTAGCTTCCTCGCCCAGGAGCAGAGGCCGGGTCAGGGCCTGGAAGGAAAAGCAGGAAGTGAGTGGAGAAAGGGCCATGGAGGGTTGGGGTGGACGGCCTCCTGGACACAGCCAGCAGAACCCACCCATCTCCAGTGTCGCCTGGGCAGATGGAGGAATGACAGCGAGTCCTGGCTCTCTGGCATCTGGGGGGAGCCATTCCTTTAGCCCCTAAAGGGATTTACCCACCACTCCCCAGAACGCCTTTCAAAACTTAAGTCTCGCTTTCCGCCTCCCTTTTGATTTAACTCCTGGTTCTGACTCTTGGTTTCCTTTGTGTGCACAAACACATAGGAGAATACACAGGCTTTAAAAAGAAGTTTGCTGCACGTTCTTCTTGGTTAGAGGGAAAGGCTAGGCTAGGAAGAAGGACGCTGTAGCGGTGGGAGCTGGGGGCTCCCTGGGGATGCGATGTACGTTGGTGCTTTGGTGATTTTCTGCAAGGACAGGGATCCCCCGTGCCTTGTCAGGAAGGAAGCTGAGTGCCTTTTAGGCACCAGGCGCCATGGTGGCATCTTGAGAAGCCAGCTGATGGGAGACGGAGCTGGACACTTCAATTCTGAGATCTTCCTCTATAACTTTCCACTCAGAAGTGCTGCCTATACTTAACTCTGGAATCTTCATAGTCAGTGTTAATTGAAATTATTGCAGGGTCAGTGCTGTGGCGTAGCGGGTAAAGCTGCCACCTGCAGTGCCAGCATCCCATATGGGCACCAGTTTAAGTCCTAGCTGCTCCACTTCTGATCCAGCTCTCTGCTATGGCCTGGGAAAGCAGCAGAAGATGGCCCAAATCCTTGGGCCCCTGTGGGAGACCCGGAAGAAGCTCCAGGCTCCTGGTTTCAGATTGGTCCAGCTCCAGCCATTGCGGCCATCTGGGGAGTGAATCAACAGGTGGAAGACTCTCTCTCTTTCTCTCTCTCTCTCTCTCTCTCTCTCTCTGTCACTCCTTCTCTCTCTGTGTAACTCTGACTTTCAAATAAATAAATAAATCTTTTTTTAATAAAGAAATTATTGCAAGAGTTTGATCATTCTTAGTAGTCTGTTTCAATTAAAATGTTTTTCTTGTGGTTGCTGCTATTTTTTAAAAAAAAATGGCTTTGCCATTCCTCTTTAATCATCATCTTAATAATTAATAATAATACTTGGAAAATAGAGATGATGTCAACAGTGGTTGTATTTTTTTTTTTTAGTAATTTCCTTTCTATTCATCTTTCACTTTTAATTAATCTAACTTCAGATTTGCTTGTGGTTGAAAGAAAAAATACCGAGGACTAGGAAAGAGTTCTCAGTAACCTCCCAAGTCCCCCAAGCTCTGTTGTGTAATTTGGTGGTGGGAGTCTCTATTGCTAATTTTTATAAAAGGATTTATTTATTTATTTGAAAGTCAGAGTTACAGAGAAAGAGAGAGACAGATCTTCCATCCACTAGTTCATTCCCCAAATAGCCACAATGGCGAGGGCTGGGCCATGCTGAAGCCAGGAGCTAGGAGCTTCATCCGGGTCTCCCACATGGGTGGTAGGAACCCAAACACTTGGGCCATCTTCCACTGCTTTCCCCAGGCACATTAGCAGGGAGCTGGATTTGAAATGGAGCATCCAGGACATGAATCAGTGTCCATTGTGGGATGCTGGCATTACAGGTGGCGGCTTTACCCACTATGCCACCATGCTGGCCCCTATTGCTGATTTTCATTTCCATCTCTGTTGTACCCCTAAATATTCCACCAGGGATTCCAAAAGTCTCCTGACAGCCTGTGCTACACTCTTGATGACAGTTTATGGTGAGCTTTGCAGGGACATGAGAGTCCAATTCCAGATGTGGAGGCTAAGGGTCCACCAACGGAATAGATAAACCGCGACAAAGTTCTGGCATCCACAGGGTAGACCAGGTAGCCGAGAGCTGTCCTTGGTGCTGAAAGAAGATCTTGCCTTGTCCTACCTCGAGCTGGAGCACGTGCCGAGGACTTGGGCTCGGGGGTGGGCTGCTCAGGCGCGGCAGGGTCACTGGCAGGCTGCTGGGGTTTGGTCTTCTTTATAGGCATAGGCTGTGGGAGGACCTGTTTGGGGAAGCCTTTGAAGAACCACGCTCCAGAACGCTTCCATACCTGAGGAGGAGAAGCAGGGCTGAAGACACGGCAGCCAAGCACTATTGCTCTAGCCTCATACTTGCACCTGTAGCCTTTGCTCCCTGTGCCCTGCACGTGGACATAATAGCCAGTACACTTTTCTTATCAGTGTACAGACTTTCATGATTCCTATTCTTTCCACGCATCAGCCCTGAAAACACAATAGGAAGGGTTTGAGTATACCCATGCTATCAATATGAGAAAGTTGCACTTCAGGAATGCTAAGGACTGGCCCAACAGCACATGGCCAGACAGTGGAAGCACAAGGACTCAACACCAAGTCTTAGTGCTCCACGGCACTTTTTGTAGAGGGTAAACAATCCACACCTTCTCCAAGATCTCCAGCCTTTTTCTTGGCCCAGTGGGTCAGGATAGGGTTAGGACATCGGATGCTTTGCTGAACATCTTCCATTGCCCCTCAGACCCACTCTCCTCTGTATTCCAGCCTGCTCTGTGCCCCAGGGGGAGAGTCCCCGCAGAAGTCTGGAGCCAAGCAGGAGAGGCAGGATGGAGTGTTCCCTTGGCTCCCTCCCTTTGAGTTGGCCATCCCTGTAGATATTCCTGTTAGGCTACACCTGTCTTCCGGTCTAGTAGCTTCTTCACTCCATGTCTTCAGTCGTAAGGTTGCTGAAAGCAACGGTGTTGCTGCTGGTGCCGAAGCACCTCTCACTCTACTGCAGATTTCCCTTAACCCTGCCTAGACATTTGGAAGCAGCTACCCTGCTGGAACCTGCCAATGACTTCCTGCTGGGGCCCTGACTGATACACAGGAGGACATGGGCATCCTGGCGCAGTCTGAATGGCAGGGGTGAGTGATGGAGGAACTGGGAGAAGACAAGACCTCGCTGAGCTCAGTGAGTAACAGGAAACAGGGCAGGGGAAGAGAAGGGTTCAGGGGAGAAAGAGACGGAGAGAAAGTAAAGAGAACAGTGCAGAGAAAAGTGTGAGGAGGGGGAGACAAAGAAGAGGAGGGGAGGGAAGGCAGTGAGGCTGAGGGAAAGAGAAGAACTCAGGCAAGCGGGAGAGGACGAGGGAAGGAAAAATGGAGACAGGCGGCCAGCACCGCGGCTCACTAGGCTAATCCTCCACCTTGCGGTACCGGCACACCGGGTTCTAGTCCCAGTTGGGGCGCTGGATTCTGTCCCGCTTGCCCCTCTTCCAGGCCAGCTCTCTGCTGTGGCCAGGGACTGCAGTGGAGGATGGCCCAAGTGCTTGGGCCCTGCACCCCTTGGGAGACCAGGATAAGTACCTGGCTCCTGCCATCGGATCAGCGCGGTGCGCCAGCCACAGCGCGCCAGCCGCGGTGGCCACTGGAGGGTGAACCAACAGCAAAGGAAGACCTTTCTCTCTGTCTCTCTCTCCCTCTCACTGTCCACTCTGCCTGTCAAAAAATAAAAAAAAATGGAGACAGGAAGTGGAACAGAGGGAAAGAGAAAGATGGTGGGAGAGGAAGACCTAGAAAGTGAGACGTGAGGACAAGGGGAGAATGGAAACCAAAGGGCAACAAACTGAGAAGGAAGAGAGAGGCCCCAGACACAGGGTGAGAGCAATCATCCCAACCCATAGGTCCTTCTGCTGTGGCCACAGCTAAGCTGCCTCCTTGCCCAAGACCAAGCAGGACTCCCAGCCTCCAAGTGCCACCTGGATTCCCTGATTCCAGGCAGAAGGAGGAGATGGCAGAGAAGAGAGGGTGATGTGGGAGCCAGACGGGACCAGGCCACTCACCTCTCTCTGCTCGATGCAGATTTTACAGAGCCACACAGGATGCGGGCGGTTGTTGGAGGTCTCTACCCCACATTTGGTGCAGACATTCTGAGGACAAAAACACAGCCGAACAGGCACTCAGATGAGCCCTGCTCTGAGCTTCCAGGGGTTGAGAAAGGGGGCTGGGAGGGCTGGCAATGGGACCCCTTCTCTCTTGGTGGATGTCCTCACTCTATTACACAAGGTAGTCCAGGGAGAATGAAGTGTCAGGTTGAGTCACATTTCCAGTAATAAGAACTAGAGTTATTCCCAAGAACAGGACGAAGGACCCTTCCGAGAGTCCTTGTTGGGTCTGAATTTTCAGTGTCCACATAAAGAGATCACTGACCTTTAAAAAAAAATAGAAAGGCAATATATCCATTCTGCTTGTTAATTTACTTCTTCTTTCTCTTCCTGAATGATCCAAAACAATTTTTGACTGTGACTAGAAATCCAAGTCACCAAGGATAAGGAAATCACTTTGGTAAATACCGTGACGATGTGGTGGAACATTGTGTTTTTGGCTGAGTTTCCTGGCAGTCAAGACAAATAGAACCCAATTCTCACTATACGGTTGACTTTAGCAGACAAGTTATTCAGAAAATATAAATTTTCCCCAGTAACCCATTCCAAACGCTAAGTGGGACGCCAAGCAGGAGATGCAGAGTGACATTCTGGATGTATCCAGCTGGCTTGATGACCTGAATTCCTTTCCTTGGAATCAGGCAGACACGATCGTTGTTGTAGCTCTTCCCTGGAACTGTTAGGTGCAGACAGCTTAGGGAGGGAGCGGAGGGCAGAGACAGCATGCGGAGACTCCCCTCAAGCACGGATGCTCTCAAAGCCGAATGCTTCTAGCTTGGCTGCTAAGAGGCTTTCCGAGGGTTTTGAATCATAACCCAGGGCCAGAAATGCTGAAAGTGCTCCGTGCACACCCATGTATATACACCAGGACACTCTCAGGTTCAACTACAGATGAGGTCCTACCTTGGGCTCCCAATTTCATCCTGAGTGGAGCTCAGGTCTAGGGGGACAGACCCAAGTCAGAGTGACTTCCAGGGGAGAAACCAGGGTCAGGGTTGCCTTGGAAGCCAGCTGGACGTGGGAGCATCCCAGAAGAAATCATATCCTAGCAAATACCCTTCCAAATCCAAGCTCCATCCCCAGCGCCCAGGGCCCAGCCCTGCGCAGGTGCTTAGCTGGGAAGAGGGGGAGGGGTGCTGTACCTTCTTACAGTCCTCACACACGACACAGGCCGAGCCCAGCACGCCCAGCTGCTCCCCACACAGAATGCAGCGGTTCACCCCATCCCCAGCCACGCTCTTCTTCATGTTCTCCAGGCGGTCCACCAGGCGCCTGGAAGCAGAGGCAGGGTATCAGAGACCTTGTGGGGCTGGGGACCACCAGCACAGTCAGGCAGATGGGCGCCCCAGACCCTCGGTCATTGAATGGTACTAGGGATCTTCCCCAAAGGCACATACACAGACCATCTGGATAGAGTCTTGCAGCATCTAAGACCCACTCCCATGCCCCTCAAAGTCCATCCACTCTACTGACTTCGGATTAGGAATTTTATCTGGTCTTTTCCATCGCGTGTCATGTCCCCCAGGGAACCTGCCTTCTCAGTCCCAGATCTGTCTGTCTACATGATCCCTCACTGGATGGCATCAAACATGTATGACTTCAATGATCTCCACTGCCACCCCCAGCAGACCTGCTCCCATTCTCAGGAACCGGCATGACCGTCTACTAACTTGCTCAAAGCACAAACGTGGTGGCTTTCCTTGGCCTGCCCCAACCCCTGACATTCAGTGACCCAAGCAGAACACCACAACCCATTATATCCACCTCCCATACATTTCTGGAATCCATTCACTTCTCTCCAACATTGCCTCAACAACACCACCGCCATTTCTACTCTGGATGACCCCAGCAACCTTGTAATAGGCCCCCTGCATTCACCCACACCCTTCTACCACCTGTTCTCCCCAGCACAGCCACAGAGATCTTTTCAAAACACAAATGTGGCCGGCGCCGTGGCTCAATAGGCTAATCCTCCACCTAGTGGCGCCGGCACACCAGGTTCTAGTCCCGGTCGGGGCGCCAGATTCTTTCCCGGTTGCCCCTCTTCCAGGCCAGCTCTCTGCTGTGGTCCGGGAAGGCAGTGGAGGATGGCCCAAGTGCTTGGGCCCTGCACCCCATGGGAGACCAGGAGAAGCACCTGGCTCCTGCCTTCGGATCAGCACGGTGCTTTTTTCTAGCCGCAGCGCGCCGGCCATGGCGGCCATTGGAGGGTGAACCAACGGCAAAAGGTCTTGGTCTGCCTCAATATTTTTGCACATTCTGTACCTCGAATGCATCCATCCACACACACATGCAATCATGCTCTCTGGTATATGTGCACACACACATGTGTACACATCCACGTCTTACTTCCTCTGTCCAGCTTCCCCTCAGCCTTTAGATTCCAGTTATATATTCTCAGAAGTTTTCTCTGACCACCTATCGTATTTACTCTAAGAGGAGCCTGCTCCCCATAGCACTTGTCGGTAACTGTGAGATTATCTTCACTAAGTCATTAGCTGATTGGGAAATGATCCCTGGCTCCCCTCCTCTCTGGACTCGGATTCCCAGGGGCCTTGTCTCTCCTGCCCCCTGCTCTGTTCTCAGTGCCTGATCAGTGTGCAGGGGCAACCATGCATGATGCTTGAATCAGTGAATGAATGAATGGGGGCACTAACTCCCCCGCACCTGTGAACAGCCAAAGCTCACACTTGGATTAGCACTTCTTACAAGACTGACATGGCCTGCAGCTCTCTGCCACCCAACCCGAGGAGTTAGGTACTATTTAGCCATTTGACAGTGAGAGAAGCGAGGCACAGGAAAGTTAAAGCCACACAGCTGGCAAGTGCAGCATCAAAACAAGAACCCAAGTTTCACATGCATGACCCTAGTGCTTCTTCAATGTGCACATGAATGTCACGGGGATCCTGCTAAAATGCAGATTCTGAAATGTCAGATCTTAGGGGGGTGGTGTTCTCAGCGTCTGCATCTCTAGAAAACTCCCAGGTGATGCCGCATGAGGCAGCTGGTCCCTGGCTACAACCTGGACCACAGGTGGTGTAACCATGGCACCTGCGGGCCGTACTGCTTTGATCTCAGATGGTTTTGTTAGTTTTGGTCACTTGCCACCAGCGTGAAGTCACTGTCCTTCCATCAGATGGGGACTTTAGCAAGTGGACCCAGATGGAGCCAGACTCTGCTCGCCTCCATCCCCACCCTTGCCATGGGCTCGGACCTACTGTGCACAGCAGGGGTGAGACAACCGAGGTGAGGGTTGTCCAGAGGGGCCCTGGCATCCCTGCCTGGCAGCCAGCTGACCCCGACTCTCCCCAGAGGCCCCCTCACCCCTGCCATCCCTGCCCATGCTCTGGCTTGCATTCTATAAATAGCAGCTCCTCCCTTTGTGTGCCATTCAGCAGAGGAGCCGCTGTGCCAAGGGACGAGCCAAAAGCAGCCTGTAGGCTCCGGAGCCTCCGCTGTGACCCAGATTGGGCAGAACGGCTTCAGGAAGCCGGAGGGCAGGGCTGAAGGCAGCGTGTCCTTCTCCACTGCCTCCAGCCTGCCTGTGTCTCCTTCCCTAGAAATTATTCCTACAGGATGCTGGCAGGAGGCAGGGACCAGCAGCCCCTGCAGTCTGTGGCCTCGGAACTCCCAGCATTAGCTGGTGTTGACGGAGCACTCACTCTGTGTCAGACGCAGGGCTGAGCGCTCCATGTTGACTTTCTAAATGAATTCTTCCAACCACACTGGCAACAAAGGACAACAGACGGTCCCCAGTTTTGACTTACGATGTTTCAGCTTTATGAGGGTATGAAAGCCATCCGTACTCAATTGAAACAACAACGTGAATGGTGCATTTGAGGTCTTTTCCTGGGCTAGCAATATGTGGCGGCGTCACTTGTAATGCTGGGTAGCAGCAGAGGCTGCAACCCCCAGCCAGGCCCCGGTCACAAGGGGGAGCAGCCACACTCTGCCGTGTGCTGTGTTGCTAAGCCTGGTGTTCAGCAGGTCAGGTGGATCTGATGCGTTCTTGACTTAAGATGGGCTTAGTGGGATGTAGCATTGTACACTGAGCAGTGTCTGTATTCTTATTCCCAGTTACTAAACGAGCAGAGAGGAGCATCAGAAAGGTTATGTGATTTACCCAAGTCACACAGCTAAGAAGTGAGAGCCAGGATTCAGAGCAGGTGATGACCCCAGGCCCCGGCTCTTCACTGCTGCACACTTAGCCATGTGCTCAGCAGAGCCAGGGGGTCCATGAGCAGTCCAATCTCCAGCTGGCTCCATGCCCCGCCTTTTCCTCACGCAGGGACCTCCAGCACCGGCCGGTCCCAAGTTGCACGGGCATGCTCACTTAGTTGGTTCTGATCATTCCCCTCTCACCCCCCTGTGTTGGGACAAAATACCCAACAGCCACTGCTCACCCTGTTTCCCTAAAAACGCACAACATGGGGTTGAAAAATCCAGAGTTTAGCCACGGTTTCTGCTTCTCTGGGCTTTGGATTCTCATCTGGAGACATCCGGCTATGTCTGTGGTAACCAAACGGCGCTCCCCGGCACTCCGGGGGTGCACGAGGTCAGTTCAAGGGCTGCCCACTGTGGCCGGCATCCCATCCAGAACGCGTCTGTCCTGGTGTTCTGTTTGTTCAGGCTGATGAATCAGTTTTCCTGCGGAAAGTTGGCACCAGGGTTTGAGAAGTTTAAAGTTGACTAGAGCAGACAACTGTCAAGATGCCATTCAAGGCCACAGAATAATCTGCAATATTACGGGGCCGTGAGGTGGGCTCGTGGACGCAGGGGAGGGTAAATGGTCATGGTGGCCTTTCTCTTGTGCCGTCCTGCACCCACATCTTTTCTCCTTCTCTGCTGTGCTAACCAGAAAATCGATTTTGCTTCTCTTGTTCTACGTCAGGCGTCCCAAGGCACAGAGAGGGTGAGAGCCTTGTGTGGCTCACGCAGACCCTGTTACCTGCTCCTGTTCTCTTTGTTTTCCACGAAGTCCCCACAGCCTCCTGTCTCACACCAGCCTTTGCCAGGGGGGCCCAGAAGAGAGCGTGGACGACGTGATCCATGTATAAATTCTGTAGCATGCTTTGTTAAGGAAACTTCATGAGGGCTTCTGTCTCTTCCTGGACAATCAGGGCTGTGGCTTTGTCCACCCCTTGCAAACCCACACTGTCACATCCTCTGTGTGCATACAGGAGTGGCTCCCACCCCCACTGCCTGTCAATCACCCGGCAAGGGGGAGTTGAGGTGCTTAACTGTAGCCTTCTTGTTGATGGACCCCGTTGAGCTTGGGTTCAGAAGTGAAGTCCAGAGCCCGGCTGAGAGCCACCGCAAGGGCAAAGCTTCCCCAAACTCACAGCACATCTAAACCACGTGCGAGCAGGTTCAACACGACGCAGAGGACAATTCCACAGGGCTGGGGCGAGGCAAGGGAGCCTCTGAGTCTACTGCCGGTGGTGCCCTAGCCATGCTCTGAGATGTCCCAGTGGGGAAGGGAGAGGTAGGGAAATGCTGTCCTCTTTAAGTGGAGAAAGAGACCCAAAAACGTAGGATGCAGAGTTGCGAGCAGGCTGTTTGTGAGTTTGGGTCTGGAATACGCTCATCTGAGTATATGATGTGTGCTCAAAAAGCAAGAATTAGGAAGGAAGCACATGAAAATATACACACACAAAGAGCCTAAATGGTGGCCTTATGGCCACTTTGATTTCATCCGCGCATGCCTCTGTTCCCTTTCCATGAAGCGCCCAATTAGCGGACCCCCAGGTTTTCTTAACTTGCAATGAGCAGGTACCGCCTTTAACCTAGAGAAAAAAGTGTGCTTTTGGAGACAGAGCCTGCGTGGGCTCAGGGTTAAAAGACACAGCGCTGCTTCCTACCTCTTAGCCATCAGTGACCTTGGAAAACCTTGCTCTCTGCCCCCTCCCACAGGCTGTCACACGAGGGCTGGCTCTCTGCCCCCTTCCCCAGGCTGTCACAGGAGGGCCAGATGCGATGCTTCCTCCATTTCCTCTCGTGGACGCTGCTCAGGGACCCTCAGGTCGTGAGGCTGACTGCCCAGATGGCCCCCTCTGTCGTGCAGCTGAAGGACCCCCCGTGGCTGTGCCTGGGCAGCACCGCAGCCCGGATCTGAGTGCCTGTTTAATGTCGCCACCCCTCTCCACATCAAGAGCCAATTAGCCGGACACTGCAAGTGGCTGCCACTCTCTAGTTAGGTCTTTACACGGCTGATTAACTTTATGACGACTGCTCATGCCCTGAGTCCAGGAAACATCCGCCGTCGGGCTGGTGCTCCAGGGTGGCTGCTGGCTACTCAGGGAAGGCAGGCGGGCAGTTCCCTCTTCCCAGGAGGCGTCCAGAGTCGCCAGAAAGGGGATTTCTCCTCCTCCAGGCACAATCGGATGACCTCCAAGTGCAGTCCCAACTCTGACCTTGCTGCCCTCCAAATAGAGGCAGACAAGTATTTCACAGAGCACCTACTGTGTGTCACACAGACCGCGAGGACACAATGGTGGACAAGCAGACGAGGGAGGGCTCTGTGCTCCTGGAGCTGGCATTTCAGGGAAGGACTTGGATGTTATGTCAATCATCCCACAGACCATCCATGTCACACTGATAGTAAGTTCCCTGGAAGACAAGGACAGGCAGCCACGAGAACTCAGTGCAGAGGGACAGCAACAGTCAGGATGGGTGCCCAGAGGAAGGGAGGGGACAGGAGACAGGCTTGGCCTGGCTGGTGGGCTGGAGGTTGGGAGACGAGGTTGCAGGGCTGGCAGCGGCCGCTCCGGGTGGGATCTAGGTTCTGGGCGGGGGGGGTGCAGCTGGAGAGCTTCAGCTTCTCCCGTGTGGCAGTGACAAACAGGGATACGAGCAGGCAGACTTTCAGACTCTGTGGCCGCTCAGATAGAAAGAGACAGGCTCTGAGCTTGCTTTGCCCTTGGAGCTGAACTAGGTCTTTTGAAACCACACGATTGCCCCAAATGGGGCTGCACTCGGTGGTGGTAAAGAGCTTACACTGAGGACCACGAGACACCTGCTGCCAGGGGTCATCCCCTGCCTCCGTCCCCCACTGCTGTTGTAGAGGTCACTGTGGCCTCAGTGGCCCAAGGTGAATCCGTCAGATGTCTGACCCCGGCTTCCCTGGGCTACAGTCAAGGTGCTGGCCAGGCTGCACGCCTTCCGGGGCCGCAGGGGAGAATCTATGCCCTGCCATTCAGCTCCTAGAAGTCGCCCGATTCTTTGACGCAAGGCCCCTTTCTCCATGTTCAAGGTCATCAGTGTGGCAGCTTCCAGCCTCTGTGTGACACTGCCCCTCATGCCTCCCTCTTGTAAGGACACCTGTGATGACACTGGATGACCCAGGTAAGATCCTTATTCCCGTCTGCAAAGTCCCTCACCCGACGGAAGGTCACCTGCTCACAGGTTCCCAAGATTGGCATTTGGGTACCTTGGAGGGCTGTCATTCTGCCGGCCACACCACATTCCTGCCCCATCGGCCAGCCGGGTTCTTCCTGCCCCTGATCCATCCCTCTGCTCCAGAGCAAGTTCGGCCTGTTCCTCCCCGCCTGGCTGCGGATGTCCCACAAGCCATACTTTGGATTCTGTGAGGTCCCAGTCACCTTCTCCACACGCTCACAAATCAACCCCGAGAAAACGTACAGCTCCCACACACAGCCATAATGCAAATACACACCTCCCTCCACACACACACCTGCCCCTACACACACACCTGCCTCTACACACATACACCTCCTCCACACACACACACCTCCTCCCCACACACACACACCTCCTCCACACACACACCTGCCCCTACACACACACACCTCCTCCACACACACACCTCCTCCACACACACACACCTGCCTCCACACACACACACCTCCTCCACACACACACACCTCCTCCTCTACACACACCTCCACACACACACCTCCTCCACACACACACCTGCTTCTACACACACACCTGCCTCCACACACACACACCTCCTCCACACACACACACCTCCTCCTCTACACACACCTCCACACACACACCTCCTCCACACACACACCTGCCTCCACACACACACCTCCTCCACACACACACACCTCCTCCACACACACACACCTCCTCCACACACACACCTGCCTCTACACACACACCTCCTCCACACACACACACCTGCTTCCACACACACACCTCCTCCTCTACACACACACCTCCTCCTCTACACACACACCTCCTCCACACACACCTCCTCCACACACACACCTGCGCCTACACACACACACCTGTCTCCACACACACACCTGCCTCTACACACACAAACCTGCCTCCACACACACCTCCTCCACACACACACCTCCACACACATACCTCCTCCACACACACCTGCCCCTACACACACACACCTCCACACACACACCTCCTCCACACACACCTGCCCCTACACACACACACCTCCACACACACACCTCCTCCACACACACCTGCCTCCACATACACACACCTCCTCCTCTACACACACCTATCTCCACACATACCTCCTCCACACACACACACCTCCTCCACACACACACCTGTCTGCACACACATCTGCTTCTCTCCACATACACACCTCCTCCACACACATCCTCCACACACACACCTGCCTCTGCACACACCCACCTCCTCCACACACACACCTGCCCCTACACACACACACACCTCTTCCACACACACACCTGTCTCCACACACACACCTGCGCCTACACACACACACCTGTCTCCACACACACACCTGCCTCTACACACACCTGTCTCCACACACACACCTCCTCCACACACACATCTCCTCCATACACACACCTCCTCCACACACACACACACCTCCTCCACACACACACACCTCCTCCACACACACACCTCCCTCCACACACACCTCCTCCACACACACACACCTCCTCCACACACACACCTGCCCCTACACACACACCTGCCCCTACACACACACCTCCTCCACACACACACACACCTCCTCCACACACACACCTGCCTCTACACACACACACCTGCCTCCACACACACACCTCCTCCACACACACACCTGCCCCTACACACACACCTCCTCCACACACACACCTCCTCCACACACACACCTGTCTCCACACACACGCACCTCCTCCACACACCTGCCTCTACACACACACCTCCTCTACACACACCTGTCTCCACACACACACCTCCTCTACACACACCTGTCTCCACACACACACCTCCTCCACACACACACCTCCTCCACACACACACACCTCCTCCACACACACACACCTCCTCCACACACACCTCCTCCACACACACATCTCCTCCATACACACACCTCCTACACACACACACCTCCTCCACACACACACACCTCCTCCTCTACACACACCTATCTCCATACACACACCTCCTGTACACACATACCTCCTCCCCACACACACACCTCCTCCACACACACCTGCCTCTACACACACACACCTCCTCCACACACACACCTCCTACACAAACACACCTCCTCCACACACACACACCTCCTCCACACACACACCTCCTACACAAACACACCTCCTCCACACACACACACCTCCTCCACACACACACCTGCCTCCACACACACCTCCTCCACATACACACCTGTCTCCACACACACACACCTCCTCCACACACACACCTCCTCCACACACACATCTGCTTCTCTCCACACACACACACCTGTCTCCATACACACACACCTGCCTCTACACACACACACCTCCTCCACACACACACCTCCTCCACACACACACCTGTCTCCACACACACACACACCTCCTCCACACACACACCTCCTCCACACACACACCTGTCTCCACACACACACCTGCAGAGCTTAGACACAGGAGGCCGTCCTTGCACAGTATGCGGGTCCCTGCCCTGGAGCAAGCTTGCCTGGCTCTGTCTCTGGCTTCGCCGTGCTTCCCAGCTCTGTGACTCTTTCTGAACCTCAGTTGCTTCTCTAAATGAGAGAAAACAAGGCCCTCACCACCTGGGGTTGCTGGAGATGAAATAAGGCCGTGTTTGTAAAATGCTGAGAACAGAGTCATTATCCATAATGGTTCCTGCTAATTCTGTCTTCTGCCAGTTCGTGGCTTTTATAACTGTCTGTGCTCACGTTTTGTTTTCAGTGTAACCTGGTCTCTATCTCTGCTTGTGCAATCTGGCTTTCCAAACTTCTCAAGAGGCTGTGGAGACTAGAAATGTAAAGAACTCACATGCCCACTCACACACACACACACACACACACACACGGATGGCACGTGCCCTATAGATGCGTGCACATGCCCACAAGGCATCCCTGTAGAGGTACCGTGTTCATGCGAACCTTGAGCTCACGCACGTATGCTCAGAACCTGCATGCAAGAACACACCTTCCCAGGCCTGCCTGGACACTCTGCTCCTGCAGGAGTGCCAGCTCCATCCATTGCCTCCTGTAGATACAGGCCAAAGCCAAGTGCAGGCCTGAGAGCTGCTGCTTTGGGAAGCTCAGGCTCCCTCCAGGCCCCCAGACTGGCCTGGGACACATGCAGGCGACTGCTGCTAGGGTTGCTGCAATGGCCTGACTGGCATGCAGCTGCACCAGGAGAGGGGCTCAGGTGGCACTGCAGAGCCTGGGAAGACTCCTGCCTGCCAGGATGCGAGGGGTCTGAGCCAGCGAGGGAGACGGCGAAAAGCCGGGGTTCCACTGACAGGTGGGATGGAGCCAGAGCAGCTGCCTTTAGAAGCAGCAGTAGAGCGAAGATCATGCAGTTCTTAAAATGCAGCACGGTGGGAAGGTGAGTACCACACTGCCTGCCTCTCTGTCTCTGTCTCTCTCTGTCTCTCTGTCTCTCTGTCTCTCTGTCTCTCTCTCTCTCACACACACACACACACACACACACACTGCAGCACCATGCCACACTCTCCTTACTTCACCCTAATTGCCAGATGGGAGAATATTACCACTGAGTTTATTAAACTTGGCACTTTCTGAAGTCAAGATCGGACCATCTGCTGCAGAGAGAAGTGACTGCTTTAAGCAGGGAGTAGCCTGAAGCTCCCGTGCTGGGGTCTCTCAGGAACCTGTCCTGAAATGACTAAGTGGCTCTGTCACAAAGTGGGCGGACGTGTGCATCTCAGACCCGTTAATTCTCGCTGTTGCTGGTGACTGTCACCACTTGGGGAACTATCCTTTCTAATCTCTCTCTGTCTCCTTGAAGACTGGGGAGTGGGTGTCTCCTTGAAGACTGGGGAGTGGGTGTCCTGCCTGGACCTGGGCACTGTCGGGGGCATCACCTTGGCTCAGATTCAGAGATGTGGGAGCCGAGGGAGAGAGATGGCGAGAGAGCTCAGGTGGACTGGCATGGTCAGGACCGGGCAAGGTGCTGTGTCATTGTAAACCCAGCCATGGTCATGGTCGTGGTCACAGTCATTGCTCTGAGCGCTTCCCAGGCTAAACACTTTACAAGCATTGTTCTTAAGTCATCAACAGCCTGGGAGAGCAGTGCTGATATGCAGTTCTGGTTGACAGATGGGGAAACCAAGGCACACAAGGGGGAAGCCACTTGCCCACGGATGCAGGAGATGGGAGTGAGGGTCGGGACTAGCTGGTCAGACGCTGGGAGGACAAAATCTGCTTCACTTCAGCGTTTGCAGCTGGGGCTCTGCACAAGCCTTCTGCTTATAGAAGGTGGTAGTGAGGTCAGCAGGGGACAAGGGAGCTGTGGTGGAGAGGAACAGAAGAGGCCCTGAGATGGACTTGGCCTGAGTGAACCCCCCGAGACCCCCTGTGTATCACCGACTGCTCCAAAGGCCAGAGATGCAAGGCACAGGCCGGCCCCACCACAAAGCGTGTCTGTCCCCAAATGCAAACGGCGCTGAGGTTGGAAAAGCTCGGGCTGGAGGACCTCAGACACCACCCAGTGCACCTGCCCCCAGATGAGGTCTGGGAGGCTGGGAGCTGAGCGAGTCGCTGAGAGGCGTGGCCTGTGGGGTTCACGGTGCGTTCAGTGTGTATTATTCATGGGACCCAGCTCTGTGCTCCCTTTCAGGGCAGGCCCTGGGCTAATGAAGGAATTCAGCAAACTTCTATTTTCCTCTCATACAAGCAAATTCCATAAAGTGATAAGGCCGGGTCGACACCAGAAAGCTCTGGTCCACTCCCTGGGGAATTTCAGGTACCACTTAGTAGTTCTTAAATTGGGGGTTTAGGCTGGTGCCGCAGCTCACTTGGCTAATCCTCCACCTGTGGCAACAGCACCCCAGGTTCTAGTCCCGGTCGGGGCACCGGATTCTGTCCCAGTTGCTCCTCTTCCAGTCCAGCTCTCTTCTGTGGCCCGGGAGGGCAGTGGAGAATGGCCCAAGTGCTTGGGCCCTGCACCCACGTGGGAGACCAGGAGAAGCACCTGGCTCCTGGCTTTGGATCGGTGCAGTGCACTGGCCATAGCGGTCATTTTGGGGAGGTGAACCAATAGAAGGAAGGCCTTTCTGTCTCTCTCTCACTAACTCTGCCTGTCAAATAAAAAAATTGGGGGGTTTAGAGCCCCCTAAAACCCAAAAACATTTTGTGCATTTTTAAATGGCTGCAGTAGGAGGCCCCCAGCCCCCGATCCCACCCACAGAATATCTAGAGCTCCGGCTCCTCTGGAAAGCAGGAACTGTGCTGCTGCTGTCAGCGCGTCAACCCTCGGGAAGAAGCCTGCCCCAATCAGAGGCCGCACGTTCTAAGCACTGAGACTTCTGCCTCTATCTGTACTTTGGAAAAATTCGGAGCCAAAAGATGGGGGTGCAGGCACCGAGATGGGGGGTCACGGGAATGCAGCGGGTCTCCCCACGTCCCTCCAACCTCCTCCTCCACTGTGGCAGGTGGATGCCAAGGTTTATGAGCAATCCTATTTACTGGTTTGGGGCCCATCGTTTAGGGACGCTGACCTCAGACAGAAGCCACCCAGCAGCCTGTCCCATTGCAGTCAGAGAATGGGAGCAGGGGCCTGTGAGGGGCTCTGGACAGAAAGAATAGAATAAGGACCCAGAGGGACTGGCAGTGGAGCGGAAGGCAAGCAGTTTCCAGGCAGACTTACGTCCAGACTTCTCACACTGGAACAGTCCCGGGGGCACCCTCTGTGTGTCTTTCCAACTCATACAGCTCAGGAGAATCACCCAGCAGACATGTTTGTATAACCTGGTGCCTCTGGCCATGGCTGATTGGATGAGAGGTGGGTACCCAGGGTGAGACGGGCCAATCAGAGCTCCTTCCCTGAGACTCTGGAGTTAGGACTAGGAAGAGCTCTGAAAACTGGGCTTTATTTCCTAACATGTGTGATGAGAAGCAGGTTGAGTTCCTGTGCTTGGATTCCTTGAACTTGTATTAACACCTTCTTCTTGATTAATGTACAAGAGTCTCCAAAGATGACGGCCAGTCATGCCCGTGTCCTTCTTCCCACAGGAGATGGGCATCTGCCTCCCCTCCCCAACAGAATGTGGTGGGAGCGATGCCCAGCCAGTTCTAGACCCGGCTGTAAAGAGACCTGGCATCTTCTACCTTTATGTGGTCAGCCAGATCAGACTACTGAATTGTGAAGGATTACGTGGAGAGAGAAGGGTCTCCTGGTCACCTGGAGGACATGGACACAGGACCTTCCAGCCCAGCCCACCATCAGCTGGGTGAGTGACCCCAGTCAACACCCAGCGAACAGAAAACCTGTCCAGCAGAGCCCTGTCTGAATTCTAAACCCACAGGGCCATGATAAATACACTGATGTTGCTTTAAGTCTCTAGCTTCGGGTGGTTTGTTATGGAGCACTAGAGAAGTGAAACAAACAACCCGGTTTCCTTTCTTGCAAGCAAGTTGTTTAATAAAGTCTGTAGCAGTCGGGCATGTAGGATAAAGTCCGGGCTCCCATCAAGGGCACAATGGAGCTGTTTACCGAGTTTCTCTTCTGCCCGTCGTCTCTCCCCGTGGGATGCTGAAGCCGCAGGGCTGGGTTGTGAATGGGGAGCGCAGGTTTAGACTCCTCCTGGGCGGAGCCAAGGGGCTCCACCGAGAGAAACAGCTCCAGATGGCTGCGTGGCTGGGGGCTCCCCAGGGCACTGAACCCAGCAAAGCTAGCCCCAGGGAGGCAGTGCCTCCTGGCAGGCCCGAGGGCTTTTCTCCCTGGAACTCTCGGAGCCACAGCAGCCTGGAGGCCAGATGCAGCAGCTGTGCAGTACGTGCAGACGGGCTAATAGAGGCGGAAGAGAATCACTGGGCCGGCACACACAGCATTCCAACCTCCAGCTCCCAGAGTGTCCCCTCCAAACCTGAGCCGTTACAATGACCAAGTTCTGCAGGATCTGGGAACCTGGGACAGGCCTTTGGGAAAGACACCACACAGTTACAAGCATGGTTCCAAGGGTCAGCCAGACCAAGGAGTGCACCTTGCCCTTGGGGGACCTTGGGCAAGTGACCTAAGCACTCCAAGACTCAGTTTCCTTCCCTCTAAAACACGGAAAGTGCTCAAATCCGTTATGGCGAGCGCTCATCATGTTGGTGAGCAATGGTTTCCCACCTCTGCCTGATGGCTGCCACTCAGGTAAGTAGAAAGGAAAGCTCAGCATCACCAAGCTCAAGTCTGGATCCCAAAGGCAACATGAAGACGCCTTCAACTTTCATGTCATCGGAAGGAGCCCGCTTACTTGGGGAGGCACAGCCAATGGGGAGTGGGCCTCCACCACGTTCCCCCAGGCACTGGGGAGGCTGAGCAGGAAGGATCGTGCGAGTTGCACTGACCCATCTGACGGGTGGGGAACGGAGACCCCACAGGACCACCCCCTGAGAGCCTGCGGTTATGCAACAGGAGCCCCCGCAGACCCTGGTTCTTGGTCTTGTCCTCGGTCTGATGTTTCCCTCTGCTTTCATCTGTCTCTGCTCTGAGGCCCGCCCAGGGAAGCGTGGGAGGAACAGGAATTAGGGCAGGTTCCAGCGCAGCCGACACAAATAGCACCAGGTTTGCCTTTGGCGATGCTTCCGGCAAGGGTGGCTGCCGGAGGCGCGCTGGGGAGCAGCCACAGCCAAGAACCTCCCGTCACTGGCCACTGGCCTTGCCCTCCTGGGAACTCAGGCAGAAGTCACAGGGCGTCACCCAGGATCTGGTCCAGGCTTCTCACACCCCACCCCCACCCTCAGGGAAAGCCAGGAGCTGCTGGAATTCCGGGGTTTGCCAGGCAGGCATTTCGGAGCACAATTCTGGAAGAGGGGTTTTAGCTAGCATCAGAGATGAGCTTGCTTGCTGGCTTACAACCTCACTGTTAGACAACCACCATCACTAACGAGCGTGCGCTCCGGGCCAGGCACCAGAGTCATCCTCTGTATGCTGACGCACACTGAGAGTCTGGGCTAATGTTAGCCCCATTTTGCAGACGGGGAGATCGAGGCACAAGGAGGTAGGTATAGGAGACAGGGTCTCTCAGGCAGTCAATGTCAGAGCTGGGATCAGAACCCAGGACTGTCTGACTTCAGGACCCCAGCTCTGAGCCACTAGACTCTGTCCCCAGTCAGCATGTTCGTAAGGGGAGGACAAGGCAGAGCCCCCCACCTGTCCTATTCTAGAACATTCCAACAGAGCTGCTCGATCCACAGGGATCCCTCGCCTTTACTCCCAGGGGCAGCCAGCAACTGTGTTTGTAATCACAGCCTGGGCCTCTGGCCGCAGCTGATTGGACGAGGCAGAGCCCCTGCTGTAGCCAGGCTCTCAGAACACTGCCCCCCCCTCACCCCCTAGAACCTGGACCCGGGACAACCTCTCAGCCACAGGCGATACAGAAAGAAATCAAGGCCCGGGGAAGTATCAGGTGCCGACACCCACCCACTGCTTCCACAGAGACTTTGCCGTCTCCCTCCTATGTTCCAGGCTCCAACAGCCATGGGGGAAACCACTCAGGCTTCCTGGACAGAGCCTTAAGCACAGTCATATTCCATGTGGATGTCAGCTGGTGGCGGGCGCTGTTGAGGGTCAGGCTCCCAGCCTCGCCCTGTAGCATGTACAGCCCTCCTCCTTCACAGCTGAGGCCTGTTGTTGTAAGGTGACACACACACACACACACACACACACATACACACACACACAGGTATGTGCACACGCACACAGGTATGTGCACACGCACATATCCCTCCAGCCTGGAGAATCATCTGTTCCTGAAATACGTTTTTAAAAAGCAAAATGGAAACCCAATAACCTACAAGCAAGCCCCTCGTGTCCATGCCTTTGGCGGCCTCCCGAGGAAGCCGAGGCAGGGTCCAGCATGAACCCAACATGGTGGGAGTCCGTCATTGGTCTCTGCTTCTCTCATCTCCCCAGCCTGCCCTAGCGAGATCATCTGCGGTCTACAATCACAGGCATCCACTTCCAGTATCTCCGTATCCCTGTTTTCCACCCCAGAAGCTCATTAGCCCCCCCGGCTAAGGGCTCGTGGAGAGAGGTCGGGGCACCCACTGGCCACATCAGTTGTAAGCTGCCAGCAGTGGCTGCCCCTGGCAGACGGGCCTGGGAGAGGCTGGGGAGACCAGCACCGCAGCATTGCCCCCCACCCACTTCCCTCTGGAGGTCCAGCTCTGGGAGCCACAGCCCGGCCTCTCTGCACCCACAGTTTGCACCCATGCATTGAGCACACCCCCACTCGCCCTCTCCTCTCTGGACCGCGTCTCCCCCTCTGATGGGCACCTCCTTCGGGCCACCTACACCACACTCCCTCTCTCTACATGTGTGCCTGCTCACTGACGTCCTTGCCACTGACGCACACGGGCCACACCTCTCTGATGAACCCTGCTCCTCTCCCTCAAGCTCTGCCCCCTGCCTGCCTCGGAATCCCTCCCTTCCCTTCTCCCATTTAATCCCCCCCCCCACCCCGGCTAGGACCAGAGCCCCGGACATCCCTGCCCTCTGCTTCCCCCAGTCTGCAGGTGGGCACACACGGGCTCAGGGAGGCAGAGCCGAGGGCCCAGGGTCCACAGAGGCCACGGGGGGACCCCCGGGGTAGCCTCTGCCACCTCACTGATGTGCCAGCTGCCTCCTCCAGGACGCATTTCCCCAAGTTCCCTTCTCCTGCTCATCTCAAGCAAACTCACTCTCACAGGAGTCTCTGCCATGCTCTCTCCCTCTCCCCTAACCTCGCCCAGCACTGGCCAGGACTTACCTCCATGCGGCTGACACCAGCTGACACCGCACACTCAGCCCCACACACATACACTCCAGGACAACTCCTGGTCCCCATCACAAGCTCCCTCTCCGCCCCCACCCCCAGCCCACTCTCTCCTCCCAGCTCGCCCCCCTCCATGCTACAGGTGTCCTGTGTGTGCCAGGCAGGGAGGCCTGATGGGTCACAAATGCCCAAACCCAGAGGGAGCCTGGCCCTGCCCCAGCCCTCCTGCCCTCCTGCCTCAGGGGGCCCCGGATGGGGACTGGGTGAGTCGGGGCTCACCCGATCCGCTCCTGCTCCATCTCCTCCATTTTCTCGGCACGTGCGATCACCCTGTTGATGATTTCCTTCTCCTCGTCCGTCAGCTCTTCCTGCTTCCTCTGCCTGTCATGCTGACCGCTGGGGTGGACGGACCAGCCTGCCTGGAGCCTGAAAGGCAAGGGGGAAGGCGTGAGGCTGGATGCAAGACCCACAGACAGTGTGGAGGAGTGGTTAGGCCCGCGGCCCCTCGGATCTAGTGAGCCCCAGTGCCCTCTGAACCCAAGGACCACAGTTTTCAGTGCCCCAGTCTGCTCATCTGCATGACGGGACACACACGCTTCCCTTCCTGGACTCAACGGGGCACACACACTTCCCTTCCAGGGCTCTGAGGGGTTTGCGTTTCCTGCGTGCTTAGCCCATGGAAGGCAGTCTACAAGTGGCATTTTCAGGAAGCTTGTGGAACCCAGGGGGTGGTGACCTCAGGAAGATTCTAGAACAATAGCTTCCAACAGTGGGAGGGGAACAACTCTGGGTAGATGGTTGGAGGCTTTGGGTCCCAGGTCAACCCCAGCACCTGCCTAGAGCTATAAAATTTCTTGATTTTGCACAAATGTCCGAATTCCCAGCTTCAGAGACTGCAGGAACATTCTCAGTTCTGCCAGGTGAACCAGTGGCATTCATTTCTTTAAGAAGCAAACACTCAACCACACCTACTGGTGCCCGTGTCTGTCACCTGCTATGTCCTCTCTGGGTCTGCTACCTCACGACCCCTCACACAGCGCCCACTGTGCACCCACTGCACCTCACAACCCCTCACACAGCGCCCACTGTGTGCCCACTTCCCTCAGGACCCCTCACACAGCACCCACTGTGCACCCACTGCACCTCCCGACCCCTCACACAGCACCCACTGTGCGCCCACTGCACCTCCCGATCCCTCACACAGCACCCACTGTGCACCCACTGCACCTCATGACCCCTCATATGGCACCCACTATGTACCCACTGCACCTCACAATCCTCACACAGCACCCACTGTGTGCCCACTTCCCTCACGATCCTCACACAGCGCCCACTGTGTGCCCACTCCACCTCCCGACCCCTCACACAGCACCCACTGTGCGCCCGCTGCACCTCCCGACCCCTCACACAGCACCCACTGTGCACCCACTTCCCTCACAATCCTCACACAGCACCCACTGTGCACCCACTGCACCTCCCGACCCCTCACACAGCACCCACTGTGCGCCTACTTCCCTCAGGATCCCTCACACAGCACGCACTGTGCGCCCACTTCCCTCACGATCCTCACACAGCACCACTGTGCGCCCACTGCACCTCCCGATCCCTCACACAGCGCCTACTGTGTGCCCACTGCACCTCATGACCCCTCACACAGCACCCACTGTGCACCCACTGCACCTCCCGACCCCTCACACAGCACCCACTGTGCGCCCACTTCCCTCACGATCCTCACACAGCACCCACTGTGCGCCCACTTCCCTCACGATCCTCACACAGCACCCACTGTGTGCCCACTGCACCTCATGACCCCTCACACAGCACCCACTGTGCACCCACTGCACCTCCCGACGCCTCACACAGCACCCACTGTGCACCCACTGCACCTCCCGACCCCTCACACAGCACCCACTGTGCACCCACTTCCCTCACAATCCTCACACAGCACCCACTGTGCACCCACTTCCCTCACAATCCTCACACAGCACCCACTGTGCACCCACTGCACCTCCCGACCCCTCACACAGCACCCACTGTGCGCCTACTTCCCTCAGGATCCCTCACACAGCACGCACTGTGCGCCCACTTCCCTCACGATCCTCACACAGCACCCACTGTGCGCCCACTGCACCTCCCGATCCCTCACACAGCGCCTACTGTGTGCCCACTGCACCTCATGACCCCTCACACAGCACCCACTGTGCACCCACTGCACCTCCCGACCCCTCACACAGCACCCACTGTGCGCCCACTTCCCTCACGATCCTCACACAGCACCCACTGTGCGCCCACTTCCCTCACGATCCTCACACAGCACCCACTGTGTGCCCACTGCACCTCATGACCCCTCACACAGCACCCACTGTGCACCCACTGCACCTCCCGACGCCTCACACAGCACCCACTGTGCGCCCACTTCCCTCATGATCCTCACACAGCACCCACTGTGAGCCCACTGCACCTCCCAACCCCTCACACAGCACCCACTGTGCGCCCACTTCACTCACGATCCTCACACAGCACCCACTGTGCGCCCACTGCACCTCATGACCCCTCACACAGCGCCCACTGTGCGCCCACTGCACCTCATGACCCCTCACACAGCACCCACCATGTTTTCTCACATCCTCCCTCCAGGGCAGGGACAATCGTTTTTGTCCCTGTTCCTGGTCAGAGGCCGGGGCACAGAGAATTAAGCCACTTGCCCAAGAGGCCACACTGGGGACAGACACAGATGGGCCCAGGCTAGGCAGGCTGCAGCTTCAGCCTCCAAGAAGTCAGGAGAAGGGAGTGCCCACGGCGCTGGCCCTGGTCCCAGGCTCAGAGGCACAGCAGTGTCCTCGCCACCAGGACCAGGGCCTGCCCAGGGCTGGGTGAGCGCTGCAAGGAGTCTTGTCCCCTCGTGAGTCCTCAGGAGCCAGCACTCGTTCCCCACCAGCCTCTGTCCCTGTTCTCCAGTCCCACCGGCAGCAGGAAGCTGTCGGGAATTAAAAGCCATGTTCCCTCTTTCTCCTCCTTGCCATCCTAGCTGGTTTGTCCTGGAGACCAGGGAAGGAGGGCAGTGAGAGGACAGAGAAGCAGAGACCCCCGGGGCCAGTCTTGCTGCAAAAAACGGAGGAGGGGCCGCCTGGCAGGACACCCCTTCCTCTGGGGGGGGAGCCGCAGAGCAGGTGCCTCTGGGAGGACAGGTGCAAACCATGCCCAGACCTCCAGCTCTACCCTTCAGGGGCATCTCAGTGACAGAACAGAACCCGGGACTCGGTGCACGGGATGGGGGCATGACACTGGGACTACGCTGGGCGCCACTGAATGCCACGCTTTAAACAGTGGACCTGGTGGTGTTGACCTTCACCTTCAGAAAAATAAAGCCCAGTCCTGCGTGTTCTGCAAAGTCCTAAATGGCCTTTAAAAAATTCATTATTTATTCCCATTTGAGAGACAGAGAGAGAGAGACGGAGAGAGGGAGAGAGGGAGAGAGGGAGAGAGGGAGAGAGGGAGAGAGGGAGGGAGGGAGGGAGGGAGGGAGGGAGGGAGAGAGAGAGAGAATCTTCCATCCGCTGTTTCCCAAATGCCTACGATAGCCAGGACCGGGCTAGGAGCCAGAGCCAGGCACTCACTCTGGGTCTCCCACATGGGCACCAGGGTCCCAAGGTCTTGAGCCACCCCCTGCTGCCTCCCAGGTGCGCATTAGCAGGAAAGTGCAATCAGCAGTGAATTGGGACTCAGCCCCAGGCACTCTGGTATGGGATGCGACCATTTTAACCTCTAGGCCAAACACCCACCCCAGCAAGAGGGATGCTAAAGTCTACTCATCCCTGCGACTCCTGGGGGAGACTGAGGGGATGCAAACCCCTTGGTCTAGGGAGGGGGGGCGGGAGAGCTCCCTGAGAATTCCCAGGGATCCTGGCAGGGCTGAAGGGTCCTCTGTCTGCCAGGCCCTCCCTGGGAGGGCGCTAATAGTCATGTGATCAGGAAAATTTGCATGTGTCTTCTTGAAGTGAGGCTCCCTAAGCTATGAAAGGTCCAGAATCCACAGCCTCGAGGCTGACCTGGGGGTAGGGGAAGGGAGGGGAGGAGACTGGGAGTGGCAGGAATGGTCTCTGTCTCAGCCTGGAGTTGAGGAGGTGGGGAGCTGCCAGGGGACGACCAGGAGCCTGGAGTGGCGGCCAGACCACAGGACGGTCCCTGGGGACCCTGCCTCCTGGTGTCGCATCCTCCCTGTGTGAGCCCCTCCCACCGCTCCTGGGTGCCCCGCTGTGGTTCCAAGGCCAAGTCATGAGTGACAAGCCACGCCATGGGAACACTCGTGTACCTGCCGAGAGGCCACAGCCAGCGCCCGGCCCTGCAGGTGGATCCACCACGAGGTGACTGCCACCCCCGGGGACGCGGCTGCAGCTGCCATTCCTGTACCACTTCCTAGTCACAGAGTGAGGGTGACCACGGTTTCTGCCATTTGAACCCTGGGATGATCTGTTCCGCAGCATCCGAGACTGGGGAGCCCACTCCAGTTGGAGAGAGAGCCAGGCCGGCCTGAGACCCCACCTGCAGGGCCTGCATCCACTCTCTGTGGCTGAAGCACCTGACCTTACCACTCCAGGCCCCCTGCCTCGGGCTCTCACCAGGCTGGGCCGCGTTCTCATCCGGAAGCTGGACAGGGGCAGACCCAGCGTCCAAGCCAGCATGGGCTGCCCAGAGACGCCATCTCCTGGCAGCTCGAGGATGAGGGCCCTGGCTTTTTATTGGGCAGAGGCCGCTCCAAGCCCTGGAGGCTGCCTGCAGTTCCTGCCACTTCATCCTTGGGGAGCGGCAAGGACACCCTGGAGCGCCTGTCTCCTGAGGCAGAACCCTGTTCACCACCATGAAACCATGGGGGTGACGTGCCCACACCTGGGCTGTGTTCTGCAGGCCACAGCAGTGCCCAGGGGACCCCCAGTGATCATCCGGAAGTCTGCCAGGGCGCCCCCCGCATGTGTCCTTCCAACCTGCTGAACGCACTGAGGATGGGGCCTCACTCTCTCACACGGAGTCTCTGCCTCTGTTGGAACAATTCTCCCTACAGCCTGATCTTTCTTCCCAGTACTTTCAGGAGACATGACGCATGCCTGCCCAGTGAGGCCCACCTGCCCCCCTACCCCAGAACCTAACCCAGCTACCCCTGCGGGTTCCTGGGGTTTTCCTTGGAGGAGTGTGAGTCAACGGTCTCTCTTCCTCCTGTTGCCTTTTCCAAGCAGCTCTGTGACCAAAACTGAACACAGTGAGATTCTGAGCCTGGGGTCCCTGTAGACCCTCCAAGGATGTAGCCCTACTTTGGGTATGGGCGTGAACAGCCACAGGACTAAAGCCACGCCTCTACCCCATCCCCACCCAACTGGCCACGCCTCCACTCCATCCCCACCCAATTGGCCATGCCTCTACCCCATCCCCACCCAACTGGCCACGCCTCCACCCCATCCCCACCCAACTGGCCACGCCTCCACCCCATCCCCACCCAACTGGCCACGCCTCCACCCCATCCCCACTCAACTGGCCACACCTCCACCCCATCCCCACCCAACTGGCCACGCCTCCACCCCATCCCCACTCAACTTGCGAGCTCGAGCTTGGGAAATGCCTGCTGCTGAACATGCCCGGCCCCAGAAGCCTGAGCCGACCCAGTCCCTGAGAAGCCCCGCCCAGGACCCCTCCTCTGTCTGCAGACGGCAGAAGGTGGCGGAGGCTGCTGGCATCCCTCCAGACCCTGCCCCCATCCGCGGCTCCACAACACGCACACGGCTGACAAACAGCTCATCCAGCGTTGGCAAATGTCACCGACTGGTCTCAGTGGGAATCCGCAAGCCTCCTGCGGATTTTCGCTTTTTAATTCCAAAAGCAAACAGAGGGAAATGAGATGGGCTTTTCAAAGCAAAGCCTCTACTCTCAGGGGACAGGACGGGCTGGGGAGCAAGCAGGGCGTGGGGGCCTTGGGGCGAGACAGCGGCAAGGCAGCTCCATGTCCTTCAGACCGGGGCTGGCATCTTGTTAAAGGGCAGCGCTGCTGTGCTTGGACCAGTTCTCGAGGGCTGCGCCCAACCCAGAGAACACACAGAGGGCCTCGAGTGGGCAGCCCTTGAGTGGGCAGAGCTGGGGAGCCACTGGAATGCTGGGCTGGCACGGGTTGGCGGTGGAGCCAGGGTGTGCACCACTCTGAACGTCGGTCTCTCCATCTGTCAGGCGGGAAGGTGAGCAGGACGGCCTCCACAAGGGCGGAAGTGTGGAAATACGAGCAGAGAGCGCCCGGCATGCTGCAGCTCTGAACTTTTGGGATGCCCTAGCGTTTCAGTGAGGGATGAAAGAGTCAGGTTAACAAGTGGAAGAGCCACCGTGGGGGGGCCAGCTCAGAGGCACACCGAGCAGTCAGGCGGGCTCCGGGATTCCGAGAGGCGGAGTTTTGCACCCTGGCTCTCACTGAGTAGCGAGGTAAACCAGGTGGCTGCGGGCGGTCCACAGCCTTGGAGACACACCCCTGGGTTCCTCTGAAGACTCCCCGGCCAACCTCCGGGGGCGCACAGGGAATGGGCCTTGGGGTCACCCGGCCTGGATTCCTCTCCTGGCTCTGCCCGGGCCTGGTTGTGTGAGCTCACATACCAGCTCTTCAGTGTCTCAGAGCTACGTTGTGCCCAGCTGTGACCCCACAGGGTCCCTCCGAGGATTCATTAGATCACACACATAAAGCGCTTGGCCTTGATCCTTGAACTTGGAAAAGGCTCAGAAAAGGATTAACGTGCATCCTTCCTTCTGGTTTCTCCTTTCTCGGCGTCTTCCTCTTCCTCCTACTAACTGTGGTGTGGAGGGACACGTGGGTGGGCAGAGGCCCTGACAGCGCTGTGCAGCGGGCACTGGTTTCCAATGACTGACTGAGTGCGTGAATGAATGAATGGAGCGCTCTCATGGGGAGAAGTGGGGAAGAGACACTGACCCTGGGGAGGGAGGGGGCCAAACAGAATTTTTTAAACGCACAACCCAGGTCCCTGGCTGGTGCTTCAGGAATCTCTGGACATCTGCGACACCCCTCCCCGCAACACTCCCAATTCAATTCCCCGCCCCCCTGCACAAACATGCGTGTGGCTGACATTAACTGTTCACAGTGGGGAGGGAGGGAGACAGAGAGAAACTGGGGGCTTCCAGGCAGCCCAGCCTGACTTTAAGAGGCAGGAGGCCTGCACTAATTCTTCCTGCAGCTCCCAGATGCCGTCTCTCAGCCTGGAAACACCGAACCCAGACTCAGAGCCTACTGGGACCTTGGGGCCCGGCAGGGAAACACGACACTTGCCCTTCGGCATTGTGCAGACCGGTGTTCCGGTCCTGGCACTGTGCTCCTTGGGGAAGACACCTTCGTCTCTCTGAACACTGATGTCATCACCCGTCAAGTGGAGCTTGGGGTGTTTACATCCCCTCAGTGAACTGTACAAAAACGTATGTGGTAGGCGTCACCCTTCTCCTTAGTAGATCGAGGCTCAGAGAGGTAAATTGCTTGCCTGTGGTTGCACAGCTTTCAAGGAACAAAGCCAACTCCCAGAGAGAAGAAAAACTGTGCTATGGGCCACCACCAGGCTACTCTGCCTCTTCTGGTCCAGCGTCGCCTCTCTCCCGAGCCACCACCAGCTGCCCCTCGCCACGGTCGGGTGTGGCTCTGGAACTCAGAAAGGCGGGGTCTCAGGACCTCTCAACAGCTGAGACCAGACATCTCGTTTCTGGAGAAGGTTCACTTTGAGGACCAGAGTGGGCTGGCCTAAGTAGGGAGTGTAAAGTATTGAGGTAGCAAAAGCTCCACCTTGACTTAAAATGCTGGTGGTGTGTGTGGGCACAGAAGAGAGATGGAGCGAGCGGGGCTCGCTAGGGCTTGTCTGGGGCAGACAGTGCGGCACCACACCTGTGCGCAGGATGAACCTTCAGAGCAGAGCTGCCTCCGGGGGAGAGGGCGGGAACACTGCTGGGGAGGGGGAGTTGTTTGTGTCCCCCCTACCCAAAATCAACCTTTCGAGAAGGCATTTTACCGCCTGCTCTAGAACCAAAACACTTGGAGTGGGAAGAGAGAGCACAGTGTCTGCACTGGGCTGAACCCATCAACGCGTCGGGCAGTGCAGCGGGTGACCTACGACGCAGCTCAGGGCTGCTCAGATGTCAGCCTGCCCAAGAGGCCCTTGGAGGACTGGCTGAAATACAATTCCCGGGCCCCTCTGCAGAAATCTGGATTTAGGATGTTTGGGGGCAAGGACTCGACAACTTTCCAGGGGATGCACTCCAGGTGCTGCTGCCGCTGCCTCTCTGGGGACCGCCCTTGAGGGAGCTCAGATGCAGACAGAACTCAACCCCAAGGGGGTGCCCTTCATACTGTGCTCATGGAGGGCTGCTCAGAAAAGCCACCAAAACATCATGCACTGGGGCTGGCACTGTGGCGTAGTGGGTAAAGTCGCCGCCTGCAGTGCCGGCATCCCATATGGGTGCTGGTTCAAGATCTGGCTACTCCACTTCCAATGCAGCTCTCTGCTATGGCTTGGGAAAGCAGAGGCCCCTGCACCCGCATGGGAGACCTGGAAGAAGCTCCTGGCTCCTGGCTTCGGATGGGTGCAGCTCTGGCTGTTGAGGCCAACTGGGGAGTGAACCAGCGGATGGAAGACCTCTCTCTCTCTCTCTAACTCTTTCAAATAAATAAATAAATCTTTAATAAAAAAAAAAAGTTAGGCACCATCTGCTGTAACTCCAGTGATCCATGGCTGAAACCAGTCTTTTTGAAAATCTTCAAATTCATTTACATACAGGATGCCAATTTATGTATGCATAGGATGTTCTTTTTGGTGGGTTCAGTTTCTGGTGAAAATAGTGAAAAGTTAGAAACAACCCAGGAGTCCATCAAGAGGGGATGGCTACATAATTGTTGTTTTAAGATGTCCCGTGATGCAGTAAAAACTAATAGTACAGTATCTACCACGGCAACGAACGATGTGAAGCTTGCTGGACTCCTTGTGTTGCTTTATGGTTTAGTATCATTCGAAATGACACTTATAGAACGTTCACCACCATCTTTTTAAACTATTTCAGACAGTCCCAGTTGCACACCTACCTGTGCTAAATACTTAGCTTTTGAATTCCAAGAAAGAGTTTTGCAGGATGCTGCTCCCCTGCCTGCAACTCCCCTGTCTCTCCTCCACCTGACGCCAGGTACTCCTCACTTCCAGGAAGCTCTCCCATCAAGACTCCCGAATCTGGGCTAGGCGGCTCTCCGTGCTCCCACAGACCCCAGTGACCCCATAATTGTAGCTCCTCGTACACTAGACTTCATTTGTTGGCAGCTGACTCTTTATTTGTTTGTAGACCCCACTACACCTACTCTTGTACTTTGGCTGTATTTGGTATACAGTAGGTACTTGGGGAGCATTTGTTAGCACGGGAAATGTGGAAGGTGGGGAGGGGGAAGAGGCAGGAGGAGGAGGGAGGTCTTGCATCCTACATTTCAACCTTCAGCACTCGGGTTCGCTTAAGAGTCTTAAGACCTAGGAGCCACGCATTTCCTTCTTGTTATGGTCATGTTTATAATCTGACGGTTCCTCAACTTCTCTCCTTGGCATGTCTGAGTAATATACACATGGTTTTATAAAGAGAGACCCTTCCTGGCCAGGGTCCTAGCCACCCCCAGCAGAGACGGTTGGGCATTCCGACGGTCTTTAGGAAGTCGGCTTGCTCAAAGCTCTGTCAACAGATGGAGAAACTGAAGTGCAGGGCAGGGAGAAGGATTTCCCTGGGTCACCTGCTTAAGCATTATATATATATAAAAAAACCTTTAGGGAGTTATGGGCCTGATGATATAGTTATCTGGGCCCAAAAAAATCTGAACAAATTACACTGAGTGCTGTCTATGCAAACCCACGGGTAAGGCCAGGTGACTCACACGTCATCCGAGTTCTCTGAGGCTTCACGGTTTGCGAGCCTCCCTCTGTATCTCGTCTGTTCCTGCCACTGCCTGCGGAGGAGTGCAAGGCCACAGAGAGGCCCAGAGCCCCATGGGAGGCAGGGTGATGCTGACTGCCCACGGCTCGGGGTGAGAGCGCGGGTGGCTCCTGGGCATCTGGGCAGGCTCAGGCACCCGAGCCGGCATCCAATCTGTCAGGCGTATTTAGGAAATGCAGTCAATTAAAAACACGAAAGTCATGAGCAGATCTCTTGGTCGAAGGAATGGGGGTGAGCTCGGAGGAGGCGCTGAGAACGCCGTGAGCTCTGCTCTGGTCGCCGTCAGCGTCCGTGGATCAGGGCAGTCACTGGAGGGGTCTAACTGCGGCAGAGACCGGGCCGCGGAGCCATCGGTGGCCATGCAGAAGTCCCAGAGGTCACTGTGAGAATCAACGGGCCTCCCAAGGGGCAGCTCCACCCTTTCAAACTCAAACTTGGGTTTATGAAAAATTTCCTACGTTTTCCCCCTGGAGCTGGGTGTGTGTTTCTTAGTAAGTGTGGCTTTCTCGTCCCAATATGTAAAGTTCACTAACCCCTTTCTTAACCTTCTGTCTGTAGAGGTAAGCCATCTTGATCAGAAAAGAGAGAAGAAATTCATTTTGTAGAAAAACAAACATCAGAAAATACTCACTGTTCTTTATCACTGAAGGACAGCAAAGAGGAGAGAAAGGAAAAAAATGCATACAGTTAGGAAAGAAATCTCATAACAACACCAACAGCGGAGGCAGCGACCACACGGTTTGGATTAGTATGACCTACTTCCGTGGCTTTCAGCCATAATCAGGTCATTAGCACATCTTCCACATAGGGTTACAGTCCACAACGTTGATTAAATTGACCAGTTTAGTTTATTAATTAACCAAACAGACCACCTATGCTTTTGAGTAATGTTTTTGGGAACGGAGGAGAAATCACTTAATGATGGCGTGGCCACCATCATTCTTGGCTTCTGTTATGTCTGATGCTGGGAGAGAAGGACCACGCTGGGCAGATTCCTGAGCCCTGAGAAATGAAACCTTCCCAGTCTGGGAAGCAAGCACTCTCGCTCTCAGAACGGGGACTTGCATCTCCACTGAATGGGCACGCAGAGACAGACAGGCAGTCCCTCTGTGCAACTCCCATTTCTGACTTTCTCTGTCCACAGACTGGAGCCCACACCTGTCGGCAGCCCGCGTTCCCACATGGTCCCGGCATGGAAAGCCAAGCAAGGAGCAGGTGCGTCCATATCTGCTCGTTTCCAACGCAATCATTAGACGGAAGAAGGCTGAGAGAGGAAGACATGTGAACAGCACGAAGGCAGCGAGTGTATCTGGCTGGCCAGCAGTTAATTAAGAACCCGATTCCTTCATTTACTGGAGACAGACATGAGAAGTGTATGCCTAGGCACGGCCCCGCTGCCCCAGACTGGGTAGCACGTGTGATGAGTGTGATTTGCCTATTAGCATTTATTGGGAAATAATTTTTAATCTCGGAAGAAAATGCAGTAGCAACCAAGCCAGCTGGATCCACGCAGAGTGCCGGGGAGGTTTCACAGAAGCCCAGGAGCACTGTAATGAAACTTCGTCCAGACTGTTGGAATAATTCTAATTTAATTGTAAGCCAAATTGTTTGGCTTCAAGTCAACTAAAGTAAACTCTGATGGATGGGATTTTAATTAGCTGACATTTCTCAAATAAAATAAATATTTTACCCCATTCACCCTGCAGACAACTGTTTATCTTACAGAGACACACTTTTTGGCTGATGGAATATTCTCTGAAAATAAGTTTGGCTCCAAGAAGACATCACAAGTAGGGGCTTGAGAAATGGGGATTTCCTATTAAGAAGAAAACAGACTGGGGCCAGTGTTGTGGCACAGGGGGTGAAGCCTGTTTATGATGCTGGGAACCCAAGCTGGAGAGCCGGGTTGAGTCCCACTGCTCTGCTTCTGATCCATCTTCCTGCTAATGTGCCTGGAAGGCAGCAGAAGATGGCCCAAGTATTTTTATCTCTAAAACTGTGGGCCAAATAAATCTCTGTTCTTTTCAAGTAAAGCTTTCAAGTATTTTGTCATAGCATTGGAAAATGACTCAAACAGATAAGTTCCTACCTTCTTGGCAGTGATGGTCTCATGGGTATACATTTACACTTAAAACGGTCGAGTTGTACTTTAAATTCCTTTAAAGGTATACTGTAGAAAGGACATGAAAGAGATCTTGGGGCCAGCGCAGTGGCATAGTGGGTTAATGACCTGGCCTAAAGCGCTGACATCTCATATGGACGCTGGTTCGAGACCCGGCCGCTCCGCTTCCTGTCCAGCTCTCTGCTGTGGCCTGGGAAAGCAGTGGAAGATGGCCCAAGTCCTTAGGCCCCTGCACCCATGTGGGAGACCTGGAAGAAGCTCCTGGCTTCGGATCGGCCGTTGCGGCCATCTAGGGAGTGAACCATCGGATGGAAGACCTCTCTCTCTCTCTGCCTCTCCTTCTCTCCCTGTGTAACTCTGACTTTCAAATAAATAAATAAATCTTAAAAAAAAAGAGAAAGATATCTTTATAAGGCAAATTGTAAAGAGAGAAAGGAAACTGAATTCAGAACAGGGAGCCGGGAGCAGTAACCAAGGCAAATTTCACACTGGGTCCCCGAGGCCAACAGGAAGCTGAGTCTGAGGACGCTCACATGGAGACCAGCGTGGAGCTCCTGGCTCCTGGTTTCAGCCTGGCCAGCCTTGGCTGCTGTTGGCATTTGGTGTCTAAACCAGTGGATGAAAGACTCTCTCTCTCTCTCTCTCTATCCCCCACCTCTGTTACTCCGCCTTTCCAATAGATCTGAAAAAAATTTTAAATACATGTTGAAAAGGGAAAATAAAGAAAGACAAGATCCTGAACCCTATAACTTTTCTTCTTTCAAAAAAAAGTTCATGGAAAATACCTCTCATGAAAAAACTATACATGGATTTAAATTTTTTGGACTAAAAAAGACCTTATCTTTTAATTCTGTTTTCTGTGGACTTTTCGAAGTACCCTTATAATATTTTCATTATTTCTCACTTCTCTTTTTACTTTTTGGTATGTATTGAAGCTTGTGGGATAATTTGAATGTGGTACTTTGTATACTGCATATGTAATACTAATATTGGAAAAGAAGGAAGTATACAATCCAGGTAGTTAATAGAAGTAACAGAACGAGTCCAAGAAAGTGGAAAAGGTTGATGCAATGCAGAAATGCAGATAAGAACAAAATAATGAAACAGTGAATGACAGAATAATTAATATCAGGTGATGACCAAAAAGACATCCCCGTTCAATCTTCTTGTCAACCTTGGGATTACGTCAAGGAGAAAGTCTCAGTCTGGTGCTAATCCGTCGCTAACACCTGTCTGTCCCCTGCGATGCTCCCTTTCAACAAGTGAGCAGGGGCTGGGCCTGCACCTCTGCCAGGCACGGGAGCTCTGCTCCACTTCTGATCCAGGTCCCCCTACTGCACTTGGGAAAGCAGGGGAAGATGGCCGGGGGACTTGGGCTCCTGCACCCCTGCTGGCACTGGCTCCTGGCTTCACACTGGCCCAGCCCTGGTTGCTGTGGCCATCTGGGGGCGTGAACCAGCGGAGGGAGATCTCTCTTTCTCTGTCTCTCCCTCCGCATCACTCTGCCTTTCAAATAAATAAAATAAAACTTTAAAAGAGAAAAAGAGGCCAGCACTGTGGCTCACTAGGCTAATCCTCCACCTGCGGTGCCAGCACCCCGGGTTCTTGTCCCAGTTGGGGCGCCGGATTCTGTCCCAGTTGCTCCTCTTCCAGGCCAGCTCTCTGCTGTGTCCCGGGAGTGCAGTGGAGGGTGGCCCAGGTGCTTGGGCCCTGCACCTGCATGGGAGACCAGGAGAAGCACCTGGCTCCTGGCTTCGGATCAGCGCAGTGCGCCGGCCATGGCCGCCATTTGGGAGTGTTGTTTAAATGACCAAGTCCCGGGACATTCTGCTCTCTGGTCATAGATGATCTTTGTCAGAAATCGTTCCACAGTCAGGAGCAAATCTCGTCCCCTGCCGTTTATCCCTTCCAATAAAGTGAGCACGTTCTCACTCAGTCACTCTGAAGGGGGCTGCGGGGTTCTGTCTGGCACAGAAGCCACATAGGGCAGAGTTCAGGAGACTGAGAGGTCGCTGGTTCCATGGAAACCAAAAGGGATGAGTGGGAACTTAAATGTCCCACGTAGGTTAGGTGCTGGAGACACAACAGGGAATGGTGGGGCCTGTGGAAAACCGCAGAGCTCGCGCCAGTGCAAGGAGATCAGCAGCTGGTCAAACTCCTGCTGCCCTGCTGGCATGGTAAAACCGGGCTCCCACGGTGAAAGTTTTTGAGAAATGCCGTAAATCTGGCCTTTCGGGTGAACTCTCCTAAGTTTTACATAATTAGGCCTCACGTCATAAACCCATTTCTGCAGCTCGCGTCCTGCCTGTGTGTAACCTCTGGTGTTGTCTGGCTTCCTTGTCTGATTGATGCTGCCAACGGAGGCCCAACGAGAGGGAGTGGTCTGCCTGTGGCCAGAGCAAATCCGCTGGAGCCCAGAGCCAGAGCCCGGGCGTGGCTCTCACCCCGGGGCCTTCGTGCTCCCCAACACCCCCTGTTGTCTGGGGCATGGAGAACCGGATCTTCTTATACCAAACTGGCAAAGCAGCGAGGCCAGGCCGAGCCTGCGTGGCACAGCTTGCAGCGGCTCCTTCTCTCCCACCGCAGGGCAGGAAACTCCAATGCTCTCCTCGCTGCCCCTCCCCTCATTCTTTCAAGTGTGGAACCGTCAGGCCCCCACTGACTCAACACAGGCACCGGGACTTACTTGGTTGGAAGGGGCCGGTCACTGGGGCACATCCAACGGCTGGAGCTGTTGCTGACCACGGTGTCGGTCATGGCGGCTGAGTCCTGTGTCCCTGCAAAACAGCAACCCAGACAGGGTGTCACCTCGGCATGTGGTCTCCTGTCACTTCTCAGGTCCCTACTGCAGGCCCTGTGCACGGGGGACACAGGGAAGAAAGCAAACCCCATGCAGCGTGTCCCTGTCCCAGGTGAGGAACCCTGGGCTCTGCTGGAAGTCATGGCTGTCCAGTGGCAGGAAGTGGACGAGAGCCGAGAGCACCTCCCTCACACCCAGGGTCTTCCTCCTCATGGCTGCCACAAGGCCACGTGTCCAGGAGGGCCCAAGTCAGAGTTCCCTCCTCAAATCCAGGATTTTCTGAAGCCTGTCATGCAACCCCTCCACCTGCATCCTCCTGGCTTGGTCGTTTGGGTAGATTTAGAGTCTGCCTGACCTCAACAGCCCGTCCCGCGCCTGCACTGTCACAGCCTCCGTGGTCTCCTCGCACCTGTCCTGGTCCCATGTCAGTCTCTGCTCCCCGCAGAGGCCAGAAAGAGCCGGAAAGCATCCCCCAGCTTGGAAAAGTAGTCCCAGCAGGATTAGGGAGGGACCACGTGGCCCACCCATCTCACGCTGAGGGATCTACCAGCAGAAACGAAAACTCGCGTCCCAGAGACGCGAGAGCAGATGTGCATAGCCGCCTTCCTCACAGCAGCCACAGAGCGGAGACAACCACCGCTCACCAACCGAGGAACGTGTAGACCGGGTGTGGTGTGCGGTGGTGCCCAGCCCTGAGGCAGGCGCAGACGACGGACCTGGAGACCTCGTAAGGGGAAGACGCCAGACGTGAAAGGCCACGCAGTGCAGGGGTGCACTCACGTGCGCAGAGCTATTACGTCATAAGGGATGGGGCACTGACGTAAGTGCGCAGAGCTATTATGTCATAAGGGATGGGGCGCTGACGTGCGCAGAGCTGTTACGTCATAAGGGATGGGGCGCTGACGTGCGCAGAGCTGTTACGTCATAAGGGATGGGGCGCTGACGTGCGCAGAGCTGTTACGTTGTAAGGGATGGGGCGCTGACGTGCGCAGAGCTGTTACGTCATAAGGGATGGGGCGCTGACGTGCGCAGAGCTGTTACGTTGTAAGGGATGGGGCGCTGACGTGCGCAGAGCTGTTACGTCATAAGGGATGGGGCGCTGACGTGCGCAGAGCTGTTACGTCGTAAGGGATGGGGCACTGATGTGCGCACAGCGGGTTCCATCTGTAAGAGATGAAGAGTAAACCCATGGTTGTCCAGGGGCCGAGGGAGGTAGGGAGGTGCAAGAGCCTCCAGGGAATAATGAAAATGTCCTAAAATCGATGGTGGCGGTGGACGTCCAGGCTTACAGATCTACTACAGGTCACCAGATGGCTCACTTTAAGCGGGTGATTCATACGCTATGGGAATTATATCTCAATAAGGCTGAGCGAATGGCACCAGCACCCTGGAAAACTGTGTGGCAGCATCCATTAAAGCCAAACATTTGTCTACTCAATGGCCCAAGAATTCTCCTTACGTCTACACCCAACAACAACCGCTTGTGTACCCAGACACGTTCGGGCTGTTCATAGCAGCTGTCCTCCTAGAGTAAAACCTGCGATAATTGAAATATGAAATGATTTAAAGAATGTGTAATGCATTCTGGATGTGTGTATATATTCTGCGCACCCCTCTTCCCTGCCCCCAGGCCTTCCTCTGTCTCCTCTACATCCCAAGGGCATTTCCCTTGCTCTTCCTCAGCCCGGCACCTTCCTGCACACGACTGCTCGGCTCACTCTCCCCACCTCCGGGCCCGTTCTCGAAGGATCCAGCCCCTTGCTGACGCACCTCAGGAGGCAGTGGAAGGTGGCCCAAGTGCGGGGGCCCCTGCCACTGTGTAGCAGACCCCCATGGAGTCCCCAGCTCCTGGCTTCAGCTTGTCCCGGCCCTAGCTGTTGCAGCCATTTGGGGAGTGAACTAGTGGATGGAAGTTGGTTTTTTTTTTTTTTTTTTTTGGTCTATCATGCTTTCAAATAAATAAATAAAAAGATTTAGACAGAGTTAGACAGTGAGAGAGAGAGAGACAGACAGAGAGAAAGGTCTTCTTTCTGTTGGTTCACCCCTCAAATGCCACCACGGCTGGAGTTATGCTGATCTGAAGCCAGGAGCCAGGTGCCTCCTCCTGGTCTCCCATGCGGGTGCAGGGCCCAAGCACTTGGACCATCCTCCACTGCCCTCCCGGGCCACAGCAGAGAGCTGGCCTGGAAGAGGAGCAACCAGGACTAGAGCCTGGCACCCATATGGGATGCCGGTGCTGCAGGCGGAGGATTAACCAAGTGAGCCACAGCGCCGGCCCCTATAAATACATAAATCTTTAAAAAAATCATCTGTCAGAGGCCTCCCTGACCACTCAACTGATTTTTCAATTGTTCATTTTTTAAACAAATTTTATTGTATATATTCAGGTATATAACATGAAGTCATAAAATAGATAGGAAGAGACTTCTAAAAGTTTGTGAAAAATGGAATTCAAAATTTTGGTGCAAAAAGTTCTTGAAATCCATGTGTAGCTTTCATGATATGAATTTTTCCACATGCATCAGTTTCAAAATTTAAAGAAATCTTTATTCATCTCAGAGAGAGATCGACCTTCTATCTATCTGCTGGTTCACTCCCCAAATGCCTGCAGCAGCCAGGGCAGCAGCCAGGGGTTGGGACTCCATCCAGGGCTCCTGCGTGGATGGCAGGGACCCAAGAATTTGAGCCGTCACCTGCCAGCTGTGGGGAGCAACTGGGAGCAACTCGGACTAGACTAAGTTACTGGAATTAAGACTTATTCTATGCATCAGCTCTCCCACAATATGGCGCTGGGAGAGGAGGAAACAGCTTCTACACAGCTGCCTCCAGTTCAACCAATAAACAGCAGGACCTGCTCCTGATTGGAGGAGAGCAGCGTACTCGGCGTGTGGGTAGCAGAGTTGGGATTGGTGGAAGAGGACTATAAAGGAGGAGAGAGACAACATGCACCAGGAACATCTATCTGAAAGAATACCTGTGCAGCCCCCGAGAGAGCCGGCCGGCGGTGTGCCGCTCCCCCGCGGAAGTGGGGAAAGTGGCAGGGGGAACCGCCCTTCCACGGAGGTGGAAGGGATAGTAGCCAACCCGGGAAGAACCAGCAGCAAACCCGGGGAGGGCCGAGCAGACAAAAGAACAGCGCAGGGTCCTGTGTTGTTCCTCCACGAAGACGGGGAGCGACAGCCAGCACCCAGAGTGTACATTCACAGGAAGCTGGAATGGAGAGCAGAGAGTGGGGACCAGAGCCAGGCACTCCAGTGTGGGATGCAGGCTTCCAAATGGCCTCAGAACTGCTGCACCAAACACCTGTCCCAGATCTCAGAAAACCTTTGGCACCAAAATGAAGCTCATCTTTTCATTCCATTTCCCACCGACTTCATGAAGCGTGCTGCCGCACCTGTGGACCTGTGTGTGTGCGGTAAAACAGATATCGTAGAGGAACGAATGAACACATCCCTCATCCCTCATCGGGCGTAGTTCTCTCCCTGGGCAAGAGCAGCTATAAACTCGTAGCGAAATCCCACAATGGAATGCACTGTTTCTAACTGGGGTCCCATCTACTGGCTCCTTTGTATCCTTCCAACCACTCAAGGTAAAGCAGCAGCTTCTCCATGATGTCCCCTCTGTTTCCCTCCACTCTGACTCTACTTAATACCACTCAAATATATACTATTTTTTTTTTTGACATGCAGAGTTAGACAGTGAGAGAGAGAGAGCAGAGAGAAAGGTCTTCCTTCCGTTGGTTCACCCCCCAAATGGCTGCTATGGCCGGTGCGCTGCGGCGCCGATCCGAAGGCAGCAGCCAGGTGCTTCCTCCTGGTCTCCCATGCGGGTGAGGGCCCAAGGACCTGGGCACTCCCGGGCCACAGCAGAGAGCTGGCCTGGAAGAGGAGCAACCGGGACTAGAACCCGGTGCCCCAACCGGGACTAGAACCAGGGTACTGGCACCGCAGGCGGAGGATTAGCCTAGTGAGCCGTGGCGCCGGCCAATATATACTATTTTTAAAAACTTTTTTATATTGTGTTGTTTCCTTAGCGTCTGAATTCCCCCACCAGAACTGCAACACCTGGCAGAACTTCTGTTTTCTTTGCTCCTTCATCGCCACCATCTAGCTTAGTACCTGGCATACAGCAGGCACTTAATAAATACCTGCTGAACGCGTGAGCGGGTCTGCACTGACACTCGGCCTGTCCAGCTGAACTGGGCCAGGTTTGTGTTCTCTCCAAGCCTCCCCCTGGAAGGCTGCCCCGAGGAGTGTGGGGCCAGAGCCCGAGGAGGTGGCATCGATTATTTAAGAAGCACGAGAAAGCAGACGGGCACGGCCAGTGTGCTGATTCCCTGCGGGTCTTGTTACAGCACAGTCCTGCTTCCTGTGAAGCGGCAGGAACCCAGAGCAAACTCCCTTTCCTACCCCTGCAGCCCCTGGAGTGATGCAACGTGAGCGTGCAGGAGGCTCGAGGGGGCTGGGGCTGCACGCGAGGGACAGGAGACCCCTTACCCCAAAGACACATCACCCGCTACTGAGCAGCTCACGTGAGCTCCCAGATGCACAAGCCCATTTCAGTGCTTCTGCTTCAAAAACAGACAGCAGCGCTGGCTCCTGCAGCCAAGGAAATTCGCTGAAGAGAGCCCTAATGTCTCGTCACCGCCTGTGTGAGAGCTGAGCAGCTCTCCTGGGGCCCCCGAGGGCCCCCTCCCGGGCTCTCTCCAGCCCCTGCCGCGCACAGACAGCCTCCGGCCCCCAGGGCTTAGGCTGCCTCTGCTGCCTGGAATCCTGCACTCAAGGCAGCTGGGAAAACGCCACCCCTGGCAGACCCCGGGAGGCAGGAGGGTCTGGGGCAAGGGACACAGACCCCTCACAGCTCCCAGGAACTCTGATCTCTGAACTCTGCTGCCCTTCGGCCGCCCGCCATCTCCGGCAGCATTCGGTGGTGCACACCCGGACCCCGACCCCAAAAGCCTCAGCTTGGGCCCTAAGTGTTCTTGGTGCATTTAACATCCCAGGAGTGGACTCCTTGTCCAGTACTCATCCCAGTCTACCAGGCCTGGGCCAGGAGATGGAACTGTCTGAGCAGTCGATTGTGTAAAGAACCGGAGAAACTGGCCTAGGGGAAGGGGCTTGGGTGTCTCGGGCAGACCTGGGCTGGGGCTGGAAGGGGCCTAATGGACCCTGCTGATGCCCCGGGCAGACCCCCTTGCAGCAGGCCGGCTTCTCCAGCCTCTGGGAGCCTCAGCAACCACAGGCTCGTGGGAGCACCATCTCCCGGGGAAGCACCCTCAGCCAGTAGGTGCTACTTTGTTCCCAGATAACCAGGAGGTCACAGCCACCCTAGGGAGCAGCCCAAAGCCAGTGGCTGCAAGGGGCTCAGCGCCAAGGGGCCATCCGACTGCACAACTCCCTGTGGATTGGGCTGAAGCTGGCGTCAACCTCTCCAACGCCCTGCTTCCCTCTGTCCCTCCTCGCAGGTTCCTCCTCGGGGCATCCCCTGAGCTCATCATCAGTACAAGAGTCTCCGTCTCTGCTTCTGCTTCTGGGAGACCTGAGCTCGCATGGCTAGCAGGAAGCTTAGGGCCGCAGGGCTGTGTTCCACACACTCACTACCCGCCCAGGGACAGTCGCTGGCCTTTTCTAATCAGACAGCACATAACCCTAGCAAGTTCTCTGACCCAAGATCTCCCGTGGAAGGTGAGTTGATAGACATGGAGAAAGTCTGCTGATTTCAGACCCACCCCTTCCCCTTGCCCACGGCAGAAAAGCCCCCAGTGAACAGGAGGCCAAGTGCTAGGGAGGACCAGCGCAGGGGGGAGGAGGGAGGGCAAGACACCCACTGGCACCAGAGGCAGAAAGCATGGATGTGCCTGCGAGATAAACAGCGCGGCTCCCAGCCTGAGCCGTTGCAGAGGTTCGGTGTCGCTGAGTCTGAGCACCGACCTCCATCTCGGGGGCAGGCATTGGCCTGGTGGCTAAGACCCCAGTTCAGATGCCCAGGTGCCGCATCAGAGGCCCTGGGTTCAATTCCCAGCTCCTGCTCCTGACTCCAGCTTCCTGCTAATGCAGACCCGGGGAGGCAGTGGTGGGAGCTCAGGTCACTGGTCTCCTGTCACCACACAGGAGACCTGGATGGAGTTCCTGGCTCCTGGCTGTTGTGGGCATCTGGGGAGTGAACCAGTGGACAGGAGCTCTGTCCATCTGCCACTCTGTGTCTACTTCTCAATGCAAAAAAAGAGATAATTCCCTTTTCCTGTTTCTCTGACAGTTTATCCAACAATGACTCACACTCGTGAGCAGCTGCTTTGTGCCAAATTCCATCATTTGCTTCAGTCCTGCCAATCCTACTCTGCAGTACGTGGTATTAGCATTTTTAAAAAATGTAAGCTCAGAGTGGTTCATCCACCTACTCAAAATCACACAGCCACCAGGCAGAGGAGCTGGGATTTGAATCTTGACTCCCAGGCCCCGTGTGTCCTCACGACTCTGTAGCACACGCCTTGGTTTTCATCCCTCCCTGGGGGAGTGGTGACCTGGTCCTCTGGCCCCTGGCTGCACTCCCACCTCTTGGCTCAGAAACAAACACAGAACTGCCCAGCCAGCCAGCCCCTCACTGGGTGACTGAGACAGCGCTGGCTTCGGCCTGAACAGGGCCAAGGCCGTGGCCGACATCCAGGCCTGCAGCTGCCACTAGAGGAGGCATTGACTTACTCCTCTACCTGCTCTGCGAGAGCCAGGAGTGTCGGACTCAGTCTGCAGTTTTTCAGCCCTTGCATCTCTAATACAGGGCCAGCCTCCAGGGCCTGTGCCCAAGGCAGCCGCGTCGAGCCCTGGGCGTGGAAGGTCCCCCAGTTTAGAAGGACCCCACACTGGGCTCAATGCTTTGCTGTCTTTGTCTTGGAAGTTTTGATCATTTTTGAACAAGGGGCCCTACTTGAGCCCATGCTCAGTAACCCCCCTCAGCAGTTGCACAGCTTGGCAGGCCGTGCTTGGACAGACGCCGGTGGGCATTTGGTGCAGTAGCCAGACTACCACTGAGAGCCCCTGAGTCCCGTATCACAGTGCCCAGCTCTGTTTCTGGTTCCATCTTCCTGCTAATGCACACTCTGGGGGGCTGGGTGATGGCTCAAGTAGTTGGGTCCCTGCTGCCCATATGGGAGGCTTGGACTGTGTTCCAGGCTCCTGGCTCAAGCCTGGAGCAGCCCTGCCTGTTGAAGGTATTTGGGGAATGAACCAATGGGTAGATGGTCTCTCTCTGTCTCTCTCTCTCTCTGTCTCTCTCTCTCTCTTCCTCCCTCCCTCCCTCTCTCTGCCTTTCAAATAAAATGAAAGTAAATAAAAAGGAAAATATTTTTAAAAGGAAAAATAAATAAGCCCACACGGAAATGTCAGAGCCAGGCCCACCCCCACAGCCCGGCTCTGACCCTTGCACCACCCTCCACCTGCACCTGCCACAAAGGTCCCGTTCCAATCCCGGGAAAACCACACTCCGAGCTCTCCCCGCTCCTCCGCATTTGGTTCTGCTTCTCCCTGACGACTCTGAGCATCCATCACTAAGGAATGGCGGCTCCACCTGCCAGCATCTCCCAGCTCTTCTGCAGGGCATGGAGAAAGGGAGCCAACAGCTCGAGGTCCACGTAGTGTCCGAGCCGCAACAGGTGTGTGACCGTGACCCGCAGGTGGGCTGGCAGGGGACCTTCATGGCACAGCAGGTGCTGCAGGGAACCGGCCTCAGCTGCAGCTGTCTGCATAGAGTTCAACGCCACAGTCAGCCTCCTCCCACCCACAGACGCTTTGCGGCAGCACCTGCCGCCACCAGCCTGGACGGTGCCCCGCTAGCTCCCTCTCTCCGTCCCTGTCCTTGCCCCTCCCTCTTTGCCTGTGTCCTGCACATCGCTGCTCGATTAGGCGTCTGGGAAAATCCGCTTGGATGACCCCCTGTGGGAAGCACAGCGTACACAGAGGGCTTGGGTGGGGAGGGAAAGTGTGTCTGGACAGGATCCAGGCTGAGAAAATATTCTGCTTGGCCCACGAGGTATTTTTTAAAGGAAAATTAAGTCAATATCTCCAAAGCACAGGATTTAATTAAACACGAAGATTGCCAGCTTCTCTTGGAAAATTAGAAGAATCAAAAAATGTTTCTAGATCACCTCCTATTGCGGTGGGCCAGGCACCGGATCAGGCACGTGGGGTACAGCATTAAAAGAAACACGACGGGGCTGGCGCTGTGGCCCAGCGGGTAAGGCTGCTACCTGCGGTGCTGGCATCCCATATGGGCGCCGGTTCAAGTCCCTGCTGCTCTACTTCCGATCCAGCTCTCTGCTGTGCCCTGGGAAAGCAGTAGCAGATGGCCCAGGTCCTTGGGCCCCTGCACCCACGTGGGAGACCTAGAGGAGGCTCCTGGCTCCTGGCTTCAGATCAGTGCAGCTCTGGCTGTTGCAGTCATCTGGGGAGTGAACTAGTGGATGGAAGACCTCTGTGTGTGTGTGTGTGTGTGCGTGTGTGTGTGTGTGTGTGTGTGTAACTCTGTGTTTCAAACAAATAAATAAATTTTTTAAAAAAAGAAACCTGCACAAACTGCCATCCTCACAGGACTTGACTTCTAGTGGGAAGGCAGATAACTCAGAATCACTGCTGAACGCTTCAGAGAAAAATCAAACAGAAAGGGGATTAGGAATTAAGAGCAGGATGTTAAATAGGTGGTCAGAGCTTGCCTTCCTAAGAGATATCATCAAGCAAAGAACTGATGGCATAGTGGACGGAGTCACGTGAGTATCTGGGGTAGAGCACTTCAAGCAAAGGGGAGAGTAAGTGCAAAGGCCCCGGGGTAGCCTGTGGTTGGTCCACTAGAGACGTGGCAAGGATGGCAGCCTGGCTGGAGAGGAGGGGGCAAGGGGGTGCTGGGATCAGCCAGGTGGGGAGCAGGCAACGTGTCAACTGCCGAGGTGGCCCTAGGCTGGAGCCACGCAAGGGCAGAGGAGTGATGAGTGGGATGCGTTGGATTCGGTCTCAAATGTGTGTTCAGCTCTGTTTGCCAGGGACTTAGGGCTCCTGTACACTCTTGCCTGGACAAGGACACTTGGCACAGCAAAGAGGAAGATCGATGGTGGTCTCCTGCTCTCCTCCCTTTGTAGGGGGAGCTGGTGCTCCGTGGTGCCCTCCCCTCAGCGCCCTAGCATCCCTCACAGGCCCAGGCACATCCAGACAGTGCAGGCTGCTGTGGGCTCCTCCTTGCTCCTCAAGCCAGCTGGCGTGGCCAGTGTGTGGCTCCTTCCACGCTGAGCTGGCCGGTGCCCACGACAGGGACAGAGATCCGCCAGCCTGCGAGCGGATGGTCAGCTGCATGTGCTTCTCCCGTGGCCATCCAGCAACAACAGATGGCTCCCGCCCCGAGCCTTCGCGTAATCCCCCAGCACAGTGCCCATGTGACAGGCTGCAAGGCAGGCACGGAGCCCCGCCCCACAGCCCTGCCACCAGCGAGCAGCATGGTCTTGGGCAGGGGCTTAATGCCTGTGGGGTTGTTTCTTTGTCAATAGAACAAGGGTGGTTGCCCAGCACTGCCTGCCTCATAATCGCTACTCCAGATGTGTCTGCCACTGGGCTAAAGGCTTTCCATGGGTGACCTCACTGATTCTCCCGACCGCTCATTATGGAAGGCACTACCGTGTCCATTTTGCAGATGGGGAGATTGGGGCTTAAAGGGGAAGTGACTTGCTCACCCAGTCGGTGGTTGGCAGAGCTGGGAGATTTGTACCCACAACATCTGATGCCAGATGTTGCATGCTTAATCACTCTCCCACGTGGTCTCTAACACTGTGGTGAGGAGTAAGGTTTGGAGATGCAGGCGAGAATCGACACGGCACCGGGAACATGGTATGTGCTCAGGAAACATTCGTCATTGTCACTACTGTCATCATCATCACTATTGTCACCCATTGTTGCTCTCTCTCTCCACCTGCAGAAGTGACCATAACATGAGGGTGTGATTTTAAGTGCACTAGGTGCCCCTATAGCTTGCCACAGTGCTCCAAATGACCTCCATCAGCATTGTTCCCTAATGGTGCATCTGGTCCCATGATCTCTCACCTCGCTTAGGAAACAAGATGTCAAGAGCTCACGGCACATGGGGTAGACTGGTTGCAACAAATCCTGTCCCATTCCTGCTTTCCTGTGTCCATGCACCTGCCAGCTCCTTCTATCCAGAGACGAAGTCTATTGCTCCACCCCTTGAATGTGAGTTAGTCATGAGGCTTTCTGTGTAACACTTGGGCTGTTTTGATTGGCTCAGGGATAGTCATGTGACTGGACTATCTGGACCAATGAAAGTCTGCCCCAAGACTTTTGCTGGAACCAAGTAGCAAGAAGCATTCTCTTTGCATTGGGGCTGCTAAGCTGGTAGAGTAGAAGCCTGTAATGGCTATCAATCTTCTCCCACATGGAAAAGACCAGAGGATGAACGCAGAGCTTGAAGACGCAGAGACACCGATTCCCAGTGACACTGTTGGAATGCTGGATCCAGCCATTCCTGAATGTACCCTATGACCTTTTTGACTATCGGGTTGCTAGTTGTTTTTCTCAAGTCAAATCCAAATTGGATTTCTGCTGTTACAACCCTGTGTGTGTTCAGGGTGAGACCCATCTACATCAGAGCATACAAGGATCCCAAAGGCAAGCAGAACCGGCTGATGCCTGGAGGAAAAAACACACATCTTCCGCTTGGAACTCTGCCTCCCCCACCTCCAAGGCACCACCATCCAAGCTCCTCGGGGGTGGGAAACATCCCGAAAACATCCCCACCAAGGCCTGCAGACACCTCACACTGACAATTAAAATTCAGCGACAATAAACAACACTAATTAAAAGCAAAACTAAGTGCTTAATAAGACAAATGAGGTGGCAGTATTAAAAGTCAGAATGAGAGAGCTGGCATTAATTAAAAACAGAGGCTAATTTTTTCCCTCCTCTGAAAAGACTCTGGTGTGTGTGTGCGCGCGCATGTGTGTGTGCATTTCTAGAAATAGTTTGGATTCTATTTGCAGGAGCAGACAGCTCATGGCTCTGCCTGGGGCAGTGGGGTTGTCTCTTCAGAAAAGGGACCTTGACGGGGAAGCTGGGGGGTACGAGACATAGGTGATGGATGGAGGGGGAGGGAACTGAAGAAATGACGGCTCAGAGGCTGCGACAGACATGCAGGGAGTGGACCGCTCCTAGGGATGGGAGGTAGGGTGATTGGAAAACAGGGAGGAGGGGAGACAGGGAAGAAGAGAGAGGGTGGGGCCCAGTGATGGTCCCCACACCTGTAGACCAACAACAGCATACCAAGCCGCCAGCCCTCTCTCAGCAGATCTGAAGTCTCTGACCCCATTGCCCTTGGCAGCCTGGTCACATTAACGGGATGGATTCGGGGTCCAAGCCCACTCCATCATCGATAAGCGGGGAATCTTGGGCAAGTCCCTCTCTCGAGCTCAGTTTCCACGTCCGTATAGAGGGAACAAGAGAAGGACCCATCTCCACCCGGAACTGGAGGGTTCGAGGAGATCATGAACCTGAAGTCCTTGGGCGAGGACCTGGCACCAACCCCCACCCCCACGTCAAGTGAAAGGAAGACGATGTCCCAAAGGCACCGGGGAGAGTCCATCCAGGCTGGGCACCCGAATGCGAAGTCTCAGGCCTCTCGAACCCAGAGTAAGCCCGTGGAGGTTGATCTTGGAAATCACAGCGTAACAGTAACAGAGCAAGGAGGACACACCAGGTGCCGTGGTTGTCTTTAGTATCCACGGCAAAACCTTGCGGCCTTGGCCGCGTGGAAGCACCACCCGTGTTTCGCAGGCCATACCTCCTCTGGCCCCTGCACAAAGAATCTCTCAACACCCAGCGTTTCAGACTGAGTGACTGAAACCCAGAGGGGTGAAGGCATTTGCCCAGGGACACACAGCCGCCGAGTCTCAACAGGGCACGCACCCAAATTGAGTCCAAGCACGGGGCTCAGAGCTGGTTTTCCCCAGGGAGAAGTTGGTAGAAGCCCAGGCTTTTCCTATGGGGCTCCCGAGACCCCAGAGTCCACAAATCAAAATCCTGCACACACTGCCCACACTGCGACTCCTCAGGCCCCACGCGTGGCCCGAGCTCTGTCATTAACTGAGTTTCTCTCTCTCTCCCCGAGCCAGCTCACTGAGGAAGGAAGAAAAGGAGAACCAGGGCTTGAGTCCTGCTCTCGTGCTCGCGAACAGACACGCAGGGCCCCACACGGCAAATGGGATTAGCCGGGTCTGCGTATTAAAACATTCAGCTGAACGACCCCTGGCTGCCGCGCAGGCCCAGCCGGCAAGGAAATTTATTCTGATTAAAGTCAGCTGGACTGTGCGAGCACCAGCACCCAGGCCATAGGGGGCCACACACAGCACCCCGGCTGCTCCGTCAGAGCAGAGAGGGGCACTTGTCCCACCCCTAAAACCGGAAGCAGCCGGGACAGTGTCGCAGCATGGCAGGGAAAGCCACTGGCAGCTCTGCTTCTGAGCCAGCTCCCTGCTGATGGCCTGGGAAACGCAATGGAAGATGGCCAAGTGCTTGGGCCCCTGCTACCCTTATAGGAGATGAAGCTCCCGGCTTCGGACTGACTTAGCCCTGCCCTTTGCAGCCATCTGGGGAGCGAGCGACGATGGACGATATCCCGCTCTGTCTCTTCCTCTCTCTCTGTGACTCTACCTCTCACATACATAAGTAAGTCTTTAAATAAGCAAGAAATAAAAATAGAAGCAGCCATGATCCTCTCATTTGAAGGGCATTTTCACAGAGCATAGACGTGAGCCATAACACCCCCATTTTATAGATGAGAAAACCGAGGCCCTCGTTCACCAAGGTCACACTGGCAACAGGTGGGATACCCAAGGACTTAACCCTGGGTGACTGATCAGCCTCCTATTTCCTGTTCGGGCAAACACAACATTGGGTTCAACACAGGCATCTGCAGATTGTATAGGACAAAAGTGGGCAACAGTGGCAGCATCGCTGGGTTGTTCTCTGCACACCTGCACCTGCACCTCACCCTGGGAGGGTGGTCCACGTGGATGCACCCCATGCCCCCGGCCCTGGTTTCTGGTCAGGTTTGTCCAACAGGAGCCATGGCAGAAGACCAGCGGGGAAGATTGGGAGAGGAGGCCTCCGTGTGTTGGCCGTGGCCTCTGCTGAGGGTCAGAGCTGTGGTCAGGAGGACGGCTCCAGGCTCTGCTTTCCCTCCTGCACCCATTCGCCCTCACCTCCCCCCCCCCACATCCCCAGGCCTGGAGAGGGAGGTGACCTTCCCAGGGCCCAGAGCTGGAGATGACGGGGCTGCACGTGGAGCCCAGGTCACCGCCCTCCTCTGAGACTCTCAAGGGTGAGGTCATTCACCCCAGATCACCAGGCAGAACAGGGGACCCACCAGGTCACACACCCAGGCCTGTCTTCCTTTGACACCAGTGCACCTAGCTCTTACTCTGCACAGCCACTCACAACGTGGCCACCTAGCCAGACCTGGCACCAGTCAGTGAGCAGCCACCATAAGGGAGAATTGGGCTTCAGATAAGGATCAGCTTTCCAACCACCAGAGCCATCAAAACGGGGCCATGCTACTTTGATAGGTAATGAGTTCCACATCACTGCGGGTAATCAAGCACAAGCAGCAAAACCACAGGTCTGGGCTGCTGTGCCCTCCTGAAGCGGCCCCTCCTGCATTTGGAGAGCTGCATGGTCACTGACTTCTGTCCTGTGCGTGGGACGCCTCCCCCTCACTCCCTGACGTAGCCTGCGCCTCTTATCAAGCAGGGGGAACGAGCATCTGGGAAGAAGACAGAGAGCGAAGGGCCCTGCCCAGGACGCCCACTGCTCTGGAAGACGTCCTCGTCATGAAGAAGAGACAAGGAGGCCTGGGGAAGGGGCCTGCTCTCCTCATCCTGTCACACAGAACACGTACAGCCCTCGCCCTCCACGCCCATTTGCATCCCACACCTCCCAAGTCACTCCACGCCTGCCACACCTGCACCCCAACTACTGCCAGCCCCACCGCACACACACACACGCACACGCACCACCCCCACTCACACCCGCCCGCCGTGCACAGTGCAGGACGGCACCTCCCCCCCCCCCCCCCCCCGGACAGTGACAAGGAGCGCACAGACCCACCCGGACCAAGCTGATCAGTTCTCAGAGCCTCAGCGCCCGTGTCTGTGAAATGGGCGCCGTAGCAACCCCCGCTTCATGAGGTTGTTTGCGGTTGCACGGAGCACGTAGAGAACACCTAGTCTCAAGCCAGCACCACCTCGCCAGCTGTCACCCTGGGGCTCTTCCAAGGATCTGAACCCCAGAAGAACATTGTTCCCAGGGCCGCCCCCAAGGGAAGGACACACCCTGCCTCACACAGGCCGGCTGCAGCCTCTTCCCCCGGGTGTGGATTCTAAGGAATCCAAGGCAGCTTCAGAATGAGGAAAAGCTTCCCCCAGGGCCCATGAGAAATAGATCCTGAAGGCCTGCCTCTGCCCTACCCTGCCCAGGTCCTCCTGGCGCTGGTGTAGGTGGATGGGGGGGGGGGCAACAGAAAGCAAAACCTTGGCTGGCGCTGGCTGGAGAACGGGACTGAACCACAATGCTCCTCTCCCTCTCCCCTTGCCCCCATGCAAGCAGCCATAAAAACATCAGGTGCACGGATGGTGAATGCTGCAATCTGCCAAGCGCTGGGTCTTCACGCTCAGCTGGACAGGTGGGCGCTCTGGCCTTCATCAGAGAGGTAGAGGACAGAGGCCATGGTGCAAGCCGCTAGGGCTCAGACCCCAGCGTTGCCTCCTCCCAGCTGTGTGACGGTGGGACAGGTACCCACCCTCTCTGTGTCTTGCTTTATCCTATATGAGGCAGGGATGTTAACACTAGTGATGAGAGCAGCTACTTCATGGGGGTGTGGAAGGATTAAAAAGGTCGACATCTTTGAAGGGCTTAGAACAGGGCCAGGTTCATGGTGCAAGAAGAGGAGTGAGTTATTCTTGCCATTGTCTCTGGGATATAGAAGCTGCTAACGGCGGCTGTGATGGTTTTTATTACCTGCTGTGTGCCAGAACTACACCCAGTGATGTGTGTGCATTGGCGTATGCAAGGCTTACAAAGAGACACCTTTGAGTCCTTCTTAAAGAGAGAAAAGTTGGGGCCAGTGTTGCAGTGCAGTGGGTTCAGCCACTGCCTGTCCTACCAGCATCCCAAATGGGTGCTGTTCTGAGTCCTGACTGCTCCACTTCCAATCCAGCTTCCTGCTGATGTGCCTGGGAAAGCAGTAGAAGCTGCCACCCACGTGGGAGACCCGGTAGAGTTCTAGGCTCCTGGCTTCAGCCTGGCCCAGCCCTGGCTGTTGCTCCCTGTAACTTTTTCTTTTCTTCTTAAAAAAGATTTATTTATTTTAAAGGCGGAATTATAGAGTGGGAGAGACAGAGAGACATCTTCCACTGGTTCACTTCCCACGTGGCCACAACAGCTGGAGCTGGGCCAGATGGAAGCCAGGAGCCAGGAGTTTTTCCAGGTCTCCCTCATGGGTGCAGGGGCCTAAGGACTTGGGCCATCCTCTGCTGCTTTCCCAGAAGCATTAGCAGGGAGCTGGATCAGAATGGAGTGGCTGGAACTCAAACTGGTGCATATATGGGATGCCGGCATTGCAAGCAGTGACTTAACCCACTATACCACAATGCCAGCCCTATAACTCTGACTTTCAAATAGATAAATAAACCTTTAAAAATGGCCGAGGTTTACAAACTGATTTTCCCCAGGATTCAATCATTGCCAAGAAGTAGTGGAGCTGGGAGTCAAACACAAACATGCCTGACCCTGAAGCATCCCTGTCCCCTTCTTGCTTCCGCATCTCCCTTCTCACTGAAGCCCTGGTGAACAGACACAGAGAGGGCATTCATCCACTTCAATCACGGTGCTAACAGCTTTGCATAGCCTAGCACACAGCACAGGGGCATCCACCTTCACTCCCTACTCAGTCACGAGCTGCATTTTGGAGCAGGAAACAGAGGCATGGAGAAGCTATGAGGTAGCCCAGCACCACCAGCTAATCAAACAGCAGAACCAGTGTTCAAACCCCATGTGCCAGGCACCATGTTCAGTCCTCTTCCTCCTCCACACGCAGGACACCTCCAAGCTACACCGACAAGTCACCATTCATCCCCTGATTGGAAGCCTGAGGGGGAGGGGAGAGTGCATCACACCAAAACTCCGTTGAAGCTGCTTCCCTTTCTCATCTTATCCGAGCGGCTCACTCCAGCAGGTGAGGCACTGGCATTGCACTGGGGCAGATGTGGACACTCACGCCCTCGACAGCCGACTTTCTAGCAATCATCCTAATGTTCAGGGTCTTACACGGGGCTGTCAAAAGTGTATGGAGCCGGCCGGTGCCGCAGCTCACTAGGCTAATCCTCCGCCTTGCGACGCCTGCACACCGGGTTCTAGTCCCGGTCGGGGCGCCGGATTCTGTCCCGGTTGCCCCTCTTCCAGGCCAGCTCTCTGCTGTGGCCAGGGAGTGCAGTGGAGGATGGCCCAAGTGCTTGGGCCCTGCACCCGCATGGGAGACCAGGAGAAGCACCTGGCTCCTGCCATCGGATCAGTGCGGTGCGCCAGCCGCAGCGGCCATTGGAGGGTAAACCAACGGTAAACGAAGACCTTTCTCTCTGTCTCTCTCTCTCACTGTCCACTCTGCCTGTCAAAAAATAAAAACTGTATGGAGCCATGAGCAAAAGTGTGAAACTGGGGTTCTATTTGTAGCAGGGTGGCAAGGCAGATTCATGTCCCCCAAAGAACGCATCTTCCACATTTTGTCACCTCTCCCATGCTAACTCTGAGATTAGCATTGGAGTTGCTTCAGCCAGTGGGCAAGCAAAGGCTTGAAAATGCTTGTCCCTGGGCACATGTCCCCTGGAGCATCACCACCATGTAGGAGTCCAATCTTCCCTGTTGAGGAAGACCAAGGTCCCCAAGCCAAGACCCCAGCTAAACCCGGTCACAGGAGGGAGACCGCCGTGTTCTACTCAGCCGTCAAGGCTCAGCCTGGTTTACTGAAGCTGCGTGAGAAGCCCCAGGCAAGCCCAGCAGACACAACTGATTCCACCCCAGTTATGGAGTTGTGAACAGGTAACTGTTGTATTAAACCCTTCATGTTTAGGGCGACTTGTGATTGTGATGATGCAGCAGGGTAACTGACATGGGCAGTGAGCCGTGCCTTCTGCTCGCCCACACGCATCAGCTCCTCACCCTTGTCCTCCCCAGGCTCACCCCCAGGAGCTGACCTCAGCTGGCTCCGTTTTGCTCCAGTTTCCATTTGGATTTGTCCGGGAGGGAGCCCTAGGGGATGCTGGTTGGAGCGGGCAGAGGAAGCTCCTCTCTGCAGCACCATGTTGGGCTGGCTGTGTCCTTCCACAGTGCAGTGGTCCTGGGTCTGCCCAGGAGGCCCTTCCCGCTCCCCCCTGACTCCGGCAATGCTGCTTCTCTTCTCCCTCTGTGTCCGGGGTGGTTGCAGCTCCCTAGGATTCTGGCCCCAGGCTGCTTCATTACCCATGGTTGGTTTTCCAGACTCCTGTTCATGCCTCCATCTCTTTTCTAAACTCTCTTTCTATGACACAGTTTGAACTGCCATCTGTTCCCTGCTGGGAGACTGACTTCCATGGGCATGGTCAATGGCACATATTTTCCATGAAGCAGAAGATGAGCAACAAACTAGACTTATTCCTGAGGAAAGCTGGACAAGTCAGCAGTGTGCCAGGGCCACAGTTCAGGACCACAGACAGCAACTCCTGGGTCTTTTTCTCCCTCTCCCACGTTTTAGTGAATTTATGAAGGAGTGTGTGTGTGTGTTGGGGGGGGGGGGGGATCAGTGGCTGATACACTGAACGTTGGAGCCCACCAGCCATGTATAACTTGATTCACACTTTCCTCCTGGAGGCCCCTGCAGGAGAGACCACCAGGATAATATGGGATGGTGCAGTAAGCCTCTTCCTGAGCCCTGAAAGGCTCCTGTTCCTCCATTTAACCCCGCAAATCCCAGCTCAACTCCCACCTGTCCCGTAATGTCTTCTCTGAATTTTTAATTTTTATTTATTATTATTATTTATTTGACAGATAGAGTTAGACAGTGAGAGAGAGACAGAGAGAAAGGTCTTCCTTCCGTTGGTTCACACACACACACACCCCAAATGGCCACTATGGCCAGTGCTGCACTGATCCAAAGCCAGGAGCCAGGTGCTTCCTCCTGGTCTCCCATGGGGTGCAGGGCCCAAGCACTTGGGCCATCCTCCACTGCACTCCCGGGCCACAGCAGAGAGCTGGACTGGAAGAGGAGCAACCAGGACTAGAACGGTGCCCATATGGGATGCTGGTGCCACAGGCGGAGGATTAACTAAGTGAGCCATGGCGCTGGCCCCACTTCTCTGAATTTTTAATGGACATGGAATTCAGAACAACTCATAGTTCACAGACACAGTCCTCAACTGAAAGTCTTGTGGGAGTGTGGGGAGAGGGCATCTGTTCCCTGTTCTCCTGCTACCAACACCCAACTACACTTCAAGGAACAATCGTTTCCCAATCTGAGCACGTGGTGTTCTGATGGGGCTGGCTAGGACTCTGCTCCGGGGGTGTCACATGACCCCAGCCTTAGAGAAGAGGTTCCCCACCTTCTTTTCCCTGCTGAGCTGATGCTGGGATGAGACACACTTGGACTCAGAGAGGACCTGGGATGTGGAATAAGTCTCCCGAGAGCAAAGGCAGCCTAGCACAAAGGCAGAACTCAGCCCCAAAGCCATTACTGAGCCTCTAGATCCCATCATGCCTCTACCACACTGTGGATTCCTCAACGACATTGGCCAGTCGATGCCCTGTGGTATCACTGAGAGCCGGGTCAGTTGAGTTTGCAACTCGCGAAGTCACAATCCATACAGCTATGCACCCCTACACACGGTCAGCACTCATTTGTGGATTTTGTATTTGCAAATGCTCCTGCTCATTAAAGACTGCTTGTCTTCCCAAGTCAACACACTCTCTCAGTCCTACAGACACATGGGGCATCAAAATACCCGAGTAGCCCAATGCGTATGTTCCAGCCAAAGCCAAACCAAAGCCACACTTCTGGTTTCAGCTCTCGTTTCGCAGTTGAGTCTCCTTTTCAGGTCTGTTTAGCGCCACGGTTCTCTCAACTGGTGATTCTGCTGGTTAGCAGTGGCCCCCAAACATAATAGTGGAGTGCTGCGTAGAGTCCCCAGTGCAAGGAGGCGGTGATGTGCCCTATGTTGGGGAGGCTTCCTTCAGGCAGGAGTGGCGGTGCTGGTGGCCATGAGTTCCATGTTCATGAACCAGCAGTCAGGCATCTCGCAACAGAAATCCACACAACACAAGGTTATGCATGGATCAGTTGATGAAGATGCTGGGACCAGGGGCTGGCAGGAAGCTAACCCTGAATTTCCTCTAGGAGCAGGGGTACAGGATTCACAAAGTCACTGTGTGTGGCAACTTTGCTGACCATAACTACCGCAAGTAATGAGAACTGACTCCATCTACCTATCCACCCATCTATCCATCATCTCTGTCTCTCAATCTAGCCATCTGTCTATCCACATAGATCCACATACATATATACAAGTATGTATTAAAGATATGTATTATACCTAAAACAGATAGCATATTAAATAAAATATAATACATATATATATATGTGGGGGATACTTCAAAAAATTCATGGGAAATGCATATTACTATGCATTCATTTCAAAATGTTTTGCACCAAAATAAATTTATCTTTTAATTCCATTTCCCCACAAACATTTTAAGGTTTCCTTCTACAAAATATTGAAATATGCATATATATATATAATATATGCAGTTCTAGAATCATAAAGTATTTCTGCCTTTCTCTCTGCCTCTCACAAAGGGGAATATGCAAGTGAAGCAGATGCCTGGTTGCTTGGTCTGCTTTCTGTTTTATTTTTCAGAGTGCGGTATAGGCAAGGGGCAGATAATGCGATAATTGGTGCAAAGAGGCAATTTGGGAGGAAAAGCATCAGAGGCACACAAAGCACTGTCATTAGGGCTTGTTTCTGGGCCAACTTCTCCCACAAGAAACCCGAGGTGCATTGCAAGCCCGTTCCTCCACCATCACCTCTGTGGGGGCAGAGGGAGGTAAAACAGATGAACAAAAACCCGCCACGAGCAAGCACACTGGCTTGGGATCCAGCAGGGAGAGCGAAGTTGCAGGAGTCATCTCACACGCCACCCTTCTGCAGTCTGATCAGACAGTGAAGCAGGCTGGGAGCAAACGGGTTTCTAAGTGCATTTTCCGTCTTTGGTATCCACAGAACATGCTCAGAGGCTAAAGGCTTGCAGCAAACGAAGGGTGAGCTGGGGGTGGGTGCAAGCAGGTCACCCCAAGCCACGCTGCCCGCTCCATGTCTACAACAAAAATGAGCCCCAGTAGGGCTGTGTCTGGGGGTAACGGGAAGTCCCCATCATTGACATGGAGGACAGGTGAGGGGCGAGCTTCCTCAGCCTTGGTTTCCAGCTCACTCTGAAGAAAGGGAGGAGCAGATGGAGAGCCCCTTCCCTGAGAGCCGGGGCTTCGTGGGGATGTGGCGCTGGTTTTGGTCTGGGTTTGCATGGCCTTGCTACCATCTGAACATCAAGCCTTGGTTCTTGCCGATTTGGGGATGTGGAAGGCGGGCACGGCAAACTAGCTCTCTAGGACACAGAATGGAAGCCAGCAGGAGGAGGCCGTGTGTTAAGGACAACAGTGCAGAGTTAAGGGGTGGGGGTGTGATGCTCCCCTAGTACATCGGGAAACATCCCCAGCACCTCTCTTTGACAATCACCTTTCCTGGGGCGGGTGTTCGCTGCAGTGTCAGGTGCCGTTAAGGACACCTGCGTCCCCTCCTGGAGTGCCTGGGTTTGAGTCCTGGCCCCAATTCCATCTTCCTCTTAATGCACACTTTGGGAGGCAGCAGATGCTGGCTCGAGTGGTTGGCTCTGTGACGCACATGTGGGAGACCCACATGAGTCCCAGGTTCCTGACTTCAGCCTGGTGCAGCCCCAGCTGTTGCAGGCAGCTGAGGAGTGACTCGATGGAGGGGAGTTCTCTCTGTCTTTCGAATACATTTTTAAATATTTAAATTAAAAACTGTGCCTTTCCTAGGAAGCCAGCCCGTGCTCAGCTTGGGGACCTGCTTGGCAGGAAGCAGCTAACTCACGTTTCCCTGGCTCTAGTTCTGGCTCTGTCCCTTGCTGGCCTGGGACCCCCAAAACCCTCCTTCAGCACTCTGTGTCTCAATTTCTTTGTCTAAAAAATGGAGACTATAATTATACCTTCTCCCCAGAACAGAAGGAAGAACGCAATGAGATGAGGCAGGCAGAGCCTCCGGCACGGGGCTGGCCCATAGCAAACGCGCTCTGAGTCACAATGAATCCAGTCTGAAGTCCTCACTGCCAACCACAGCCTGGAAGGTTTGAATATGTGCCCACCCCCTCTTGCATTTGAGACTTCACGGTCCTCATTCCAAGAGGTGGCTCAGGCAACCAGGAGGCAACGGTCAGAAACAACCACAGGACACCAGCACGCGCTAGGAAACCTCCTTAACTCCCCCACCAGCTCAGCACTCGGACGCCCTGCACAGCATCTGTTGTGAGCTTCCTGATTCTCTTGTGAGCCAAATAAGAAGGGATATTTAGGACCCACTTTACAGATGACAAACTGAGGACCCCTGAGGTGAACTGACTCGCCAAAGCCACACCAGTGGGGCCTGTCCAAAGGGCCACACGCTGGCTGCCCCCAAGAACCACCTGGGGAGTAGTTTTTAAATGCCCGTGCCAGGACCCGATCCAAAGCGATGCAAGAGGAAACTCTGGGGCGGGCACGAGCACTGAGCTGTTTTGAAATCCCCAGGGGCCTGCAGTCCCGCCCTCTCGGGTCCCAGCTCTGCGGGCCAGTCTCAACTTGAGTGCGCATCAGCCTCTCCCAGGGCAGCTCCTTCAGGCACTGCTCGGTGCCCAGCACCCCCTTCAGTATATCTGCAACCAAGCCCAAGAATCTGCATTTTTAGTAACTAACTTCCAGGTGATACTGGCTTTGCTGGCCTGGAAATCATGTTCTGGGAATCACCGCTTTATGCAATGCTGGAAGTGGAACCCAGGAGACCAGGTTCCCTGGGCCACTCGTCCCCTTCTGCCAGCAGCACTGTTCCATCCTGGATCAGAGACCATGTCTCGGGTATGCTGTTCGGGGCCAACCAGAAGCCAGGGCAAGCCTGGGGAGGCAGAGGGCTTTTCGGCTTTTCCTTCTCTTATTCCTCTCCTTTTAAAAATAATCCGCTACTTCCCAGACCGCCCCGAGCATCTGTTGCTGTTCTTTCCCCAGCAGCCCAGGCCCTCAGCCTGCAATGCAGGTCTTCTTAAACGCTGAACAGGTCGGCCGCTGCACCTGCTGCCGCGGCCAGGGCCGAGGTGATGCTGCGATTGACAACAGCTTCCTGCGATTAATCAGGTTAAGGAGATCAGGCTGCCGGGCTGCTTTTAGGAAAGTCCTTTGCTTTCTTTCCCATCACCCGAGTCCCCAAGGCTGCCACACCTCCCCTGCCCAGCCCTCAGCCCTTCCGAGCTTGAGGACACCTTTTCCCTTTGCTGCTATGGCTCTTACATGACCGGTTAGGTCAGTTAATGTAGCCTGGACAGGAGGGGTGTTTTTGAATAAGAACTGGAGCATTGGATTGACACTGCTGGTGTTCATTTATTCAACAAACGCTTACTGAGCACCAACTGAATGCCAGGCACTGTGGGTGACAATGCAGTGGAACAGCAGTAAACAAAACCAAGCGTCCTGTACTGCACTGGGCAGGTGTTTGGCCCAGTGGTTAAGCCACCAGCTAGGGCACCTGCATCCCATATTGGGTGGGTGGGAGGGTGGGTATGGAGGGAAGAATACTATATTCCTAAGGTTGTACTTATGAAATTTGTATTCCTTAAAAATTAATTAATTAATTTAAAAAGTTAACCAGCTCTGGCTCCTGACCCCAGCTTCCTGGAGGCATTGCTGATGGCTCAGAGTTGTTGGGTTCCTGCCACTCACATGTGAAACCTGTATTGAATTCTCAGTTCTGGGGTTGGCGCTGTGGCGTAGCAGGTAAAGCCACTGCCTGCAGAGCCAGCATCCCATACAGGTGCCGGTTCGAATCCTAGCTGCTCCACTTCCAATCCATCTCTCTGCTAAGGCCTGGGAAAGCAGTAGAAAATGGCCCGAGTCCTTGGGCCCCTGTACCCATGTGGGAAGACCCAGAGGAAGCTCCTGGCTCCGGTTCAGTACAGCTCTGGCCATTGCGACCAATTGGGGAATGAACAAGTGGCTGGAAGACCTCCCTCCCTCTCTCTCTCTCTCTCGCTCTCGCTCTCACTCTCTCTGCCTCTCCTTCTCTCTCTGTGTAACTCTGACTTTAAAATAAATAAGTAAATCTTTTATTTTTAAAAAAGAGGGGCCAGCACAGTGGCATAGCGGGTAAAGCCGTCGCCTGCAGTGCCAGCATCCCATACAGCTGCCAGTTCGAATCCGGCTGCTCCATTTCCAATCCAGCTCTCTGCTAAGGCCTGGGAAAGCAGTAGAAGATGGCCCAAGTCCTTGGGCCCCTGCATCCACATGGAAGACCTGGAGGAGGCTCCTGGCTTTGGATCAGCACAGCTCTGGCAGTTGTAGCCAGTTGGGGAGTGAACCAGCAGATGGAAGACTTCTCTCTGTCTCTGTCTCTGTCTGTCTCTATCTCTGTCTCTCTCCCTCTTCCTCTCTCCCTCTCCCTCTCCCTCTGCCTCTCCCTCTCCCTCTCCCTCTCCTACTCTCTCCGTGTAACTCTGACTTTCAAGTAAAATAAATAAATCTTAAAAAAAAACTCCATTCTGAGCTTCTGCCTCAGCATAGTCCCAGCCACTGTGGGCTGAACCAGTGGATGAGAGCTTGCTCACACTCTCAAATATTTTTAAACACCTAGTGTTCTCCGCCTATCTCAATCTCCGTCCCTCTCTGCCTCTCATTAAACTAAGTACCTGGTAAAGTTCTCCTGACCTGGTGGGGCACAGACAGTGGACATCACAGTTAACACAGACAGTGTGCACACAGAGCCCAGGGCTGGGGGAACAGAGGAGGAGGACAGTTCTGGGTATGGGTGAGGTGGTTGGTGCTTGCACATGGCGCCCACCAAGCACATCAACCAACCAAAGACCTGGGTCCCCCCGCCGAATATTCCTCAAAAGCGGAAAACTGTGTTCTAAGCAGCTTCCTCCCACGTCTCTCCTATTGTCCAGAATTCCCTCTTTTTTCTCCATGTGCTTCATTTAGAGCAAATTAGTAAATTCTCTGTAGATGTCCCACCCCACACACCTCCAAGTGGTGACTGTTCCTTCTCTGGTCATCTCAAAAGGTACTGACGGTCAATGACATGTACTCAAGCTATAAAGCAGGCCCTCATTTGGCTGGTTTAATGCTTTGCTTAATATCTAACAGTGGTGGGGCTGGCGCTGTGGTGCAGCGGGTTAACACCCTGGCCTGAAGCACCAGCATCCCATATGGGCGCTGGTTCTAGTCCCAGCTGTTCCTCTTCCAATCCAGCTCTCGGCCATGGCCTGGGAAAGCAGTGGAAGATGGCCCAAGTCCTTTGGCTCCTGCACCTTCGTGGGAGACCCAGAAGAAACTCCTGGCTCCTGGCTTCAGATTGGTGCAGCTCTGGCCATTGCGGCCAATTGGAGAGTGAACCAGTGGATGGAAGACCCCCCCCCCCCTCACTCTCACTCTCTCTGTCTCTCTGCCTCTCCTTCTGTCTGTGTAACTCTGACTTTCAAATAAATAAACAAATCTTTTAAAAAAATCTACCAGTGGTGACAACAGTGTTTGGCTTCTTTTACATAACACGTGATTTTAAGTGTGTCTGGTATAATTCATGAAGCAAGTGTTGTAAAGGACATGTGACAACCTCACCTATATCCCTAAGAGCTTATTTATTCAAGTCATGGAAAATATTTTTTGGGGGTGGAGGGAGACAGAGTAACCATTTTAGGGAAAGTTCAGGGGTCATCTGACTTCTATGGTAACAGATGGCCAACAGTTATCAAATGAGGGGCCAGCACTGTGGCACAGAGGGTTAAGCTGCTACTTGCAACGCCGGCATCCCACACCGGAGTGCACGCTTCGAGTCCTGGCTGCTCTGCCTCTGATCCAGCTCCCTGCTAATGCACCTAGGAAGGCAGTGGAATATGGCCCAAGTGCCTGGGTCCTTGCCACTGATGTGGGAGACTCTGATGGCCTTCAGCGCTCCTGGCTTTGTCCTGGCCCAGCCCTGAACACTGCAGTCATTTGGGGAGTGCATCAGAGAATGGAAGATCCCCCCCACCTTCAAATAAGTAAGTAAATAAATAAATGGTTTTTAAAAATTGGCAAATGAACAAACGATTGTTGGTTGAGGGAGGCCCAAGCACAGGGCAGAGATCTGATTGACACCCACTGCTGACAAAAAAGAACCTACACTTTCAACCCATGCAGCCACAGCCGACATGCACGCAGGCTAAAAGACCACACCACCGCTGCGTGTTCGCAGAGTGACCAGGAGTGACGGGAGGCAGACCGGCACCACCAACAGAAGGGATGAGCAAACTGCTGCCTCCCGCCATGGAGGCATCCGAGCCCACCGCCAGGGAATAGCAGAGAACTCACCCCAGGAGGAGCAGCATCCCTCCCAGAGCCACCCCCGGGGCACATTTCCCTCCGCAGGTCCCTGCCCCCACCCTGGACCTTCCTTGGCTTCCAGGCAGGGACCTGGAGGTCCTAGTTATTTTACAAGACACCAGGAGACTCTTTCCCCTCTGAGGTTTGCTAGCCCCTGAGGCTCAAGACGGGTCCAGATGAGCTCCAGACATTTGGGTTTCTCAGAAGAGTTAAATTCCTTTCTGAATTGAAGCGCTGTCAGTTTCATTGTTGCTGCAAAGAAGGATGCAAAAACTATAATAAAAAGGAGCTATCGGCCGGTGCTGCGGCTCAACAGGCTAATCCTCCGCCTAGCGGCGCCAGCACACCAGGTTCTAGTCCCAGTCGGGGCGCCGGATTCTGTCCCAGTTGCCCCTCTTCCAGGCCAGCTCTCTGCTGTGGCCAGGGAGTGCAGTGGAGGATGGCCCAAGTGCTTGGGCCTTGCACCCACATGGGAGACCAGGTGGAGCACCTGGCTCCTGCCTTCGGATCGGCGCGTTGCACCAGCCTCAGCATGCAGGCCGCGGCGGCCACTGGGGGGTGAACCAACGGCAAAGGAAGACCTTTCTCTCTGTCTCTCTCTCTCTCACTGTCCACTCTGCCTGTCAAAAAAATAAATAAAAAATAAAAAATAAAAAGGAGCTATCACCAACTATTGCCAATGTTTCTTTTTAAAATATATATGCATATGTGTATATATATGTATATATGTGTGTGTGTGTATATATATGTATATATGTGTATATATTCAAACATTAAATAGGCAGAAAAGACATCACTCCAGGCCAGAGGAAAAGTCCTTCCAGAAAACTCAGTTGGCAGCACCCTCCCCAGCTGTAAAGGCCCCATCTTTCTCTTTCCATCAGGGCCAGGGAAAACCCAGGCCAGATCTGCGTTTGGAAACCACTTGCATACGTGACTGTTCAGAGCCCTCCTGCATCAGGAAGACCCAAGCAGCCGGGAACTTGTTGTATTGGTTGCTAAGAAATAGCACGATGATGGGGATCATGACCTGGGAGCGCTGGATCTCAAAGAGAAGTCAATGAAGCATCTGCGATGACGAACCACATCCCCATTCTGCCGTCGGAAAAACTGAGCCACAAGGTGGGGCTTTGGTAACCAGACAAGTCTACACAGCTAGAAAGAGCTGAAGGGCCTTGACTGAACAAATTCAGAGTTGGTGAACTCAAGGGGCTTCCATAGCCTAGACAGCTCATAGCAAGAGTCTCGGGTGATTGCTGACATCATAAATAAGAGTGCCAATTGTTAAATCAACAACAGGAGTCACTGGGTTCATGCTCCCCACGTAGGATCTCTGTCCTTAATGTGTTTAACTATGAAACTCAAAAACAACACTACTAGTCGAACAATGCCCTATACCTGGTTCGGTTGTGTGAGTGCAGCCTATTGAAATCCCTGCTTAGTATATACTAAGTTGATCTTCAGTATATGAAGGTGATTGAAAATGAAACGTGATGAAGGGCGGGATGGGAGAGGGAGTGGGTGAGGGGAGAGCCACGGGAGGGAGGGAGATCGGGGGGGGGAAGGGAAGCCACAACAATACAAAAGATGCATTTTATATTCTACTTAAAACTATTGGTTGAACTCTGTAATTAATACACAATTACTCTTAGGTGTTTAATTAATGCTATAACTAGTACTCAAATAGTATTTTACACTTTGTGTTTCTGTGTAGGAGCAAAATGTGGAAATCTTTACTTAACATATGCTAAATTGATCTTCTGTATATAAAGATAATTGAAAATTAATCCTGATGTGAAGGGGAAGGGGAGAGGGAGTGGGAGAGGGGAGCGTTGTGGGTGGGAGGGAAGTTACGGGGGGGAGGAAGCTATTGTAATCCATAAGCTGTACTTTGGAAATTTATGCTCATTAAATAAAAAAAAAGAAAAGAAAAGAAATACTGCAATGCAACTAGGCCAACTGCAGGGGTTCAGGTGCACAGAGGTGTGACATTGGGTGATGGTTGTGTAAGCGGTGCTGTAGCTCTAATAGCCAATCAAAAGTTATATAACTAAATATGTATTAGAATACTTAAAGTTGTTTGTGCTATGGTGTATATGACAACGCCCTGAATTTGGAGACAAAACTCTCCCCTGGACCTGCCAATAAGAATAAATGCTGTTTTCTATTAAAAAAAAAAAAAAAAGAGCTGAGGGGGGGGTCTGAACCCAAGGAGGCTGGCTCAGGGCTGAGCTGGATCAACAGTTGCCAGGTATCACGAGAGCTCATGAGCCTGGCACACACACGTCCCTGGGACTAAAACCCAGAGCACCCAAAGATGTGCTCCCAGCACATCCAGGGGTGTGGGGACCAAGGCTGCAAGCTGGGAGAGGTTCCACCCCACCCCCAGCCCCGCCTGGAGACAAAGTGCTGCCAGCTGGCCGGGCATCCTGATTGGCACAGGCGGCATCTCCTGGCACCCACCTGGGAGCACAGAGTCCCCCGATGGGGCCCCATGGCAAAGATCCCAAGGCTACCAAATCAACTGCTTTTTCCCCAGCCTGTCTGGGACCCGGTGGGCACGCAAAGCCTCAGAGTGCATGGATGGGCTGTTGTCGGCCCTAAACACTGACCGTGGTGCTCCGGGAAAGTGGCTCACCTCCACGCAGCTGAGTTCCCTTGTCGGTAAGCAGAGGCAGCAATTCCAGCCCTCCTTTCGGAGGTTATGGAGAGATGACACTGAGTGCAGAAGCCATGAAAAAGAACCTTTCAGCCCTACACACCAGCAAACAGCGCCTCTGCTGTAGCTTGCCACACTGTTTCAAGTGCTTCCTGTGAGCCTGCTTCTAAAAGCTCATGGAAATGTGTGCCATGAAAAAAAACTACCCATGAATTTTTTTTAAAGTACCAAAAGTGAACTTATCTTCTAATTCCATTAACCTCTTGAAGTCCCCTTATAGAAACAAAAACCTACGTAGCCTTCACAAGAACTCTACAAGGGAGATACCATTATTAGCCCCATCTTACAGGTGTTAAAACCGAGGCCAAGAGAGACCCGTCACTCGCCCAAGGTCACGGGCTGGCAGGCGGCACAGCTGGAATTCTAACCAGGCACAGCTGGAATTCAACAACGGTGCTTGAAATCATCACGCACGCTGCCTCCCGCGGGGCAATGCTTCCGATCTTTCACTGGGACGAAGCTCAAGGCTTTGAACCCAGGCCAGAAGGAGCCGACGACAGAGAACCAGTTTCTGCAGGACTTCACTTGAGGAAAACATCTCAAGTGATCCTCGTAGTGATTCTAGACAGCAGGTAAAGGGGTGACTCTTTCGCATTCTAGGGGGAAGAAGAGCGAGCCCCGCAGGGTTGGTTTCCTTTCTACGAGAATTCCACTTTCTTTTTTTTTTTTTTTTTTTTTTTTTTGACAGGCAGAGTGGACAGTGAGAGAGAGACAGAGAGAAAGGTCTTCCTTCCATTGGTTCACCCTCCAATGGCCACCACGGCCAGCGCTGTGCCGATCCGAAGCCAGGAGGCAGGTGCTGCCTCCCGGTCTCCCATGTGGGTGCAGGGCCCAAGGACTTGGACCATCCTCCACTGTACTCCCGGGCCACAGCAGAGAACTGGACTGGAAGAGGAGCAATAGGGACAGAATCCGGTGTCCCAACCAGGACTAGAACCTGGGGTGCCAGCGCCGCAGGCAGAGGATTAGCCTAGTGAGCCACAGTGCCAGCCAAGAATTCCACTTTGACATACACACATCTGGGTGTTCAGTCTCTGGCTGTGTGGCTCTGGGGGACTGAGGCCTCCTCTGTCCGTACAGCCTCAATGTTCTTGTCTGACAGCTGGGGGCGATGCTGCCGCCTCCTGCCCCAGGCTTTGCGAGGATTGAGTGAGATCACTTACAGAACCCAAAGCACAGGACTGAGGCCCGGCACGAGCTCCAAGACTCTGTGCAGAGGCCTGGGGAGCCCCACAGCCCCTGGCTCCTGCTCTCCCAGCTCGGAAGTTGAAGCTCGGGGACACAGCTGCCTGCGTGGTACAGCTGGGACTTGGGCGCAAAGGAGCAAGATCTTAGCTCAGGGCTCTAACAAGAGGATGAAGAAACACTGGGTGCTGGTGGGAGCCACCCCCTCCCTGGGGGTCAGAGAGCCAAGGCTGCCCTCACTGTCCGTGTGGGCCAGAAGGGACAGCCCCAAGGGCTCCCCTCCCAGACCCGCCCCTGTGACAACCAAACCACGAACTGTCGCACCTCGGGACTCCTCCCAAGGCTGGGCCCCTCTGGCCACCCGAGGCCTCTGCTGCCAGCTTCTGTGATGTTTCACCCTTGGAGCGGGTTCTGAGCCCCGGATCTCTCCCCGGGAGCCCTTCAGCATTGGAGGAGGGGACCCAGGCCCCGTGAGGCTGACTCTGGGTGGGAGTGGGGCCTCCACAGAGAGGGGAAGCCAACACCTTGCAGGCGGGCAAGGGCTCGGCTTCAGCCGGGGAACTGCTCTGTAACACACACACACACACACACACACACACTCACCCACACGTGTTCACACACACACCCTGACACCTGCTCACACGCAGACCCACATACACACACACCTATACACAATGCATACAACACACTCACCCACATGTGTTCACATACACACCCTGACACCTGCTCACATGCAGACCCACTCACACACACACCTATACACAATGCATACAACACACTCACACGTGTTCACACACACACCCTGACACCTGCTCACATGCAGACCCACATACTCACACACCTATACACAATGCATATAACACAGTCACCCACATGTGTTCACACACACACCCTGACACCTGCTCACACGCAGACCCACATACTCACACACCTATACACAATGCATATAACACAGTCACCCACATGTGTTCACACACACACCCTGACACCTGCTCACACGCGGACCCACATACACACACACCTATACACAATGCATACAACACACCCACATGTGTTCACACACACACCCTGACACCTGCTCACACGCAGACCCACTCACACACACACCTATACACAATGCATACAATACACTCACCCACACGTGTTCACACACACACCCCAACACCTGCTAACACGCAGACCCACATACTCACACACCTATACACAATGCATACAACACACACACCCTGACACCTGCTCACACGCAGACCCACATACTCACACACACACCTATACACAATGCATACAACACACTCACCCACACATGTTCACACACACACCCCGGCACCTGCTCACATGCAGACCCACTCACACACACACCTAAACACAATGCATACAACACACTCACCCACACGTGTTCACACACACACCCCAACACCTGCTCACACGCAGACCCACACAACGCACAGGGCACATCCAGCAGACCCGGCAGGAACGCGACTGCCCTATCTGTCTAGCACCCCAGTTCTCATAAGGAAGTGATCACACAGAGCATGGCAAGCATTGCCTCACTTCCCTCTCAAGCGACCCCCTAACTTACAGTATCACCACGGCCATCGTGCAAAAGGAACAGAGGCTGAGAAAGCCACAGAGGCAGACAGCAGCAGAGCCGCATCTCGGACCTGGAGCCATCCTGCCCCAGACGCCCTGAGGTGCACACCCCTGCCTCCTGGGCACGCCCGTGGGGTGTATGTCGCCAGAGGTCAGCATGAAGCAGCTGACATCTCCCTGCACCTCGCACTGAGTGGGGGCGGAGGGTCCTCCGTGCAAGTGTGGCTCCACCTCCAGAGAGCACACGGCTCGTCAGCACCCGGAGGAACCTCAGTAACACTCCAGGTTGCCGGGTGAGATGAACACACTCCAGAAAAGCAGGCAAACAGTGCGTGCTGTGCCTTGGATGTGATAGAACAGGATTTGTCTCTGACATCTTCATGTCAATGGCTGAGGGGTTCAGGGTGGAAACTTGACCTATGTGTGGGGTTGGAGAGGTGGGCTGGGGGGACTGTAGGTCACTGGGGGCGTGTCCGGGAGGGTGCTCCTCCTGAGAGGTGATTATTTGAACGCAAGGTCAGCCTGGAGCCCCCTCCTTCCTCCCTCTCCCTCTTTCCTCCTCTCCCCCCCCTTTCTTTCCCTCTCTGTCTATCCCCCTCTCCCTCTCTCTCCCCCTCCTCCCTGCTCACCACGCGCTCATCCTTCCACACCCACCGTGACCAGCCCCCACCAGATGCTGGAACGTGAGGCCGATGGATCCAAACTGTAAGGTGAAATGACCTCTCTTTTCCCAAGAAGCTTTTTTTTTTTTTTTTTGACAGGCAGAGTGGACAGTGAGAGAGAGAGAGAGACAGAGAGAAAGGTCTTCCTTTGCCGTTGGTTCACCCTCCAATGGCCGCCGCGGCTGGCATGCTGCAGCCGGCATACCGCACTGATCCGAAGGCAGGAGCCAGGTGCTTCTCCTGGTCTCCCATGGGGTGCAGGGCCCAAGGACTTGGGCCATCCTCCACTGCACTCCCTGGCCACAGCAGAGAGTTGGCCTGGAAGAGGGGCAACCGGGACAGAATCCGGCGCCCCAACCGGGACTAGAACCTGGGGTGCTGGTGCTGCAGGCGGAGGATTAGCCTAGTGAGCCGTGGTGCCGGCTCCCAAGAAGCTTTCTAGTCTGGCATTCCAGCCAAAGTAAGGAGCATCACACGAGTACGCAAGGGTTAAACGCACACTTCAGAAACGGGTGGGCCTTAGGAACAAATGACCCTGGGGTGTGCACGGAGCCCTGTGGTTAAGACGCCCACGCTCCAAACTCCAGCCTCCTGCTAGCGTGCACCCTGGGGGGCAGCAGTGATGGCTCAGGTAACGGGTCCCCGTCACCCACACGGGATTGAGTTCCTGCTCCCAGGTTCAGCCTGGTCCAGCCCCAGCCACTGGGCATTTGGGAGTAAACAAGCAGGTGGGGGTGTGCTTGCTCGCTCGCTCGCTCGCTCTCTCCCTCCCTTTCTTCCTCCCTCCTCCCCGCTGCCCTTGAAAAAATAAATAAATAACTTCTAAAAACACTGACACTGAATAAAAGCATAAAAGCAAGAGACCATGAGCTCTACAGCACATCATTTACTCTAACGAAAACGTCCTGTTTTGATGGTGCAGCCACAAACAAGAGAGCCGTCCGTTAATGGCACCGACTAGGGGAAACGGATAAAAGGGAACAAAGAATGGAAAACTGAGAAAGACGCCTGCAGGGAGCAAGGACGATTGAGTCCCAGCAAGTGACAAAGGCGGAATCACGCAACTCCCAGGGCCTGGCTGCAAAGCTCAACCACTGCTCAGGGGCACGGCGCAAGCACATCCATTGCTAACCAGAAGCCAGCTCCCTCCCCTTGTTGTCCAAGGCAGCGCGATCCCTCCTGGACACCATTATTCTTTCCCTGGGGACCTTCCCCAAAGCCGTCACCCATTGTATGGAAGACCACGCATGTCTGGACTCCTCCGCAGACGGAAGCCGAGGCTGGCTACTGAGGCCTGCCCTGGCCAGTCAGCACCTTCCAAGAGGAAAGAGAATCAAGTCTCCAGGAACAGCAGTGGGCCCCTCGGAGAGGCAAGACTGAGGCACGTCTCAGAGACTGCTCACCTACTGCTGCAGGCGGCAGCCTTACCCACGATGCCGCAGCACCAGCTCCTGCCCCAACCGTATCTTGCTCAGCTCTTGCTCTCTGGTGCCCGCCCACCGCCGACTCCCTTCCCAGCCAAGCTGGTCAGTTCCAGGTACAACAGGTGGGTCTCTAGCAGGTAGAGCTGCAGACCCAGCAGTGGCATCTTGCATCTCCAAACTTTGGGAGAGAGACGTCATCAGACACCAGCCTGCATGGGCTCTAGAGTGCCCTGTCCAGCTCCACTCCGCCAGGTGACTCCAGCCGCTGCCCGTTGGGGGAAATCTGTGAGCTGCTCCCTTTTCCTCCAGTGAGACGACCTTGCCTTTTTGCCAGCATGGCCGTGGCATATGCCCCTTGATTCGTTGGCCCCTGCTCCCAGCCAGAGCCCCTCTCCACGTTCCCCCCCAGGATCACAACTACTGACACAAGACAGAGGGCGCCAGGAGGATGGACCGGGTCCCGAGTGGACCGCACGTGTGCTTCCCGGCAGCCTCTCGCTCGGGAGGGTCTCTCAACAAACTGCCAGAAGGCGTCTCTCTCCTGGCATGGCAGCCCCAGCACGCCGCCCGCCCCCAGAGGCTGGCACCGCGCGCGGCTTACGTAATCTGCCCTGTGCTGAAAGCTGCTTCCATTCACAAGTCCCTGCCTGTCGCTGTGTAGGTGCATCGAAGAGGAGAAGCGGGAGGAAGGACAGGAAGGAGGAGGAACAGAGAAGCCAGAAGCTGGTGAATGAAGCCACTGGGTGGGAGGCGCTGGCTGATGAGGGTGGGTGGGTCCCTCCCCGTGGGCCCCTCCCCTTAACTAAATCCTCCGCCAAGCATCGTCCGGCTGCTGTCCGGTCAGTCTCCTCTCGGTGAATTGCAGTGAATAGGGCCAAAGCCCCCCAGCTCCCCAAGGCACATTGTCTCTCCTAGCGGGACTACTACGCCAGCGTCCACCAGGGCTCCATCACAATGATTCAAGCATTCATTGTATCATCACCACTAAGGACAGCAAGACAACGACTTCGAGGAAACTGCGGCACCATTGCAGACGGCGGCCTGGTGCCTGGCACTGCCGCCTCCCCCATGTCCCTGGCCTACCAGGGGAGCAGAGCTGGGCTGAAAGAATCAGCTTTGGGCCCTTGGCAAAGAGGCCAGGGCTCCCATGGGGAGGTGAAAGTGTTTTTACCTTTCACAAAAAGCAATTCCCTACAGCAGTGGGGGCCTGTGAACACCCCAGGCTGCAGCTGTGCTGGGTGCTCCCGACACACGTCTGCAGGGGAACAGGTCCCCAGGGAGGCTGGTGTCGCCCCGGAGCAGGGAGGACCACCCTTTGAGAACCCCTGACTCTGGCGCACCGGGCTGCACCAGGCTCCCTTGGGCGGCGAGAGTTTTTCACCCACAATGTCCTCCTCCCTCTGTTCCTTGCACCCTCTCTCGCCTGCAAGGCTTGGCGTCAGCCGGCTGTGCTCCCCGTCTGAAAAGCAAGACCTGGAGCAGGTGTGCAGCCTTGCAGTGAGATGTCCATGTCCCACACCAGAGCACCTGGGTCCCATTCCTGCCTCTAGCTCCTGGCTCTAGCTTCCTGCTAATGCTGACACCGGGAAGCACTGGCGACGGCTCCAATAACTGGGTTCTTGCCACCCACATAGAAGATCTGGATTGGGTGCCTGGCTCTCAGCTTCATCTCCAGCCACCACGGACATCTGGGGAGTGAACCAGAGGATGGGAGCTAACTACCTTTCTCTCTTCCTCCCCTTCCAATAAATGAATAATTTTTTAAAAATTCTGTGTCACTTTTAGGAAAGGCCACCGGGACTTCTCACTAAATGTCAATGCCTGAGAAGGCCGCATGTGTTAGCCCACCCACCAGCATCTGCCCTTGAACCAAGAGCAAAGCCTCAAGACGAAGAGTGAAACTGCAGGTGTCAGGACCCAAGTGCTGGGGTGACTAAGGAGACCCTCTTTGTACCACCGCTCCACATCCGGTAGGCAGCCACCAATGTTCTCTAAGCCTTTGCCACCTTTTAGTCCCAGTGCCCACCATGGGAACGGGCAGGGACTCAGTAAGTGCACAATGTGTGCGCAGATGGCAGTGAGCACTCTAGCAGGAGACAGACATGAAGCAGATGACAGAGGAGAGCAAGACCTTTCCACCAGCCCTTCACCAATGACTCATCAGAATCAACAAACACTGAGTGCCTACTGCATGCAGGCAACAGACCGGACCAAGATCCAAAGGCAGCTCCCAACCTGACCCGTCCAGTAGTCGGTCAGCTGTGATCTCCTTGCTGAGCACCTGCTGTATGCTGGCTCCAGTCCCCAGACGGAAAGCCCCGCCGGGGCTGTGAGCCCCTCGCCCTGGAGCCCCTCAGGAGCCCTGCAGAGGAGCCCCGTGGCAGGGGAAGCGCTCCCAGGGAGCGAAGGCAAAGCTGCGATTTCCTAGAGAAAATCCACAGCTCAGAGCTCAGAGGTTGGGATGATTCAGCAAAAACCTCCCAGGGATTTGGAAGCGGGACAAAAGATTCCGAGCAGGCAGTTGGCTTCCTCCCAGAACTCCCCTGTGGGGCTGCCTGCCACGCTCACGGATGCCCGGTGATCTGCGTGCAGCCTCTCGGGCCTGTGGGCAAGGGGACCGCACACCCATTTCACAGATGAAGAAAATGAGGCCCAAGGACCTCCAGCCATTGCACCAGGATCCCTGTGGGGAACAAGAGGGAGTGGAAGCCTCCTCTCTCCAAGCCTCATCCTCTCTCCCTGGCCCCCCACTGCACACCTGGCCCAGGGAACGACCCTCCCTCCATTTCACCCCACCACGTTTTGATCGGGGTGACCACTGTCAGCCGCATTAACCCATTGCTAACACCGAGGCATCTCACTCCTTGTGAGGTTCAATATCCTGTACTCTGTAAGCATTAGCTCCTGCGGTACTCACGACTCTGCTATTATCTCCATTTCCCAGATGGGGAAACTGAGGCCAGAGCGGTGAAACAACACAACCGGGGAGCGGGACCACCACCACCACCCCCCAAGCTCGGGAGAGCTGCTCGTAGTCCTGGAGCCCACGTTCTTACCCTGGACCCTGCGCTACCCCAACACACCCAACAAAAAAGCCGAGCCTCAGAGAGGTTGCTGTTCCCCGCGCTGCAGCTCCCGGAGGCTCACAGAGAGGCTGGGGAGGCACCCGGGTGGGGACAGGAAAAGGGGCTATTTTTGTGGTTCCTCCTTCAGTCTCTGCACACCCAGGCTCCCTCTCCATCCTGGGCAGCAGTGAATAATTGAAGCTCCTCGGCTCCAGCCCACCTCGACTGGGTCCCGGGTTTATTTTTAGCCCAGGTTACAGCCACAGTTCTTCACAGAAATAAACCGTGCTGTCTCCCCATTGCCTTTCCAACAACCCCTCACTCGTCTGCATTTGTGACCGGCTCCCCCACGCAACAGGGAGTGAGAGCTGGTGGCCCGTCCCTGTGTCATGGCGAGCTTCACAGGTAGCCACCAGCTCTCTGTGGTCCACATACAGACAGCGGTAGGGCTAAATCAAGAGCAATGTCACAGCCTACGAATGACCCCCGGGGCAGCCACAGCCAAGGCCTCCAGCTTGTGCACAGCACGGTAAGGACAAACACAGAGCAGGCTGTGGGCCCGGCTTTCCAGGCCACCCCTTGGGGTTGCAGGGTCTCTGATCTCTGCCTCCCCACTGCCAGTGAGAAAGGAAGTGTCCACACTTGTCTCCGGATCAAGCTTCCCCTCCCAGCACGGGCAGGAGAGAAGCGACTCGATCCCCGCCTGGAGCAGCTCAGGTGGAGGGGGCCATGGGAGCCCCAGCAGGGGTGAGGGGTGCGATGCCTTGGCTTTGGTAATGGTGGACCCATGTGTTGCTGAACCATGACTTGCTGTGTGGTCCTGGGCAAGCTGCTGTCCCTCTCTGGGCCCCCTTGAGAGGGGTGGCACTAAATCAAAGGCTCTGAACTTGGGGTGTTTGGACAGGCACTGGGGGGATCCACAGATACCCTGATGCTGTGTGTCTGTGTGCTGGGCATCTTTGCAGGGCGGAGAGTCTCCAAGGGGGTCCTTGCTGTTACCCCAAGAGAAGTCGTCACGTAATCTTCAAGTGATACAAAAATCCACACATCTACACAGCTGAGGCCATAAACAGAGCAGACCCCTTTCCCCTGGCCACAGGATTTTAGGAACCGCACGAAGTTCCCACAAGAGACGCCCTGCCCCAGTCCTGATTCATCTCAAACAGGGCCTCTCCAACAGCCATTCTGAATTCCCAAACACAGTGCTAACTCTTCCTAGAAATGTCGGCCACACACACACACACACACACACACCCATCGCATAGTCACAGGACCTCAGAGTTGGACAGGACCTTGGGTCACCTCGAGTGGCTGCCTCATTGTCCATATGGGGAAACTGAGGCCCAGGAAGAGGGGACCAAGCTGAGGCTGCAGCCCAGGCTCCTGATCTGAGTCCAAAGCTCTTTCCAGAAACCTCCCTGTCCCTTCCTCTGGTGCACCACAATGCACCACTTCCAACGTGATGGGGAGGAGGGAGGGCAGCCTCTTGGATCTTAGCCACCCTCAAGGAAGTAAGAGAGCAGGCAGAGGGCTGGGAGGGGCCCGCATCGGAACAACCCAGTCCCAGCTGCTTCAGCAGGACTGTGGACCCCGCATGGCTGAAGTGGATGTTTAAGCAGTAAAAATATCCTGCAGGGTGGGTGAGGCTGTCTTGAGGCCCCCCGTGGCTCCCTTGGTTAACTGTCCAAGATCCCTGCAACCCTCCTCCCAACCCAGCATTAAATGGTTAACAGTACAGCAGGGGGGACACCTAAGCCCCTTCCCCTCACCCCCCACCCCTGACTCCAGGGCCCCAGCCATGGTCCCTTCTGATCAGTGAAGGCTCAAGTTCAATATCTCACATCACCCATGGCCAGATCTGTGGCTCCTTCTTTGAACCAAATCTGCTCCCATTCATCATTCACGCTTGAGGCTGCCCGGGGGGAGGCAAAGGCTACTTCCTCCTCAAGGTCACCCAGCCAGGGAGGCCCAGAGAGAAGTCAGGGTCAGGGGGTGACAGAATCTTGGTGCTAACCGCCCAGTGACCCTCCCCCTCCTCCTGTCATCCCGCCTGTCCAGGCACAAGCCTCAGGACCTCTGCATCCCCTCCTGGCTCTGGGGCAGAAAAGGACTGAATGGACCCCACTCTGTTTCAGGCTTGCCCATCTCTGCGGCAGGTGTGTTATCCCCCCCCCACCTCCCACAGCAAGAACCTAAAGAGGAAATCCTTGGGGAAGCAGAAGGCTGAAGTGGTCCCTGAGATCATCGCAAAGATGCTAAAAATAAGGATATTCATTTCCAGAAAGGTAGATGTAATTAAAGCAGAAAGCAAAGAGAAATCCCCTTTTGATGGGTCACAGATCAGCTGCAAGACATTTCAAAATTAAATGTGAGCTTTTGGATTCAGTTCCTCCGCTTCCCACTCACTAACAGGTTGGTCCAGGCTTACCCCAATTCAAGATCTCAGAAGCAGCAGCTGGCCCAGGGCAGGTGGCCTGCCCAGGAACAGATCTGATGCTGGAGCCCGGGACCCTCCTCTAGAATCTGATCGAGCTCTGTCCCTCTCCCACTCCCCTGACAGACTCCCATGCCAGTGCCAGGAGGTACCACCCATACGATCGTTACAGGTTACAGCACCTGCTCAGCAGGTAACCGGCTGCTCCATTCTGGTCTTCTTGACCCCTTGCTCCAAGCAAAGTGTGGTCTCCCATCTCAGGAAACCCAGAATAGCCAACCTTGCAGAAATCACCACAATTAAATTACTCAGCTATGCCTGGCACAGTTGAAGCCATCCTATGCAAGCTTCACCCAGTGTGCCCAGGCAAGGGTTAGCCTGTAATTCTCAAGTGCCCTCCTGTGCAGAACCCCAGTGCTCATCCACAAAATCAGAAATGCAGGACCTACTACATCAGACTGGCCAGTGAGTTAACCACAAAGGGTTAACTCACTCAGAAAACTGCTGGCTACTTTCAAGAGCTTCTGCTGCTAGGAAAAGGGTAAATTGGGCATAAGCCACAGTCTTGATCATATCACCAAAAATATGAGCACACTTTACCCCTCCTTGGGCACCGAGCAGAAACCTCATTTGGCTTTGGGGTGCCACTTTGTGATCAAACATTGCAGATTGTGGGCAGATAAACGTGGCCACTACCCCTCACCTCCCAACGACCCTGTACCCCATCAGCTCCTGCACACACACAACTGGGATTCCAATACCGCTAGCCCATTTGCATGGCTGAGAAGAATATGTCACTCACCGCAACACTGGAGGACTGCAGGGGGAATGGGTGAGCCAAATTCGCGCCCACTCCTGCCTCAGCTGCTGGGAGGGAAGACGCTAAGTCCTGATGACTTGGTCCGAAAGCTCAGCAGAGGTGCCTGAAAGAAAATTGTTCATCTGACTCTCCTGTTCTTCCCAAAATAAAATCACGGCACCAGCATGCACACACACACACACACACACACACAGAAACAGACACACTAACTTTAAATCCTGCAAGACCAAGACAAAAAGAAATACCACTGCTGGAAGAGTCCGGTCAGAGAGTCGGTGGACAAGGCTGACGGTGGATCTTGTAGTCTGTCCTCATGGACGAAGGCTTATGGTCTGTAAGCCTCTGCCTGCCTCTCTCTCTCTCTCTCTCTCTCTCCCCTCCTCTCCCCCCTTGTCTCCCTATCTCCTCTCTTCTCGCTCCCTCTCCTGTCCGCGTAGGCAACTCCGGGCTGCTGGCAGTAGACGAATCAATCGCTTCCCCAGCGCCTGATTCGGCGGTGGCAGCCACCAGTACTGCAAAACGCTGTGTGAGTGAGGGAGGGGGCAGCAGCTTCCCAGAGCAGGGGGAACCAAGCCTGCTTCCCACCCGTGATTTATGCGTGCAGTGCCTGGAGAAAAGAAAGGTGGGAAGCCGGCAGGGGAGGCTGGGTGCTCGCTCCAGAGATCCCAGCTGGTGGAAACAGCAATCAGCGCATCGGCGGTCAGCACCGCGGACAGCGCTGAGATGCAGCGGAGGAAGGGATGGGCGGGACACCAACCCCCGGCAGAGAAGTGAAGTTACAGGCAGTTAGAGCAGGGAAGGGGAGGCCAGAGGGACAGTCAAAATCACACAGTCGAGTGACAGCCTACCTACCACACTGTGCTAATCCTGTTGCTCATTTGCTGAGCAAAGGAGCTGTGCAGCACACACCCAGACTTCCACTGCTTCTCCCTGCTCAGAAAAGAATTCGACCATGAGTTCTCCCCGACAAAGTTCAGCCAGGCTGGTTTGTCCTCACCCGCATGGCTGCAGATTTCTTACCTGTACCTTGTGTCACTCGGAATTGAGAGTGGAACAGACAAGGCTCGGGAAACGGATAACAGGACGGGTTATTTGAATAACCACTTGAAAGGTTTCTGGGAGCCAGATTGAGCCCCTAACAACCTTGGAAAAATCATTTGATGTTTCCAAGCCCCCTATATAAAATGAAGATATGACGATCTTATTTCCTTAAAGATAGGAAGGAAGCAAGAGGCTAAAAAACAAAATTAAGAGCTCCAAGATATTGGACTGCTATGAGTCCATGATCTGTAACCTGTCCTACAACTCAAATATTTTTACTAAAGGATAAAGGAATTGACAGCCAACCCAGAATGACACGTGTCAACCTCCTCCCTTCATCATGTGGCCCGATGAGGATGAAGCTTGGAAATTTTAGGAGTTTTAAATCAGACAACTCAGGTTGATGATGGTGACAATGATTGTGGTGATGATACTGATGGTGACGATGGTGTTGGCAATGATTAGTGATGATGGTGATGCTGATGCTGATGGTGATGGTGGCAGTGGGGCTGGCAGTGATGGTTATAGAGGCTACTGGGAACCTACCACATGCCAGATATTCTGCTAGGAATTTACCTCTATCATTTCCTGAGTCTACATCTTGACCTTCTGAGAATACTATTAGTATCCCCATTTTATAGATGATAAAATTGAAACTCAAGAAAGTGCCTTGCTCAAGGGAACACTGCAAGTGGTGGGTGTAGAAGCCCAGGGTTGTATGATTGCAGTCTCAGCACATCTCCATCTCAGCTCAAATCAACCATTCTATGTTGTTTGGAAATGTCACATTGAATAGTTTCTGGGAAGACCCATTGTATAACTTCCGTCCCCTCATCTCACAGATGAGGACCAGAGTGGGGCAATGACTTTCCCACAGCAAAGGAGCTGGGAGCTGGCAGTGTTGAGTGTGAGATCCAAGCCTTTCAGATGCCAAGATCTGTGTTATATACCTATGACAGTCCCAGGTACGCAGTAAGCTCCCAGTAAGCATTTGAAGAGTAACTGAAAATGCTAGAGAGAAAAACAACTCACACAGAATGCTGGTCATGGAATCAGATCCCAGTAGTCGCCCACCCACAGATTTCCTGGCCACTGGGCCTGCACTGTCAGAGAGGTCTGTTGTAGATTCACGTCGTCCTACCTGACTGCTGTCTAACACCTACTATGTGCTGGGCAGCCTGCCAGCTCCAGCTACATGGGGAGCGGGCTCCTGTTGCCCCATGTTCAGATGAGAGAAGCTCGCAAGCTCACACAGCCAGGGAGAGGCAGAGGCAAGGGTGCAAATCGTGGGTCTGACTCCGAAGTCTATGCTTTGTTTTTTTCAACCACGCTGTCAGTTTTTCTCAAACCAGGCCCCACAGAGTCTCCTGTGGAAGTGAAAAGGAGGCCTGAGTTGACCCCCAGTCTGGTTTCAACTGGAACAATTGTGCTTTTCACTGTTTTTGCATACCGGGCATGTGCCCAAGCCTCCATTGAAACAAGGACTTTGCAGCAAAATGAAATAATAATAATATGGTTGAAACCAGAGCTCTGCACCTCCCTGGTGCCTGTGCTGTCCAGGAAGTTGCCCCACTTTCTCAGGTGGCCTTGTGCACCCCTCCCTCACCTCTGTGCTGTCCACCTCTAAGCCCCTCTCCTGTCCTCAGTTCCTGTGGACACCTCTTCATTCGAAGAACCGGCTGCTGCCGTCAGCTCTGATGCCTGTGTAGTACTGCAGCATGGAGATGCCTGGAAACCGGACTCCGCAAGCCAGAGCCTAGGCAGGCTCTGCTTCCCCCAGTCTCCATTCAGACATGGAGCATTGCAAAGAGGTTTCTCGGGGCCCTGCTTTGCTCCGCCCTGGTTCTGCTGATGTCAGAGGTAGTTCATTAAGACACTCCTCCACCCCATGGAGGATGAGAAATGATGACAGCGGTGATAACTGTGACAACAAAAGCTGCCCACCGTGCTCTGGGTGGTTCCTGTGCGCCAATATTATTTCATCTCCACCACAATCCTGGGTTCAGAGGGTCATGGTTTTATTTCCATTTTACAAGTGAGAAAACTGAGACCCAGGTGCCTAAAGCAATTAAGCCGCCTGAGGCCGTTTGGTTCATGAGTGTTGGGGATGGAACCTGAACCAACAGCCTCTGGGATTATGATCCTATTACAAGGGTCTGTCCTGTTGGCTTTGGGGGCTTAGTGGTTGCAAGGTGCCATACTCCATCACCCCAGGGCTATTCTTGACTTACAACAGTGCAGTGAGGTTGCTGTGGTATTTACCCATTTTACAGATGAGGAAATTAGACACGGAGAGTCCAGGTGACTTGCCCCAAGCGACATAGTTAGGAGGGGAGGAAGGGTCCCTCACTCTTTGTCCCCCAAGGAGATGGTACTGAGAGAGCCCAGGAAGAAAGGAGGTTCCCACTGCATTGAGCAAGTGCAGCAAGAAGCATGACAGCCCCGAAGATGTCCACACCCAACCACTAAAGGTGATGAATGTGTTATCCTATGTGGCCAGGAGGACTGTTAAGGATCTGGGGATAGGAAGATTTGGGAGGGCTCCAAATGGGGACAAGTTATTTAGGTCAAATGTCACCACCAAGGTCCTTCCAAGAGGCGGGCCAGAGGGTCAGAGTGAGAGAGGACATGTGGTGGTGGGGCAGGGAAGGAGGAGGAGAGGGACAGGTGCTATGCTGCGGGTCTTGGAGACAGAGGATGTGGGCAGCCTCTGGGCGCTGGGAAAGGCAAAGAAACAGACCGTCCCCTAGAGCCTCCTGAAGGAACACGGCCCTGCTGCCAAAACCATGACTTTATGATTCAGGTTGTGGTTATTTGTTACAGAAGCAAAAGGAAACCAACAGAGCGAGTCGGCCAGGCAACTTGAGGAGCCCACAGGAATCACAACTGGGCTCCCTCCTGCACAAAGGACCCAACACGGGGTCATGCTGCAACCTACTCTGAACAGTACTGTGTGCATGTGTGTGCACCTGCGTGTGCGCATACACGCACTCACACACACATGCACCCCTGCACATGTACACGCAGGAGGGATCTCTAGAGACAGAACTGATGCTCAAAGCTGAGCCTGACCACTGGGCTCTGTCTCCTGAACTCCATGCCTTACTCACTCTGTCCTCTTCCTCCTTCAAGGCCTCCGGGGATGCACTATCACCAGGAGGCAATGTCACCGGCCAGACCTGCAGGAGCACAGTCGGACGATCAGTCAGAGGCAGAACAGGACATGAAGTGGAGAGCCGAGAGTGCAAGAGAGAAAGGAGCGAGAGAGGGAATTGCTGCATCCTGCCTGTCCCCCCTCTGACCCCTTCCCACCAAGGCTAGGGGCCAGTCCTGGCAAGCCTCCTTAGGGGAAAACAGAGTAATTTCAGAGAAGACACAGTGGCCCCAAGGAGACAAGCCTTCAAAACAAGTTACCAAGTATCATTTCTTGCTCAGTCATCATCTCCAGGCAACTCAGCATCGTCAGGCTAGGCACCGCTGGGAGACAGGAACCTGACCTGGAGGCCTTGGGTTTGATGCTGGGCTCCCCTGTCAGCTGTGTGACCTTGAGTGTGACCCTGGCATGCACTGAGCCTCAGCTTCCTCAACTATGTAATGGGACCAAAGCACCTTCCCTGGCCACTTCCCGTGAGGCCAAGATGTTTCATGGAGCTGATGGATGTGGATCAGGAACAACAGCTCTGATTTACGAAGCACCTGCTGTGTACTGAGTGCTCATCCAGATTCCGCCCATCCTCAAGAAGTGTGGGTCAGTGTCCAGCCCAAAGTGGCCACAGGCACTGGAGGAAGCAAAGCAACAGCAGAGACGCCAGCATGGAAGAGTTCAAGGCCAGGACGTAGAGCAGGGCCGCCCGGGTCCTAATCTGACTCTGCCACAGCACAGCTGAGTGTCACTCAACCTCCCGGTGCCTCAGTTTCCCCATCTGTAGATGAGTGACAGCAGCTCCTCAGCTGGTTGTCACCAGGATCACATTAGCTGCTTTGTGCAAAAGTGCTCAGAGGAGTGCCTGGCCCACAGGGAGCTCCATGTCTGTCATAGCTGTTATTATCATTACCATTGTGATTACGATTTATTACTCAAGAGAGGTGTGCGGGATCCAAGTGATGACATAGGTGGTCTACAGACAGGTACCATTTTTTAACATTGAGCTATTACATATTTTATTTCTTTTTGATTTTTAAAAATTTATTTATTTAATTTATTTGAAAAGCAGAGTTAGAGAGGAGGAGAGGCAGAGAGAAAGATCTTCCATTTGTTGATTCCCTCCCTAAATGGTCACAACGGCTGGGGCAGGGCCAGGCTGAAGCCAGGAGCTTCATCCAGGTCTCCCACGTGGGTACAAGGGCTCAAGTACTTGGACCACCTTCTACTGCCCTCCCAGGTGCATTAGCAGAGAGCAGGATCGGAAGTGGAGCAGCCGGTTCTGAAACCTGCACCCATGTGGGATGCTGGTGGCGTTGCAGGCAGAAACTTACCCTCCTGTGCCGCAACACATAGCCCTCAGTTATTTTAAAGTGCATTAGAAAAGCACTGTATTCCCATCTTCAGCAGCAACATGTTTTCTTGCATGCAAACTTATTTAAGTCAATGGAATGTAGGACAGAAATAAATTTGATTTTCTCTCTTATTGCCAACATCTCAATAGCACTCCCTGCTCTGCAGTGGTCAGTCCTCCAGGTATGCCAGATGTGCCTGCCCACTCCCACTCCGCTCACCTTGGCAGCTGCGTCTCTCATGGCAGCTGTGCAGAGAGGCCAGGAACCCTGGGCACAGGGTCTCACGCCCAGAGGACCAAGGAAGCATGCAGGATCTTCCCTCTCCCAGGATCTGTTTATGGCCACGAACAAGTAACTGCTGGCTGCTGAGGGCCAACCACATGCCTGGCCCTCACCCACCCAAGGGATTGCCACCCCTATGGCTCCTCAACCAGACAGCGGGTCCCAGAACACAGCCCCATGCTGTGCGGGTCCGAGTTCGCAGAGCCCACGTTTGTTGCATGTGGAAGAACTGTATTATTCTTAGCGTGCTTGATGCTCGGGTCTCTTGTCTTACTGGACTCTCACGATGAGGGCCCATCTGCTTATCATAAACAGACCTTCCAGACGTTCCCAGAACTCGGCAGGAGTCCCACACCAAGGAGCAAGCCAGCGGCTGCTGTCATCAGATGAGCAGAGGACATGGGCTAGACCCTGACCAAGCAGGGGGTGGGCGGGCCGGGCTGGGAGGGGCCGGGGAGGCTGCCTGGGCAGGGAGAGGGGAGCTGAGCTGGGCCGACTTGAGACAAGGGAGGAGAAAAGAGCAGAGGGAGGCACAGCAGCTTCAGAAACAAGCTCAGGTGTCCTCCCACCCACCAAGACTTGGAGGACGGAGGGCGCTGATGTTCGCCGAAAGACTCTGCACCCCCAACCCTGACAGAACCCACATTTTTTTTTATTTTGACAGGCAGAGTGGACAGTGAGAGAGAGAGAGAAAGGTCTTCCTTTACTGTTGGTTAACCCTCCAATGGCCGCTGCGGCCGGCGCACCACACTGATCTGAAGCCGGGAGCCAGGTGCTTCTCCTGGTCTCCCATGCGGGTGCAGGGCCCAAGCACTTGGGCCATCCTCCACTGCACTCCCGGGCCACAGCAGAGAGCTGGCCTGGAAGAGGGGCAACTGGGACAGAATCCGGCGCCCCGACCGGGACTAGAACCCAGTGTGCCAGCGCCGCAGGCGGAGGATTAGTCTAGTGAGCTGCAGTGCCGGCCCCCGCATTTTCAAAAGGAGCTTCCAGCTCAAATAGAAAAGGAATGAACCCCTAACTGAGGAATTTCCAGCCCTGTGACGGCAGGTGGGGAGACCCAGAGAGGGAGAGCGAGAGCAAGAGAGAGAGCGAGAGTAAGAAAGCGAGCTATTTCCAATCGCATCCTCCAAAGCACTCCCCCAGGAAGGTGCTCTGAAGCCCCCAGTGTGGCTTTTCCCTGGAAATGAGCAAGCCGGATTCCTCATGGACCAGTTTCTGCCAAAGTCTCCCAAGAACAAGCAAGTGCCGGGTGGGTGGCTCAGCCACTCACCAAGCACCTCCCCCAACAACAGAGAGAAAGCTGACTTCCAGGCCTGCCTCTTCCCTTGCTGGCTGTGTGACCTCAGGCAAGTGGCTTCGCCTCTCTGAGTCTTAGCATCCTCATCTCTAAAACGAGGAAACCAGCCATACCTACAACCATCAGTTTCCTTGGGATCATTCAGTGAGAGTGAGTGGCCAGTGTTTTAACCACTGCTGCCACTACTAGGACTCGTATTATCTATTTCCCTATGCCAGACGCCAGGGACCCTGGGATGACTGAAGCTTCGCTCCTCTGAGCTGCAGGCCAGTGGCAGAGATAGAAAGAGCCCCCAGTTGCAACAGTGTGACAGGCGCTGAACTGTGGGAGGCAGGTGCAGGAGGGTGCTTTTTTTCCACTGCATGCATGCGACGGGAAGAAGCGGAACAAGGCCACGTCCACGGAGGCCAGGGGAAGCAGGTGGGGGAGCGGCCACGTGACCAGCCTCCCCGTGCCCAGAGCGCTCCTCCCGCCCCACTCCAGAGCTTGCCCCAACATCTGGGAGCATCTTTGCTCCAAGGAGGTTTCTCAGCATCCTACTTACGTAACCCTAACGCGACGCGACAGCTCCCCAGCAGGCTGGGGAGAGGGGACGTCCGTTTTTTCCCACGTGGCCAAGCAGCAAATGCAACAGCCAGGGCTGTAGATGGCGAGGCCACTTTTCCAGCAACAGAACGAGGTGCTGTCAGGCTGACTGGCAGGGGCCCAGGGGCACTGGCCCAGCCTGACTTGGGGGACGACCTTGTACTATGTGTCAGTTACCAGGTACACTTGACCAAGGAGACTTCAGACCGGAATTTAACCTAAGGAAATGTCTAGATGCACGTGCAGACTCCCACTGCTTAGACTAATGACACATTGGAAGCAACCTCCATGCCCAACAGCAGGGGGTCATTTAAATAAATCATGGAATATCCCACACCGGGTGACAGGAAGCAGCTACTCCCCGGAAGGAGAAATCCTCATATCCAAAAGAAAATGTTTAACAATATGGTTTGACTCCATTGATGAATGTGGTCCTTGGAGAGGGTGCTTAGCCTGATGGTTAAGACATCTGTGTCAGGGCCAGTGTTGTGGCCTGCCTATGACACCGGCATCCCATGCAGGTTGCCAGTTCAAGCCCAGGCTGCTCCACTTTCCATCCAGCTTCCTGCTAACAAGCCTGGGAAAGCAGCAGAAGATGGTCCGAGTGCTTGGGCCCCCGCACCCACATGGGAGACCAGGAAGAAGCTCCCGGCTCCTGGCTTTAGACTGGCCCAGCCATGGCCGCTGTGGCCATTTTGGGAGTGAACCAGCAAATGGAAGATCTTTCTCTTTTTCTCTGTTTCTCCCTCTCTCTCTGTAACCCTGCCTTTATAATAAATAAACGAATCCTTTTAAAAAAGTTTTTAAAAATCTGTGTCCCACATCAGAATACACAGGTCCAATACCCATTTCCGGCTCCTAACTCCAGCTTCCTGCTAATGCAGACCCTGGGAGGAAGTGATGATGGCTCCAGGAGTTGAGTTCCTAGCATTCCCACAGGAGACCTGGGGTGAGTTACCTGTTCCTGGCGTCAGCCCCCGCTGGAGGGCTGTGGTAGACATTTGGGGAGTGAACTAGCCAACAGGAGCTGTTTTCACTTTTCTTCTCAAATAAATTTTAAAAAAAGTTTTTAAATCAACATGTAAGGGCCTTGGGAAGAGAGAAATAACTGAAAGTCTTTTTTTGTTTGTTTGTTTATTTATTTATTTAGGCTGGGGCAGGAGGTCGGCGGCAGTTTCCCGCCAGGTGGACCGATCCCACTCACCCTCACGGCAAACTCGGGAAGCCTTCAGCAGTGCCCCCTGCCCCCAGCACCGGAACTGAGGAAAGCTAGCAAGGCGGGGCGGGGCCCCACGCACAGTCCGACTGCGCTTGGAAACTCTGCGGGCTTCTCTAAGGAGCCCGGTGATTGGCTGCAGGTGGTTTTCGGAGCAAGTACATGCAGTTCTCCAGGCCACCTGGAGGGGCGCCAAAGCATAAACCACTCGTTCTCCAGGACCCTTGCTGATCCTGGCTTAATCCGCTCCAGGGAGAAGGAGCAGAGTTCTGAGACTGCCCTTACCCATCTGCACGACGGGAGCAGGACTATTCGGCTCCCCAGCTGCCTGTGAGGAGCAGCCAGGATTGAAGCTCATCGGCGGGCTCCTTGGAGGGCTCTGCAAACGGTATCTTCTCACAGGGCGGGCAGCCCAGCCTTAAGCCAGCCACATCCCATAGCAGAACACCTGGGCCTAAGGAGTCCTAGCTCCACTCTAGATTCCAGCTTTCTGCTGACACACACCCTGGGAGGCAGCACTGATGGCTCAAGGACTTGGGTCCCTGCCACCCCCACGGGAGACCTGGATTGTGTTCTTGATTCCTGACTCCTGCCTGGCCCAGCTCCAGCTGCTGTGGCTATCTGGGGAGTGAACCAGCACTTGGGAGCTCTCCTGTCTCTCAAATAAATAAAATAAGGCAGGAAAAAAAAAAACCTACGTGCTCAACAAATGCCTGCTGAATCTGAAAGCAATAGCGATCATTTAGAAAATGCCACTGTTTTATCTGGAAGTAATACCCCCTCTCCAGGTTAGCCAGATCAGGTGTATCGGCTTATCCTTGGCAGGGGAAAGAGATTTGAGAGAATGGAGGCAGGACAGGATGCTTGGAAGGATGAAGAAAAAGCTCAGAGAGCAGGCCAAGGGCAGCTTGTGAGAGACACACAGAGGCAAGAAAGGGGAGTGCAGACCAAAAAATACGAAAGGTTAGATACACTAGAAGAAAAATTTGCCGACTTCACCCAAGACTGTAGAGCATGTGGGGAACCCCGAGGTGTGCCTGCTCAGCTCAACTTTGATTGCAAGAAACACAAGGCCCTCGGCACAGCCGGAGTAAAGGGAGCCTTCCTGGACTGATGGAATTCACAGAGCTGAGTGTGCAGCCTCTCAGCCGCCATCTGCTCCTGCATGGGACAGCTACAAGTGGCTTCTGGGGTGGTCTTCTTGCCCCCTGCAGGCCAATCTCCTTACAGCCCATTCTCTACACAGCCAAATGCAGATCCTTAAAATAAAACCAGAACATGGCACTGCCTCTCTTGAAATCTTGCTGATGTCTTCCCACTGTGCCTGCGCAGGAGTCTGGGACTCTCCCACGCAGCCACCCTGCCCTCTGCTCATCCCTCGGGGGCCGCTGGCTCCAAGCCTTCCCTGGCCCCCTCTGTCTCCTCCCCTAGGCCGTTCCTTACTTGCTTGCTTCTGCATTTAATCCTGCCGGAGCGCTCAAACTTGCACCTCCCCCTGAAGATCCTCCCTTATCTTGGCCTGCTCAGCACACTCACCCCTGTCCCTGATCGCCGTTCTGCTACATCTCCCCTTCCCCACAGTCAATCCAAGAGGCCTGGGAGGAGCTGAGGCAACAGCTCCAGGGGTTGTTGGCTTTTGCCCAAGCCTAATCAAACCAGTGGTCTCATCCTCTGGCCTCAGTGATTGGTACAGAGAAGGTCAGGTGACCCCATGCAAGCCAACGCCATTGCTCTCTGAAACTTTTGCTGGTGCTCTTGGATTGAGGTCACTAAGCTGATGGATTGTAAGCCTGGAGCAGCTGAGCAGCATCTTCGTACTTTCCTGCCTGAGACTGACGTATCCACAAGAGAGAGGTGGCAACGTGAATCCTCGCACCCTTGTTCGAGCACCTGGATCCAGCCACACCTGAAGCTCCTGCTCTTTTCCATAATGCTGATCGATGCGTTCCTCCGTTTGGGTTTCTCTCTCCTTTTTCTTCCTGCTGTGGGCTGTTTGAGTTGGGTTCTCAACACTGTTGTTCACAGTGACAACCAAAGGATTGTGGCTTCTGGAGGGCCACAGAGTCCAGTCAACCTCAAGGATGGGAGAAGTGGACTCTTTGGTGGCTGTGTGGGAGCTACTTTCACAGTGTCAGAAGACTCAAGAGGAGAAAGAAACAACCAGAGAAGCCTCTGTGGGAGCCAGTTCGGCTTTGGTCTGCTTTTTAAAGAATCCTCTCCACAATTAGGATTTCCAAATATAATCCCTCGCTCATTCGTCAGAACCCAGTACCTAGACAGCTACTTCTAAAAATAAGAGAAACCAAAATCTGTCTGTGTTCTGACGAATCACTAGCACAGTTCATCTCTGGCTCTTCCTGTCTGGGGGGATGGGACTCAGAAGAAGGTGTTTCCCGTTTTCAAAAAACAGCTGGTGGGGTGGGGGTGGGGGTGGGGGTGGGGGTGGGGTCCATCAGGAACTTCCTTCTCCTCTCCCTCAGCCTGGCTTTCTTCTGCAAATGCTGGCACCTTCCATGTGAAGGGGAGACCGCCGTCAGATCTACGCTGTCAATCACTGCTGAAGTTTATCCTGCACGGCTTTTTAAAAACTCAGGCTAGTGATCCTTCGCTCAGCAGCAAAGAGGAACCTTCAGCCAAGACTAAACGCTGCCTCTTCTCGCGACTCCACGGAACGAGTGCCCACCCTGCTGAGGTTTCGTGAGCAACACGAGAGGATTCAGCAAAATTGCAGCCTGCACAGCGTTTCTGAGTCAAGGAAGGCTCCATCTCTCTCCTTTGGAAATAATAATTAATAATCAACCATTCATGCTCAACTATGGGCGTTGTTCATTAACGAGGAAACCAAATGTCAACCAGGCAATTAATTCCCTTTCTTGGGTAAAGGTAGATGGCGAATGGAGCGTCTGTCTTGTGTCGGGGCCCTGCTGTCTCTATTTCAGGTGCATCTCCAACTCTGGCACAGCTCTGATGGCAAACAGCAAAGGCACCTACATGTTCTTTAAATAGACCTCTGCCTTGGCTGCCTGGACAGCTAATGGCCAAAGGATGCTAACACACAGTGGCATCTGCATTCGCAAAATCAAGGGAGTTTTCCATCAACTGACTTGCTCCTTTATTATGAGGCAAAGCAGTCAGGCATGCAGAAGCAAAGCTGACCAGGGGATCTAAACCTCTGAACTGCCCTGAACAGATGCACAGGGAAGCAGAAGGCTCAAATCAATTGTCATCACCATCATCACCTCGTCATCGTCATCATCATCATCATCATAACAAAGACAGCAGCAGTAGCGGTGATGGCTAATGTGTGCTGAGTGCCTCTGACAAGTCTGGCTTCACTGAGTTCACACAAAAACCCAAGAAATAGGTGCTAATATGATCTCTGCATAACCAGACAAGTGTGAGAAATTGGTGGCAAAATTGCCCCCTAATTCTGCCATCTCCCTGTACCCACAGCACTTGCAATGTGACGTTGTGGCTCTGCCCGTCAAGAGATGCCGTCAGTCTCCCACCCCTTGAATCAGGTTTGGACTGTAACTTGCTTTGGCCCATAGAATGCTATGAACCTGGACTTTAAAAGGCCTGGCAGCACATCTGTCTGTCTGTCTGTCTGTCTCTCTCTCTCTCTCTCTCTCTCACACACACACACACACACCCTCTCCCAACCCCTCTTTCCCTCTCCCTCTTGAAACTCGGCCTCTCCCGTAACACCGAGTCCAAGCTAGCCTGCTAGATGAGAAGCCACGTGAAGCAGAACCATGTCCTGCCAGTCAAGGCCACCCCAGACCAGCCACTTCCTCCCTGCAGACTCAGCCAACCTTGCCCAGACCAGCATTGCCCTCCGGCCAGCCCACAGCCCACTGTTCTATGCCCCTGGAGTTGTGTGGTTGTTTCTTACCCAACAGCCTTGAGCCAACAGAGAACGGACACAATGTGGAAACTAAGTAATAGACAGTGAAGTGACTTGTAGCAGGCTTCTTAGCCACAGTAGGAATTCAACATGTATTAGCTAAATGAGTAAGTGAATGAATGAATGAGTTGGGATAAAAAGCCCAAGTGTGTCTGACTCCAGGATCGAGCATTTGACTGCTAAGCTCTCCCAGCTTCCGTGCTTCTGCCCTGCCAGTCTCCTCCCTTGTAGAACCACCCAGCACAGCACCCTCTATTGCAGTACCCGCTCCTTTCTTTCTTGTCTCTCCTTTCTTTTCTCTTCTCTCTAATCTCTACTCAGTCAACTTAACTTAAACCCTGCAAGGTGCCATCCCAGAGTGCTCCCTACCCCACACCTTCCGCCCTACACGGGGTCCTGCTTGGATGGCATCATCAGGCTTCCTCGTGTACCAGATGAAGCTAACAGGAGGCCCTGGCAGGTCAGGGGGTGACACTAGGGAGGGCTGGGGAACTGACTCCCCCCCCCACTTGGCCAAAAGCCACAGCCCCATCAGCTGGCCTTCCACTTCCCCTCAAGGCTCAGTGTTTCTCCCTCCACGCACAGCTCTCTAGAGAAAAGGAGAAATGCAAGTCGTCATAAAGCATGTGTTTTGACACAACCATGATCCACTCTTTGGGAAAGACCATGTCAGCCCAACCTTCAACCTTTGGTGTATGTGTGTGTGTGTGTAGCATGTTTGGACTCTCCCTCTTGCACCTCTATCTTTTAACTGGAGAATTTAGACCACTTATATTTATTATGATTGCTGCTGTATTTAGGTTTTATTCTTCTATCCTATCTTGTGCTGTTTGCCTGCCTTTGCCTTATTCCCCTCTCTCCCCTTCCTGTTTATTCTACTATTTATTTGGAAGTTATACTCTTTTTCTGTTCTATCACTAGCTACCTGTCATTTGCTAACAAGCTTAGGCTACATAATCTAAATTAATCAATTTCTCTATGTCCCCTGCAAGACAATAAAAAGGGCTTAGGGTAGTTTGATTCTAAGCACTCTCTCTACCATCTTAAACAACTAGCACTGTTTTTCTAGATTCCTCAGAGCAGCTCAACAAGCCTCAGCGGGTGGTAGCCCGGAAGGCAACACTCCTAAAACTCCTAACAAGCGCTGAGCACCCACTGCATGCCAGCCACTCTCCTTGGTACGTGGCATGTTAGACACCAGAGTCAATGCCCACGCAACTCACTGCAATCCCCGTTTTACAGATGAGCACACTGAGGCCCAGGGCAGGGTGGAAAAGGCAGGAATTAAGCCAAGGACTCTGGCTCTGGTGCCCGTTCTCTGAACCATGTTGGCTCTGCTCACCCCCTGACTGTCCCCTGAGGCAAGGTGCCATCCCAGAGTGCTCCCTACCCCACACCTTCTGCCCTACCCGGGGCCCTGCTTGGATGGCATCATCAGGCTTCCTCGTGCACCAGATGAAGCTAACAGCAGGCCCTGGCAGGTCAGGGGGTGACACTAGGGAGGGCTGGGGAACTGACCCCCCCCCTTGGCCAAAAGCCACAGCCCCATCAGCTGGCCTTCCACTTCCCCTCAAGGCTCAGTGCTTCTCCCCCCACACACAGCAGCTCCTCGGGGTGGAATGTCCCTGGCTGATGCGAGTCCCCAGGGTGCTGTGCTGTCTTCGGCAGAGTCCCTGCACCCTGCCTACAACTTGGTAGATAGCCCCTCTCGCGGTGTCTGCAGACTTCCCAGTCTGGGTGCACCTCTGTCACCTGTCCCCAGCTGATACACCTGCCTAAGACAATGCATCAGAATTTGCTGCAACTCTTGGCTCCCAGGCAGCAAGGAGCTACAGCCATCACAGGGAAAAGGATTACTGGGTACCACCAGGAAAAGGTCCCCGGCCCAGCCATCTCTCTCCTGGAGAAAGACGACACTCACCTAAACCATTCATGCCCCGGTGAGTGCCTTCCAGTGTGCGGCGCTGCTCAGGGGATGTAGATGGAGCCCACAGAGGGGGCACACACCAGGGGCAGATGTGGGATACAAAGAGCAGGAAATGAGAATGGCGTGTGAGTGTGCTCATCTCCTGAAGGAGAACCGCAGGCCCAGAGCGCCTCTGCTGGCTGCAGGGGAAATGGTCAGCATGTCCGTGCGCGTGCGCGAGTGTGTACACGTGTCTGTGTGTATCTGTACATGTCTGTGTACGTGTGTCTGTGTGTATCTGTACATGTCTGTGTGTGTATCTGTACATGTCTGTGTATATCTGTATGTTTGGGTGTATGTATCTGTCTCTATGTCTCTGTATCTGTGACTATATCTGTGTATGTCTATGTGAATATGTGTATGTGTATATCTGTGTGGGTCTGGGCGTATCTGTGTATGTGTACATGTCTGTATCTGTGCATGTCTACGTATGTGTGTGTGTGTGTGTCTGAGTCTCTCCATGTGTGTCTATGTATCTCTTTCTCTCCCTCCCTCTCTAACTCTTTCAAAATAAATAAGTAAACCCTTAAAAAATAAGGTAGAAACAAAACTACCTTATTGTTGTCAACCCCAACAAGGAGAAATACAATTCTGTTTGAAACCAAAAGACTCAAAAGAATATGTAAAACCAACAAGCCAACGCACTGACATGAATGTGCAACGAACTTCAGCCCCAAGCTCCACCTGTAGAGTAAAACCTGGAGTGTGCTCCTTCCATTCTTCTACCAAAGCAGTGTTTCTAACATCTGACCAAGACTATGGGACCCCGAGGATCCCCAGGTCCCGCTGGAAGTGACACAGAGTTTAACTGGTTCAGTGCCTGACTTGCACGATGGCAGAGTTCAGAGCCAGCCACTCCATCTCTCAGCGTCTGCCCGAGAGGGGAGGATGAGTGAGGACATCTACTACAGCGCGATCTGTACAGGAGAACACTGAAAACAGCCCAAACGCTCAACTGCCAGGAAACAGCTAGAAACACGGTGATGCACCAGAAATACGAGGGTGCATGACGTATTCAAGTGCGAGCCATGGCGGGTGTATGAAGCTGGTTGTGGGACAACATTACAATATGATGCCTTTTCATAACGCACGTAGTCACCAAATAACATGCTAATACAAAATGCATAGCAAAAGTCATCTGTAAAGATAAATGTCTAACAAATGAGAGGATACTTTAGAGACCAAAGGGATGCCAGCCTTCTTCATAAATCTTACCTTTTCAGTAAAAATATATTTCTCTTTTTAAAATTGTATTTATTTATTTGAAAGGCAGATTGACAGCTGGGGAAAGAGAGAGAGAGAGGAAAAGAGAGAGAGAGAGAGAGAGAGAGAGAGAGAGAGAGAGAGAGAGGAAGGGAGGGAGGGAGGGAGGGAGGGAGGGAGAGAGAGAGAGAATATGAATATCTCCTATCTACTGGCTCACTCCCCAAATGGCCACAACACCCAGGTCTGGGCCAGGCCAAAGCCAGGAGCCTGGAAGTTCACCTGGGTCTCCCACTGGGTGGCAGGGACCCAAGCCCGTGGGCCATCTTCCACAGCTTCCCCAGGCGCACTAGCAGGGAGCTGGATCAGAAGTGGAGCAGCCGGGACTGAACCAGTGCCCTGGCACAGGAAGCCGGCATGGCAGGCAGCTGTTTAACCTGCTGTGACACGATGCCAGTCTCCTAAAAATGTACACCTGTATTACTAGTGCGATTAAAAATTATTTCAGGGGGCCGGCGCCGCGGCTCACTAGGCTAATCCTCCGCCTAGCGGCACCGGCACACTGGGTTCTAGTCCCGGTCGGGGCTCCGGATTCTGTCCCGGTTGCCCCTCTTCCAGGCCAGCTCTCTGCTGTGGCCAGGGAGTGCAGTGGAGGATGGCCCAGGTGCTTGGGCCCTGCACCCCATGGGAGACCAGGAAAAGCACCTGGCTCCTGGCTCCTGCCATCGGATCAGCGCGGTGCGCCGGCCGCAGCGCGCCGGCCGTGGCAGCCATTGGAGGGTGAACCAACGGCAAAAGAAGACCTTTCTCTCTGTCTCTCTCTCTCACTGTCCACTCTGCCTGTCAAAAAAATAAAAAAAAAAAAAAAAAGAAAAAAAAAAAAAATTATTTCAGGAACACATCCACCCAAAGGGTTCAGAAAGAACACCCTGAACTCAGGCCATATGGCCGCCAAACTTCAGAGCAATTTCTGGACTCCAGCTTCTAGAATGTTCCTCCCAACCCAGGAGTTCCTTCTCCTGCCAGTCCATGCGCATGTTGATTGGGAAGCCAGCCAGAACTGCATTCCGGTCCTCGGGGGAGAACAGGGCAGGACTGTCCGTTCCATCAGACAGCAGTGAGGAGACCAGGCTTTTGCGCGCTGGACGGAACCCGGTGCCATCTGCACGGGGTTAGCCAGACAATTAGCTGCGCAACCTTCCTCTGACAGCAGCGCGCACACGAGCTCCCGCGTCGGCTCGAGAAAACTCCATTGTGACGGCGCAGAACTCGGGGTGGGGGTGGGGATTCTGCCTGGCGTCTTGAAGCCAAAAGGGAGCTCACTTCAAAGTGAGAAGAAACTGTTTTCTGGAGCGATTCCTAATTATACCGCCAGGACAATGCTTGTCTCTGAACCAGCTCCCCGTGGGAATGAGCTCGAAGGGAGAAAAAAAGCCTCAAAGAGGTGTCAGGCTACAATCAGCCAGAGACAGACGCCAGGTGCGGAGAGCAGAATGCTGAGACATCTTCCGAAGTTTATCGGAAGTTCCTACAAGAGCTAACGTTTAGCCCCGCAGTCACGATTTATGTTCCTGCACTGGGCACTGGGGACACAGCAGTGAGCAGGACATGTAAAAGTCACAGAGCTGACACGGAGCCGGCACACGTTCCAGGGAACAGGAATCTGGGCAGGTGAGTGACAGGCCCGGGAGGAGGTGCCGAGAAGGTAGCCCCCGGGTACGGGGCTAGGGGCCCGCAGCCTCCACAGCTCTTCCACCAGAGAGTTATCTGCACCTGTATGACCGGGGCGGGGGCGGGGGTCCGGAGGCAGCCTAAGACTCAGTCTGGGGGGAGGGGCGGAAGTCGCTTCTCAGGGTGACCTTCACGCGTCATCTTGGAGGCTGAAAGGTGTGGGCCTCTGTGGATTCTCTGACTGCCCTCCAGTGCCCCTCGGGAGACAAACAGAGCTTTGCCCACTCTCAGTCCCTTAGGTCTGCCCGGGGAAGAACACACGGCCCAGCTCTGACCAATCGGCGTGTTCCATCTTTCTGGCCACAATGATTGGCCAACTGGAATGAGAGGCGATCCCAGACTTCCCCAGGAATCTTGAGTAAAAAGCAGCTCCTCTCCTGGTGTTGCTGTCACCTGATGTACGCTACACCTGAGCTGTTGGTAGGCATCTACCATCTACCACCAGCAAGAGCGAGCGAGCTAGAGAATGAAGCCAATGCAAACGCAAACTGATCTCCGAGAGCCCTGATGGCATCATTCGTGTCCCTGCATCCAGCCGTACCTGAGGTCACAGCATCTGATCCTTCAATCGCTTGAAAACAGGGGTGTTTGGGGTTTTCTCTCTTTTTTTCAACCTCTTTATGTTGGGTTTCTGTGTTGACTGATAAGACAGCGAGAAGGCATAGGAAATGGGGTTTTCGATGAGAAGCTGGAAAGAAGGTGATGAATTCCAAGAACCCCCAATAGTTGGATGGGTCTGGAGGGTAGAACTGTGTAAAAGGGAACGGGGGATGAGTCTGAGAAGGTAGGCGGGGACTTAGAGAGCCTTGAACCCTAAGTGGAGGAGACCAACCTTCCTCCACAGCTTCCACAAGTTTCTATTTTGACATCAAATCATCAGCAAGCGTTCTGGGCATCTTCGTGCTCAGTACTGTCCCCAGCCTGCAGGAAGCACAGAGCAGATGGCCGTCTCCCTCAGGGAACCTGCAGTCTAATTGGAAAACGACAAGGTAGAAGTGACTATTTATTCAACAGTCTGAGAGGTGCCGCACTGCATGTGCACAGCTTTGTTCTTATACAAAGCAGGTGTAATACTGCCCACATATTTTATCGCTACATAAACTAGGGCTCAGAGAGAGATGGAGTCACCTGCCTCAGCTCAATGTCTCAATAAACAACAGACTGCATGTACAATGCCGGCCCCACGAGGCTGAAATGGGGCCAGAAATTCCTGTCACCTGTGACGTCTGGCATCTGTGTGCTGATGCCAGCGTCAGACCCCATGCCCTGCCCATCACAAAGTAGAGCAGATAGAGTTGCATAAAGTGCATTGTACTTGAGAGTGACAGCACACGGGCTTCGGTGGTTACTGTCCTACACCTTTTTATCATTCTTTTATAGCCTGCTCCTTGTACTTCTAGAAAACAAAGCCTGCAGGACAACAGTCCTCGTCACGCATATGTGGCATTGACTGCATCACAAGGCCATGTCAAGGGGCTGACCCCAGCCATCTGGATTTAAGTGTCCTCCTGATGTTTGCACAACCGCAGAAGCCATGAGGGACGTCTCTTGCAGATTGTGCCTTATCGGTAAGCAGCATCTGACCACGCTGACTCTGTAACCAGACTAGTTCCATGGTGGAAGACGGCTCCTCTGAGGGCACGGCTGTGAACCCCAGCTGTGTGCACCCAACAGCATCTGCCTATCAGGGGCCCTTGTGATCAGCTCAGGGCAGAGCTGGCCCTGCTAAGGAGGCATATGCATGCACCTGCTGGGGAGGGGATGAGAACTCCAGACTCCAGAGGGGCACAGTAGGCAACTGACGCAGACCCCTTCTCTCTGTGTCTTTCCTGGATGGCACCATCTTTTTTTTTTTTAAGATTTATTTATTTGGGCCGGCACTGGGGCACAGCAGGTTAATGCTGGTCCCATATGGGCACTGGTTCAAGACCTGGCTGTTCTACTTCCTATCCAGCGCTCTGCTGTGGCCTGGGAAAGCAGTAGAAGATGGCCCAAGCACTGAGCCCCTGCACCCACGTGGGAGGCCCAGAAGAAGCTCCTGGCTCCTGGATTTGGATCGGCATAGCTCCGACTGTTGCAGCCAACTGGGGAGTGAACCATCGGATGGAAGACCTCTCTCTCTATCTCTCCTCTCTCTGTGTAAGTGTGTACGTGTCCAAGTTACACATAGAGAAAAGAGGCAGAGAAAGAGAGAAAGAGAGAAAGAGAGAAAGAGAGAAAGAGAGAGAGAGAGAGAGAGAGAGAGAGAGGTAGAGGTAGAAACAGAGAGAGAGGTCTTCCATCTGCTGGTTCACTCCCCAATTGGCTGCAACAGCTGGAGCTGGACCAATCAGAAGCCAGGAGCCAGGAGCCTCCTCCGGGTCTCCCATGCAGGGCACCATCTTTGGCGTGACTGTGACGGCCTCCCGTCAGGGACTGTAATCTTGACACCCTACTCCGGTTCCCAGTGAGTAGGGTTCTCCCCATGGCGTGCACTGCTGGGGGTGCATTTGCTTTGTGCTCTGGGAAGGGCAGAAAGGAGATGATCCTGAAACTCCCACATTCCCATACACTCTTAGAATGGGCATGCACAGATCGCTCTCTGTGGATGGGAATTAGGCCCAAGTCCCCCGAAATCCCACTTCCTGTCAGAAACCTCCCCTGGGCATCCAAACTAGAGTCCCTCCCCTGGTCTCCGAATACAAGAAACTGAGTCATTTAGAGGGAGCAGGTCCTACAAGGTCACGTGTGAGTCCACAGGCACTTAAGTGCTGCAGCCACCGCGGACTCCAGCCTCCTCCTTCCCTCCCCCAGGCCAGGTCTCGCCATGAGATCCACTACTCTAACCACTGGAAGCCCACAGTGGCACTTTGACTGCCTTTGCATCCTTATGCACTCATGGATGGCAAATAGTGGTGACGGCATCAGTGTGACCTGGTCGTGGTGATGTCTGGAAGGAACAGAGGGTCATCATGATGTTGAGAATGGGGCACAGAGGCAATGTTGTGTTAAGAAGGATGCAGAGGGGGCCGGCACCGTGGGGCAGTAGGTTAATCCTCTGCCTGCAGCGCTGGCATCTCATATGGGCGCTGGTTCTGGTCCCCGCTGCTCCTCTTCCAATCCAGCTCTCTGCTGTGGTCTGGGAAAGCAGTAGAAGATGGCCCAAGTCTTTTGCCCCTGCACCCAACTGGGAGACCAGGAAGAAGCTCCTGGCTCCTGGCTTCAGATTGGCACAGCTCTGGCCAATGTGGCCATCTGGGGAGTGAACCAACAGAAGGAAGACCTTTCTCTCTGTCTCTCCCTCTCACTGATTGTGGCTCTATCTCTCAAATAAATAAATAAAATCTTAAAAAAAAAAAAAAAGGATGCAGAGGGTCGTCATTATGCTGAGAAAGGAACAGAGAACGCTGACTGATTATCAGTGGCTGTCGTGGGTACAGAACGGAGAGTGGCATCACATCTTTGGCTCCTTCTAGAAGCTTCCTTCAGCTATATTCCAGGACTTTCCACATTAAATTACCGCTGTATGTTTGTGTGTGACAGTCTCTCCCATTGCTGAGTTGCTGGAGGTCAGAAATTGTGCTTGCTCATATCCCGGCTGCTCCATTTTTAATCCAGTTCCCTGCTCATGGTCTTGGAAAAGCAGCAGAGAATGGCCCACGTGCTTGGGGCCCTGCACCCACGTGGAACCTGGAACAGGCTCCTGGACCCCAACTTCGGCCTCGCTCAGCCCTGGCTGTTGCGGCCATCTAGGGAGCAAACCAGTGGAGGGAAGATTTTCTCTCTCTCTCTCTCTTGGTCTCATCCTCCCTCTTTATAACTCTGACTTTCAAGTAAGTAAATAAACCCTTTAAAAATAAAGTAATAAAGACTAGAAAGTGACATAGGACCGATAGTATGGTATTTCAGTTCGGGGTTTATGAAGGTCTCAGCCAGGCCACAGGGGCTGCTTTTTGTGCGGTGGACATCTGCACTGCCCAGGCTTGGGCCGCTGGTCCAGCACAACATGACTCAGCCCCTGGAAACATGAACTGCTTAGATCCTGCTCTCAGCTGGCTCACAAGGCAACCAGTGACACACCTGTCGCTGCAGGGAGCCATGTGAGGAGCCCACAGGTGCTGAAATGCAGCACAGGGCGGGAGAAAGGATGGAGGAGATGTGTCCCTGCCAGAGCACGGGAGAATGGCTGGGTGAGGCTCTCCCCACCCTGGCCCAAGAAGGAGGTGGACAAACCCCTGCAATCCCCGGATGCCACAGGGCTGGGGTTCCCCAACTGTGCACACGCCCTTCCCAACAGAAAGAAGGTACAGGGTCACGGCCTCTTCTCTGAGTCCCTGGCCACAAACAGGGCAGGCCAGGCTCAGGGACCTCTGTCCAACCCCCAGCTCTGCAAGTACAGAGCCACACGACCTTGGGTGAGTCCTTCACGTTCCCATCCTCTCATCCATCAGGCGACACTTGCTAATTACAGATGCGCAACAGGAGGCAGATGACAGCCTGATTGCTCTCAGTGGAGAACCGGCAAGTGACTTACGGTCCGGCCACACCAGCGACGGATGCCCCCCAGACCAGGGAGGAGACTGACGCGTGGAGACGGAGCTGTCTCCTGGCGCGCACGTGTCTCATGTGGCGTCCTCTCCCAACAGTCCCAGGGGAACGCTGGAGGGACACACACAGCGGGCAATGGATGGGGAGAAGATTGTTTGTGCTCTAGGCTGTTTCACGGTGAGAATTTAAAATTTTAGTTTGTCCTGGAGTGGGCATTGTGGTGCATCAGGTTAAGCCCCATATCAGAGCACCAGTTTGAGTCCTGGCTGCTCCACTTCCAAACCAGCTTTCTACTAACGAGTCTGGGAAGGCAGCAGAGGGTGGCCCCGGTAGCTGGGCCCCTGCACCCATGTGGGAGACCTGGAATAATCCCCCAGCTCCTGGCTTTGACCTGGCCAAGCCCAGGCTGTTGCAGTCATTTGGGGAGTGAACCAGCAGATGGAAGATCTGTCAGTGTCACTCTCAGCTTTCAAATAAATAATCATTTTTTAAAATTATTTTTATTGACAATATATATTTTAAAATATGTACTATATGTATAGGGTACTGTGTAATGTTTTTATATGTGTTTCCACTGCAGAATGATTGAACCCAGCCAATGAACATGTTCATCACCTCCCCTACGTACCATTTTTTGCAGTAAGAACGTTGAACATCTATTCTTCTAGCCATTCTGAAAGATACCATACATTATCATTAGCTGCTGTCACCATGCCGTGCACTAGATCACGGCAACTTACTCCTCCTGTCTGCATCTTTGTGCCTTTTGGCTGACTTTGCCATTTTCCCCGTTCCCCGCTGTTTGGTGTGGCTCGCCATTTCTACAGCGTGCTTCTCACGCAAGTTCCGATGCACTGACAGCCACCACACACGTGCTGAAGACAGATCAGTCACCTGGGGCACAAGCGTGCCAGGTCTCGCCTGCCTCATCACCAGGATTTCATCACGCCAGGAAGTGTCACATTCCCGTCTGCCTGACTTGGGAGCAGAGTGTCACCCAACCATAGGTCCATGCTGTTATTGATATCTTCTTGTGACTACAGAATAGAAGAATGAGTCTGGAACGGGCCAGATATGGTCAGGTGACTCCTCTGTGAAGGCCTCTTCCTAAGTGCATTACCACGGCTCACGTGACTCTGGATTTATGAGCTCCGGTTTGGAGCTGAGCACACTTGGATTGAAAGCTCAGCTCAACCACGTGCTGGGTTTGAACATGCGAACTTAAACCACCCAGGTCTTATTTACTGGTGAAATGGCGGCAGCCAGCGGCCACCTGGCCATGGCAAGAACCATGTGACACAGCATAAGCTAAACCCCTCGCACAGAGTCACCCTACACTAAGTGCACAGGAAACAGGAGTTTCCTAAACTTTCCTCCCAGCCAGCACAGGCCGTCTCGGTTTCTGTGTTGAGGTGCCACGGTATGCAATGCCCAGAAATCCCCACCCAAGGGTGAAGGAGCGTCTGCTTTCTGTCTTAATCAGGGTTCCCCAGACAACAGATTCTGCAGCAAAAGCACCGTATGCTGATGCTGTCCCAGGAAGGTGAGCCCAGGGGGCGGGTGAAAGAAGGGGTGAGACAGGTGCGCTAGGGAGCAGACGGCTGTGGGTCAGGCTGGCAGCTTCAGCAGCTCAGATGTTTGTAGAGGACCTGAGTCTTGGACGGGGGTGGTGGCGGGGGGAATAATCTACCGTCCGGTTCTCATCACTTGTGGTCAGAGTGCCCTCCATGGCTGTCAACTCCGCCATATGCGCGGATTTCCCACGGGTGGGTAGCAATTGGCCCCCACGCTGCCTTGTGCCTCGGTGGGGCAGGGAAGTTCTAGGGCAGAGGAAAAGTGCTTCCGGGTCATTTCCACGAGTGGCATAAGGCCCAGAGCAGTTGTCACAGCAGGAGTAACCATAGCAAGGGTCCTGGCCACAACCACTGTGTCTAAGATGATGGCATGTGCTGTTCTAAGCCCCTCTGGCCAGAAAGTGAGGCGGGTGCAGAGTTCATGAAAAGCACACGACGTGCGCCTGACGCACCTTCCAGCCAGGTGAGAGCCCAGATTCACCTCTTTAACATTCACAACCAAAGGTCAACGGGCCACCTGCCTATCTGTATCTAAAACAGACTCACTGCTGGACTGCCCGTCTCAGAATGAACGTGCTCTCCTGGGCTTCAGGGAGTGTATGGCTCTCCATGGCCACTCAACGTCCTGCTGGGGACCACAACGGGCCCTGCTGGGTGTCCTGGGCTCTTTGGTGTAGGAGGCTGCTTCCTGAGAGCCCATCACCTCAGCCCCCTGCACAGCTGTCCATCAGCAGAGGCGTGTCACCGCGAGACCCTGAGCTTTCCATCAAAGAGCTCCAAGAAAAGACACGGCCAGGCCACGTCTGTTCTTGCTTCTGCAGGTTTTATTTAGAATGTTGAATCAGGGTATTCGGTGTCCCCTATGTAAATCCATTTTAGTTCATTCACGTATTGTGAGACTACATATTTAGGGAATCAGCAAGAAAAAGACAACCTAGGGGCTGGCACCATGGCATAGTGGGTAAAGCCACCAAATGCAGCGCTAGCATCCCATATGGGTGCTGGTTCAAGACCCAGCTCCACTTCTTATCCAGCTCTCTGCTGATGGTCTGGGAAGGCAGTGGAAGTGCTTGGGCCCCTGCACCCATGTGGGTGACCCGGAAGAAGCTCCTGGCTCCTGACTTCAGATCGGTCAGCTCCGGCCATTGCAGCCATTTGGGAAGTGAACCAGCAGAAGAAATGTCGCTCCCCCTCTTCATGGAGGAACGACACTAAGCCCTGCCTAGGCTTCATATCCGAGTCACGGCACCATTATGTCGCTCCCCGTCTTCGTGGAGGAACGACACAGGACCCTGCGCTGTTCTTTCGTCTGCTCGGCCCTTCCCGGGTTTGCTGCTGGTTCTTCCCGGGTTGGCTACTGTCCCTTCCACCTCCGTGGAAGGGCGGTTCCCCCTGCCACATTCCCCACCTCCGCAGGGGAGCGGCACACCGCCGGCCGGCTCTCTCAGGGGCTGCACAGGTGTTCCCCTTAGATGTTCCCCTTAGATGTTCCTGGTGCATGCCGTCTCTCTCCTCCTTTATAGTCCTCCTCCGCCAATTCCAACTCGGCTGCCCACACGCCGAGTACGCTGCTCTCCTCCAACCAGGAGCAGGTCCTACAGCCTATTGGTTGAACTGGAGGCAGCTGCGCAGAAGCTGTTTTCTCCTCTCCCAGCGCCATATTGTGGGAGAGCAGATGCATAGAATAAGTCTTAATTCCAGTAACTTCGTCTAGTCCAAGTTGCTCCCCACAAGAAAGACTTCTCTCTCTGTCTCTGCCTCTCTGTAACTCTGCCTTTCAAATAAATAAATAAATCTTTAAAAAAAAGAAAAAAGAAATTCTAGCTTAAAAAAAAGACCTTGCAAACAGCTCTTACATATTTGAAAAGATGCTCAATCTTCCATACATAAGAGAAGAGCAAATTAAAACTACACTGGAATATCCTTTTTCCCATCAGCCAGGCAAAAATCCAAGAGGTAAATGATGCGTTTTGTTGGTGAGGCCACGGGGAAATAGGTAATTCTCAAACCCCTCTGCTGGGAGTGTAATTTGACAACATCTATCAAAATTATGAACGCATATATTTTTTGACACAGCAATTCCTCTCCTGAGATTTTATTCTACAGAGATGCTTGGACTGGTGCAAAATGATGTATGAAACAGGATTAATCACTGCAGAATTATAAGAGCTAACTACTGGTAACAGCCTGAATGCTCTGAATGGGAGATCAGCATATCCAAACAACATAGTATACAGTGTTTAAAAACTATAATGAGATTTGCTGATATAGCAGGATCTTCATCCAGAAGGGATGCTGTTACCATGATAATGCTGCCTCATAAATCTCCCAAGCCTTAAAATAAAGCCATTGACTCATCCTCAGACCCATGGATCTGAGAGCTGGTTGGGGTTCTGCAACCTATGGCTGGGCTCAGCAGGACGGCTCTTCTCCGGGCTGCGAGCCCTTGGTCCGGTTGAGCCTGTTTGTTCCTCACTCAAGATCCAGGAGGTAGGAGCAACAGTTAGCTAAGGCAGGCTTTTCTCATAGTGGGTTTTGGAGCACAAGACATGATACCCATCACACCAAAACATTTCAAGACTCTAACATCCTGTCAGCTAACATCCATTGGCCAAGACAAGTCACATGACAAACCCCAAAGGCAAAGGTGAGGAAGAACATTCTACCCATCACAAGTCATGGCAAGGGTGGGAGTGAGGAATTGGGACCTACAATTCAACCTAACATTACATACACACATGTGTGTATATATATGTGTATACACATGTCATAAGAGGGGGGTCTTCAGAAACTTCACGAAAATGCATGCTATGAAAAACTATGCATGGATTCCAAGACAATTTTAAAGGTACAGGGTTGTGGTGCAGCAGGTTAAGCCACTGCCTGCAGCACCGGCATCCCATATGGGCACCAGTTTGAGTCCTGGCTGTTCCACTTCCAATCCAGCTCCCTGCCAATATGCCTGGGAAAGCAGCAGAGGATGGCCCAAGTCCTTGGGCCCCTGTACCCACATGGGAGATGCAGATGAAGCTCCTGGCTCCTGGCTTCAGTCTGGCCCAGCCGCAGCCATGGTGGCCATTTGGGGAGTGAATCAGCTAAATGGTTCTCTCAACCCTGGCTGCCACCAGAACCACCTTCCACCTCCGCTCACAGAGATCCTGATATGATTGGATTGGAGCAGAGGCTGGCATGGAGATTTTAAAGGGTCTCATGTGATTTCAGCACGAATCTGAGATGGAGAATAACGACCATAGTAAGAGGAGACAGATTTTTTTTTTGACAGGCAGAGTTAGGGCCAGCACCGTGGCTCACTAGGCTAATCCTCTGCCTGTGGCGCCGGCACACCAGGTTCTAGTCCTGGTTGGGGCGCCGGATTCCGTCCCGGTTGCTCCTCTTCCAGTCCAGCTCTCTGCTGTGGTCCGGGAGTACAGTGGAAAATGACCCAGGTCTCTCTCCCTCACTAACTCTGCCTGTCAAAAAAAAAAAAAAAAAAATGAAGACAGGCAGAGTTAGACAGTGAAAGAGAGACAAAGAGAAAGGTCTTCCTTCCGTTGGTTCACCCCCCAAATGGCCACTACGGCCAGCACACTGCACTGATCCGAAGCCTGGAGCTAGGTGCTTCCTCCTGGTCTCCCATGCAGGTGCAGGGCCCAAGCACCTGGGCCATCCTCCACTGCCTTCCCAGGCCACAGCAGAGAGATGGACTGGAAGAGGAGCAACTGGGACAGAATCCAGTGCCCTGACCGGGACTAGAACCCGGGGTGCCGGTGCCACAGGCGGAGGATTAGCCAAGTGAGCCATGGCGCCGGCCGAGACAGATTTTTTTTTAAACGTTTATTTATTTGAAAATCAGAGTTACACAGAGAGAGGAGAGGCAGAGAGAGAGAGAGAGAGAGGGGGGGGTCTTCCATCTGATGGTTCACTCCCCAATTGGCCACAATGGCCAGAGCTGCGCAGATCTGAAGCCAGGAGCCAGGAGCTTCCTCCAGGTCTCTCATGCGGGTGCAGGGGCCCAAGGACTTGGACCATCTTCTATTGGTTTCCCGGGCCATAGCAGAGAGCTGGATCGGAAGAGGAGCAGCCGGAACTTGAACCAGCGCCCATATGGGATGCCGGCGCAGCAGGCCAAGGCATTAACCCACTGCACCACAACACCGGCCCCAAGAGGAGAGAGATTAAAATAGATAACCACAGCATTGGTTAGCTGCACTTGCTCTAAGCCCACCAAATAAAAAATGAGAGATTTCTATGATCCTAAGAAAAACTTGCCTTCCTTCAGTAACTGGACTCTTCCGCCTGATGTTAGAGTGTGAAATCCGACGTAGACCCTTTTCACTTTGGTACCAGGAAGCTCAATACCAAATCCGAAGCTCACCCAGAGCAACTACTTACACCGATATTGCCTTCGTGTGTGGTCTTTTTTTCTCTTATTTTTTTTTTAAACTGAATCTCTATTTCTATCTTATTGTTGGTTCATGGTTGGCCTCAGATCTCTTATGATGTGGAGAAATCAAATCATCAATAATAATAATTCCCCCCGCTTGTTTCCTTGGCACGTTTTCTGCTCCTGGCACAAAGGTAAACAATCGGATGTATCATCTCTGATTGCTTTACAAACACACATGCAGGAAAGTATCCATGTGCTCATTTCCAGGTGATGCACTGAGACTCAGAGAGGTCCATATCTTATCTAGAGTCACACAGCAGTAAGTGCACAGGCTACTGCTGCTGTCACAAACTTACAGCCATAAGACAACAGACTTTTTTTTTTTTAATCTTTGTGTTTTTTTTTTTTAAGATTTACTTACTTATTTGAAAGGCAGAGTTACAGAGAGGCAGAGGCAATGAGAGAGAGAGGTCTTCCATCTGCTGATTCATTCCCCAATTGGCCACAACGGCCAGAGCTGCACTGATCTGAAGTCAGGAGCCAGGAGCTTCTTCCAGGTCTCCCACGTGGGTGCAGGGGCCCAGGGACTTGGGCCATCTTCCACTGCTTTTCCAGGCCATAGCAGAGAGCTGGATTGGAAGTGGAGCAGCTGGGACTCGAACAGGCACCCACATAGGATGCCGACACTGCAGGCGGCAGCTTTACCCACTACGCTACAGCACTTCTTATCTCACAGCGCTGAAGGTCAGGACCGTGCTGCTCCTCGGGCTCGTGGGCAGAACTGTGTCCTTGTCTTTTCCAGCTTCCAGCAGCTGCCCACTCTCCTTGGCTGATGGCGGCTTGGGCCTCTGTCCCCACTGTCACATCTCTAGCTCCGAACTCGGGTCCACAGGCTTCCCTGTGAACTACTGCCATTACTTTGCCTCCACTGACAGACAATCCAGTCTCTCCTCACCTCCAGTCTTTGCACTCAGACTTTGCAAAGTCCCTCTGGCATGTAAGGTGATGGACCACCAGCTCTGGGAATCGGAACCTGCACATCTTCATGGGGCCATTATCCAGCCGCCCACTTGCAGGATTCAAACCCAGGCCTGCCTAACTCCCAAACCTCTCAACTTTTCATTGTTCTTTGCTGCCTATGAAAAATCTGGAGTTTATTTCTCTAAATCACTCGTCCCAAGGGTTCCTGAGAGGAACATACTTCTCTGCAGATCAGACACGAAAAAAAAAAAAAACAAACAAACAAAACAAAAAAAAAAAACACCATTCACTCCGCCAGGAAGAAAGTCCACCTCCCCACCCCCATTTCCAGCTGGAGTGGGTGGGGCCAGCTGTAAGTGAGGGTGACTGAGGTCGGCTCCCTATGCCCACTGCTGTTGGCCAGGGGGCTCAGGAAGTAGCCGGCTTGGGTTTTCTGCATTCTTCATGTGTCCCTTGTTGACTGTGTCCCCTCCCACAGCGGTGGCCCCAGGCCCATCACAACATCAAGCTCAAAAGAACCTTGCCCAGAGCTGACATGCGTTGATGGATGGAAACCGCCACCCTGCCCTGAGCAAGTGGAGAAGCTGCCTCCCGGGAGTAAATCGTGAAGGTGGGGCAGAGACTCCAGTGGGCGCTGCCCAGACTCCTACCCCTCTCCCCTGCCCTGCTTTGGGAAGGGTGGGCACAAAAGCTGAGGTCCCTGGTCAGGGCTGCCGCAGAGAGAGCAAGAGTGAGATGGCATTTGCCTGGCCAGGGCCCTTCTGAGAACGAGACGAGATCTCTCGATATATCCCACGTGAAACACGCTGGATCGATCAGGCTTGGACATCAATAACAACCCACCTGTGAAAAATCCTCCCACAAGGGCACAAAGACGGATGTCCAAGGATATTCACTGTGCCGTGTGCAACAGCAAAAGAAATTGGACATCACCCAAATGTCCGTCGAGAGGGGCTTGGGGAAATAAATGATCAGAGTCACAGTGATGGAAGGCCAGACGGCTATTAAAAGAACGGAGTGCACGAGGACAGATGTCCAAGATGCATTGCTAAATGACAAACAGCAAGCTGCAAGGAAGTTCATAAAATAAAGTCCCAAGTTAAAAAATGATAGCTATCAAAGCGCATCAGCCTGACCGCTTCAGAATCTGCCTTTTTGATGCACATAAATCATACCTGAATACATAAAAACAATGTATGTATAGATCCTGGCTCTTTGATTTTAAGAAGCAGGTTTTTTTTTAATAAGCATTTTCTACAAATTTTTGAAGCCTTCTCTCAATACCAATGTTTTCAGCTACAATTTTTTAAAAATATTATTTATTTATTTATTTATTTGAGAGGTAGAGTTACAGACAGTGAGAGAGAGAGACAGAGAGAAAGGTCTTCCTTCCATTGGTTCACCCTCCCCCCGAAATGGCCGCTACGGCCAGCGTGCTGCGCCTATCTGAAGCCAGGAGCCAGGTGCTTCCTCCTGGTCTCCCATGCCAGTGCAGGGCCCAAGCACTTGGGCCATCCTCCACTGCCTTCCCGGGCCACAGCAGAGAGCTGGACTGGAAGAGGAGCAACCGGGACTAGAACCCAGTGCCCACACAGGATGCCGCACCGCAGGCGGAGGATTAGCCTAGTGAGCCACGGCGCTGGGCCCCAAGAAGCAATTTTTTTTTAAATGAAGACTTGCCTTCTTGTACAATGCAGTATTTTATGTTTTGCTAAAGATCTAAGTCAAAAGAGTGGCTTTCCAAAGTAGGTAGGTCCAACTGAGAGACATGAATTAGCATCTACATAGACAATAAACACAGGAGGAAAGTTCACGTGGAGGAAAGCTAACATGCACACATTTCAAATTCAGAAGTGAATAATGGGCCAAGAGTGGAAGGCGCAAGTGACAGATTTCTATAACTGAATTTTTGACTGGGGACCCAGTACCTGAGTAATAAAAACAAATAAAGGTTTGAAAAAAAAAAAGTCCTTTCTGTGAGCCATTCGTTTTGTGGGAAATGGTGAAAACTCATCTATTATTCAGGAAAATGTGGGGCATTTGAGAGCCAAGCAAGTCAGGAGAAATAGGTCTCACTGACATCATCAACACAGAACTTTGTTCTTGTTTTCTGACTGTAAAAGCAATATGCGTTCATTGTGTATTTAGGCACCCAGATAACATGGAAAGCAGGCATTGGAACGTAGCACAAGCCCACATCTCAGCCTCAAAAGGAGCAGGCATTAGTGTTGGGGTGCGTAGCCCTTCTGATGAAAACAGCACCGACCTTTATACACGGCTTTTTTTTTGACAGGCAGAGTGGACAGTGAGAGAGAGAGACAGAGAGAAAGGTCTTCCTTTGCCGTTGGTTCACCCTCCAATGGCCGCCACTGCCAGCACACCGCGCTGATCTGATGGCAGGAACCAGGTACTTATCCTGGTCTCCCATGGGGTGCAGGACCCAAGCACTTGGGCCATCCTCCACTGCACTCCCTGGCCACAGCAGAGAGCTGGCCTGGAAGAGGGGCAACCGGGACAGAATCTGGCGCCCTGACCGGGACTAGAACCTGGTGTGCTGGCGCCGCAAGGTGGAGGATTAGCCTAGTGAGCCGAGGCGCCGGCCTATACACGGCTTTAAAATGTGACTTTTCTTGCACTTCTATAAAGAACATCTCAGCATATCAGTCACATCACAGCACACATTGTTCTAGTAACCCCAACATATTACATCTACAGCTGTACCAGAATTGGCCATATACGTTAGTTCTGGTTTTTTTTTTTTTCAATGGTGGTACCAAGAACTTCCTTACCCATATGCTCTTAGGCACTTCTCTGATTGCGTAAGGATCAGTTCCTTACAATTTGCTGAGTCAAGAAGTTTTCGCGTTTGAAGGCTGCGACCCTTGTGGTCGGATTCTGTCTCCCTCACTGGAAGAATCATTAGCATTTCCCGAGCATGGACTCCTGCCAGGTCAGACACTCCTTTACCTGCCCAACAATCCTACGAGGCTGTGTCTTATTATCACCTGAAGGCTGACTTGGGAAGCCCTCTCAGGGGAATGGGAAGTCTGTCCAGCCCCCTACACCTTCTCATTGGCCTGGGTTGCTCCATGTGCTTGCTCATCCTGAACCAACAGCTGTGCTGAGGGTCAGTTTACAGCAGTAAGATTGTGCTTGAGGTACAGGTTGCCACCCCAGATCCCAGAGTGGGCGTGGATTTAGTATCCTTCAAAGGCTAAAGAAAGAAGGTGTGGATGAAAGTCAGGTCACATACCAGGAGGAGAAAAGTCGGATGGGCCCTGGGCATCGTGGTCTGCTCTCGTGTGGCTCCCTCCTTCTTCAGGGCCTTACCCTACACACGGCTCCACCCTCGCTATAGCAGGAGTAGGAGGGAGCTCCCATCCCCAGGGAGCACCCTTCCCCCACTGACGCCAGAGTCGGGGTATAAACACCCCAGTCGCCCCGCCCCTTAGCTGGGACGACGGAGCTGTGTGTTCTACAGTGGCTCTCAGAGTCACCCAGCGGGTTGAAGCTCCAGTTTCCCATGGAAGGAACTGGCTAAGGGACACCCTTTCCGGCTCCCTCCTCGTGTCCCACTCCCTCCTCAGTGGTTCCTGGGACTGCAGCCTTATAAACCCATTTTACTGCAGTGCCTGGCTTGAGCTCTGCAGGAACCCAAACTAAGACAACGATGCAACCACAAAGTCTACCCCATCATAGCTCTGGGCCTGTGTCTGGCTTAGGCACACCCTACAAGTAAAACCGGCAGCATTCCTGTGCCGGTTCTCCACGCTGACGAAAGGACAACATCTACCTCCGAGCCACGTCCTCCACCCGCAGTGCCAAGGAGGAAGGAGGTCCCTTCCCCAGAAGTCGCTCTGCGTGCACAGCCACCTCTACGGTGACCAGGCAGGAATGCATAATGAAGCACCCCATCGCGAGACCGGCCTGTGGCTTCGGACATCTGGACTCCTTGACAAGATTCCTTTAGGACACAGGGAGAGTGAGAACGCAAAGACGGGCTCAGCCCGTGGTGAACTGGGTTTCTAATACATCTCTGTCGGGGAGCATTTGCTATAAACAAGCTATTAGGCTGGCAGAGAAATAAAACAGCAACTCTTCCTCAAAGGATGGTGGACATGAATTTTTAAGTTCACCTCTAAAAGATGTAACCTTCTGTGCCTGTGAATGGGATCTGTAGGACAATCATTTATTTGCTGATTTAATTAACTGCCATATAGCTTTGCCTGGCTCGGTGCAGCCATGGCAAATGGCTGATTCGTATCAGGAGGAGACGTGGGAGCACTTTCAGTCCAGGGAGGAGCCGCAGACGAGCCGGTTTCTGTCTCAGAAAGAGAACTTTGTGAAGAGGAAAACCTCTCCAGGCTTTGAAAGGGGGCCCCACTCCCTGAGTCTGTGAGCAGGAGGGGACTGACAGATGATGGGCTCAACTGCATTGTCTGACAGATGGGAAGATGAAGGCCACGCATGAGACGCCTCCGCCTCTGAGACGACTCAGGCCCAGCACAGCACCGAACCTCCCACTCCCAGTCCAGAGCTCAGCCCACAAAACCCTCCGCCCAAGTCCCAGAGCACAGGCAAAACAGGTGAGACGCATCTCCGGTTCCCAGTGGTTGAGATGGAAGGCAGGAAAAATGCGCAGCGTAGAATGGCCTTGAAAATGTATCTGTCTCTCCAAGGAGGCTGACTCTGGACAAATTCAAGTTCTGTAGATAACACACAGAGTTCACTTAGACCCAGAGAAGCAAATGCAAATGCCTTTTAGCTACAGATAGGCCAAAACATGAGTGGAGGGGGCAAAAGGTGGACATAGGGGCACACTGGGGACTGGGGAAAACATGAGAGCATGTGTGGGAAGCATTACTGCTGGATCATCTGATTTTTAAGGTCCAAAATAGTACATTTAAAAAGGGGGGATGTATTACATCTTCCAACTTTTAAGTCTTGGCAATTGAAATAATTTTTTTTTAATTTAAGCCCCAAACAAAACATATCACCTCCAAAAATATTCGTTTGTAACCTTGAGCAGGTGATATCTTCATCTGGTGGCAGATCTGCCAGTCATGCATTCATGCATCCATTCATTCATTCCTGGAGGGCCAATCGCAGTGGTTCCTAAATCCTCTTACACATTAGAAACACCTAGGAAGCTGAATGACCCCAACACCCAGGCCCCACACCACAGCTGTTACACAAGACGATCCAAGAACAGGAGCCAGGCAAGAGCCCCAGAGGCGACTGAATCTGGGAACTGCTGGTCTACCATGAGTCAGCCTGTCCGCGAGATGCTCCCCACACACGGATGACCAGGCAGACACACTGCCTGCCCTCAGAGAACTCAAACAGGTGACCAAAGATGCTGCCAGCTGTCCATCAAGACTGCTCTCCCCATCTTCTAGGGAACCCACTGGACTACATCTCCCAGCCTCCCTTGCATCAGGTGTAGTCACATGTCTGACACTGGCCAATAGAATATGAGCACAAGCCATGCGTGTCACTTCCAGGTCTGCTCCTCTATGCTCTTTAACCCCTCCCTGCTGCAAGAAGGGGCACTTGGCAGTCACAGGTTAGGATGACAGAGCCACTGTAAGCCCAGGTCCACGGTCTCAACAGTCACCATGAGGACCCCTTCCTGACCTGAGGCCGTGGCCCTGACCCATTAATGCACACAAGAAGTCAAGATCTGTATTCTTGATGCCTCTGGATTAGTGTGGAGGTCTCGTGACAGCAGCCTGAGCGGTACAGGAAGCAGTTGTAGCAGAGACAAGCCAGACAATGGCAGTAGGGCTGGACGTTCTGGGAGCCCGGGCCCACACTGGGGGAGAGCAGGCCTCCTGTTTGCTCACTTATCTGCTCATTCAACAAATATTTACTGAGCACGTGCTAGGAGCCAGGTGTGTTCTAGCTGTAATTAATCCAATCAGTAAACAGGTCACTGTCATAGGAAGTCCATTCAAAGGCAACGAGGGTAGGCAGGGTTTCCATGACAACACCCCTATAAACTAAGAGGCTTATCCACAGCAGAATTATATTTCTCCTCATTCTGGGAGGCAGGGAGTCCATGATCAAATCACTGGCAGGTCTGGTGTCTGGTGAGGGCCCGCCTCCTGGGTCAGGGACAGCTGCCTTTGCACTGTATGTCCCCACGGGGAAGGGACAAAGATGCTCGGTGGAGGGGAGGAGGTGCCTCTGTATAAGGGCACCAATCCCATTCATGAGGGCTCCACCCCCCTTCCTCACCCCATCACTGGGAATCAGGATCTCAACACGAACTAGCACGCACAGAAGATGGGACTCAAATCCCTGCCCTTCTGGTCTAGGCTCCTTGAAGAGAAGGCGACAGGAAAACTCAGACCCTAAGGAGGAGTAAGGTCCTGGCTGGAAGGCAAGAGAGAGGCTGGGAGGGAGGCGGTGATGGGAGGTGAGATACAGAGCCAGGGAGTCAGGGAAAGACAGAGACGGAAACTGGTAGAAACAGATGGAGAGAGGGAAGCAGAAAAACTGTCAGAGCCAGGACCACAGAGACAGGGACAGGACCAGGGAGGCAGGGAGGGGACACAGGTACACAGAGCCTTCTCCTTCCTGGGCACTGTTTCCACTCAGGAGACACATGTCTGCGTCTCACTTGAGCTCACTTGGGTTGCTGAAGAAGGTAACTGCTCTCTCTCCCCTGCCACTCCCCACGATTCCTCCTATACCAGGGCATCTTTTATTGCCCTGAAGGCAGCTCTCGCCTCCCGGCTCGGCCCACCTGGCAGTGAGCTCCCTCCCCTTGACACCTGGGGCTCAGGCTGAACCACGCAGGTCAGAGTGGCCATCAGGAGACCTGGCTTCCAGACTCTCCCTGACTCTGTGCTTCAATTTCTCCTTCATTTGTAACATGAGTGTGCAATTTCCCCCCTTGGAACTGCAGGATATCTTGTATCAAACTTTGTTTAATGGCATATTTGCTGCAGCAGATTGGAGAGCAGGTTGTGTTTGTCTTGGTCATGAATGACTGCACAGTAGGTGTTCAAGAGCATTAAGTGGTTAAAGGAAAGAAGAGAGAGAAGAAAGGGGAGGAAGGAAAAAGAGGTGACAGGAGTAGTAAGGCCAGGAAATTTAACCTCATCTGGATTCTGTTTTTTTTTTTAACTGAGAAGAGGAGGAGAGGGAGAGAGGGAGAGAGAGAGAATTTGCCCATCTGCTGGTTAATTTTCTAAATGTCCACAATGGCAGGAGCTGGGCTGGGCTAAAGCTGGCAGCCAGAAACTTGATCCAGGTCTCCTGTGAGAGTGGCAGGAACCCACCAACATAAGCCATCACCTGTTGCCTCCAAGGATGCACACTGACAGGAAGTTGGAGTCCAGAGCCAGAGTCTGATACTGACCCCAGGCACATACGAGCGTCTTGACCGCCAGGCTAAATGCACGCCTCTGGATGAACTCTCTAGGAGGAGAAAGCTGCAAGATGGGTCCGGAATAACTTTTCTGGGTTTCCCTGGGGCTGCTCATAAACTTCCCTGCCTCTTGAAAAGGCCTCCGCAGATCCACAACCAGAGAAAGGAAGGGGAGTGGGTGTGGCCAGTCACCACCAGAACACCATACAGTTGGTGGCCACCTCTCCCCTGCCCACAGTGCACGCTGGTCTCTGACCACTGGAGGAGCAGGAAGTTGGGGCTCCAGCCCCAGCTCCCCTGGGATGTGCTGATGGATCCTAAAACCCCAAACATTCACCTTTCCCGCCTCCTTAGGGGGAAAGTGTGGGGTTTTGTTCTTTCGCAGCAAAAACTGAAAGTGACTGAAGCCTTTCTATTTTCAAAGACAGGAAAGACGAGCGAAGGATGCTGGGACCAAGCGAGGACATGGAAGTTCAACTGCAAAAGCAGCCAGCAGGCAGGAGACCGCCAGGCACAGACTGCCGGATCCAGGAGGCTGTCAGCGGAAGTCAAAGGGAATAAAGGGACAACTGCCAGAGGAAGAGACGCTTTGAGCCAACTCAGAATTGAAAAGTGCGATCAGAAAACCTTCACTGGACGCTAAAACCCACCGGTGAAAGGTGGATGAATAGCAAAATAGTTACTTGTTTCAGAGAATCTCCCTACAAATTACTTCTTCATTACAAAGGGAGAAATTGCAACTATGTAGCAGGGAAACCTGGTAACTTTATGTGATCAACCTCACCCAGAATAAGAGGAAGCAAAGCAGGTGCCTCCTGATAAGATGCACTGAGAGGGATAATGCACCACCTGAATCTAATCACTGGGAAGCAACAGGAAAGTCCAAATCCTGGCCTAAATGCACCAACCAAAGATGTCAAAGTCAAGAAGCAAAGTGGGACTGGGAACTGTTTCTGATTAAAGGAGGGTGAGGAGAGCTGACAACCACGCAATGCAGCAGACAAAAAGACAGCTGATGACATGTGTGGGGCACACAATAAGGCGGTAGGCACATTGTGTGGCCTGGTTTTGAAAACCACACTGTAGCCATATAAAAGTGAGTGTGGTTTTTCCTGGGAGACACACACTGAGGTATTCAGGGTTTCCGTCCCAGTCTCAACTCCCATTCCAGCTTCCTGGTGATGTGCACCCTAGGAGGCACAGTGGTGGCTCAGGCACTCGGGTCCCTGCCACCCACCTGGGAGGCCTGGAATGAGTTCCAGGCTCTTGGCTTTGGTCTGTCCCAACACCAACTGTTGCAGACATTTGGGGAGTGAACCAGTGGATGGAAGATCTCCCTCAGTGTGTCTGTCTGTCTTTCTTCCTTTCCAATAAAGTGAAAACAAGTTTTTAAAAAGATTTAAAATAAATGAGGAGAAGAATCTGACCATGAACACAGAGTGTAAGGTGGGAGGTGGGGGGTGGTTCTGGACTCAGGACACTGCTCAGGGCTTCTGCCTCCTGTGCTCTGATCTCAGACAAGCCACCTGACTTTATGAGCCTCAGCTGCTTCATCTGTAAGATGGGGCTACTGACAGTGTCCTCCCTCACAGGGTCGCTACAAGGATTTGATGGCATCACCCATAGAATAGTCTTAGAGCATCTAGAAGCTGGATGAAGCAGAGAGGCAGCTGGAAATCTGAAAGTTCCGGAGTTAGAAGAGCCTCCGTCTCACAGTCTGACTTCCTTCCCAAATATGGGTCTCCCTGGCTCAAAGGTGCTCCCCAAAAGCATACCAGGACTCTAAGTAGCACGGAGAGAGCCAGGGACAAAAGCCCTGGTCTAGCTCTTTTGCTTGAGAAATAGAGAAAGGGCAGCCTAGGGCAGTCAAGGTCAAGTGGCTTGCCAAGTTCAGCCTCCTGACTCACCAAAATACTCATTAACACCTACTACGTGTATAGCCGGTGCCAGATACTGTGGAGGTTACAAAGATGGTCAGGTGCAGCCCAAAGAAAACCTTGCCAAAATCACGCCAGGAGACGTCACCAAACCCCAAGTCCACACTTCAGAAATTCCAACCTCCACACCTTGGCTCAAAGCCTTGTCTTCCTGGAACATCAAACCCTGTCCTTGCTACAAATCTTGCCATACTCTTACTTCACACCTTCAGTGGCTCCCTATCGCCCGCAGAAGGAACCCAGTCACCTTCTGGGGTGTGCCTCCTGCAGCTCAGCTACTCAGCTGCAGCCATCGACAGCCCAGTGAGCTGTAGCAAGAAGACCACGGCGGCTACTGCGTACCCCCCACATGCGAGTTGCTATGAGGCTGCCGGGAAGACACAGGGAGTAGCTTGACACCTTTAGCGTCCCCGGCTTACACCCTAGTGGAGCAGCAGGCGTGCTGGGAAAACCACAGCAGGCAGCAGCAGACAGAATGCAGCTGTGTTGCTCCAAGGGTGGCCCCCGGCAAATCCCTGCTTCTCCATCATTCTGAAGCTTGTGTGCACAAACGACCAGTGGCACATGCATGGTGGTCGCTCTTCCAATAAACGGCCTGTGGCTTGGTCAGCCCGGGGGGAACCTGCCCAGTGTGTTCCGTGCTGTGGCAGGCAGGGACGTCACCACTCCTCCTGAAGATGCCCAAGTGCTAATCTGCAGCCCCTGGGACTCGGCGACCAAGGAGCTGGGAATGACAAAGAAGCAAATTCCCCCCTGAAGCCTACAGAAAGGACACAGCCCAGCCGACGGCTTGATTTTATCCCTGTGAGACTCATCCTGGGCTTTGGACTCTCACAGCCAGCAGATGACAAATCTGTGATGTTAGAAGCCACTGCGTGCATGGGGATTTGGTGCAGAAGCCATTAAGAAACCCATGCACAGGCCCTGAGCACCCCCCCACACACACACACACCACTGCAAAGTCAATGCCAGGAGCACCTTCTACCCTGGTTCCCCTGCAGGCCCATGGGGATCATGACCCAAGCAGTAATGGCCCAGGGCTATCGCACCATTTCCTGTTGGTTTCCCCAAACCCTGCCCACAGCTTCGGAAACAGCCCTGTATTATCCACTCCCCAAATGATCCAGCCTGGGGTTGCCAGCTACTTCCTGCTGAGACTCTGACTGTTGACCTCTCTCCAGTGTCATCCCTGGAGGGAGTCCAAAGGTTTGGCCCCAGGCTCCAACACATTCCAGAACATTCCACATGTCCCAGAGGCTGACTTCCTGGTGCCACAGACAGTCCATCCTACGAGCGGTAACCCTCCATGAGACGGGCGAGATGAGAAACCTAGCAGCATGGCTGCCGGTGGGAGCCCAAGGAGAAAAACAAATGGCAAGGTGGATCCTGCAGGCAACCCCAGTGTTGACTACAGAGTTGTGACTTGGTTCTGTCTTGAACCATGGTGTAGCCCAGCCATCTCCAAGCCTCCAGGAAAAGTGTGCAGCATGCCAGTCACCTGATTTGAGGATGCTTTGAGAAGGGCTACTTTCAAAGCAAGGCAAAGGGGTGACACCAGCTTCGGGAGCCAGGATATCACATGTCCATCTAGAATTCTACACATGTGGAGTGGAAAGTCCTCTGAAGCCTCAGATATGTCCCAGAAGGCGCTGGATGTGCTGTAGGACATGAGGAGGGAGCTTGGAGCACTCTAGTCTTAGCAGGATGTGTGGTCCCGGAAAGGTGGAGGAAGAGGAGTCGGCACTTGCAGACTTTGAACTTCGGCACTCGTGGTCAAGGACTTTCCATCAGAATGCAACAGACAGGCCTGAGTCTGTGCGAGCTGCAGTGTTAATTACATGTCTGCCAGACAGTCAGGGAGAAGGCTAAAATTAGCCAATGATCTGATACGTGACATCTGGCACCAGTGACTGACGCTTCCATGAAAGACAGACCGATGGCTAGGCAGGGGGGTGCTTATGTTTCATGACGACACACAAGCTTTCAGCAGCCCCAAGAAATACTGACAGTTCAGCATTTTTGCTGCACCCCTGCCCCATGAGTGGAGCTGAGACACGGAGTTGGCTGGGCCACGCCATAAGGCGGAGGGGGAATGGCTGAGACTGTGAGATGAAGCCCCCCGTCCTAGTCACTGAGCTGTTTCTTTGGTGCTATTCATTGATATGCTGCACACCCAGAACCAATGCTTTTCAAAGAAATAAATAAGGCTCGATGGCTAACGGTAGAATTAATTATGCTAATTATCCTAAGAAACTCATGCCCAGGGTCTCCAAGTGGGAAAAACCAATTAATGATGTGCCAGAAACAGAAAGCCAAAGGTTTAAGTACAATGAACTCAGTTGATCCTCATAAATATCTTAGGTGGAAGGAATAATTATTACCCCCATTTTTCTAAAATTTCATTTTTATTTATTTGAAAGGCAGAGTTAGAGAGAGAAGTTCCTCCCACTGGTTCACTCCCCAACTGGCCACAACGGCAGGGGCTGGGCCAGACTGCAGCCAGGAGCCAGGAGCTCCTTCCAGGCAGGGGCCCAATGACTTGCACCATCCTCTGCTGCTTTCCTAGGCCATTGGCAGGGAGCTGGATTGGAAGTGGAGCAGCTGGGACCTGCACAGGTGCCCACATGGGATGCCAGCACTGCAGGTGGCAGCTTAACCCGCTATGCCACAGCACCAGCTCATATCCCCATTTTATAGGGGGAAAAAAAGGCTCAAAGAAATGAAGTCTCCAACAGAACTGAATCAAGCAGTCACACACAGTTGCAAAGACTACAACAGAGAGGTGGAGGAGGAAACCCTGAGATTAGCGAGAACACAGAGCTGTTAGTGCCACGAAGGGGAGGCACAGGCCTCTGGAATGCCGACACCAGGAGCGATCTGGGGCCGGCGAGTTCACAGCACCAGCAGAGGCTCAGAGGGAGCGCAGGGTGAGCTGAGCTCCTCCCCTTCTCCCACCTTCCCGGCTCAGGCCCTTGCTGCCCACGGCCAGACGCAGCAGGAAGTCGGCAAGTCTGGAAAATGCAGCCTGGAGGGGCAGGGCCCCTGTGACCAGGACCGAACAGAGCACAGGCAAACAGACTGAGACAGCCAGCAAGTGGCCCAGGCAGAATTTGAACCCGGGTCTGATCCCAAGTCCAACACTCTACAGATGGTTTCATGAAAGAACACAGCAACCAACTGCAAATTCCCTGAGGAGGCACCTATCCTCCCAGGTGCACCTAGGGGCGGCTCAGAGGCCTCCCCGGGTCTTGGGCATCGTCCCTGGCTAGGGGCAGAGACAAGCCCACAGCATGAGTGCCACCTCAACCCAAGCCATGGCTCCTGGAGTGAATGAAAGCAAATGACATTACCTCTCTGAGCCCCAGCTGCTGCCTCTGGAGGAGAAAACACACTTTGCAAAGGGTCAGAAAAGTCCCTCCCGTGCCATGGACGACATCACATAGCCTATTCTCATCTGACTGCGGAATTATCACCTCATTTCTAGGCTCGGGACCCTGGGGAGGAGGCAGGTGGGCAGACAAGTGAATTCTCAGCACCATCCCCACAGCTGTCCTGGGCAGCCATCGGCTGTTGAGCCAATTGATTTAAGTCCACAACAGTTCTGAGCTGCTCCCTGGGCACCGAGGGATCTTGCAATCTGCTGATTCTACAGATTCTGCCTTCTTTTCCCCGAATGCGTGCATTTGCCGCATGCTGTGACCCCGCACTGCTCTCACTGGGACATTGTTTGTAAGGGAGGAGAAGAGGAGAAAACCAAGTACCAAGGCAGCAAACCCGTATCAGAGGGCCTGCAGGCCTGTTGGGATCCTTCAGTTTGGAAGGCGTCAGGGAAATGCGAGGCACGGCAGGGATTAGGAAATTCAGGAAGTTGGCTGAACCGCTTGCTGTGCTGAGGGGGGCGGGTCCAGCCTGTTCAGCAGGAAGCCGCTCTGTGAATTTGTTCCTGTGATGGAGCTGGGGGCAGTGTCCCCCACTCCCAGCCCTGCAAACACGACCACTCACCTGCCAAGGGGCCCCTTTCTCTCCCTCTCCACACCCACGCATTTGAGGCAGCAAAGGGCAGAGCTGTCAGGGATGGAGCTACTCCAAGTGTAGACTAGAAATGCAGCCTCAGTACTGGGTCTTGAGTGGGACCCCCAGTGCACACCCACCTGAAACAGCAGGATGTGACCTTGTTTGGAAACAGGTCCCTGCAAATGCAATTCAGTCAGATACAGTCACGCTGGGAAAGACTGTGCCCTTGCCCTAAGCTTCGGGAGCTGGCGCTGTGGCATAGCGGGTAAAGCTGCCACCTGGAGTGCCAGCATCCCATGTGGGTGCTGGTTCGAGTCCCAGCTGCTCTGCTTCTAATCCAGCTCCATGCTAATGCGCCTGGGAAAGCAACAGAAGATGGCCCTAGTACTTGGGTCCCTGCCACCCACATGGGAGACAACGATGGAGTTCCTGGCTCCTGGCTTTGGCCTGGCCCAGCTCGGGCTGTTGCAGCATTTGGGGAGTGAACCAGCAGATGGAAACCAAAAACTCCCACCCTGTGACGTTGCCTTTCAAACAAATAAATCTTTTTTTTTTTTAACAGGCAGAGTTAGTGAGAGAGAGAGACAGAGAGAAAGGTCTTCCTTCTGTTGGTTCACCCCCTCAAATGGTTGCTACGGCTGGCGCACTGCACTGATCCGAAGCCAGGAGCCAGGTGCTTCCTCCTGGTCTCCCATGCAGGTGCAGGGCCCAAGGACTTGGACCATCCTGCACTGCCTTCCCAGGCCACAGCAGAGAGCTGGACTGGAAGAGGAGCAACTGGGACTAGAATCTGGCGCCCCAACCAGGACTAGAACCCGGGGTGCCAGCGCCACAGGCAAAGGATTAGCCTAGTGAGCCGCGGCACCTGCCAAACAAATAAATCTTTAAAAAAAAAAAAAAAGACTGAGCCCTAACTCCAATGCCTGGTGTCCTCAGAGGAGAAGGAGAGGACACACAGAGATTCAAACAGGGAGGAAGGCCAAGCCGTGATGGAGGCAGAGACGGCCATGGTGCAGCTGCGAGCCGGGGCAAGCCCAGGACAGCAGGACCCCCCGCACTGGAAGAGCAGTCGCAGGTTTCTCTGCAGAGCCTGAGAGAGAGCGCGGCACCGCCAGTGTGGACTGCAGACTCCTGCCCTCCTGGGCTCTAGGAGAAAGCTTTCCTGCTGTTGTCAGCCACCCAGGTCACGGGCATTTAGGACAGCAGCCTCAGGAACTCGCACACGCTCCACGTGTGCACTGTCCTGTTCCAGACCAGTGACCACGGCTCAGCACTCCGTGGACCACACGTTAGGCAGCTCTGATGGAAGGTGCCACGGATGTGGATCTCCGGAAGCTGGGCTTGATGTTGGGGAGCTTGTCATGTCGGCTTCCCCAGGACCTGGCCTGCCATTCTGGAGATTTATGTGCCAGTGGCCCAGGATGGGCAGTAGCCAGTGCAACCCTAAGTCCTCCATAGCACCGGCCCTGTGGGCTGGTGCACCTTCTTCCCAAAACATGGTGCCAACTGGAGATCCTGAAGGGGAGGCACACGTCGTGTGCACGCAGTCATCTGTTCCTAGCGGCCGCCTGGAGGAGGACCCTGGGTCAGGAGGAAAAGATGTGACAGCCATGACTGCCTGGGATTGCCAAGGGCAGTAAGGTGACAGGGTTTGGGTGCACACCCCAGGGGTTCCCACGTTGGGGGTGTAGTCCTTAGTGTGATGATGCTGGGAGGTGGTAGGGCCTTTAAAAGGCGGGGCCTGGTGGGAAGCAGTGAGGTCACTGTGAGGAACTGATGTGCGCCTTGTGAAAGGGGCCGTGTGAAAGGGTTGTCCCACCAGAACAAGCCTGACCCCTTCTTGGACACGCTCCTGTCACACGTGTTTCCTCCTCTCGCACACACTCCTGACACTGTGAGTCCCCCACCAGAGTGCAGTCCATGCTGGCACCGTGGCCTTGAACCTCCGGGACTCTGACCTCCATCAGCCTCTTTCTAAAGTCCCCGGCCTTGGGTATTCCGTTACAGTAACAGGAACCCGCACGCACACATAAGGGCACAGCTCTGCTGCCCAAACGTGGCTAGGACAGTCCAGTTCCCCTCTAGGAGGACCCATTTTGGAGCATCCATTCAAGAAAATATCTGAGGCTGGCGCCGCGGCTCTCTAGGCTAATCCTCCGCCTGTGGTGCCGGCACACTGGGTTCTAGTCTCGGTCAGGGCACCAGATTCTGTCCCGGTTGCCCCTCTTCCAGGCCAGCTCTCTGCTGTGGCCCGGGAGTGCAGTGGAGGATGGCCCAAGTCCTTGGGCCCTGCACCCCATGGGAGACCAGGAGAAGCACCTGGCTCCTGCCATCGGATCAGCGCGGTGCGCCGGCTGCAGCGGCCATTGGAGGGTGAACCAACGGCAAAGGAAGACCTTTCTCTCTGTCTCTCTCTCTCTCTCACTGTCCACTCTGCCTGTCAAAAAAATTTTTTTAAAAAAAGAAAGAAAATATCTGAAAACGATAATGAGGAGGGTGAGGGTCAAGGCGGAGCAGCCTCATCAGGCATCACTTTGCGCACGCTAATTCACTTTGCTCTCACGGTGGCCCTGTGAGATGGACACTCTTACTAGCTCCATTTTGCAGATGCGGACACTGAAACTAACAGACCCAGCATGGCGACCCCAGCAGGCTGGTCCAGACTTAGCCAGACTCACACTCAGCCGCCGCGTCTACGTGTCCTTTCTCGGCATGGTGTCCATTTAAAGCTCACTTTATTAAAAAACCAATTCCGTTTAAGGAGCCCAAATTTGTGTCAAGCCTCACGAGGGACTCCGTCCACCCATCCATGTCATCTGTGGACACGGGCCACCGGCCTTTCCCAAGGAGGCATCCCGGGAGCTGGGAGCAGCAGCAGAGCTCACACACGGCGGCTCCCAGACCCTCAGGCTCTGCGTCCCCGGATGCAACCAACAGCAGACTGAAAAGACGGGGAGGAGATAAATTGCATCTGCAGTGAACACATACAGATTGGTCTCTGTGTCATTATTCCCTGAGTCATCCCACACCACCACCACCGGCGACAGAGCAGTTGCACGATGTGAAGTTAACAACTAGCCTGGAGCTGATTAAAGTATTAGGGGTGTGTACGCACGACGCCAATCCGCCTAAGAGACTCGAGCATCCTTGGGTTTGGGTATCTGCAGGGTCAGAGACACCAAGGGACGACTGTATATTAAGCACCTACTGTGTGCCGGGCTCTGTTCTCACAGCCTTACATCTTTAAGTCATTCAATCTGCACTGCCCATGTTATCACCCCACGAGTAGTTAACCCTCGGCTTTACCTCCAGGGAGCCGAGGAGCCTGGACACGGTGCTCCGTGAACACGGAGGCAGGTGGTGAGCCCTGGCCCGGCTCTCAAACAGGGCTGGTCCCCCCTGCCCCCACCCCAGGAGACACCCTGTAATGTCCAAGGACACTTTTAGCGGTCACAGTTTCTGGGGTGGATGATCTTTGTGTCTGGTGGGGAGAAGCCAAGGATGCTACTCAGTATCTTACAAGTCCAGCTCAGCCCCCACAACAAAGAAACTCCAGCCCCCCATGGGCCATGGTTGGAAACCCTACACTGAAGGAGCTGACGTCCACCCAGATCTGAAATGGGCTTTGAGGGGTGCGGAAGGGTGTACTGGGCAGCAAAGCCGGGGAAGGGCATTCTGGGTAGGGGGAACAGTCTGGGCAAAGGAAAGGCCGGGGCAGGGCAGGGTTAGAGAACACGCAGGGCGGGGGAGGGGTCCCCAAAGGGGAAGTCGTGCTGTGGCCTGGAGGCAGCAGGGATTGGCTGGAGGTCTGAAGAAGGCGGGCCCTCAGCAGGCGAGGCCGGAGAGGATGACGCAAGGAAGAGTCCAGGGTGGGGCACTGCGGCCCGCGGCTCCCCCACCCTGGCTCTGCTCCAGCGCCCAGTGCATTCTGTGTCAGACAGCTGACAGCAAAGCCCCCAGACTCCTCCGGGCTCGGGCTCAGGAAGGAATGAGCCCCGCGGAAGAAGGCACGCCCTCCCCCCTGAAAGCCTAAATCCAAGCAAGCAAGCGCACAGCACGGCTCCACGCCTGCCCCGGGCCCTGACGGCCATTGTCACGTGGAAGGTGCCATTTCCTGGTTTAACAGGGAGGTCGGCAGTCGCGCTGGGCCAGGGTCTCCTCGGAGGCCGGCGCACACAGCTCCACGCCCCTCCTCTTGGTTGCCGCTGGCGTCCTCTGCTGAGGGTTTCCAGGCCCCGCGGGCTTCAGCCTTCTCCCCAGTGAGCCAGGATGCTTGCCCGTGTCAGCCGGCATGACCGACACCCAGAGCTCCTGTTATGTTTGCCCCCCGGGGCTGATTTTCCCAAGGCCCTTGTCACTGCTCCGGAATGCTCAGGGCTGCAAAACGCGGTCGGAGCAGCACCTGCCGCCTGGGAGCTGGGACTCACGATCTCCGTGTGACTTGGGCGAGTGACTTCTCTCTGTGGGCCTCAGTTTCTTCATCTACGGAATGGGAAGCATGAGGTCTGATTTCACAGGTTGGTGGGGAGTCGGGGAGAGCAGGCCTGCACCTTGCTTCCTGCAGTGGCTGGCACGCAGCACTCGAGAGATCCATGCAGTAGTGACGTCAGAGTCGCCAGAGGCAACTTGAGTTCTCAGTTCTCCCACTCTTCACTACCAGCCCCCAACCACGACAGAAGCTGGGGGGTGGGGGATGTGTCCGGTCCTCCTATGTGTCCGCCAGTCCCTGCTCCTGAGCCATCCTCATCAGTGACCAGGGAGGGCAGCCCGAGCTGCCTCCACCTTCCGGATCTGCGCCAACATCCCAGCCAAGGCCACCTTCTTCCCAAGCTGCCCCAGGTGACCATGGGGCGTGGCGAGGGTTCCAGCACCCAACCCGGGGCCTTCCAGTGGGACATCTGGACTCTGGAAGCCCTGTTGGTCTGGCCAAGCCTTCACCAGAGCCACATCGTGGCCTGCTCCACTCCCCATAGACCTCCAACCCCATCTCGGTGTCTGCTTCCCAGAAGGCCCAACCAACACACCTTGCAACAACAGTTGATGCCATGTGTGTACATCTGTGTGTGCATGCAGGCCTGTGAAGGGGTATATGTATGCTCGGGATGGGGAGAGGGTGTGGGTATGCACCTGAGGGGTGTGTGTGTGCATGGGGATGGGTGGGTGTGCACCCATGGGGGTGTGTGCTTGTGTGTGTATGTGTGAAGATGGGTGAGTGTGCACCTGAGGGGTGTGTACCTGTGTGTGCATGTGTGTGGGGGGTGGGTGTGCACCTGAGGGGTGTGTGTGTGCATGGGGATGGGTGGGTGTGCACGCATGGGGGCATGTGCCTGTGTGTGTGCATGGAGATGGGTGGGTGTGCACCCATGGGGGTGTGTCTTGTGTGTGTATGTGTGAAGATGGGTGAGTGTGCACCTGAGGGGTGTGTGCATGTGTGGGGGTGGGTGTGCACCCATGGGGTGTGTGCCTGTGGGGGGGATGTGTGGGTGTGCATCCATGGGGGTGTGTGCATGTTGGGGGGGGGATGGGTGGGTGTGTACCCATGTGGTGTGTACATGTGTGGGGATGAGTGGGTGTGCACCCATGGGGTGTGTGGGGGGGGGATGGGTGGCTGTGCACCCATGGGGTGTGTGCATGTGTATATATGTGTGAAGATGGGTGAGTGTGTGCCTGAGGGGTGTGTGCATGTGTGGGGGTGGGTGGGTGTGTACCCATGGGATGTGTGCTTGTGTGTGCATGTGTGGGGATGGGTGGGTGTGTACCCATGGGGGTGTGTGCTTGTGTGTGCGTGCATGGAGATGGGTGGGTGTGCACTCTTGGGGGTATGTGCATGTGTGTGTGCATGGGAATGTGGGTGTGTGCACCCATGGGGTGTGTGCATGTGTGGGGATGGGTGGCTGTGCACCCATGGGGATGTGTGCTTGTGTGTATATGTGTGAAGATGGGTGAGTGTGTGCCTGAGGGGTGTGTGCATATGTGGGGGTGGGTGGGTGTGCACCCACGGTGATATGTGCTTGTGTGTGCATGCAGGCGTGTATGGGTGGGTGTGTAACTGTGCCGGGGTGGTTTTGAGCTTGCTCCCCTGCCTGTAGCACAGGCTCATCCTTGCCTACCCACCGCAGGCAGTAAAAGCTGCAGAACAGGAGGTCCTCTTGTCAGATGCCAGCCACCGGGAGCAAGGGGAGGTGGCCCAGTGTCCAGCGCCAAGCCCGGCTCCGTGCAGGAGCAGCAACGCACGTCTGCAGGAGTGGCTGAACTGACAGCAGGAAAGCGAGGTTTAGCTCAGGCAGCGCTGTGCAGCCTACAGTGAGGACACACTCCCAAACTCCACCCTGGATCCGTCCCAGCTACAGAACGGTCTCCCCTGAGGCCACACACCTCCCGCCTGGAGGACTGACTGGCCCAACTCCAGAGCTCCGGGCAGGGTCAGCTGAAGTAATCCCAGGCCCCACACTGCAGCTGGACCTCCCCATCCACCCTCCCAGGGGGGCGGATCCCAAGGACTCTGCTTAACAAACAGCCTGCAGCTCCCCTCCTCCTCAGTGTCAGCTTCCCCCGGGGGCAGCCCACAGAGGGTTAACTGAGCTCAGAGCATCCCCTCGAAGCCACTGCTTCCATCCGCTCCAGGACCCCAGGGGGCAGGAATGACCAATCCCGGGGCCCAGATGAGAAGGCTCAGCAAGCTCACCCCTCTAGCCAACAGAGCCAGGATGCAAGGCCAAGTGCATCAGACTCCAAAGCCTGGGATTTTCCATCTTTGGAAATGAAGATCTCCACCCCCGCCCCTCCCTCCAGGCCCTAGGAGCCAGCCCAGCTCTCCCGAGGAGCACAGGCCAGAGTGAATGCCTGCTGACCTGCTGGCGCCAGCCTCCCCTCAGGTGCCGCTCCGGGGGTCTCTGGGGGACCCTCTGCGAGCCAGGACCGCCCATCGCCCATGGGATACCACGGAAGGTCAGGTGCAAGAATCCTTGTTTGAGATTAGATTGGCAGAAAGGTCATTTTGATAGGAGTCCCTGCTGAGCTGATAATGAGTTTAAAAGGATGTTTAATCAAACATTTATCTGATCAGAGCCTGAACTTGGGACTTTTCACAGGCCCCTGCAAGCCTGTCAAAACAGCCAAGGAAATGCACAAACCATGTCACTCCTTTTTTTCTGTTTTCTTTTTATTTTTTTTCTACCTCCCCAGGCAAGGCAAAGGGAGAGAAAAAGGTACAAAGACTGCACCCATTAGACTGAAATATTTGCTTTCTTTGGAACTGAAAGAAAAGCTTTCTCCATAATTAAATGTCTTTTTTTTTCTAGAAGACTTAATTAGAAAGCCTTCAAGGGAGAAAGTCCCCAAACAGGCAGGACACGACGCGGGTATCTGAGAAGGGGCGGGGGGGGGGGGGGACCACAAACTGGGCACACCAGGAAGAGCCCGGCAGGCCGTCCAGGGCCTCTTCGACCCAGCAGAGGTGGGAGCAACGGGAATTAAGAAATCCTTTCCTGACCCGCCCTTTCTTCTGAAGTCTGCAAAATGTGCCCACAGGTGACCGAGCTTTGAAAAGGCAAGCGCTTTCTTCCCATGTAACAGGACTAGCGAGCTGGACGTTCATCGAAGCTCAAACCCTGCATAATACGCGGTCTATCTGCACTTGGTCGGCAGTTTTTAGCATGCACTGGGGAGTGGATAAAATGATTGTCACTCTCGCTGCCAAATGTATCAGGCATTGAATCTTCAACAAAGAAGGTGGATGGAAATTGACACGTGTATTCCTTGACGTTTCTCTCTCTCCCCTGAGAGATACACCCCATAAAATGGAGTGAACTATAGCACCTCCCTCCCCGGAGCGTAGAGCTTTCATCATTCCCCAGCCACAGTATTTAGTTTCTCAAAACACAGCCAGCTGCAGCCCAGCACCCCACTCCTTGCTGCTGGATCACACAGGCGCTCCTAGGGGTGCGGCACAGCCCGCCCTGCCCAGCCGCCACCTAGGGCGCTGTAGCAGCTGACGGAAGCAGTGACCCGAGCCCCCCGTGTGCCTGGTAAACCAGACCTGCCACGAGCGGCCCCGTTCCTGGGATGCCCTTTGCCAGGTATTGGAAGCCATGCTCCTGGCTCTCACACCCTTCTCAGGTGGTGCACAGGAAGGGAATGGCCAGAGAGGCAGCTTCCATTGGCCTTGGCTACCTGCCCGCCAGGTGCGATGGGCTGGGCCAAGAGCAGGAGGCTGTGTCACCACAGGGCAGGGGGAGGAGACGTCTCCAAAGCAGGCACAGAAAGGGAGCTGGGGTGCAGGGTGCTTGCTGGGGACCAGCACCGGGGAAGGGGAGAGTGAGGAAGCAGGACTGGGCGGAGAGAAATGCCTGAGAGGCCGGCCTGGCAGAGCCTCAGCCAGGCCCACAGAAAACTCAGGCAAACGTCGTCCTTGGGCGCTGCCTGTCCCGGGCTGACATGGCCTGGCCCTCACGCCCCTGCCTGGCTCTGAGGCCAAGGTCCACTGCCCAGGGAGAGCTGTGGCCTGGGGCAGCGAGGCTCTCTGCAGCGGAGGTTGACCCTGAAGGGGCTGACAGCCGGAGACCCTCGGTATTTTGGTGCAAGAACAGTTTGAAAATGCACGCACCGTTTTATCTTGACGCGCATTTTCCGAGAACTTTTTGAAGACCCCGTGTGGTGTCTCAGAAGTCCAAGACCACAGTGGGGGGAGGGGGTGCTTCTTTGAGGGCTGCAGCACCCCCCCCCTCAGCTGCCAGCAATCCGGGTGCACCTGCTCTCTGCTGCACCCCTGCCATTCTCTCTCTCTCTTCCCACTCCCCTCCGGGCACATGCCTGCGCCCACCCTCCTGTTTCACAAGGACACAGTCATGCGTGACACAGTCACACCTTGACTTCCTTTTCACTAACAATGTCTGAAGTGTTTCCAAGAAGGTCACATTACGAGGCAGGAGGGGCGAGGACTCCAACATGAACCCGTAACACACAGGCAGCCTAAAGTACACACCCAGAGGAGGTGCTCTGGCCACGGGAGCCCACCCGCAACACTCTCAGGAGAAAGGTCCTTTGGAAAGACTGTCAGGGGCCAGCACTGTGGCTCAGCAAGGTAAGCCTCTGTCTGCAGTGCCAGCATCCCGTATGGACACCAGTTTGAGTCCTGGTTCCTCCACTTCCGATCAAGATCCCTGCTGATGCACCTGGGAAAGCAGCAGAAGGTGCCCCAAGTGCTTGGGCCCTTGCACCCATGTGGGAACCCGGAAGAAGCTCTTGGTTCCTGGCTTCAGCCTGGCCCAGCCTCAGCCGTTGCAGCCATTTGGGGAGCGAACCAGCAGATAGAAGATCTCTTTCTGTCTCTCTCCTCTCTGTCTCTGTGACTCTGCCTTTCAAATAAATAAATCAATCTCAAAAATAAAAAAAGACTGTCAGTGCATTTAGTCCTCAACTGAAGGCTGCTGGCAGTAGTAAACATTAACTAATAAAACTAAATAATGGCCGGCGCTGCAGCTCACTAGGCTAATCCTCCGCCTTGCGGCGCCGGAATACCAGGTTCTAGTCCTGGTCGGGGCGCCGGATTCTGTCCCAGTTGCCCCTCTTCCAGGCCAGCTCTCTGCCGTGGCCCGGGAGTGCAGTGGAGGATGGCCCAGGTGCTTGGGCCCTGCACCCCATGGGAGACCAGGAGAAGCACCTGGCTCCTGCCATCGGATCAGTGTGGTGCGCCAGCCACAGCGGCCATTGGAGGGTGAACCAATGGCAAAGGAAGACCTTTCTCTTTGTCTCTCTCTCTCACTGTCCACTCTGCCTGTCAAAAAAAAAAACTAAATAATAAATAATAAATAATAACATGTCCACGTTTGCACAGGCACCACAGCAGAATCACAGCTGAAAGTGCTGTGAGTAAAATCCCAACCAGGGGCCGGTGCTGTGGTACAGCGGGTAAAGCCCCCGCTTGCAGTGCTGACATTCCATATGGGCGCCGGTTCAAGTCCTGGCTGCTCCACTTCTGATCCAGCTCTCTGCTGTGGCCTGGAAAAGCAGTAGAAGATGGCCCAAGTCCTTGGGCCCCTGTACCCACTTGGGAGACCAGGAGAAGCTCTTAGCTTCTGGCTTCAGATCAGCACAGCTCCGGCCATTGTGGCCATCGGGGAAGTGAACCAGTGGAATGAAGACTCCTCCTCTCTCTCTCTCTCTCTCTCTCTCTCTCTCCCCTCCCCTCCCCTCCCCTCCCCTCCCCTCCCCTCCCCTTCCCTCTTTTCCTCTCTGAACTCTGCCTTTCAAATAAAATAAATAAATCTAAAAAAAAAAAAAAACAACTAACTGGCTTATGGTGACAGCTCAAGGCTAGCAGTTACTATCCCCTACTCAACTAGCCAGTGCTTGACCCAACTTGCCAGTACGTAGGACGTCAGCGGTTTCTTTGCTCCTGGTGACTGGTGGATTATGGATTGTGGATTGCTATACGAGGAACAACCACCTCGAGGTCACTGGGTCATAGGCGTTTCTGGTTCCTGTGGAAGGAACACTTCGGTTCCCTAACACAAGCTGTGGGAGCCAAAGTGCTTACGTAAGCACGCACGACTGTCTGGGCACCCAGTTCAGGGCACTCGCTCGGCGCCGTGTGCGGCCATGGGGCTTACACACTGGGGGAACGCAGACGCTCAAGGGGAAGTCCAGACGCTGTGCGAGCCCGAGACAGAAATTAAAGCTGGGCTCTGGGGCCACGGGAGTCTAGTGCCTCAGCGACAAAGCCCACGGTCACGTGTCTGCAACCTCGCGTGACCAGCAGAGAAGGAAAATTTTGCTTCTAGCATAGAGGGACTGCTCTCTGCTTGCGCGTGGAAGTAAATGAATAAAACAAAGGTATGTGAATGCCTTTACCCTCCAGAGACACAGGCTAATACGCTGACGGTCAAGGCAGCATCTGGGCTTGCGTGAAGAGACCTCAGCAAAAAAACAAAAATCAAGAACAGACAAAGCAAGCGTGGCCACACCCCTACGTACCCGTCACTCACACTGAGGGACGAGTGAGGCGGGATTTCCTCCACTCTGGTGTCCACGTTTTGTTGGGTTGCAGATTTCTAAATTTTACTCATTTGTTCACTTTATTTGAAAGACAGAGAGAGAGGGCGAGATCTTCCATACCCTAGTGGGTTCCTCAAAGGCCTGCAAGGCTGGGCCAGGCCACAGCTGGGAGCCCAGAACTCCAACCAGGTCTCCCGTGGGGCTGGCAGGGAGCCGGGTCCTTCAGCCATCACCGCTGCCTCCGTGGGGCACCCCGGCAGGACTCTGGGTTTGAAAGCAGGGCAGAGACTTGAACCCAGGCCCTCCGCCTTGGGATGCCGGCCTCCCAGGCTGCACCTGACCCCCTCTGCTAACTGCCCACCCTGGTCTGCGGCTTTCACACCACAGGAGCTCGGGATGGAACACAGGTCGACCTTGAACCCAGTGCTGGTCCCACGGGGCCTCGTTCCCCCACCTGAGCCCAGGGTAGAGCTGATGTTGTCTGATGCTGCCCAAGATGGACTTCAGGGGGTTGCACCTGCTGTAACCATGAGGTGGCCAGGTGCCTGCCCCCTTGGCAGTGGCCACGAGGTGCTGAGACAGTGGACACGGGCCTCCTCTCAGCACTCGGCACCAAGACCACCTCCCTTCCACGTTTCTGAGAAGTTGGGAGAGTGGGCAGCACGTGCCCTCGGGGCAGTGCATGTGCTATCGCCTGCCTGTTGGGTGCCAGGCCTTGTGCTGGGCGCTGAGGACACACTGGTAAACCCTGACCCGGTTGGTGGCCACACATAAGCACTTTGTATAGGTGGCCTCAGTTTTCTCCTCTGTGAAATGGGGACAACGACTCATGCTTGGTTGTCAGACAAGGTCAGAGAGAGGATGGAAGATTCCAGCACACTGTGAAGCTACTGTTTTCCCTCGGTCTCCTGCTCTTCCTCATTGTTCCCATAGTCCTCTTGGTGTCTAGCCCACTTGACGTTTCCATCAGTAAAGGTTTGCTCTAGCTGAGCAGTTACACATAACAAGATGGAGGTTATTAATCCCCCATGTAAAGTGGGCCCAGAAGTAGGAGAGCTCAGGGCTGTTATGACATCGATACACGGTCCCCAACAACCCAGGCTCCTTCTGTCTGCTCTGCCATCTTCAGTACATTATCCTCAAGGTTGCTTCATGGTCACAGAACGGCTGCTGGAGTCCCAACCATAATATCTACATTCCAAGTAGGAAGAACTGAAAAGAAGAAAATGACCAAAGGGCTCCTCTCTCCCAGCTGGCTTGGTCTCCCTTGAAGAATTCTCCCAGAGGTATCCTCCAACACTTCTACTTCATTGCCCACTCCTGTCCATAAGCAAAATCGGAAGCATAATTTTTTTAGCCAGCTATCGATGACCACCACCAACGTAGGGGTCATTATTAAGAGTAGAGAGCAGTCACGCAGGCTGTGTTCCAGAATGTTCCTCAGATACCAGAAATCCTATTTTCAATGTTATTAAAGCAGCTACCTATAGAACCTTTTGATAGCTGAAGTCCTTATTCCTGGGTGTGAATCCCTACATGACCCAGGTGCCTTTAGTGCCACACCTGCCCACGGCAGCTGACCAATGACCCCTGTGGCCGGTTCTCAGAGCAAGACGCACTGGGGGCAGGAGAGCTCGCCGTACACAGACAAGCCTGTAGGAGGGCACCGGGCACGGTGGTCGGGACACCCACACCCCGGGCACAGAGCCTGCATTCCAGTCCCAGTCGGCTTCTGGTCCCAGCGTCTTCCTGCTAATACACACCCAGGAGGGGTCCGATGGTGGCGCAAGGACTTGGGTTCCTATTCCCAGTGTGGGAGCCCCGGTGGAGTTCCTGGTTCTTCCTTCCGCCTGGTCCAGCCCCAGCTCCTGTGGGCATCTGAACGAACCAGTGGGCACGGCAATCTCTCTCTCTCTCTCTCTCTCTCTCTCTCTCTCTCTCCCCACCTCTCCCCCCCACCCAACACAAGCCTACTGAGAAAAAAGCTCTTAAACCCATTTCCGGGGTCAAGTGTTTTCTCATCTCAAACCAGGAAGGAAACGAATGGGAGATTTCTCGTGCCAACTCCACTCTCCAAATTATCCCGGGAGCAGGGAGATTGACCGGAAACAGTCTGGAGAGAGGGAGCCGCCTCTCGAATTTTAAAAATCAATTTCAATTCTATTTCATGAGGGCTTTTTTTTTTTCCCTTCCTTTTATCATGGGACTTGGAAAGGCATGAAAATTGGAGACAGAAACTCCTGGATAAATGGTCTTGCAAGTCCACGTCCGGCTGCCGAGTCACCCTCACGCCTCTGGGTCACAGGCGAGGGCGGACCATGACGCCGATGCAGCCCTACCGGGGTCGTCGGTACCACGGCCGTGGTGAGGCCAGCGAGTGTGCGTGACTCCGCTAGGCAGCTCTTGTCGACGTCATCAAGACAGCGAGTAGAGCAGGCCCGGCCAGAAAACATTGTCTCTGATCTCCTTACTCTCTCTCGTTCGTTACTCCCTTACACCTCAAAAGCTGTTTAAATACAGCAGCCGACTTCAATTATGTTATAAAAGGATATTATTTTGCTTCCAATTGTGAGCCCAACAAATTTAAAATATTGAACTGTCACGGATACGCTGATGTTTTCTAATAGATCCCTCGGAGTCTGAGACACCCCCAATCTGGCCTCCCATCTGCTGGCTTCCCCGAAATGCTGCTCCTGGGAGCGACTGCTGTGGTTTGGTTTCGTGCTGACTGATGTAGAGCTCCTTCCATTCCTGGGGTTGCATCCCTTAAGACCATCCCTTGTGACCGCACCGGACGTACTTGCAGATTCAGACGCCTCAAAGAATGACAAAGCAGCAACAGGCACAGCACAAAGCTCAGGCATCAACGTCAAGTTCATGTCCACGGCCCTGGTGTCTGTTGTGCCACCTGGAGCTTTTGTTTTTGGCTAAATGTGTTGGGCACTTGCTAGGAGTCAGGTACTGTGCTAAGTGGACAGTATGCCTCATTCCACTGGACTCTCACAACACCAAGGCGGGGGTGCCATGACTGTGCCCGGCTGTCAGAGGGGTGAGCAACCAAGCTCAGAGAGGCTGAGACATTTGCTTGAGTCAACATCAACAAGAGTTCAAGTTCAGGTCCAACTCCACAGCCCGAGCTCTACTACAGGCTGAAACATGGTCCCAGTTCTTCATTCTTTCCCTACCCATGCCCTTTGTTCTGTAACACTGAGGAACCCTCCGTGGACACAGTGCACTTTCCTGCCCTTGACGTTGGCCTCAACCACATGATTGATTTGGCCAAACGTGATTGACAGGTGCTGATATGGCACAGCATAGGTTTAGAATGTGCTTGAATGGTTGAAATCACCTTTGCCAAGAGAAGAACACACCTTGGGTGCAGAGGGAGGGTAAGAGAGGCACACAGAGCAGAACCTGCCTCCCAAGCCAATCAGCAAAGTCAGGAATAAGAACTACACGTCTGCCAGCGCCACGGCTCACTAGGCTAATCCTCCACCTTGCGGCGCTGGCATACCGGGTTCTAGTCCCGGTCGGGGCACCGGATTCTGTCCCAGTTGCCCCTCTTCCAGGCCAGCCCTCTGCTGTGGCCAGGGAGTGCAGTGGAGGATGGCCCAAGTGCTTGGGCTCTGTACCCCATGGGAGACCAGGGTAAGTACCTGGCTCCTGCCATGGGATCAGTGCGGTGCACCGGCCACAGCGCGCCGGCCACGGCAGCCACTGGAGGGTGAACCAACGGCAAAAGGAAGACCTTTCTCTCTCTCTCACTGTCCACTCTGCCTGTCAAAAAATAAAAATAAATAAATAAAAAAAAAAGAACTACACGTCTGACGAATGCCATGGAGATGTGGAGGTTGCTTATTACAAGGCAATAGCTAACGTACACACACACTATCGGTTACCGTCTCTTGAGTGCCATAGCTCCTTATTAAAACTGAAGGAAAAATTTCATTCAAAACTCGCCGATACTTACAGAACAAAGAGACGGCACAGCCCCCGACGCGGGAAGACACACCCCGTGGCCACAGTCTGGCGTCTCGAGACGCGTCAGCCCCATGTCACTCCTCATTCTGTTCAGACGCCGGCTTGATGGGCTCACACAAGACCTCTGAGTCTGACATTGAACTCTGCAGAATGTAATCAGTTTCTCCCCAGATCTCTGAAGACGCGCACAGGTCTCTCTGCCAATCACGGGGACAACCGTCAAGCTGGTCAGTCTGAAACTTCAATCTGCCTCTCGGCCATTGCCAGGAAAGATCCGGGAAGCAACGTGAGCGAGAGAGAGGCGGAAACGCCGCGGGGAGAGCCGCTCTGCCACGGCTCTCCTCAGACAGGCTTTCGGCGCGGTGAGGAGGGGCGGGAGGAGGGGCCAGGTGCAGGCTCGATGGGAAGCTGCTTGGAGCAGAAAGCAGGGTGACGCCCAGGAGGGAGAGTACGAAACAAAGGTAGAAAAGCAAGGTTGAGGGGCCGGCACTGTGGTGCAGTGGTAAAGGCCCGGCATGCAGTGCCGGCATCCCATATGGGCAGCGGTTCAAGTCCCGGCTGCTCCACTTCTGATCCAGCTCCCTGCTATGGCCTGGGAAAGCAGGGAAGAATGGCCCCTACACCCAGGTGGGAGACCTGGAAGAAGCTCCTGGTTCCTGGCTTCAGATCAGCTCAGCTCTTGTGGGTGCAGCCATATAGGGAGTGAACCACTGGACAGAAGACACCTCTGTCTCTACCTCTCTCTGTAACTCTGTCTTTCAAATAAATAAAATAAATCTTTTAAAGAACAAAAAGAAAGAAAAGCAAGGTAGCACCAGGCTCAGCAGATGGGAGCCCACGCATTCCCAGTTCCATTGCTACTGGGAAAGCGCTCGATTCGTTATCCAGAGGTGAGGCTTCTGTCTACACCAAGTCCTGGCCCAGGATCTCCCTCGGCTTCCATACAGGGTAAGAACACAGCCGGCCACGGGCTCTGACCCTCCCAGCCGTAGCACCCTACCCTACGGCCATAATGTACCAGTCAACTGCCTGCGTTGATTGCCTGCCATCCTTGCCTGCAAACCAATGGATCCCAGAGGAGCTGCCGGTCACTAGCTCAGCCCACCAGCAAGTGCTGGAGCTACAAGGTGACCAAGGCAGAGACGGTTCCTCCCACAGGGAGTTTGCGACAATTAGATGAACGATTGTATGGAGTGCAGCCGTGCAGCCACCAGGGAACAGATGGTGCCCTAGCGGGCCCTTTCTTAGCAGGCTGCACTGGAGGGTGGGTATGTGAACACCCCGACTCCCTCAGCCCTCGGGGAGGGGAATGAGCTGTGTGCTCTGAGTGACCCTTGAGGGTTCCCAGCTGGGATGAGCTCTGGTGGGTCATTGGAGAATGGGCTCTACTGGATGCCTTCCCTCTCCTATCTCACTCCCCCACTTCTCCACTGGTGTCAGACCCTGAGATAGTTATCCAGAGATGACTCCCGGGCACAGTGGAGGGGATGGGCAGGTTTGTACGGGGCTGACCTGTGCATGAGAGGGTACTGCGCAGCCCCCCTCTACCCACCCCATGCCGTAGCATCTCCCCAAACGACCTTGCCCAGGGAGCCCTGGGGGACAGAGTCACCTCCGGGGCCAGCACTGGGATAGGGCATTGCAGACTGACTGCCGGCTCCCGCACGGAGCCTCAGCAACACCAAGGCAGAGTCACAGGTGCTGTGTGGGGGGTGAGACGAGACGCCCTCGGAGCATTCTCCGTGCAGCAGAGCGAGCACACGGCACAGGTGGACGAGTCACCTGGCTCACGCCCATGCCAGCGCCCCCACCCATGGCTGCCCTCCGTCCTTCTGAGCCTGAAAGCCCACTGCCTTTCTCTGTGCGCCGACACAGGCAGCCACCCCAGTCGGAGGCAGCTGAGGTGGGAGACTCCCAGGCACCACTGCCCCAGGCTCTGCTGCCGTCCCTTCATGGAGTGACGAGGCATCCTCTTTGGGCCCCTACATGGCCTACTCATGCAAATGCCTTCCAAAGCAATGCATCATGGGAACAGTTCTCAACCCAAGGAGGGGCATGCACTCCCCCGTGACGACGTCAGAATCCTGGGGAGGTGGGAGCAGGCATCGAGCCCCAAAATTAAGATACCCATGCCCTTGGGGCTGGCACTGTGGTGTAGCAGGTAAAGCCACTGCCTGCAGTGCCGGCATCCCATATGGGCACCACTTTGAGACCCAGCTTCTCCACTTCCCATCCAGCTCTCTGCTATGGCCTGGGAAAGCAGCAGAAGATGGCCCACGTCCTTGGGTCCCTGCACCCATGTGGGTAACTCAGAGGAAGCTCCTGGTTCCTGGCTTCAGATCGTCGAAGCTCCGGCCATTGCGGCCAATTGGAGAGTGAACCAGTGAATGTAAGACCTCTCTCTCTCTTTCGCTCTCTCTCTCTCTCTACCTCTCCTTCTCTGTGTAACTCTGATTTTCAAATAAATAAAAATAAATATTCTTTAAAAAAAGAAATAAACCTTTTTAAAAGACACCCACGTCTCACGTCAGAGTACCTGGGTTTGGTTCCTGGCTCTGACTCCTGACTGTGCACCCTGGGAGGCATCAGTGAGGACTGAAGTGGTTGGATCCCTGCCACCCATGTAGCAGACCTGGATTTAAATTTATTGATAATAAAATCCACTCTTCCTGGTATGTGGTTCTGTGACGTTTTGGCAAGTGCACAGTCAGGTAACCACGATCTCAATCAAGATACAGAACCCCAATCCCCCACGCTGGACCCCCTGGCTGCTGCTCTTTCCAGCCAAGTCCTCCCCGCTTTCTCCATCCCCGCCAACCCCGCTGTGCTTTCCATCCCCGCAGCTTTGGCTTTCCCGGATGATGCAGATGTGGACCGCTGCAGGAGGCACCCATGCCGTTGCGTGAGCCCACGGTCCACTCCCACTGCGCGGATGCATCACAGTGTGTCACCCACTCTCCAGTCGAGGGGCACTGGGTTGTTTCCAGTTTGGGGTGAGCATGGTTAGAGCAATCGTGAACATCTGTGTGCTGATTTTTGTGTGCATATAGGTTTGCATTTCATCGGGACAAACACTTGTGAGCGGACCCCTGGCTGAAGGGTAAGTACATGTTTAACTATCAGAAACTTCCAGATTGTTTCCCGGGGTGGCTGATCCACTTGCATTTCCTCTGGCAAAGCATGAGGGTCCCAGCTGCTTGCCCTTGGTGTTGCCCTTCTACTGCTGTTGGTCACTTTAAGAGGTGAGTGGTACCACTCTCAATCTAGAGGGCCCTGCTTTTAAACATAACCTTTCTCCTTTGGGCAAAATTTATTCTACACAGTTGGATACCAGCTTACATTTTCTCCCATCTCTGCTGCCCACACAGATAATAGAGAGGGGGAATCTTTTTCCTTTTAACTGCACTTAGCTAATGCAGCTCTTACCTTTTCCAAAGGGATGCTGTGAGAAATGAATGTATTCTAGCCCAGAGCTTCAATTAGCAGGAGTGTGTGTTGACCTATTCAAACTAAACAGTCATAACTCAGGTGGCTTTAAGTTCAAAACACATTTAAATCCATACTTGGATTATGAAGGAAAATGGAATACATCAAAGGCTCTGCATAAGTAGCATTGTTTTATTTTCCTAAAGGATAAGTGCAGAGAAGGGAAGCGTTCCTTCCCAGGGTATCCTAACTACCGCCTACAGCCACCATTTCCTGAATGGAGGACGAGTGGGCATCAGGGCTCTAAGATTTGCAGGGGCATTACACCTGACATAGGCACATACTGGCCTCCCCCCCCGGGATTATTTACTTCAAATTAATTAATTAGAGAAAGAGAGAGAGCATGAGAAAGTGCTTCTGTCTGCTGATTCACTCTCCAAATGCCTGCAACCGCCTGGGTTGCACCAGGCAAAGCCAGGAGCTTGGAACACAATCCAGGCCCACAGCGGGGGTGGCAGGACCCCAACCACTGGAGCATTCCTGATGCCTCCCAGGGGGCACGGTCACAGCTGCTGGAGTCAGGAGTCAGAGCCAGGAACCAAGCCCAGGTACTCCGCTGTGGGACGCGGGTATCTCAACTGCGGGGCTCGACGCCCGCTCCCACCTCCCCAGGATTCTGACATCGTCACAGGGGAGTGCGTGCCCCTCCTTGGGTTGAGAACTGTTCCCATGATGCATTGCTTCGGGAGGCAGTTGCATGTGTAGGCCATGTCGGGACCCAAAGAGGATGCCTCGTCACTCCATGAAGGGACGGCAGCAGAGCCTGGGGCAGTGGTGCCTGGGAGTCTCCCACCTCAGCTGCCTCCGACTGGGGTGGCTGCCTGTGTCGGCGCACAGAGAAAGGCAGTGGGCTTTCAGGCTCAGAAGGACGGAGGGCAGCCATGGGTGGGGGCGCTGGCATGGGCGTGAGCCAGGTGACTCGTCCACCTGTGCCGTGTGCTCGCTCTGCTGCACGGAGAATGCTCCGAGGGCGTCTCGTCTCACCCCCCACACAGCACCTGTGACTCTGCCTTGGTGTTGCTGAGGCTCCGTGCGGGAGCCGGCAGTCAGTCTGCAATGCCCTATCCCAGTGCTGGCCCCGGAGGTGACTCTGTCCCCCAGGGCTCCCTGGGCAAGGTCGTTTGGGGAGATGCTACGGCATGTGGTGGGTAGAGGGGGGCTGCGCAGTACCCTCTCATGCACAGGTCAGCCCCCCACAACAAAATAATCTGATAGTGCCTCAGTTGATGATTCCATACACAAATCCAGGGTGTCTTAAAAGACTTGTGTGTGCCCCATCTGGAAAATGGGGCTATGTTACAGACTGTGATAAAGACTAAACCGTACCAAGAAGCTACAGTGCCTTGCATGTGGTCTGTCCTCAGTAACTGGTATTGGGTATTATTCATTCAACCAACTCTTACCATGGGCAAGGATCCAAGTATCCGAGCTACTTGCCTTTTGTGTCTAATGCATTACAGACTTCTACCTGGCAAGGAACATATGCCCAGTGTGTGTCTCTGCACACCACACAGCTCAGTCCCATATTTATCTCAGGAAAAAAATCATCCAAAATTTTTCATCAAACTGAAATGTGGGAGGCCAAGACTGTTATTGGTCTCCCAACAACTATTCTCCCCTATTGAATAACGCATACTCCTAAGTTTTAGCTGGAAACATGGCTGCCTGTCTAGAGACTACATTTCCCAGACTGCCCTGCAGCTAGGGATGGGCATGTGACACGGTAGAGCCAAAAGGCTCTTAACAGGATGTGTGCACTGCTAGGGGGAAAGCCAGGACTGAGCTTTGACCCCAAAGATAGGAGGGACCCTTGAGGATAGCGGAGGTGTGTGGGAGAGAAACAAAGTTATGTCTCTCTAGAAGCCACTGTGGAAACAGGCTCACCAGTGCCCTAATTCGTAAAGAAAATGCAAGTGATGTCACAGACTTGTCTGGATTCAAGTAGCCTTCGGTTACTTTCTAAGTACCAGGCCCTGATCCAGCTGTTGGGGACAGAAAGGAAGAAGGAAGGAAACAGAGGCTCTGATCTTGTGGTGCTGTTATTGAACTGGAGGAGGCAGAGGAAAAGTGATCAAGAAATCCGCCAATCAATCAACAAGCAGATGTCAATCAGCAGTATGAGGCTTGATGAAAACAGAACCGGTGATGAGACAGAGAAAGGCGTGGGGGTCAGCGGACCCAGAGTGGTCAGGGATGCTCTCCAGGGAGGTGACAAGTAGAGACCACCCTGATGGGATGGAGCTAGCCAGGGAAAGATCCAGAGGCAGGGTGCTCCCCGTGGGGGTAACAGCCAGGTCAAAGGCCCGAGGTAGGACAGGGCCTGATAAACTTGAAATGGAGAAAGAAGGTCCACATGACAAAAGCCTACTGGGAGAGGGAGCCGACTGTGTTAATGTAAACATTCATTAACAGATACAAACACTCAGAACTGTGAGTATGTGAAGGCTTCCTGGAAGAGATGGGACTTAAACCAGATGGAGATAAGGAAAGGAGGTTGGAGCCCTGGAGACAAGGGAGGTAGTTTTAGGAAAAGAGAAACCAATGGGAATGAAAAGGAGCCTGCTCCACTTGCAAAGGGCGCATGCAGGGCAGATAGGCAGCGTGCATCCCACTACTTGCCACTTCCTTACATGGCAGACATGGCTAATCAACCACAGCGTTTTCCTATAGCACCTGAGTGGACCTTAAATCCTCATCCATCACTCCATCAAACCCAATCAATCCAAGTGATATACAAGAAAAAAGGATGAGTCATCCCTGGAGTGACTGCAAGGCCCTTTCAGTGTCTGGGAAAGGCGGAAAGAGAAAATCCTGCACTTGAAATCACGTAATTGGACTTCTGTATTTTGTCCAGGAAGCTCAGTCAGATACCTCTTATTCAGCACTATGTAAACGCAGCCCTCCCTCCTGCCCTGCACAGCAGACCTACACCCTGAACTATAAGGCTCCGCCCTTCTGCGCCCCACCCCCCACCCACTGCCATTCGGACACGGGCATTGCACAAGCCAGTTCATCTGGTTAGAGCAGGACTCAGCACCTGCTCCCAAGCCCTTCACCACAACCCCTTGGCTTCTTGCTTCTTCCTCCACACATCAGCTCCTTGCTTCATGGACCACGTCCTAAGTCGAGTTCTTTGACATGGAAGGCCCGACCTTAAAACACACTGTGACTGCGATGTGGGTCACCAGGCACCTGCACCCCGTTATGGTGGCCCTCAGTCAGGGGTGTGCAGAACCCCTTGAGGCTGCTGGTGCCCTGAGTCCCGTGTGGAATGAACACATCAGGACAGAGTCCTGATGTCACTGCCATTGACTAAGCATTAACTAGAGGCCAGAACCTGTGCCAAATCCTCCACGTTCCAACTGCCCTGGAAGCTCACCCAACCCCATGAGGACAGAACAGACAAGGAAACTGCAGCACAGGGCGGAACAGCACGACCTGCCCATGGCGCCTAATGCACGGCAGGATGGCATGCAGGTCTCAGCAACTGCGCCCAGCCACCCTCCTTACTAACCCAGACCTCTCGTTCCTCTTCTGGGGGTTCCTACCCTATGCTGAAACAACAGCTTAATTCAAAACAAAAGGCAAGACTCACTTTAATTCGAACCCGCCACGCACCATCACTTGACTGCTGGCAGCCGGGGTGCCCCTGCCCTGTCTTTCATTCACCATGAGCTGGGCACTGCCAGCCGCTAGGATTCTTTTCCAAGTTTAGACCAGGGAATTCTTTCACTCTGGCAAAAGCATGATTCTCCAAACGGCAACATGGCCCAACTGCTTTAATGTTGGGCGGCAAGTTTTATGGAATCTTTCTCAAGGCAAATATTTTCCAAAAACACGGATTGAAACAAGCTTGGCTCGGCTTGGCCGTGGGAGAAAAGATGATAACAAAGAAATGTGTTCTCTTTCCCATGCACCATTGGTTTTACTGCAAATCCTTTCAGCCACTTGGTTTTGGAAAATAACAGTGAACTAGAGAAATCCAGATCAATGCGACTGCGTCTCCACGAAGACACCGGGCGCGAAAAGCCAGCCGCAGAAAGGTGCACATACTTTGTCATCCCTTAACGTGAAAAACAATGCAGTGGGCTTTGTTAGGAGATTACGCACAGGAGAGGAAACCATGCGTCCAAGCATAGGGAGTGGAGAACATGGCTCACGCGGTGGGGGGAGGGGGGCACGTGACTGGGGAGGGACTCCAACTGCGTTGTTGGTGCTGTAGCTCTCACACAGGTGGTGAGTACGTGCAAGCCCCTTAGTGTACACACCATACCCTGCTACGTGTCTGAATAGTGCATACGTTGGGAATAACAGCATTCTGGTGAGGATGCCAGTTGGGACACATCCTGCAGCAGGGTTCCTGGCTTTGAGTCCTGGCTCTGCGCCTGATTCCAGCCTCCTGCCCAGCAGGAAGGTAACTGAGATGGCTCAGGAAGTTGGACTCCTGCCGCCCACCTAGGAAACCTGGACTGAATTCCCTGCTGCTGGCTTTGAACCGGCCCAGACCCTGGTACTGCAGGCATCTAGGGAGTGAACCAGCAGACTGGAGCTTTGTCTGTCCTTCTGTGTCTCTCTCTGCCTCTCAATTAAATAAATAAAAAGAAGTTTTCATGTAAAGAAAAGAGAATAAAAACTGCAATAATAATATGAAAGCAGACATCTATGTAACTTACACAGCTTCCATTGGGTTGAGTCGTGAAGAAATGACCAACATTTGACCATTGTTGGCCAGCAAGGTTTCAATGCCATACGTGCATCACAGACCACATACCCATCATGTGCCAATTTATCCCAGATCTGCCTTTCTAACGCATTTCAGTTACAGATCATTAAGAACAGAGAGTAGTTGTTTGGGTGGACTGTTAGAGAGTTGTGTGTATGTGTGAGTGTGAGTGGGGATGTGGGTGTCAGTGAATGAGTGTGTAAGTATGAGTGTGTGAGTCTGCATAGGAATGAGTATGTGTGTATGCGAGAGTGTGAGTGTGTGTGTGTCTTGAGTGTGAGTGTGAATATGAGTGTGTGTGTGAATGCATGTGTTTCTTTGAACTCCAACTGACTGCAGTTTTCTGGGACCAGAACTAAAATTAGTCTAAGACCTAAGATGTCCAGAGAATGGAAAAGAGCGATCACCCCAAAAAGTGGCAAAATGGGGTGCTGTGCCAGCCACCTGTATGGACGGTCAGGCCTGTCACCAGCTCTGGCTAACACAGCCCATCCAATGAGGTCACCAGTACCCCTGCCGCCATCATTTCTCAACAACCTGTAAGATAACACCTTGGCCATTAAAACCACAAGGGGAGCTGTATTTGAGATGTAAAGCAGCCCCTCTTTCCAAAGCCTTGGGTAGATTCCACCGTCTTCTTCCCCTCCTCCCCACAGCTGTTCGTGGCAAGCAATGCACCACACCCCAAGAACTGCACAAGCAGCAGAAAATTGTATCACACTGCTGTCATTTCAGCCTCTTCGATTCTTTTCCACCGAGATCTGTCCCCAAAGAGTTGTGCTCCTTTTATTCTTCTCAAAAACTTAAAGGGAAAAAAAAAACTAGCAGAGGGGGGAGGGAGGCGCAAGACTGCATCGGGAATGATCAAAGCACACAACTGCACGTATGTAGGGCATCTGCCCATTAGAGATGCAAGTCGTTCAGCTCTGACTCAGTAGGTCCAGCCATGAGCCCAAGACAAGGATTCTTTTCCTTTTGGAGAGACAGACAGATATAGAAAGAAATTGCGGGGGGTGTGGAGGGGAGAGCGCTCCCATCACTGGTTTGTTCCCCAAATGCCTGCAATGGCCGTGGCTGGGCTGAGGTCAAAGCCAGGAGCTGGGAACTCAATCCAGGTCTCCCACGTGGGTGATAGGGACCCAACTACTGGAGCCATGACACTGCCCCTGGGGTCTGCCTTAGCAAAAAGCTGGAATTGGGAGCCAGAGCAGAGACTCAAACCCAAATGCCCACCCCTTACCAAGGGGTAAGGAATTGTGGGCAATTCAGATGTAGGGCATCCATGGCCTCCCCCCGGGGCAACAGGTCGTGGGAGAGGGCCTGGCCAGCCTAACACTGGTCTGAAGGCCCCCAAAGTTCTTGATCAAAGAAAGGGCGGTTGCTACCCCTGTCTGGAGTTTATCCTGAACTTGAGAAAGCATTCTGTCAAGCTACAGAATCGTTTCGTTCACGCATTCAACAAATATTTTTGAGCACCTACCGTGTGCTAGATGCTGTTACGATAACAGCTTGAGATGACAGTCAGGATTAAGAGGGCAAATAGAAACAAGCAGAAAAGGAAGGGGTTGGAAGGATTTTTCAAGCATACGCTTGCATGGCCAGGTGCCCATTGTGGAGGCACGGCCATGATGCACGGTGGCGGCGTCCTGTGCCTTCCGCTGCATGCAACTTAGCTCTTTTCATTTTCTCTTCTGGATGGCAAGCTCTGGGCGAAGCCACCTCATCTGGCAGCCACCACGGGACGCTGCATACGACGGAAGCTCATGCTTCTCGCCTTGGGGACGTTGAGGGTGTCACAGCACCACACACATGGTAGGGCTCGAAACAAATTAGAAGAGGACTGGCTGCCTTGGCCTTCCACCTGGGGAAGCAGTGGGGACCCAGGGAGCAGCCTCCTGTGCCCCTCCTCCTGTCCCTCTCCGGTTTCTTTGCTGGATCTCAGCCAAGCATTGGAGAACAATGGCCCTGGTCACACAGGCTCTGGTCACTGCTAAGACCAGGGCAGTGCCAGGCACCCCAGGCTGTGATGGCCATATACCCCCAACCCCACACTTCAGATGCCAAGGCAAGGAGGAAACAGGAGCAAGTTGTGAGCCCAGGGCCTGTGAGGCTATGGAGCAGGGGTGGGACACCTGCCCACGAGCCACCCATGGCCTGAGAGATCATTTCTTTTTTTTTAATTTTTTAAAGATTTTTTATTTATTTATTTGACAGGTAGAGTTAGAGAGAGAGAGGGAGAGAGAGAGAAAGGTCTTCCTTCCATTGGTTCACCCCCCAAATGGCCATTACGGCCAGCACTGCACCAATCCGGAGCCAGGAGCCAGGTGCTTCCTCCTGGTCTCCCATGCGGGTGCAGGGACCCAAGCACCTGGGCCATCCTCCACTGCCTTCCTGGGCCACAGCAGAGAGCTGGACTAGAAGAGAAGCAACCGGGACTAGAACCCGGAGCCCATATGGGATGCTGGCACCGCAGGCAGAGGATTAGCCAAGTGAGTCATGGCGCAGGGCCCAAGAGATCACTTCTTTAAACCCTTGAGGGCCAGGTGTTGTGCTGGGTCTGTTTTTAAAAATTAAATAACATCTCTGATGTCACATTTGCCCCCACACAAGCATGCAAGGGGCCCGAAGTGTGAGAGAGCAAGTGCCCTCGTGTTTTGTTCTGTGTCTGCCGTAACATCTGTCACCAAGGGAACACTGGACAGAGACCAGTTGTGACTGCATGTTCAGCTCCCGCGTCCCATTGCGCCTGAGCCCAGTAACTAAGCGCAGACAGCACTTGTGCTATGCTACGTAGTCCCTCACGGGGCCCAGGTCTGGGAGCGAAAGCAAAGCAGCAGCAAAGGAGAAGGAAGCTTGGTTGGGCCCCTGCCACCCACTGCTCACCTGCAGGGAGCACTGCCTCTGCGGGAGGCATGGAGAAACTCACAAACATCTGATGGCCACCGCGGTGGTGTTGGAAAGTGGGGGCCTGAAGAGGCGATCGGGTCACCAGGGCTCTGCCTTCCCTAACAGGTTGACAGACTCATGGACTGATGGGGTCGCAAGCTATCTCAGGGATTTGCTGTCCAAGCACGCTCTCCCTGGCAGGCTCGCTCTGCCGTGTCAGGAGCCACCCTCAGCCGTGATATGACATGGAAAAGGGCCCTCACAAGATGCCAGCCCCATGCGTTTGCACCTGTCAGCCTTCAGAATCACCAGGCTTGCTTAGCCTCTCTCGTTTCTAAATTACCTGGTCTCAGGTGTTTTGTTCTAGCGACAGAAAACAAGACTTCAACACATATCTTTTGTCACAATGATGCGGAGGAACTCCCAACCAAAAATAACCGACAGTTGCTGTTCGCACATCCAAGGCCACGGGGAGCTGGCTGGCCTAGGTTGGACTCGGCGCCACCTGCCTCTGCTCTTTCTTGGACCCAAAACGTTCCAAGCCTGTGCTCAGGGTGATGACAAAGTTAAAAAAGAACACAGAGAAGCACGAGGTGTCCAGAGCCCGGCTCAGCACTGGGTGCTGCTGCTTGCTCATTCCTCTGGCCAAAGCGAGTTCTTGGCAGAGCCTCCACTGGCTGCCAGTCTCAGGACCGGCTGCTTTCCTTAGCCTGGATGCAGAGTGCAAAGCAAAGTTGCTCCTCCCACGTCTGGGCAAAGCAGGGAGGGGAGTGGAGGACGGTGGCCATTCCAGGGAACTCTGAAACCTAAGCAAGTCTTCGTGCAGCCGCCGTCTACCAAGTGGACAGGGAAATCGACACAAAAGGATGCTGAAACCGAGCCAGCGCCTCTGTATCCAATGGCAACTTGCGTCCTCCAAACTTTTCCAGACATACAGGCAGCTTCATTGGTATTCCAGTGGTGCTGGAGCTTGCTAACGCCACCCAGGATTTACCCAGGGGGTGAGGAGGGGCCCTCACTCCTGCTGCTTTGCTCTTAACCCCAACAAGAGAGGAAGGGGGAAGGAAAGCTCATCGGATGAACAGGGTATTGTGGCTGATGACCCCGCAGCCCAATCAGAAGTCGTAATTGCAGGCACGGGCCCTGCTGTAAGATGCTGGGCAGGCACAGTCACCAATAAAAGTGAAGGTCGGCCCTGGCATCTCGGGTCCCCTGCCTCTGACGCCACCTCTCTTCTTTGCTGGATGGCGTTATCATCGTTTTGTCTTGTGACTGAAGCCATGAGCCAATCGGGCCTCAGAAGCAGAATGGGTTTTATAACTCACTCAGCTAAACCATCATGTCAGGCCCTCCCTGTCTGTCCCCCACGTGCTGGTGAGAGCGTTCCAAGCCCCGCCGAAACGGGCACGGTCAGAGAACTCCCTCCACGCCAAGGCAGCGCCTTCTGCCGTGGGACCGCCCCGGGCCGGACCTCAGGCTAAACCGCACCCCCTTGCACAGGATCGTGTGGCTCCCACAAACTTGTCTTCCCGGCTGTGCCGGTCCCTTGGGTAGAGGAAGGCGACAACCACATTTTTCTCAAATGCTAAGCCCTCGGGTTTGCTCTTCTTCAACCTCCCACCCTGTTCCTGATCCACACCCACCTCCCCCACCCCATCAGAATGTCCTGCCTTCAAATCTTGAGTTATCGTCGCCTCTCCTTCTGTTCCAAACTTGCTTTCCCACCTGTGTCCTCCACTCTACGTCCTCTTCCTGCTCTGTGACTCTGGTGATCGAAATGGATGTGGGAATCACTTCTCTTAACAGGAGCAAAGGTTGACACCCAAGTTCATAGCTTGGGAGACTGAACGAGTGGTGAAGGGAGAAACAGGGTTAGGATGCAGCCCATGACCTCGGGCTGGGGCCATCTACCTGAGGACGTCCAACAGGTGGTCGGCCATGGATTTGGAAGCTTGGGAAAGAGGACCAAGCGTGGAGATTAGGGAATCATCAGGATAAAGGAGGTGGTCGGGACATGAGCAGGATAAGGCTGCCCAAACAGGGGTGAGTGTGTATGACAGCCCAAGGCAGCGTTCTAGAGGGTACCTGACTGCTAAGAGGTGGGTGTGGAATGAAACAGAGAAGAGGACGGAGCTAGGAAATCCAAGAGCCTTGAGGAAAATGGAGTCCAAATGAGGTAAGTAAGCGTAGAGAAGGAGGGCGACCAACCACATTGACCTTGACAGCAGGGTGCAGCAAAAGAGCCCACAGAAAACACCCAACAAACGACCGTCAGCAGATGGGGGAACCTGCAGACGGGGCGCACCTGCAGAACCGACTCCCTGTGGAGCGATGTGAGCAGAGAGAGCCCAATGAATGGACGTGAAGGTTACAAAAACGTAGTTGCCCTGTGTGAGAAGCCTGCTGAGTAGGAGGAGTTTCTACCAGGACTTTCTGAATTCCGGGCGAGGATGCAGAGGGGCTGTCTGCCTAGAGAAGAGGCCCTGATGACAATTCTCTCTCCCTCTGCCGAGCTATCATGCCTGAAAAATAAAGATGACATTACCAACTCGGCAAAGATTTCTTCTTCCAGGTGAAAGATTTGTTCTCTTTGAAAATATAAAAATACTTGGGCCGGCGCTGTGGCATAGCAGGTAAAGCCGCCACCTTCGGTGCCAGCATCCCATATGGGCACCAGTTCAAGACCCGGCTGCTCCATTTCTGATCCAGCTCTCTGCTATGGCCTGGGAAAGCAGTAGAAGATGGCCCAAGTGCTTGGGCCCCTGCACCTGTGTAGGAGACCTGGAGGAAGCTCCTGGCTCCTGGCTTCGGATCGGCGCAGCTCTGGCTGTTGCGGCCATCTGGGGAGTGAACCAGCGGATGGAAGATCTCTCTCTCTCTCTCTCTCTCTCTCTCTGTGACTTTAAGTAAAATAAATAAACCTTTTAACAAAAAAAAATATAAAAACACTCATCAGGGCTAACAGTCACTCAACAAACATTTACTGAACTTTCTCTGTGTGACAGGTGTATTGCCAGGCGCTGGGGGGTAATGAATGAATAAGATATGAAAGCAAAGATCACTGTTAAATTTTTTTTTTTAATTCTTAATGAAAAAAAAGCCAGAAATCCCACCAGTTCCTGGAAGTGTATGTGGACTTCCTTTAATGCAAGACTTGGCATTTTACTTTTATATCAACCTTACTGAGTCACCATAAATCTGCTCATTTATACAATAAAATGAAGATTTTAAACAGTTTGATGAGTTTTGACTCGCATAACCACTACCCTAATCAAGAGAGAAAACACTCTCATTAAGCCTAGAAGTGCCTCCCTGTCACTCAGTAGCCAACCGCACACCCCGCCCAGGCAACCCCGGTCTGCTTCCTGTCGCCATGGATTGTTTTGCCTTGTCCCCAGTTTCCTCTAAATAGATCTGTACTCTTGTCTGGCTGGCTGCTTTTACCCAACATAAAGGTTTCAAGATTCACCCATGTGGCCATGTGCATCAGCAGCTAACTCCTCGTTATTCCTCGACGGCGCTGGGTTTCCGAGCGAGGACACCCACTTGTTTATCCATTCACCTGCTGGCAGACACTGGCTCCCAGTTATGAGTAATTATGAATAAACTCTTTTAGACATTCCCGAACAGCTGTGGCCATATGTTTTCACTTCTCCTGGACGCCTATCTTAGCTCGCTGCCGGGTCATATGGTGATTCTGTCTTGTTTTGTTCTAGGTACAAAGCTGCTGTTTGCCTGTACTTTTCCCTGAAGTCATGTGAGAGAGTTCTGGAAGCCTCATAGACTCACCAACGCCTGTGTTAACTCCCTATTTTTAAGGCCATTCCAGTGGGAATATTCCAGGGGCCTTCAGAAAGTTCACAGAGGGGTGCAGGTGCTGAGCGTGGCAGTTAGGACACTGGCACCCCACATCGGAGTGCCTGGGTCTGATTCCTGACTCCCGCTGCCTTCCAACGCAGACCCCAGCAGGCACCAGTGATGGCGCAAGTGACTGGGTCCCTGCCACCCACACAGGACAGCTGCCTGGAGTTCCCGGCCATCAATTTCAGCTGGCCCAGCCCCAGCCATTGAGGGCATTTGGGGAATGAACCAGCAAATGGGAGTGCCTTGTCTCTTTCTCTTTCTCTCTTTCTCTCTTTCTCTCTTTCTCTCTTTCTCTCTTTCTCTCTTTCTCTCTTTCTCTCTTTCTCTCTTTCTCTCTTTCTCTCTTTCTCTCTTTCTCTCTTTCTCTCTTTCTCTCTTTCTCTTTCTCTCTTTCTCTCTTTCTCTCTTTCTCTCTTTCTCTCTCTCTCTCTCTCTCTCTCTCTCTCTCTCTCTCTCTCTCTCTCTCTCTCCCTCTCCCTCTCCCTCTCCCTCTCCCTCTCCCTCTCCCTCTCCCTCTCCCTCTCTCTTCCTCCTGTCTCTTCTTTTCTGAACTTTGTGAAGCCCCCATATATATCGTGCACTAGCTATGTGTTTTACAAATATAGAGGTTTGTCTTGTCATTTTCTTAACAGTGTCTTTCAAAGCATGAAAGTCCTACATTTTTACAAAGTCAAGTTTCCCAAAATGTTATGACTCTTACATTTCATCCTAAGGGATATCTGTCTAACTCAAGGTCTCAAAGATTTTTCTCCCATGTTTTTTATTGCAGTTTTGTTGTTTTAGGGTTTCCACTTAGGTCAGTGGTCCATATTGAGTTGTTGTTTGTATACTCTTCTTTTTCCATTGAACTGCCTCAGCACCCTTGCTTAAAAGTGACTGGCTATATACAAGTCCATTTCTCTATCCCATTTATCTTTCTATTCTTCTGCCAATATCACATTGTATTGACTACTGCAGCTTTTCACTGTCTTAAAATCAACTGGAATCAGCTCTCCAATGTTGTTCTTTTCAATACTATGTTGGCTACCCTGGATCCATTGCATTTCTATGTAATTTTTAGGATTAGCTTGTCAATTTCTAAAAAAGAAGCCTGCTTGAATTTTTGTGGGATTACTTTTAAGTCCATTGACAGCTTACCAACACCGGGTCTTCTGATCCGTGCTACGGAACATCTCTGTGTCTATGTTGGCTTTCTTCATTTTCCCTCAGCGATGCTTTGCGAATTTCAGCACAGAGGACTGCTACAGACTTGTTAAATCCATCCCTAAGCACTCATGTTTCTGACGCTGCTATAATCAATGTGTTAAATTTTCATTTAAAAGACTCAGGATTAGTATAGAGGAGTGTGGTTACATTCCTTCTCTTACCCTGTATCCCGCATCCTTGCAGAACTCCCTGACGAGTTTTAGAGGTTTCTTTTTAGTGGATTCCTTAGGAATCTCTACGTAGATGACTGTGTTGCCTGAGAATAAAGACACTCTTCTTTCTAGACTTTATGCCTTTTTGCCAAGACCTTGACTAGAAGCAGGCAAATGTCAACCTCATTTTCATATTTGCAAAAAAGCTCTGTCATCCTTTTTTTTTTTTTTTTTTTTTGACAGGTAGAGTTACAGACAGTGAGAGAGAGAGAAAGGTCTTCCTTCTGTTGGTTCACTCCCCAAATGGCCACAATGGCCAGAGTTACGTCGATCCCAAGCCAGGAGCCAGGTACTTATCCTGGTCTCTCATGCGGGTGCAGGACCCAAGCACTTGGGCTATCCTCCACTGCCTTCCCAGGCCACAGCAGAGAGCTGGACTGGAAGAGGAGCAACTGGGACTAGAACCCGGCACCCATATGAGATGCCAGCGCTACAGGTGGAGGATTAACCAAGTGAGCCACCACGCTGGCCCCAGTCATGCCTTTCTTTTTTTTTTTTTTTTTTTTTTTTTTTTTTTTTTTTTTTTTTTTTTTTGGAGACAGAGATTTGCCATTCTACCATCCATTGGTTCATTCCCTCAAATACCTGCAAAACCAAGGGCTGAGTCAAGCTTCAATCCAATCTGGGTCTCCCATGTGGGTGGCAGGAAACCAACAACTTGAACTATCATCACCTGCTGCCTCCCAGGTGTGCATAAGTAGGAAGCTGGAACTGGAGGCAGAGCCAGGACTTGAACCCAGGCACTCCTGGACAGGATGCCAGCCATTCTAAGAGACATTTTATGCTCCATAAGCCCCACCTATTATTAAGCAGGTACCATGGTTTTTCATAGATGCCTTCACGTATTCTTTCTCAAAATCTCAAGTAGGAGTTGGCGCTGTCGCACAGTGGATCAAGCTGCTGTCTGCAACACCAGCATCCCATGTGGGCGCCAGTTCGAGTCCCGGCTGCTCCACTTCTGATCCAGCTCCCTGATAATGTGCCTGGGAAAGCAGCAGAGGATGGCCCAAGTGCTTGGGCTCCTGTACCCACATGGGAGACCTGGAAGAAGCTCCTGGCTCCTAGCTTCAGCCTGGCCCAGGCTTGGTCACTGCAGCCATTTGGGGAGTGCATGAGTGGATGGAAGATTGTTCTTGCTCTTCCTCTCTCTCTCTCTCTTTCTCTGAAACCCTGACTTTGAAATAAATAAATCTTTCAAAAAAATATATCAAATGGTATCATTACTGCCATGAACAGCATAAAGGATAAACATGTTACCAAAGGTGATGCCGTAAGATGCTCAAGTTCTCTGACCCAGTCCCCAGGTTCCTCCCCCAAGGTAACACCTGTGCTTGTTTGAATGCTGAGAGAGACAGAAACAGAGAAGCTGGGGTGGGCACAAAGAGGTTGTGGGTTTGCCTAAAAGAAAGAAGAGCAAGCTGCCATTTCAAAGGAGAAACCGGCTTTTTTTTTTTTTTTTTTTTTTTTTTTTTGACAGGCAGAGTGGACAGTGAGAGAGAGACACAGAGAGAAAGGTCTTCCTTTTGCCGTTGGTTCACCCTCCAATGGCTGCCACTTTGCAGCCGGCGCACCGCGCTGATCCGATGGCAGGAGCCAGCTACTTATCCTGGTCTCCCATGGGGTGCAGGGCCCAAGCACTTGGGCCATCCTCCACTGCACTCCCGGGCCACAGCAGAGAGCTGGCCTGGAAGAGGGGCAACCGGGACAGAATCTGGCGCCCCGACCAGGACTAGAACCCGGTGTGCCGGCGCCGCAAGGCGGAGGATTAACCTAGTGAGCCGCGGCGCCGGCCAAGAAACTGGCTCTTAGCTAGAGCTGCCAACCCTTCCGTGGGGAAAGCCTCTCCGCAGGGTAGCCCGCTCTGACTTGGCCGTCCTCTCTGTGTGCAGAGGACAAGAGCACCAATCACAGAGTCAAAAGACAAAGATTAACCAAGAGTTTGAGCTTCCAAGGACACGTTCCACTGTCTGACCCACTCACAAGTGGCCCCCGAGCCCCTACTTGCACATCTGTATGATGGGGAGGCAGCAGCCCGGGTCTCGCAGAGTCGGTTCTGTGTTAGCCCTGGGTCCGTCCACAGCAGGTGCACCGTGAATGCGAGCAGCTGCCGGGCATCTCCAGGCCCATCTCTTGGTCTCTCTGGTCTTTAAGAAATGGAGGTTACCGCCTCCCCAGCTGACATGGAAATGAAAGGAGAAAACAAATACCAAAGACAGAGCCAAGGAGGAAGGTCATATTAGTGAGCGCAGGTAGGAATCAGAACTGAGTTTAAGACACACTACGTCTATTTCACTCAAAACTGATTTCCCCGCAAGCTATTACACTTGCTCCCGCATCGATCCTGTCTTGTCCGGAGAGGCAATATTCCCAGTCTTCAACAGAAGATGAATCTGTGTACTCCAAAATGAACCATCTCTACGTTTTCCCTTTCAAACTGTTTTTTCTCATGTTTGTGCCACATGAATACAAAGAGAACAGATTTGATGTCATTCAGAGGTAGAATTCTAGGAACATATTGATATTTCCTCTCCTCCCCACTCCCTGCCTCTCGCCTTTCTTGTCTTTAATTTTTGAGATAACATCTTTTCATTTACATTACAGTCAAAGGCTTAGTACTCCCCTAAATACAGAGTTCAATAAGCAGAAGACGATAGCCCAATAAGAGTATAGGCAAGGTCTACAAACAGTCGAACGAGAAGATGTCCACTTCACTCTTTCCAAACTGCAAGCCATTTCAAACAAAGTCCAGAGTGGAAGGGAGCTTGATGAGCCACCAGTTCCTCGGATTTTGGGCTGTGGGCACCCAGAAGTGACAGCAGATATCTTAAGGGCCTTCTTGGGGAGACTTCAAAAAGCTCACAGAAAATAGAAGTTAAAGACAATTATTTTAGTGCAAAACATGTTTGACGTGCACACGTGGTCTTCGTAATAATGTTTTCTGTGACCTTTGGAAGACCTCCTGTATTCCCAACCTTTGTCGGCTAACTCAGGCTGCCAAACCTAGCAACAAAAACAACGAATGTCGGGTTACAGTTGAGTTTCAGATCTCTAATGAGTAACCTTGCACATAAGTAAATCCCATACAACATTTGAGGCACACTTACACAAACATTATTGTTTATATGAAAATCAGTATAACTGGAAGTCCTGTCTCATACCTGACAGCGCTATCATGGGTTTCACTCCCTAATACAGATAAGATTTCCAGTGAGTCGCTAGAAGCTGCGAGAACTCGGAGGAGAAGAAAACAGCATAGATGAAGTGACTCTGGGTTTCTCGGCTGGTACATTTCACCTTCATGCAGGTAGCCGTAGGTTTTTGTGACATCATCTCCCATCTCACCAGTGCGGCCACCGAGGCTGAGAGGGACCCGGCAGCTTCGTCTTCAGTCTACAGCAGTTATCCAGGGAAGCTTCATGGCTGGAGCAAAGACTCCACACAAAAAGATGGCACCCACCCCTTTCTCACGCAGCCACTGCGTAGTCATCTCAGCCCAGGGTCAGCCAGCGATCCAAGCGTCACTTAGAAGAAAGGAGAGCTCCTCCTTGGGCTGGAGATGAACACACGTGGGTATGAGGCACCTGCCAGCCACTCCCCAGGGGAACTCTGCTCCCCCACCTGCCACTGCCCCTCCTGGGTGTAAGACCTCAGCCAGGAGACACAGCGGCCGCTCCCCATGCTCAGAGCAATGCCACACACAACAGCACCTCTCGCCTAGCTAGAGACGGGGCTTAGGGAGTGTGGGGGAGGAAGATGACAGCCACGGACGAGCAGAGCTGCCCGAGGAGTCTGCACAGGGCAGCGGCAGTGCTGGGAGCCCGGGCGCCAACAGGAGCTTGTAGACCAGCTCGGGAGGAGCCCCCTCCTCGAAGAGGGTGCTGAGTGGCTGGACACCAGTGAGGAGGTCACTGCAGGACCCCTGGCCTCCCATCAGTCAGACAGAGGCTGAGACAGGACACGGCGGGGAAGGTAAGAGGTTCATGGATCACAGGGTGCAGACAGGAGGAGCGGGCACCAGCACTGTGGCACAGCAGGTAAAAGCGGAATAAAAGGCCTCTCTCTCTCTCTCTCTCTCTCTCTGCCTCTCCCTGTCACTGCCTTCCAAATAAGCACTTTTTAAAGTTACGTAGCGTCTAATCAAGGCAAGGTTCGAAAGAAGGGGCTGGCGCCGTGGCGTAGTAGGTTTAGCCTCCGCTTGCAGCGCTGGCGTCCCATACAGGCGCCAGTTCAAGTCCCGGCTGCTCCTCTATGGCCTGGGAAAGCAGTGAAGATGGCCCAAGTGCCCCTCTCTCCATCTCCCCCTCTCTGTATGCAAGTATGCCTCTCAAATAAATACAACTTCTTTAAAAAGATTCAAACGAAATATTCAAAGATGTTAAAAATAATAGTGAAATGGCACCAGGAGGCTTGCAGCATTCGCCAGCAGAGCCTGTACTAACACAGACGTTCACAATGGCAGCACACTCACCTCAGCAGTCTCATCTGATGGGTGTGCACAGCTGTATGAGGGTGTCTCCCCCACCTCCCACCTCAGCACCACCATCCCCCCCCAGATGCATGGACTTTTTGACACTGAGGGAAGCTCATTCTTTAGTCGGCAGGTGCCTCCTCCCAGTCTCCCATGCAGGTGCAGGGCCCAAACACTTGGGCCATCCTCCACTGCCTTCCCTGGCCACAGCAGAGAGCTGGCCTGGAAGAGGAGCAGCCGAGACAGAATCCGGTGCCCCAACCGGGACTAGAACCCGGTGTGCCGGCGCTGCAGGTGGAGGATTAGCCTAGTGAGCCGCAGCGCCGGCCGTGCCTTCCCTTAATTTCACTCCCCGCCCCCCCCGCCCCCCGCGGGAGTGCCGCAGCAGCAGGTGCGGGTGTGGGTGTGACTCCAGGACACGGAGGAGCCACGTCCTTCTCGCATCCCCCTCTTCCATCCGTGGATTCCCAGCCTCGGCAGCCTGTCCCAGATGGTCGGCAGTGGAAGACCAGGACTCACGCTGGGCAGATCTGTAACACACCCTGGAAACAAGCTCACTGGAGAGGGCAGCCCTGGGGCGTGGCACACACCTGGCTTATCAGCAAGTCGCACCTGCTTTGCCATCATTTCATGGGCTCCCATCTCCACCAGGAATCGGAAGAAACGGGGACTCAACCAAGGCTGGATTCCTGCTTTCCTGGGTCCCAGACTCCAACACCACGGGGGCTGCCCGTGGCTCACACTGGCCCCTCATGTGCGGCGAGGAAGACTGGAAGGCTGTAATCCAGGTTGCTTTCAAATGCTCGTCTCCTGGAGTTTGCGACGGTTTATGTGTTCTTTTCATGTCTAACCACATCTTCCAATTTTTCTACAAACACTATTTGCTACTTGAATGGCAAGGGGAAAAATAAGAAAGTTGATAGTTTATGATGTTAAATGGGACAATCCAGCAGGTGCTGCGGCTCACTAGGCTAATCCTCCACCTTGTGGCGCCGGCACACCAGGTTCTAGTCCCAGTCGGGGCGCCGGATTCTGTCCTGGTTGCCCCTCTTCCAGGCCAGCTCTCTGCTGTGGCCAGGGAGTGCAGTGGAGGATGGCCCAAGTGCTTGGGCCCTGCACCCCATGGGAGACCAGGATAAGTACCTGGTTCCTGCCATCGGATCAGCGCAGTGCGCTGGCCGCAGCGCACCAGCCGCGGCGGCCAGTGGAGGGTGAACCAACGGCAGAGGAAGACCTTTCTCTCTGTCTCTCTCTCTCACTGTCCACTCTGCCTGTCAAAAAAAAAAAAATGGACAATCCCCTGTGTTCTTAACACTTCTCACACTTCTGGAAGAAAATGAAAATATTCTAAAGGAAAGGCTCCCTCCTCGCCGTCAGAAAGCTGGTAAGCGCCCTCTGTGCAGAATGTGTGGCGTCCGCGATGTGAGATCCAGCTTCTCCGTGGTTCAGTGTTCGCAGAACAAAAGCTTTTCCCCAAAACACCTGACCTCGCAGCCTCGGGCTTTATTGCCTTGTTTGCCTTCACAGCTCTGTTGGAACGATGTTTATTTTTGGCCACACAGTGATCAATTCTCCCCTCCTTGTCCTCGCTGCTGCCCTCTCCCTGTCTCAAGGTGCCCTTGAATGGCCCAGAGGAAAAGTCAGCACAACCCAGAGGTGGACGTGTCCTCCCATTGTCGATGCCCACATGCGCGCACTGTTCTGCGTCCTTATCCTCATCCTGGTTTCCGGGGACGGTAAAACGTTGACGATTATCGGACCCAAACAAAAGCAGGTTTCCATCTTGAGAGTGGAACTTGGCAAGTATCGAACGCCCGCATGCAAAGTCAAAACTCCACACTGGAACCAACAGGTCAGTGTCTGGGCGGCTGAATTGTCCCCAGATGTGTCTTCCTTGGTCTCAGGTGTGTGTGGCCTGCATGGTGCTTTACGGTGGAACGAGGGCCCGCGCTTACAAGTCCACAGGTTAGTACCTTTGAATTCCCAGCCTCGCTTCAAAAATCTGAAGATGCAGCAGCCCTCAGCCCCTGCAGCAACTTGGCAACCTCAGCTTGGAGCTTAGCCTGTTCGCCACAGCCTCCACCACCCCCTAGTGTCTCCCAATCCCACAGCATTTACCTACTTAAAACTGAACAACTTCCCCCATTTAGGCTTCCTCTTGGGCCCCCATGGGCATCCGAGTTGGCAAATTATCATCCAAGTCAATAGAGAGCAAAATCAAAGACAGAAGAATGAATGCCCGCAGCTGCTCAAGGTCAGATTATGGAGACTCCAGACCACTGCTGATCACCCCAGCCCCTGGAAGCCCCTGCTTAGACTGGGGTCCCAACTGAAAAGCTGGGATCTTCCCACAAAAAAAAAAAAAAAAAAAAAAAACACGTGTTTCTTCCTTTCCCTCCTTCAACAAGAATCTAAGTGGCGCACACGCTCACCGGCTGGTGCAACCCCATCTAAATACCGTTCTCCTTGGCTGCCTGAGCCAAAGTCAGCTTGCTTTGCCGCAGGGATGTTCATGCGATTTAGTTCTGACCAAAGAGAGCCTCTGGGGAAATCCTTGACTTCCTGGCAAACTTCCTTCCCGCTTGGAAACCGGACACGCATCCCAGGGCTGTGGAGACCGTCACGGCAACAGGAAGTGACCAGCATGATGGTAAAAGAGAAACAGGCCTGCTAAGGAGGACAGAGATGAGACAACGAGGCTGGTCCTTGTCCCCATGAAAAAGTTGAACGCACACCGGCAACTGCCTATCCCTAGTCTCCTTGTTGGGGAAGAACGGCGGAGCCCTAACTGTTTCGCCACTATCAAGCTTTGTTATTTTCAGCCAAACGCGTTCTTCTAGGATTCAGTAAAGGGTCTGGAAATGCAGAGCCGTGGTGGACCAGTTATCCCAGCTGCGTGACGCATCAGCCCCGGCACCTTCCAGTTCACCATTTAATGAGCTCATGAGTCCACAGGAGCACCCTTGGATGATCTCAGCTGGGCTCACTCGCACATCTCCAGTAGACGGGAGGACTGTCTGGAGCTGCTCTGTCCTGGAAGGCCTCCCGCATCTATCTGGAAGCTGATTTCTGGACATCAGCTGGTAGGGATGACTGGGCACGTGCGGCTCATCCCCCAGCAGGCTGTCCCAGGCAGATTCACACGCCGGCAGCTTCCTGGGAGCAGCAAGACCAGACAAGCTCAAAGCACAAGTGCTTTGCAAGCCTCTGCAGGCATTAGGTCTGCTAAGATCCCCCAGCTAAGCAAGCCCCATGGGCAACCCGGAGTCACTGCACAGACGAATACATAGACCTCAGCCTTCTGTGGGAGAGGCACCGCAGAGGCACGCACGCAGTGGAGGATCACCTGGGCTGTGTTTTTAGAATCTACTGCATGTGGGCTACACAGACAGACGACAACTCCACTGCCTGAATGGATTTCAACCAAATTCTGGAAGACGGAAAGCAGGTGGAAGAAACTGACACAGCAACCAGAAGAAGCCAGTTTAAAACAATCATACAGGGAGTGAAGTTAAGAAGTAAGAGCTGAAGGGTCCCACAAAACCCCAGAAAGACTTGAAACTTAGACCAGAGATATTGAAGGGTTAGACATAGGCTGGGAAAAGATTCCTTGGAAGTCCAGTTTGCCACCCCACCCACACTCCCCACCCCGACTCTCAGAACACCAACAGGTGGCTGGAGAACACGTGGACTTTGAGAAACTCCTTCCTGATCTGCCTTTGGAGATGGCTAACTCCTCATCCAAGTACCAAAGTAGCGGCAGGCGTCTGGTATGGCGGTTAAGATGCTACTTGAGATTTGAGATGCCTGCATCCCATGGAGGAGTGCCTGGATTGCAGCCCAGCTCTGCTTCCAAGTCCAGCTTCCTGCTAATCCAGACCCTGGCAGGCAGCGGTGATGGCTCAAGTGGGAGACCTGGCTTGAGATCCCAACTCTGACGTTGCACCCCAGGGCTTCCAAGCATGCTGCACCTCATGACTGTTTATCAGCCTACGTCTCTCTCGACTATAAAACTAGTATTCCAATGTGAATTATGAAAATTATTTTCCGATTCCATGCCATCCTCATCTTGCTTCTTCCTCCGGTGGGTATGTGGTCTAACCTCGGGCTCTGTTCCACATCCTTACTCCAGGACACAGGGCACCGAGGCGACCACCACCATCTTCCTACCCCACGGAGAGGTGGTTCCAAGGCTTAGTCTATGGGGTGACCCAGATGGGCCCCCGCAGGCCTGAGCAGCAGCTGCCCACAGCCACAGCCCTCTCCTGAACACACCCTTCATTGGGCTTTCTTGCTTCCTGGTTCATTCTTCCCACCCCTCACTCTTGCTCTGTGGAATCACCTCCTGGATAGATCCCCTCTCCTCGACTCCTTGGGCTATGGCTCAGATGTGCTTTCGGTGTTGGAAGCTCGGTCCCCGGCATAGTGATATCAAGAGAGGGTGGGACTTTGAAGAGACAGGCCACGTGGGCGGTCACTAGGTCAGCGGGGCACCTCCCTCAGGAGGGATTAATGCTAGTCTGGTGGAGAGCGTTCGCTCTCATGAGAGCAGGCTGGTATGAAGCCAGTCCGCCCCACACACTCGGCCCCTTCTGCGCGGCCAGTTTCCTTTCTCCTCCTCCGCCAGGCCGCGGCTGAGCCTAGGACATCACCAGAGGCCTGGCAGATGGAGCTGGCCCTCCTCGGGCCCCTGGCCTCCAGCAGTGTGAGCTCTGCTCGTGGTGAAGCGGCCAGCTTCTGGTCATAGCAGGTGCACTTCGGCTCAGTCTTCTCAGCGGGACGAGCAAACTATGTCAATGACTGACTTCCATAAACCGCAACGAGCCGTGTGCCGGGGAGAAGTGACACAAACGCTGCCACGAACATGATCACTGTCGACAACACCCATGGGCTTCACCTTCAACCCACCACTGGACGACTCCATACCAAGGCTATTGAGAACCCTCCTAGGCCAGCAGGACTCCTGGGGTGACAGGTGTTGATCGAGCGCCTATGTACTCCAGACATGCAGCAAGGACCTGAGGACCCAGCTCTGAATAAGGCAGCTGGCGGCCGAGCGGCAAGGAAGACAGAAGAAAACAATTCTTGCACACTCACCAGGTGCTACATTGACAGCTGTAGGTTTGCCTCTGGTCTGGGGCTGCCAAGGCAACCACAAGCGGGACTTAAACCCAACCCCTCTATGGCAGGCTGCTTTTTGATGTAATCATCTTATAAGCCCCATGAATGATGCTATAAATACCCAGATGGCCCCTGGCAGTAAAGAGGCCCCCGCCCCTGATAAGCCCTGCAGGGAAAGTGAAATCCAAACTTTTCGCAAAGGCCTTCAAGGTGCTGGCGACCCGATTCAGACTCAGCTGGAACCTGATCCACGGACGCCCCGCACACTCTCTGCCCCACGTGCTGTGCCCCTGCATACCCCGCAACCGAGGACTGCACACCTGAGCCAATATGGCCCAGCCCAAGCTTCCTGAGCCCCTCTGCCCGCTATCAGATGCTCAGTTTAACTCCTCCGCGACACTCGGCACACTCACCATCACACATTCACTTGTCCGTGTGCCTTTGTCCATCTATCTACCTGCACTGGGCTGTGAGCTGCAGGAGGTTCTGCTGTTTGCACAAAGAGAAAGATGGCAGCAGGGTAGCTCGTGGCCCAAGGGTGGAGCCAGAAGGACAGAGAGAAAAAGAAAAGTATTAGAGCCCCCGGGACACCCAGCCCTGACCGTAGGCTGTGGGGACCTCACTAAGCTGTCTTGTCGAATTGCATTCCTTTGTTTCCTGTGGTTTGCATTGGCCAGGACACTGTGGGTTACGTAAGGGGAGACTGGCAAGACTGTGCCTGCCCTGCTCAGCCCTGAGTCTGAGCACCAAATGACTGCTTGTGAAAGACTGTTAAATCCTCTCCAGGTTTATTCCCTGCTTCCAGCCTGTTCTGCAAAACAGGTGGAAACAACTGCCTATGTCCAGGCCCTTAGAGAGTAACAGGAGATGAAGGGCCAACACCATGGCATAGCAGGTAAAGACACTGCCTGCAGTGCTGGCATCCCATATGGGCACCAGTTCAAGTCCCGGCTGTTCCACTTACTAGTCAGCTCTCTGCTATGGCCTGGGAAAGCAGTGGATGATAGCCCAAGTCCCTGGGCTCCTGTACTATGCGTAGGAGACCCGTAGGAGGCTCCTGGCTCAGATTGGCCCAGCTCTGGCCATCATGGCCATTTGGGGAGTGAACCAGCAGATGGAAGACCTCTCTGCCTCTGCCTCTCTGTAATTCTGCTTTTCAAATGAATAAATAAATCTTAAAAAAAAAAAAAAAAGGAGATGAGTTCACACAGGAGGGAATGAAGATGTTTTTTCTGACAGAAAACCCTCCATGGCATTGATTTTTTTGGTATAGATAATCGCACTTATTTTGTTATATCTGCACTGAATTCAAAGTGGACAGAGACTTAGACATCCAAGGCAGGATGGGATTCGTGCACCTTGTCCTCTGGCTACCGTAACTGCCCTTGTGTTTCTAATTTCTGATTCTTGGTTGTGGCTTTATTAAAAACCCAATAACAAAAGTACTTCAAAAGGTTCATGGAAAAATGCAATTAAAAATTACATTTATTCTTTAAAACAAAGAAAGTATGATTGTGGAAAACATCAAATGCATTTAAAAACCTTTGTATCAAAGTAAACCCATATCTTTTAATCAATATAACTTTTAATAATGCTTTTTTTAATAAAATAAACTTTTAAGTCCATGTTCCATTAATTTTTTAAGTTTTTTTAAAGATTTATTTTATTTATTGGAGCCGGCGCCGTGGCTCAATAGGCTAATCCTCCACCTTGCGGCGCCGGCACACCGGGTTCTAGTCCCGGTCGGGGCGCCGGATTCTGTCCCGGTTGCCCCTCTTCCAGGCCAGCTCTCTGCTATGGCCAGGGAGTGCAGTGGAGGATGGCCCAGGTGCTTGGGCCCTGCACCCCATGGGAGACCAGGAAAAGCACCTGGATCCTGGCTCCTGCCATCGGATCAGCGCGGTGCGCCGGCTGCAGCGGCGGCCACTGGAGGGTGAACCAACGGCAAAGGAAGACCTTTCTCTCTCTGTCTCTCTCTCTCACTGTCCACTCTGCCTATCAAAAAAAAAAAAAAAGATTTATTCTATTTATTGGAAAGAGTTACAGAGAGAAAGGACTTCCACCTGCTGGTTCACTCCCTAGATGGCCGTGATGGCCACAGCTGTGCCGATCTGAAGCCAGGAGCCAGGAGGTTCTTTTGAGTCTCCCACATGGGTGCAGGGGCCCAAGCACTTGCGCCATCTTCTACTGCTTTCCCAGGCCATAGCAGAGAGCTGGATCAGAACTGGAGCAGCTGGGACTTGAACTGGCGCCCATGTGGGATGCCAGCACTGGAGGCCAGGACTTTAACTTGCTGCACCACAGCACCGGCCCCAGTTTGTTTATTTTTATTTATTTGAAAGGCAGAGGAACAGAGAGAGAGGGGAAAGAGAGATTTTCCACCTGCCGGTTTGCTCCCCAAATGCCTACAACAGCCAAGGCTGGCTCAGGCTGAAGCCAGAAGCCCAGAACTGTACCTGCATCTCCCAAATGAGAGGCAGGGACCCAGATAACTGGACCAGCACCTCTGCTCCCAAGATCCACATTAGCAAGAAGCCGGATCGGCAGCAGGGCTGGGACGCAGCCCCAGACGCTCCCAAATAGGATGTCCAAGCAAAACATCCACCCCCAATACACATTTCCCACGAGCTTTGTGAAGACTATTCATATCCGTGGCTTTCAAATATCTCCGCACCAAATAAACTTCACTTTTCATTTCATTTTTCCATGACCTTTTGGACATACCCTCGTGTTTCTAATTTCTGGATTTAGGAAAATCTAGGTACAGACTGTGCCACCTGTGGAGCAAAACCCTTTCTTGGGCCACTTTAATTAATCAGCACAGTAACAACCGCCAGCCTTGCACCCTGGAAGGCTCATAAGCCACTTCTGGCTGGACTCCCTATTTTCATTCCTGTTTGACAGGAGAGAAAACTGAGGCCGGGGCCCGGAGTTAAACAGCCCCAGCAGGTTGGCTGCCATGTAAGCGAGCGAGGCAGAGCCCTGCTCCCCTTGCTGGGTCCCTGGGACCTGGCTCGGGCCCTCCCTCACTTGTGGGCAAGTCCTGTCCCAAGAGAGGCTGTTCGTAGGTCAGCTTCCAGAAACGAGGGGGTCACTTCGTCGGGCATAATTCTCCTCTGGGTTGCTCAGCTGCCTGGGCTCCTCACCAGGGTGCTACTGCGTCCTTTCTCAGCCACAGAGTTTCTGTCCAGGACAAGGACATCTCCTGCAGCCAGGGCGACAGCTGATATGGAGGGCTGTGTGCAGGGGGGAGTCCGAAACACTGGAGCTCAGCAGCCCGTTGCAAACTCAGCCTCTGTCCTGCCTCGTTCCTCCTCTTCCTCCCTCCCCGCCCCACCACTGCCATTTCATTCCCAGCCACCCTCTTTCCGTCCACCCCAGTCCCTCAGGACAGCTCCCCACAACCCAAGGCTGCCTCTGAGACCCAGCACAGAGCAGTCTCAGCACGGCGGGGGATGGCCAGGCGTTCTCCAAGCCATTAGAGCAGCTGAATAATTTACGACTAAGAAGAACATCCCGTCCCCTGCTCCGTTTCCTCCCACATCTTCGGGTTTCCTCCAAAGAGCAGATGAAGGGGCCTTTGACAGGCAGGCCCAGTTCCACTCTCACTGGCACCAGAAGGTACAAGCCGGGGCCAGAACGCCATTCCAGCGTCAAGTCAACTCCCACCAAGACCGCTCTTTCATTTGCGGGATTAGCCCTGCTGGGAGGAAGCTGAGGGCGGCGGTCCAGCCAAGGGCCCCGAATGCCCAGCGCCGGTATGGATGGCCAAGGAGGGTGCAGGTGGCAGGCAGGCCGGCAGGGAAGTGTGGAGGCCAGCCATGGCCCTCAGAGCCACAGGTCCCCCTGCTCCGTGTGCCCCATGCCCCTTGCTCTCGGGCTTCAGGTGGTCTCAGCAGACCACCTACATAGGGAGAAGCCAGCTGTCTCCCTAGCAGGATGTGATCTCTATAGGGGCTCCAGCGCCTTCTGCTGGGCACCCCAGTTACCCCAGGAGCTCCTGGCTCGCCTTTGTCTCGCTGGCAGCCCCTGCCATGGCGGAGCGTGGATTTCCTCACCGTGGCCTGTGTCACAACGTGTCAGGGTCTCTTCTGCATCACTACAACAGATGACCCGAGGGGGAGCTTTTGAAGGAACACAGGTCTCCTCGGCTCACAGCCCTGGTGCCCAGGGAAGGCCCAACAGCACGGTGCAGGCATTTGGCAGAAAAGGGAAAAGGGAAGCCAGCCCCGAGCAGACGGAGCCAGGTGTGTGGTGCAGCCTCACTTCAGAACAACCTGCTCTGATGAGAGCTGCTCCAGGCATGGGAGATGCAACACATTCCAACAAGCCCCGCACAAATCCCTCCCTCCCTCCCTGTCCCAGCCATGGCCACCTGCTGGGCCACTCCCTGCACTTCCTCCTCTCTGTTCCAAGCACAGGAGCCACCTCTGCTCTCCTGCTAGGACCCTGAGGTGTGCCACAGCCAGTGGGAAAGGCAGCCTGGTGAGGCTGCAATCTTATACAGGCAGGGATGTCTACGTGTACCAAGGCTTCAACCTAAGAAAAAGGCAGGACTGAAAATCAAGGACTTTCCCCCCAGAAAAGTGTTCTTACCAAACATTTGCTCTCTTTGGAGCATTTAAGCCAAAATAGGAACAGGCTTCTGAGTCAAATCCCCCTGGGTTCAAATCCTGACCCTGCTTTCTACCGACGGAAGGGTGGGTGGCTGAAGTCTCTGGAGCCCCGGTTTTCCCAGCTGCAGGAGGGGAGGGACAAGGCTGGCATGGCTGTGACGCAGGGTGCTCAGCTCCTGGCACAGAAGCCACTGCTCCACGATGCCGGTGGAGCCGAGTGAAGCAGCCAAATGCCACCACAGCGTTCCGAGGGCGATGAGCCCAGCTCTGCCATTTACTCCAACGTTTCTGATCTTCTGTGGATCTTGAAGAAATCTGAAAGGTGGCCCTCAGCCCCTCAGATCAACCATGACGCCTTTCTAGAAAATTCTATGAGGTTGGGGAGCTATCTCCGTGGGCAGAGAAGTCACCAGCTCTGGTGCCAAAGCACACAACTTGACAGGTGCTGCCTGCCTGGTGTGGCCTCAGCTTCCACACGTGCCTCTCCTCCTCCGGATCCCTCTCATGAGCCTGGAAGCTGCCCTTGGGGGCCTCGCTGCTCAGAATTCTTGAGTCTGGCTGCTGAGACCACACCAGGCAGAGGAAAGATGGTCCTGACTGTCTTGTGATGTAAAATAAAGCAGGATAGGCTGGTGCCGCAGCTCACTAGGCTAATCCTCCACCTTGCGGCGCCGGCACACCGGGTTCTAGTCCCGGTTGGGGCGCCGGATTCTGTCCCAGTTGCCCCTCTTCCAGGCCAGCTCTCTGCTGTGGCCAGGGAGTGCAGTGGAGGATGGCCCAAGTGCTTGGGCCCTGCACCCCATGGGAGACCAGGAGAAGCACCTGGCTCCTGCCATCGGATCAGCGTGGTGCGCCGGCCGCAGCGGCCACTGGAGGGTGAACCAACGGCAAAAGGAAGACCTTTCTCTCTGTCTCTCTCTCTCACTGTCCACTCTGCCTGTCAAAAAAAATCCTTAAAAAAAATTAAAAAGCAGGATAGCAAAGCCCCCACGTGAGAACAAGGATTGGGTCTTTATTTTTTCCCAACTAAAGCCCCGCTTAGGACTTCACACAGCCCATCAGAGAAGGGATTATCCCATGGCTTCCCTGGCACTTTCGCAAAGGCTTTTACACTAAGAAGCCGGATCCGAGGTCCTCGGGAGTGTGGGATGGGAAATCCTCTCTGACATCTTGATGGATTTCTGGGACAGGGTCGGAGATGACAAATCTACATGCTCTCGACCTCCGACACGCATCGGGAGGGGGCTGTTGAGCTTGGGCTAGATCAGGAGGCTCAAAGCATGCCTCCCACAGCTGTGTCCAGCAACCCACCCAGTGTGCATGAGGTCGTCTGGTGGTAGAGGTCAAGCCACCAACACTCAGAGCTGCTGCGATTGCAACAGAAGACACAGTGGCTGCTGTGGCTTGCATAGGGTTTTGTCTGCTGCTGGCTTGTGTTGGAAGCTTGGGCCCCAGAGCGGCAGTGTTGAGAGAGGGAGTGGGACCTTGAGAAGGACGGGAACCTGGTAGAAGGTGAGTAGCCATGGCAGGGGGGGTGCTGCCCTTCTCATGAGACCACTGTACGTTCCCACAAGAGCAAGCATGTAGGTTCCCACATGCCACTGGCACCGGCATCCCATATGTGCACCAGTTCAAGTCCTGGCTGCTCCACTTCCTATCCAACTCCCTGAAGATGCACCTGGGGAAGCAGTAGAAGATGGCCCAAGTGCTTGGGTCCCTGCACCCACATGGGAGACTTTAAGGGAGTTCCTGACTCCTAGCTTTGGCCTGGCCCAGCCACAGCCATTGTAGCCATGCGGGGGAGTAAATCAGCAGATGGAAGATCTCTCCTTTTCTCTCTCTCTCTCTGTAACTCTGCCTTTCAAATAAACACATTTTTAAAAAATGAGAAATAATAAAAAGAAATAAAAGAGCGAGCCTGGCCCCTGGGCCTCTCTGGCTTCCTGCAATGTCTTGCTCTATGGTGCTCACGCCACACAGCCCTCCGCCATGTTGTAACAGAGCCACAGCGAGGCCCTCCATGGAGGTGGAACAGCTGAAGTCAACACTCCAAAAGTATGAGCTAAACAAGCCTCTTATTTTTTTTATAAAGCTCCAAGCCCCAGGTATTTTGTGATAGCAACCAAAGACAGACTGGCACGCCAGCGTGAACAAAATGCCCCTCCGTGTGCGAGGCAGACGGCGTTGGCTCACTTTTCCCTGCTCAGTGCTCGCCAAGCCTCTTCCTCTCCTAGCTGCGCTTTTCTCAGCTGCTGGACAAAATTGACGACAGCCCCCCCGATGGCAAGAAGCTGTGGCCTGACCACTCCCAGAGCCTCTATGACGATGAAGGGAGAGAACGGAAGGGAGACAGTGTGGTCATGACCCTGAGACTGCTCCATCTGGAGGACGGCAAGTTGAGGAGGAGCACATGCAGGGTGTGGGAGAGAAAGGGGACAGGGAGAGAGAACTGAGATGAGGGTGGCTTCTTTTGCAACTCCCACTGGCCACCCTGGGACAGAGCAGAGGACACAGTTCAAAGAAACCCCAGCCAAGGGCAAGTATTCTGGGCATTTGCAAAGGGATGTCCCATCAAAGCTGCAGGCTGATGGCAAGACATCCAGTCCATCACGCTCTGGGGCAGCCTGACCTCTGAGAGCCAGTGCAGAAGGAGCACCTGAACTGGGATGCCCAGAGAATCCCACACCCAGGACCATGCTGGGCACACTGGCAGAGCCGGGCACCCTACACCTGAGCCACCTGAGAGCTGGCTCCACACTCACTCAGTGGAATTCCAGCTTTCCCCAAGGGTAGGCAAGGATGCTCCAGGGCCAGACAGAAGCCCACGGGTACAGAATAGCCTTCTGCAAGGAGAGGCGAGTAGGGTGGGAGGAAGCTATGGGGAGAGCTGCACCTGCTCCATGTTGTGAGCCCGTCCCTGTGCCGAGCACTTTCCACAGCCTCTTACGTCACCTCCCCATACCTGCCGGGAGATTCCAGGTCTCAGAGGACCACAGACCATGTCCCCAGCAAAATTAGGAAGGCTAATTTTCTGAGTCCTCGTGGCGAGACCATGGTGCTGGGCTGTCTGGGCCGGCACCAGTGCAGAGTCGCTGTGCGCACCGCTGAGATCAGGGCTGGCGGAGTAAAACAGATCTCCCCGCGGGCCTCGCCCAGTCAGCTGCATGCCGTCGGGCAGAGGTCAGGTCTCACCGAGGAGGAGGAACTCTGCCTCCAGGTTCCCCACTCAGACGCAGGGCTGCCATGCCAGCTCTGCCCACGCTCTCACCCCAGCCCTGCCAGCCCCTTGTAACTGTGTGAGCAAGTTCCCCCGCCTCTCAATTTTATACAGATCAGTTCAGGACACCTTGAAGATGCTAAGATCCACAGATGGCCACATCCCTTCTGGTGACACAGCATTGGCATCGCTCCTATTCACACCCTCCTGGGCCCCTTAATCATCTCCAGATTGCTTATGACACCTAACACAAGGTAAATGCTATGTGCCTGGTCATTACACTGTATCGTTTAGGGGATAATGGCAAGAAAAATGTCTGCATGTGTTCATTTGGTACAGACTTGATGTTTAAAATATTTTCATCTTGGGGCTAGTTCTGTGGCATAGCAGGTAAAGCCACTGCTTGCACTGTCAGCATCCCATGTGGGCACCGGTTCAAGTCCCAGCTGCTCCACTTCCAATCCAGCTCTCTGCTGTGGCCTGGGAAAGCAGTGGACTTGGGCCCCTGCACCTGCCTGGGAGACCCAGAAGAAGCTCCTGGCTCCTGGCTCCTGGCTCCTGGCTCTAGATTAGCCCAGCTCCAGCCATTGCAGCCATTTGGGGGAGTGAACCAATGGATGGAAGACCTTTCTCTCTGTCTCTCTGTCTCTCCCTCTCTCTGCTTGTAACTCTACAACTCAAATAAATTAATAAAATCTTAAAATAAAAAAATAGCAGGAGCATTTGCTCTTGGATTCCAAATTGGAGGTCATCCTGGTTGGGACTCCCTGAAAATCAGAGCCCAAGACGTGGGCCAGGGTGGAGACGGCTCATTCCAGAGGTGGTCCAGGAACACAGATGAGGCAGTGGGACAGTGATAGGGAGAGAAGAAAAGCCACTGACAGTGCATGTGTGAGCCGATTCCTCTGAGTTCAAACCAGGGCTCAGCCTTGCCCAAGAGCCTCCAAGCATCCATCAGGGGAGTATTTTTCTACCAACTCTATCCTCCACTGATTGAGGGTTACTCCCAAGTGTTAACCTACAGCCCTTCCAGGATGGAATGGTCTTCCGTGATACGGAAGAGAGCACTGGGCAGAAAAGCTCAGAGAGGGGCAGCGTGTTCTGGATTCCCAAGGGTGGGGCTGTCCGCGGCTGCAGTGCTGAAGTCACCTGTGCCAAGGGGATGTGGTGCCAAGCACAGAACCCATTTCCCACAGAGACCAGCGGCAGCCTGTCTCGCCGTCTTCAATTCAGACTTATAGGAAACCTAGGGGTACGTGTCTAACTCAGGTCAGGCAAAGCTAAATCCAGGAGCAGCTTATAACCAACTTTCTCTCCTTCCCCGGCCTTCCCACCAACCATTTGGTCACCCATGCTTCTGTGGCTTGGCTCTACCCATTAGCCACCTCCGGCACCACACCCCCATTCTTCTAGCTTAGAAGCCCAACATCTATTTATCAATCTCAGAGAACAAGGCTCTGATTGACCCAACCTGGCCACGTGCCTACCCCTGCAGCTCGACCTTCAGGATAAACGGGGCACTGTGATTGGCAGCCATCAGGCCACAAAGTCTGAAAAACTACAGCTCATGCAAATCCGGCCTGTTGATAGCAATTTTATAAATGAAGTATTATTGGCAGTCATTCTCATTCATTTGCACACTTTTTATGGCTATTTTTGTGCTACAACAGCTGACTCCAGTAGTCAAAAGAGAAACTGTGCAGCCTGCAAAGCCTCAGATAATTTCTTCCTGGTCCTCCAAGGAAAATGACTGCAGGCTCCTGCTGTAGACAACGGGGCAGAAGTGAGATCCCCTTTGGCTTGTGGCAAAAGCCTGCACTGCCTCTCATTGTGTAAGCTTAGGCGTAGCACAGCCTCTCGTCTTGGAGCTCCTTATCCGTAGGTAGAAATAATGCCTTCCGCACAGGGTGGGCCGACAGACAGATGCATGTAGAGAGAGATCTGAACCAGCTTTGTCCAGCACTGTGATCCTTTGCAGTTAGGTTTAATTGGAGAACTGATTCATCCAGAATGAGTGGGATGGGAGATGCACCAGAGAAACCTCCCGTCCAAGAGCTCAGCACACGGTAGCGGAAAAGGAAAGTTAACGGAAAGCCAGGGAAGGCTCGGCTGCCCCACGGGGTGAAAGGAGCAAGGAACTTCACCGGGCACAGTCTCCTCCAGCTCTTCGTCCTCCCTCCTCCCTGCTGAGATCCTGACGCAACCACGTCTCAGGCAGAACAAAGCGACACGGTCCCTGCCGCATCCAGAGGAGAGGAAGGTCCCAACAGCTCACGACGTTCAGGGGAGCGCTGCAGGTGCCTGTAGACCCAGAATGCACTGGGCTGTGTGTTTTAGAGTGGGGGTAGGGGATGGAGGGGTTTGTTCCACTCTACTGTGGAAAGGAAGTACTCCCACCCCCCAGAGCAGACCTGTTTCCAAAACCATTCCTGTGGCTGCCGACAGCAAAAGGCAGCACTCCGACTTCTCACGTTCCGCCCTGAAAACCAACAGGGAACAAACCTCTGAGCTCACAGCTGCTTCCCCTCAGCAGCCCCGTTCCTCTGTGGGTGTAGACCAAGGGTCTCTCATGCCGACCTCCTTCTCAACACAACACAACGCCTGCTGACGCTGAGACAGAGCCCCATGTGCCCACCTCTTAGCATGGCCTCGCTCTCTGCCCCCACACCCCCACCTGAGAAGGCAGGTGCTACAATCACCCCTCTTACAGATGGGCAAACTGAGGCTGAGAGAACTGTTCTGCCTTGCCCACAGTCATCCACCAAGTCAGTGATCCAGGATTTGAACTCGGCTCTGACTTGGGACCTTACACTTGGGCAAACAGAGGCCCCAAAGGGCTAAGTGAGGGGGTCCATGTCTCCCCCTGCTCGCGGCCCCCATTCTGAGGCTCAGGCACCCCACATCTAGATGAAGCTTTGCATAGATCATTGCTTTGCTCTTCCCAGGCTCTGTAGGGCTGGGAAGGATCCAGAACGAGCTGACTGCAGGCTCAATCAATTGTGCTGCTCAATCATGCTGGGACCTCAGTTTCCTCGTCTACAAAATGGAGAGTTAAAAACTGTTTCTGTAGCTATTCCTCTCTGCTTCCTTGCCCAGCCACGAGGTGGTGCAGGACAAGACAGCTGCCCATGCCAACGGAAGGAGGGCAGTGCCCAGAGCAGAGTGAGGAGGGCACTGGGTGGGGGAGGTGCCAGGATGGCAAACCGGTCACCTAGAGGAAGATTAATCAGATGGGTAACTAGGTTAAGAATAATGGCAGTCAAGCTCATCAATGTTGGCTAAGAGACTTACAAATATAGAAAGTGACAAAACGAATACTCTGATGTTGGATTAGAATTCAAGCCCTGTGGTTTTCAGGATAGAGAGAGAGATAAACAGATGTGTGCACACACGCATGCGCACACACGCACACACACACACATCTATTCATATATGTTCCCTATTTCTGTCTTGGAGAGATCCTGAGGTCAGCAGCACCCCTGTGGCAAAATGCACACCTGCTGCCCAGATCCTGGCTTCAGAAAACCCTTCTCCACTAATGACTGACCCCAGGGCTGGAACAAGGAAAGTCCAAGATAAAGCCAGAGTATCTTGGACCAGAACACAAACAGGTGCTCAAAGAACGAGGAAGACGCATCTAAAGGACCTGGGAGCCAGCTTGAAGGAGCTCCTGTTGGCCAAGCCAGGGGTACTGCTAGTGATGGATTATAACTCCATCAGAAGAAACCGGCAGTGAGTCCACACCGCAACAGATGGACAAAGTTAGCTGAGGAGTAGGGATGTTACACAGCCTCAAAGCCTCCCGACACACACACACACACACACACACACACACTCACACACGCACAGTAGATCGTTAGGAGAGGGAAAGGGTGGCCTGACTTGGAGGAGCCTGGCAGGTACCACACACATCAAGTGATCAACGTGCGGCTCATCCTTGGGGACCACACAGGCCAAGAGCACCAACCACCCCACAGGGTACAAGCACACGGCATCGCTCCTGTGTCTTCCTGCTGACAACACACTGCCTGAACGCGGTCATCGGAAAACACCCGAGAGCCCAGACCCAGAGATGGTTCCAGAACACCGGCTGTGCTTGTCCAACAGCCAAGGTTGAGAAGGCCACAGAGAGTCTGAGAAGGCACTGCAGGCCAGAAGGGATACAAGGCACATGGCAAGCCGGTGCGACGCCAGAGCCTGAGCCAAATCCTCGTGCTCCATAGGAGGCTGATGGGGTCCAGGCAGAAGTGACATGTTGGGGTTTACTCTCGAGTCTGACGGCTGCTCTGTGGGCGAGCAGGCGATACCCTTGCTTGTAGGAAATAAACACTAAGCATCGGGTCCGGCGCTGTGGCACAGCGGGTTAACGCCCTGGCCTGAAGCACTGGCATCCCATATGAGCTCCAGTTTGAGACCCGGGTGCTCCACTTCCCATCCAGCTCTCTGCTGTGGCCTGGGAAAGCAGTGGAAGATGGCCCAAGTCCTTGAGCCCCTGCACCCACGTAGGAGACCCGGAAGAACCTCCTAGCCCCTGGCTTCAGATAGGCGCAACTCCGGCCGTTACGGCTAATTGGGGAGTGAACCAGCAGATGGAAGACCTCGTTCTCTCTCCCTCTCTCTCTCTCTGCCTCTCCTCTCTCTGTGTAACTCTGACTTTCAAATAAATAAATAAATCTTTAAAAAAAATACTAAACATCCTGGGGCTGGGGCTGGGGAGAGGGTGGGGGGAATGGCAGGCAGCAGGTAGCGACACACCCTCAAGTGAGGCAGGTGAACTGAACCTTTGGTACTGCCCTCCCAGGGCTCTGCTAAGTTTTTTTTTTTTCTTTTGACAGGCAGAGTGGACAGTGAGAGAGAGAGAGAGAGAGAGAAAGGTCTTCCTTTTGCCGTTGGTTCACCCTCCAAGGGCCACCGCGCTACATCCGGCGCACCGCTCTGATCCGATGGCAGGAGCCAGGTACTTATCCTGGTCTCCCATGGGGTGCAGGGCCCAAGCACTTGGGCCATCCTCCACTGCACTTCCCTGGCCACAGCAGAGAGCTGGCCTGGAAGAGGGGCGACCGGGACAGAATCCGGCGCCCCGACCGGGACTAGAACCCGGTGTGCCAGTGCCACAAGGCAGAGGATTAGCCTAGTGAGCCGCGGCGCCGGCCAGTTTTTGATGATTTCAAAACACCTTGAATACATAACAAAGACGGCCCATCTCCCATGTGAGTGAACCCTACGAGCTGAGGGCAGCGCCTGGCATAAAGCAGTTCTCGGCCCAGGGTGGCTGTCTCCTTTAACAACCACGGCTTCCCCTCCTCCATGCCTGAGCAGATGGACCACGAGACACCTGGCCAGCAGCCCAGTGGCACCCATCACCTATCGACGGAGGGATCTTGCCCCAATATATCAAACACTTAGTGGCCATTCCTACAGACGCAGCAAAACATTTGTTTTCTTTAGAGCATTTTACTGACAAACAAGCCACGCAATCCATCATCGGCCTGCCGGCTCAGCCTCCAAAGCTTTTCTAGAATCCAGAGCCTCTCACTGCCAGCTCAGCGAGCGCCGGGAACGAGCCGCCGTCCTCTCCCACCCCCTCGCTGCACCTGCTTCCTAACCAGTCCCCCTGCCTTTGCCCTTCACCCCTCCAAGTCCATTCAACACTGCTAAGAAAAAAAAAAGTGAACATGTAAATTCATCGCCCCTCCCAGCCAAGCCTCCTGGAGATGCCCAATTTCACTCGGGAAAAAAGCGATCATTTCAGTGTCTGATGCTCTGCACCCCTGCTCCCGCGGCCCCAGCCACACTGTCGTGGGGGACACAGCAGGCAGGGCCCCACCACAGGGCCTTTGCCCATCTGCCATGCCCTTCGCCTACCCGTGCAGCCAGCCCCTCTCCGTTAGGTCTCACCTTCTCCAACACCCCATCTACAGTCGCAGCATCATCACCCCAGTGCTCCCGACCCCTCCCCATTTCACTTTTCCTTTACGATTTTTGCCTTCTAAAGCTTCTAGATTACATATCTGTTCATGTGTTTGTTTCTGCTTATCATGGCCGCAATGTCTGCTCCTTGAAGGAGAGGATCAGGCTGCTCATTGTCACCAAAATACCCCAGCACCTAAAACAGGGCAAAGTCAATCAATCGAGACGTGCTGAGGGGCAGGTGCTGAGGCGAAGTGGGTTAAGTCACTTATTGGGATGGCCACACCCCATCCTGCAGTGTCAGTTTGAGTCCTGGCTCCCCCACTTCCAATCCAGCCTCCTGCTAATGTACCTGGGAGGCAGCAGACGACGGCTCCATTACTTGGGTTCCTGCCACTCATGTGAGAGACACAGATAAAGTTTTGGGATAGTGGCTCCAGCTTGGCACAGCCCCTGGTATTGTGGGCATCTGGGGTGTCAACCAGCAGACAGAGATATCTGTCTGTCTCCATCATTCTGTCTTTTTTAAATAACAAAAAATTTTAAAAATTTGAAGATGTATTTATTTATTTGAAAGGCATAGTTATATATAGAAACAGAAAGAGACAGATCTTCTATCCATTGGTTCACTCCCCAAATAACTGCAACAGCTAGGCTGGGCAAGGCTGAAGCCAGGAGCCAGGAGCTTCATCCGGGTCTCCCACGTGTGTGCAGGAGCCCAAGCACTTGGGCCATCTTCTGCTGCTTTCCCAGACTATTAGCAAGGGGCTGGATGGGAAGTGGAGCACAGGGACACAAACTGGTGCTCACATGGGATGTCGCCATTGTAGACAGTAATTCGACCTGCTGTGCCACAATGCCAGCCCCAACTAAGAAAACTTTTTTAAAAATAAAATAAGTGCATGTTGAAAATGAATGAGTGGAGGCAGGAGTTGGTGCAGTGGTCAACACACCACGTGGGACGCCCAGATCCAGTACTGCTTAGGTCTGAGTCTGGCTGTGCTCCTGAGTCCAGTTTCCTGCTAATTTGCATCTGGTGGGGGGGGGGGGCAGCAGACGGTGGCTCGAAGTGGCTGAGTCCCTGCCACCCCACAGGAGACTCAGATTTTTACTTTTTTTAAAAAAAGATTTTATTTATTTATTTGAGAGGTAGAGTTACAGACAGAGAGAGGGAGAGACAGAAAGAAAGGTCTTCCATCTATTGGTTCACTCCCCAGATGGCTGCAATGGCCCGAGCTGCACCGATCCAAAGCCAGGAGCCAGGTGCTTCTTCCTGGTCTCCCATGCAGGTGCAGGGGCCCAAGCACTTGGGCCATCCTCCACTGCACTCCCGGGCCACAGCAGAGAGCTGGCCTGGAAGAGGGCAGCCAGGACTAGAACCAGCGCCCATATGGGATGCTGGTGCCACAGGCAGAGGATTAACCTATTGCATCACAGCACCGGCCCCTTTTTTCACTTTGAAAAGCAGAGAGACAGAGAGACTTTCCATCCACTGGTTCATTCCTCAAATGGAAGACCCAGGACATCTCTCTCTTTGGTGTGGCAGGCGCTGTGCTGGGCACCAGCTCACAGGCCCGGAAATGGGCAAAGCCCCCCTCTCATGTCTGGCTGGCATTCCTAGCAACAGTGTTGCCCCTGGTAACTGGGCCTGGGAGGGAGGGAGGGAGGGAGGGAGAGTTTCCATTTCTCCATGTTGCCTTTCTGCACTGCTTGGGTTTTGTGCCATGAACGCTTGCGTTACTATCCTGGCTTAAAAGCCACATTCTATAAAGAGAGAAAAGATGGGAAGGATTTCACTCTTTGGACCTTCAGATCACCTCTTATTCTCGCCTTCCTCTTACCCGATCTGATAAGGAAGGCTTCGTTCAATGAGGAAGGGAAGGTTTCTGGAAAATTCTACAGTTGCATTGAAGGCGCCTGATAGTGATCAAGCCATCGTGCTCAGCGTGAGGAGGCAGTGAGGTGTGCTGGTCCTGACGTTCAGGAGGCATGGACCTGACTCTCGGCTCCTCCAGCAAGTGGCTGCGCGACCCTCAGTGGTCCTTTAACACGTCTACACCCCAGTAGCACGTCTACACCTCGTCATCCTCATCTAAAGAACAGGGGTGCTTTAAATAAGGTTATGCATGGCGTGCTGGCCCTGGCTTCCATACCAAACTGGAGCTGCCAGCTTTCCTGAACCTGTAAGGCACTTCATTCATTCATTCACTCATTCATTCAATAAGTGTTAAGCCTACACACCAGCATCTAAGGGAGTGTGACTATTGCTCAATAGATGGTGATGGTGGTGGTGCTAACGGTAGATTTTCTTTGGCTGGGTTTTTCCCACCGGTTCCCAAATTCATATGTTGAAGTCCTAATCCCTACAACCTCAGAATGTAGCCATACTGGGGCCAGCACTGTGGCACAGAGGGTTAAAGCCCTGGCCTGAAGTGCCGGCATCCCAAATGGGTGCCGGTTCTATTCCCAGCTGCTCCTCTTCCAATCCAGCTCTCTGCTATGGCCTGGGAAAGCATTAGAAGATGGCCCAGGTTCTTGGACCCCTGCACCCATGTGGGAGACCCAGAGGAAGCTCCTGGCTCCTGGCTTCAGATCAGCCCAGCTCTGGCCCTTGCAGCCATCTGGGGAGTGAACCAGCAGATGGAAGACTTCTGTCTAGGTCTCTACCTCTCTCTGTAACTCCATCTTTCAAATAAATAAAATAAATCTTAAAAAAAAAAAAAAAAAAGAATGTAGCCATACTTGGAGATGATGTCTTTTAAGGGGCAATGACATTAAAATGAGGCTGGTAGGGTGAACCCCTAATTCATTCTGACTGGAGTTCTTACTGGAAGAGAACTGGGAGGGTGTGCAAAGAGGGGAGAGCATGTGAGGAATCGGGGGGAAGGGCACTGTCTGTCGGCTGAGGGCAGGACCCCAGGAACCACTGGCCCTGCTGAGTCTGTGGTCTTGGGTTCCAGAACTGTGAGACGTAGATGTTTGCTCCTTAAGCCACTCGGTCTATAGTATTTTGCCATGGCAGCCATAGAAGGCCCACAGAGTTGGTGACTGAAACAGGTAAGTTCTCTGCCCTCGGCAAGTGCACTGTCAGGTGCGGCATCCCCCAAAGGATCAGCACCCAAGCCCTGCAAGAAATTACAGCAGGGGGTGCAACTCATGTTTGGTACCGCACCTAACACGTACACGGCTACTGGTCTGCGCACAGGCGTCCCGCGGCCTTTGTGGAAGAGAGAGAGGGACGATGCCAGCTCCCAGCTGCTTGTCCACAGCAGCAAACCGATTCCAGTGGCTGGCAGGAGTCGAAGACCTTGAGCCATCACCACTGCCTCCCAGGGTCTGCAGCAGCTGGACGCTGAAGCCAGGAACGGGGCTGGGTGTCAAACCCAGGCTTTCTAATATGGGACATGGATGGTTTAACCAGAGACTTAAGCACTAGGCTAAACAGCCACCCCAAGAGTCCTGCAGTCTCTACTACAGACGGGGAAACTGAGGCCCGAGGAGAGGGGATCCGAGACTTGTTCCCTCTCTGGTCCCTCCAATGATGAACGGCAAGTTCACCGCATTCACTGCCTCCATCGCCCTCCGGCAGCACCAAGCATCATGAAGTCTCACCACAGCACTGACGACTGAATGAGACTTTTTCTATTAAAAAAAAGTGTTCCAGGGATACCAACTAGCAGATCCCTCACTCAGACGTGAGTGGACATGGACTTCTCCAATTCTAAATAGGAACAGGACGCAACATGGCATTCTCTAAAGCCTACTCCTCCATCACACACACTCACACACACTCACACACATCATCGGTTTTATGGTTCGGTGAGTGAAAGAACAGCCACCTTGAATTCTGAATCCGCGGTTTCATAGCTGAGAACGTCAGCTAAGGAAACAACCCGACTTCGAGGGAACACAGACGCATTACGCACTTTACACACGGAGAACGATGCAAAGTGATCACATGTGCCTTAGCAGGGAATGGTTACGTGCCCTGCCCTTGGCGGAACACCATTCATCCACAACCAATCATGTCTGTGTTATGTTTATGGGAAATACGTCACTGGGTCAACTTTAAAAAATGGAATATAGAATTGCATGCAGTGTATAACGTGATCACAGTTGTGCTAAATGAAAATCCAAGCATACGGGGCTGGTGCCGTGGCTCACTTGGTTAATCCACCGCCTGTGGTGCCGGCATCCCATATGGGTGCTGGGTTCTAGTCCTGGTTGCTCCTCTTCCAGTCCAGCTCTCTGCTGTGGCCAGGGAAGGCAGTTGAGAATGGCCCAAGTGCTTGGGCCCTGCACCCACATGGGAGACCAGGAAGAAGCTCCTGGCTCCTGGCTCTGGATGGGCACAGCGTGCCGGCCGTAGCGGCCATTTGGGGGGTGAACCAATGGAAGGAAGACCTTTGTCTCTCTCTCTGTCTATATCTCTTCCTGTCAAATAAAAAAAAATCCAAGCCTGCAAAAACACCAGTGGGAAATACACTATCAGATTAGCAGTGAGTGTCCCCACCTGTCCCCCCAACCGTATTTTCCAGACTATGCACAGCAATCATAGACATACAGCTTTCAACATAGAAGGAAACAAAATTGAGTTTTTAAATATATTTTGCAGTATTTGGAAAACACATTGCTTGGATTTTTCCCCTCAAATTGAGCCTTCTGTTCTGAACACTAACAGCAATACTAATATCAGTGCCAACCATTGAGATTTATTATGTATTTGCTACACACCAGGTGCTGTTTTAAGCACCCAACTCTCTTGAACTTTTGTGTACACTGTTCCAGCTGTTCCTCAAACTGCTCGCTGCCTCAGGGCCTTTGCACTTGCAATTTCTCTGCCTGCAATGATCCTCCCCCCGACATCCTTGCACATGGCTCACTTTCCCAGGTCTCTGCTCAGAGAGGCTGCCCACGCCCACCCGGCCCACAGCAGCACACACCCTCCCACAGCAGCCCATTATCCTGGCTTGTTTTCCTTCCTGGCACTGATCCTGGCTCTCCTCCTACATAGTTTGTTTGCTGTCTGTCCCTCCTTTAGACATCTCTATGACTCACTGTGCTCATCAGCGTAAGACCAGCCGACCCATCACATGGGCAGTGTCCAGGGAAAGGAACACACAGTCCATAATCCTACAGCAGCTGGCATGCAGATGACAACCCCGAGGCACAGAAAGGCTTGACCAAAGTGACCCCATCAGTAAGCGGCAGAGCCACAGTTCAGACGCACAATCCGGCTCTAGAACCATGTTCTTAGCCAACAAGAAACAGCATTAATGCAGACGGAACAGAATTTTTTTTTTTTTTTGACAGGCAGAGTTAGACAGTGAGAGAGAGAGAGAGAGAGAAGGTCTTCCTTTTCCGTTGGTTCACCCCTCAAGTGGCCGCTACAGCCAGCACATTGCAGCCAGCGCACTGCGCCAATCCAAAGGCAGGAGCCAGGTCCTTCTCCTGGTCTCCCATGGGGTGCAGGGCCCAAGCACCTGGGCCATCCTCCACTGCCTTCCCGGGCCACAGCAGAGAGCTGGACAGGAAGAGGAGCAACCGGGACAGAATCCAGCGCCCCGACCGGGACTAGAACCTGGGATGCCAGCGCCGCAGGTGGAAGATTAGGCTAGTGAGCCGCGGCACCGGCCTGGAACAGAATCTAAATGTTATTTATTTATTTATTTATTTGAGAGAGAGAGAGAGAGAGAGAGAGAGAGAGAGAAAGGCATAGGAGGGAAAGAGAGAAATGGCTCCCGTCGGCTGGTTCACTCCAGGGCTGGGCCAGGCTGAAGCCAAGCAGGCAATGCAGGTCTCCCACGTGGGCGGCCGGGAACCCGATCCTTTGAGCCATCACCATTGCCTCCCAGGCTCCTGCCTTAGCAGGAAGCTGAGTCAGGAGCTGAAGCCAGGGTGAACCCCAGACCCCCAGTGTGGGACACGGACATCGTCACCACGAGGCGAACGCCCACTCCGACGGCACAGACCCTCTACAGCAGGCAGCCTGGCAGGTGAGACCCACACCCTCCTCCAGGCCAGGCCCCCCACCCCCACAAGTCTCCCTCCTGACCCCTGCTTCACGGAGGGACTGGGATGGCACCGACCGAGGCCTTCCCAAGGGGAAACCTGGCCCATCTCACAGGCTTTCAGAGGATTGCTGGGATGCACGGTGCCTCTCCGACGGCACCCCAGGCCCCAGAAGCTGTGGCTATGGGGACCGGCAAAGGGGACTCTACAGACGTGATTGAGTTAGACACCGGGATGAGCAGACGATCCTAGATGTTCTAGGCGGGCCCAACACAGGAGTTCTCACTCGATGGCCGAAGGGGGTCCCAGGCAGAGAGGGTGGCACGCGGCGGGCTCTAACGAAGCAGCGAGCGAGGGCTCTGAGCAGTCTCCTCCCCTTCTGTACAGGCCCCACCCTCATAACCTCAACCAACCCTAGAGACCTCCCACGGCTGCACCATCAACACAGGAATTGGGGGACTGAGTTCCCAGCCCGTGAACTAGTGGGAGACTCCCTCGGACGATATCCCTGCTTGACACGAGCCGCTGCCCCGGCTGAGCGTGTTGCACCCAGCACCTGCGACTCTGCCACCAGGCGAAGCAGCCCACAGTCCTTGTCACATTCTCTGCTCACACAGCCCCGGAGATGAGCAGCGTCACTCACCTCATTTTACAGGCGAGGAAACTGAAGTTCAGACGACAGAAAAAGTCCCCAGGTCCCAAAGGCTGCGGCAGAGCTGGGATTTGAACCTGGAGCAGAGTTTGAAACACTGTGCTATAACGCTGCCTCCTGTGGCGGTCTACGGGCTGTCTGCCCCCACCACCCTTCCTTCAGAAGCCACGGCCCTCAGGGACTTGTGAATCAAATCAACCGAAGCACTGCCATCTTTGAAACACTTCCACGGGGCTGGCACCATGGCTCACTTGGTTAATCCTCTGCCTGCAGCACCGGCATCCCATATGGGCTCCGGGTTCTAGTCCCAGCTGCTCCTCTTCCAGTCCAGTTCTCTGCTGTGGCCAGGGAAGGCAGTGGAGGATGGCCCAAGTGCTTGGGCCCTGCACCTGCATGGGAGACCAGGAGAAGCAGCTGGCTCCTGGCTTCAGATCGGCGCAGCACTGGCCATAGCGGCCATTTGGGGGATGAACCAATGGAAGGAAGACCTTTCTCTCTGTCTCTCTCTGTGTAACTCTATCTGTCAAAAAAAGAAAAAAGAAAGACAGACAGACAGACAGACAGACTTCCACGAAGATGCTTAAGAGACACCCTGTGAAATCCAAACCAGGAGGGATCGGTCCCCAGCACTGACGGTCCACGCCCGGCTGAGGTGCACAGCTGTGCCGAGAAGAGCTCTGTTTGCTTTGAAACACGCGACGCCTGCCTCCCCAAGAAGCAGCCTTCTCGCCAAGTTCAAGCACTGCTGGTTGTGATCACAATCTGAAAACTCAGGTCAAGGGCTTTTTTCTCGCACTTGAAAGCACACCTCTCAGAGAGCAAGTCCTCCTCACAACAGACAGCGCAGATCCATAAAGTGCCTGGGTGATGTCTACCCAGAGAACCTAGAAAAAGTCACAGCTGCACCGTGGCACAGCAGGTAAAGCTGCCACCCACAATGCCAGCATCCCACATGGGTGCCAGTTCAAGTCCCGGCTGCTCTATTTCCAATCCAGCTCCCTGCACCTGGGGAAGCAGCAGAAGATGCCCAAGTGCTTGGGCCCTGCACCCACGTGGGAGACCCAGAAGAAGCTCCTGCTCCCAGCTTTGGCCTGGCCCAGCCCTGGCTATTGCAGCCATTTGGGGAGTGAACCTGCAGATGAAGATCTTTTTCTATCTATCTGTTTCTCTTTGTGTGTGTGTAACTCTGCCTTCCAAATAAATAAAATAAATCTTAAAAAAGAAAAAAGTCACAGCGAGGAGGGCCTGTTTGATGGAACTGAAGAAAGCTCTGACTTATGACACGGAGACCAGAGGCGCTAACTTTTTTTTTTTTTTTACAGGCAGAGTGGACAGTGAGAGAGAGAGAGAGAGAGAGAGAGAAAGGTCTTCCTTTGCTGTTGGTTCACCCTCCAATGGCCGCCGTGGCCAGTGCACTGCGGCCAGCGCACCGCGCTGATCCGAAGGCAGGAGCCAGGTGCTTCTCCTGGTCTCCCATGGGGTACAGGGCCCAAGCACTTGGGCCATCCTCCACTGCACTCCCTGGCCACAGCAGAGAGCTGGCCTGGAAGAGGGGCAACCGGGACAGAATCCGGCGCCCCTACCGGGACTAGAACCCGGGGTGCCGGTGCCGCTAGGTGGAGGATTAGCCTAGTGAGCCACGGCGCCGGCCCAGAGGTGCTAACTTCACAGAAGCAGAAAGGTGCACGTGCTGACCCTTTGCTGCGGGGGTGTAGACAGTGTGCTGTTAAAATGAACACTACCTGTGATGTGGTTTTGTTACTGTCATTTCAAACTCTACCCCTCCTAAGCTTCACCCCCTCTGAGTCTCAGTGTCTCTGTGTTTGACATAAAAAACTGCAGGTGATAGTGGAGCAAAATCCAGCTTGAAGAGTTTCTGTTTTTGTTTTTTGTTTTTGTTTTTTTGGTTTTTTGGTGTTTTTTTGACAGGCAGAGTGGACAATGAGAGAGAGAGACAGAGAGAAAGGTCTTCCTTCCGTTGGTTCACTCCCCAAATGGCCACTATGGCTGGCGTGCTGCACCAATCCGAAGCCAGGAGCCAGGTACTTCCTCCTGGTCTCCCATGCGGGTGCAGGGCCCAAGCACTTGGGCCATCCTCCACTGCACTCCCTGGCCACAGCAGAGAGCTGGCCTGGAAGAGGGGCAACCGGGACAGAATCCGGCGCCCCAACCGGGACTAGAACCTGGGGTGCCAGTGCCTCAGGCAGAGGATTAGCCAAGTGAGCCGCAGCACCAGTCAGAGTTTCTGTTTTCATGAGAAGTCGCTGTGTCCGGGATAGAGCGTGGCCAGGAGTTGCTCGCTCCAGGTGTGCTCAGCCGGCGGGATCGGGGTTGGCCGCCCCACAGGTCATGATTCTGCTTTCCTCTCGGGGGGGCCTGACTTGCAAACAAGTCCCCCCCCCACGGAGTGAGCGACAGCACTCAGGACACCCTCAGACCTGCAGCCACAGCCTTCGCCGGAAGTGAGCTTCCTCCTGGCTGTGCATGGCTTCCATGGATCTGAACCTTGTTGACAGCACAGTTAAAGATGGATAATGACAGAAAAAGCTGTTGTTGGAGATGGTGCTTTGCTAAGGCTCCTGGGAAGGCAGCAGAAGATGAACCAAGTCCTTGGGCCCTTGCCACCCTCGTGGGAGACCCAGATGAATTCCAGGTTCCTGGAATCAGCCTGGCCCAGCCCTTGCCATTGCAGCCTAGTGGGCAGGGAGCCAATGGATGGACGAGTTCTGCCTCTCCCTCTCTCTCTTCCACTCTGCTTTTCAAATAAATAAAATAAATCTTTAAAAAAATCTTTTTAAAAATACACATGCTGAGTGTATAGGGTTGGCAGAAAAAATATGGGCTGTTCCATTACATTTGAATTTCAGTTCAACAGCAAATAAATTTTTGTATAGGTTTGTCCCCAAATATCTCGTGGGGGCTCTTTATACTGAAAAATTCTTTTTGACATGAAATTGAAAGTTACCCGTGCGTTGTGAATCTTTGTTTACTATGTCTGCTGCTCCACAAATGCATGACCTGGGACAAGTTAGCTTCACCTCTCTCGGCCTCAGCTTACTCATCGGCTGGATGGGGATGCAGATTCCCACCACGCTGGCTGCTGCAGAGACCAGAAAACGTAGCGGACATAAAGGGTGGCATCTGGGACGCAGCAGACATGGACGACATGGGCGGTGCTTGAGCTGTGCACGGAGGATGCTATTTACAAAGGCGGCGGGAGCACTCACAGCTGCCCTTCCAGCATCCAGGGGGCGGCATGGGTGAGCGAGCGCCGGGAGCCAAACACCAGGTCTGAGCTCCGGGCTTCTTCACGTTCTGGCTGTGCAACCTTGAGCAAGCTACTTTCTCTCTCTCTCCCTCACCGGAAACACAAGAACCATAAGGGAGCTGACCAGCTACAGTTGTTGCAAAAACTGACCTCCTTAGTAAGGAATGTCAGGTGCTTAGGAAGGGGGCCGCCTTGCGCTGTGCGCTCACTAAATCCTGGTGAACGAAGGAGTGAGTGAAACAAGGCAGCTGCACTTGGATGGCGTCTCCGTCCATGTAAGAATCTGCTTCTCGGCCGGCGCCACGGCTCACTAGGCTAATCCTCTGCCTGCGGCACCGGCACCCCGGGTTCTAGTCCCGGTCAGGGCGCCAGATTCTGTCCTGGTTGCCCCTCTTCCAGGCCAGCTCTCTGCTGTGGCCAGGGAGTGCAGTGGAGGATGGCCCAGGTGCTTGGGCCCTGCACCCCATGGGAGACCAGAAGAAGCACCTGGCTCCTGCCTTCGGATCAGCACGGTGCACCGGCCGCGGCGGCCATTGGAGGGTGAACCAACAGCAAAGGAAGACCTTTCTCTCTGTCTCTCTCTCTCTCACTGTCCACTCTGCCTGTCAAAAAAAAAAAAAAAAAAAAAAAAAAAAAGAATCCACTTCTCTCTCTCCTAACAAGGCAGCCACACTTCCCTGAGGTGAAGGTTCCAGTCTGCACATCCAGCTCGCCTTTCCAGTCGAGGTCATCACAGTGTCATGTCCCAAGCACCGTGAGATGTGCTCACCGGGGCAGAGAAAGCAAACCGGCAGCACTTAGCTGTATAGCTTTGGATTTAATAGAGCCAAGAAGTCAGCCGGCTGCGAGAGGCAAAGATTAAATACTGACCTTCAGAAAACGTGCTTTCTCTGATGCAAATGCTAGCCTATGACTGCAGCCAGACACGGCTGATTAGCAGACGTACGGCCACATCATTCCAGAAGCGCAGAAAAGAAAAATGCGCCCTCATGCAAGTGCACCCAGCCCCTTAGCCCAGCGTCTCAGTGTCTGGCGGTTCAATGCGATCATTTCCCGGCCCCAGCACACAAATGTGCCATTAGGAACGCCTGCATTTTCACAGCAGTGATTTTTTTCCCCCACCATCACTGCTGGGGAGCAGGGAGAGCAAGAAAAAACAAGCAAGGAAAAGAAGATTCTAGAGCACAGAAGAGGAGACGTTGGAGACAGAGGAGTCCCTGTTCATCATTCTGCACGCTCCTCCACCCCATGGCCCTTAGAGGGCGCCAGGGAGCGCCCGAGACTTGCAAAGGCTTTTCAAGGCCATGGCCAGAGTCCCTGCCTGCACAGGGCGTCCATGTACTCAGATCCCACGTTGATCCCATCAAACTGGAGTAACCAGCTGTCCCTTGCTCCAAACTGGATGTGACTCGGCTCATTCACACATGAGAAGTTCTGAGGGTCTCCCCAAGAGGATCTTGGACATCCCAAGAGGCTCACCATCCTCTGGGGTTCTGTGTCTGTCTCTGAGCACGAAAGTCACATTGACAATGCCCTCCACCCACGTGGCACAGCCAGTCACCAGGCACCGTCACAAGTGGACTCACAGAATCCCCACAAAGACCCCATGAGTTGGGATGATTATCCCCACTTTACAGATTAGGAAACTGAGGCACAGAGAATACACAGCCGTCAGTGCCAAATCAGGGGCTCAAACCCAAGCAGGCTGGCCCCCAGCCCTGTGCTGCAGGCCAAGTAACATCACAAGGCAGCCCCTCCCTCATCCACGGGCTTGCAATCCACGGCCTCCAGGTCAAATCTCTCTGTGGTTTTATAAAGTTTTATTGGAAGTCAGCCACTCTCACTTCCTCACCTATCGTCCAGGATTAGGCATATGGCACAGTTGTAACAGGAACCACAGGACTCTCAAGGTCTGAGAAGTTCACCAAGTGCTGACTTAATCTATGATTTTTTTTTAAATCAATTCATTGTACCCAAATCAAAGTATCTGAAAGGAAGGGCTTTCCATCACTACCACCAGTAAAAAGCCAGTACTCGCTGGTAAGAGGAAACCTGTAAAAGCAATGGTGGCTGGCGCTGCGGCTCAATAGGCTAATCCTCTGCCTTGCGCTGCTGGCACCCCGGGTTCTAGTCCTGGTCGCCCCTCTTCCAGGCCAGCTCTCTGCTGTGGCCCGGGAAGGCAGTGGAGGATGGCCCAAGTGCTTGGGCCCTGCACCCCATGGGAGACCAGGAGAAGCACCTGGCTCCTGCCATTGGATCAGCGTGGTGTGCCGGCCGCAGCGGGTCGGCCACAGTGGCCATTGGAGGGTGAACCAATGGCAAAAGGAAGACCTTTCTCTCTCTCTCTTTCTGTCCACTCTGCCTGTCAAAAAAAAAAAAAAAATGGTGACAAAATGGTATTAGATTCCAGGTAGACGGACATGGTCACCAGCTGCAGCCTCTGAGCCCAAGGCCAACCACCTGTTTGCTGAGGGAGCAGAGGGGCTGTGAGAGACCCCCGGCACCCAGTGGGGACTTTCTACACGCTTCATTCATACACAGAATGAGAAATGATTGAGAGGAGGATCTACTTTCCCCTGCGTGACTCATGGGCTTATGTAATGCGAGGCCCTAACCACCCAAGGGACCCTCAGCGATCTTCTTAGGGAGCACATTCGTCACCTGGGGAGATCCCCAGCCAAGGCATCACCCGAATCCCAAAGGAAATAGCAACCGACATGGACGTCATCCACTCAAACCAACGGCCTGTTTATTTTTTAAATTGGCACAGAACATTCACTGCACTGTCACTCCTGAAAATCATGTCCCTGGGAAGAACACGCATCTTGGAACTTGAACGTCATCTCAGACAGAAAACTAGAGCGCGCAGCCAGGCGATGCCTCCCCAGGGAGCCATGACTTGCCCAGGGTCACCTGGCTCAACCAACAGGTGAACCCGAGTCCCACTCTCTGCTTTGAAGTGTTCATAAATTCTAACTTTTGAGAATCACATTCTCCCCGAGTTTAAAATCCTAAGATTTGTTGTCATTTAACAAAAAACATGACTCTTGATGAACATCGAAGTAAAACAATGAAAGCTCGCTGTTTGGAAGGGTGATTGACGTGGTCCAGCTCCTTAACTTAAGCCCTTACTATGGCCCACAAGGTCCCCCAAGAGCTGGACCTGTCCACAGCCGACTTCACCTCTCACCACTCGCCCTTGTCCATTCTGCTGCAGCCACACAAGGCAACATCAGGGCGTCCTCAGCCACATCCCTGCCCTCTATCTACGAGATGCCAATAGCACGGCCTCCCTCAGTTGGCATAACCGAAAGTGTCTCTGGGCAATGCCAAGGAAGGCAGGGACCCGAGAACACCTGTTGTTGTTCCGTTTCTTTCTTTGAGTGAAGGATAAGGAAGTTGTTAAGGGAAAGATGGTCCCACCACGCACTGTCCCTCAAGGATGATCCCTCGTGGTTTACACGTGAGAGTGGGCTTGACGTATGCTCGCCTGATCCTGGTTTGGATCAGAAAGGGTAAGGGAGCAGACTTGCAGTTCTGCAGGTTAGAGGGGTCACCTCTGACCGCACTGAAAAAGACAAACTCAGTGGCAGCTGTTCCCAAGGAGGCATCCAGTCCATGTTCTCCATGGAGGGGCACAGAAATGTCCAGTGGAGATTGGTGGGTTTTTTTTTTTTTTAGTGGTCAATATTGATTTGTGCAAGGCAAGCTTTGCCTCCGCCTCATTCTGACATCCTCAGTCAAGCCCACGTTGCTGCAGGATGCTTGGGGGCAATGGGATTCTCTTGGGGACCCTGAAAAGGGGTCAAGTTTTATGTCCAAGGTTGCCACAAGGCTGAAACCAAGAAAGCCTGAGCAGAGGTAGAGTGAGAACAAAAAGACAGTTGCTCCAAGCTCCACCACTGAGCACCTGGGGTTCTACAGGTGCGTGCACGCTGTGCGTGGTGCAGCTTCCCATATCACCTTGTCTCCTCTTCACAGAATCTCCTCTCTCACCCCCAACCTATCTCACTCTTGCCCATCCTGCCACTCCATCAGGCTAGTCACATGTGAGCTTAGTCACCACTCTCACCTTAGGGACTTAAACCACTTCACAGTCCTCACCTGTTGGATGTCTGTCCCCTTCCCACCAAGATTAAATATGTGTGGTGGCAGGGACTCTATCTGTCTTCCGCAGCCCAGTCTTCCCAGTGCCTACAAGAGTCCCTGGCCCAGAGGAAGCCATTGACAATGGTTCAACGAGCAAATACATGCGAAGTTGAGCTGAATGACAGGAGGGAGATGGTAGGGCTATAGGGTTGGGCCCAGAACCTCTTTTCGAGGCAGGTATACCCATCTCAGCTGCTGGGCGTGGTGGCTGCTAAGGACCCACAGCTGCACACTTCTCCAGAGAGCAGCCCACCTTTCCCGTGGGGCTCTGCCCTAACATGACTGACAGACATGTGATGACCTCCATGTCTCAAGACTAACGCCACAGTACTCCCCAAAGCTGCTGCCACCTGACACCATGCACACGCTGAGCCTGTTTCCTGCCTTCTCTCATGCTGCTCACTCCTGTTCTTCTCAGAACATTCCCTCCATAAATCATTTGAATGAGGATTTTAATTTTGGAGAACCCTAAAATGAGAATAAATCATAGTGAATATCAAGGAGGAGATGCGTTCTGGGCAAGGTACCGTGATATCTTAACCTCTGCCAGCACATAATGGGGCTTGATGAGTATTTGTGAAATGATTGAATGGATAGATGATGAATGGATGGAAAGAAGGGAGGGAAGAAGGATGGGAGGGAGGGAGGGAGGGATTAAAGGAGGGAGGGAGGGAAGAAGACACAGGCAGGCAGGACAATATACTACCCCATGGGGTCAAAAACAGCATGCTGATTTCCTACCTAAGAGAGTAGGGAAAAACTCATCAGATGGCCCTACTAAGTATGACGGTTTCCCTACCTCTTCCTAGCAGTGGTCTTGGACAAGTTATACCACATCTCTGAGCACCTATTCTGCTCATCTGTTATTATGGGTGATAATCATGCTATTTATTTCCTAGCTAGTTATAATCAATCAATGATTTAACTCATATCTAAAGCCTTGTATCATACCTGGCACATAATAGGTGCTTGATAAATAGCATCTATTATTTTTATCTCATCATTTTTATTATCATCATTGGTTCAGTTAAAAGGCATTCCCCTATTGTGTTGCAATATAGTAAAACAAACAAAAGTGTCTAAAAAAAAGGCAAGCACCATTAGCTAATTGTTCAAAAGGGAGAAATTAAGTTCAGGGAAGCCGGCTTTTCCTTATTACACCCAAGACAAAACACAGGTTCATTTCTTTGGGAAAGAAAGCAATGACCTCATTGCAGAAAGATTTTCTCTAAGATCTCTCAGAGCCTGGAGTCTCCAAAGAAGCACACACTTATTAATGAGCAATTTTAACATCCTCGCCTTTTAATCTAGAGCCCATCGATAAGTGCCTCCGCGCCCCTCTCGAGTTGGTTATGAGTAGTCTTCATTATTTCTGATTTGCTACACGCAGACGCATCTGCTCAGCGCAGTTTTTCTATTACCCCTTAACGCCAGGAATCCACAGCACAGAAAGTTCCAGAAGTGTGAGGTGTTGGGTCAGGCAAGGACAAGCAGCCCAGCGTCTCCCTGTTTGAGCCACTACAGCCTCCAGCCTGCTCCAAGCTGCCATCAGAAGCCGCCGCCTTGGCCCACTGCTGTGGACGCCCTACACAGCAGTCTGATCACGTCACTGCCCATTCCACAGCGCCAGAGCTCCTCGTGGTAACCACAGCCATAGCTTGTGCTCCCGGTCCAGCTTCCTGCTAATGTGCATCCTGGGGGGGAGGGGGGGCAGCAGATGGTGGACCACATTCTTGGGCCCCTGCCACTCACGTGGGAGACCAGGGTGAAGCTCCTGGCTCCTGGCTTCAGCCTGGCCGAGCCCTGGTGTTGCAGCCATTCAGGGAGTGAACCAGCGAATGGAAGACCTCTTTCACTCACTCACTCACTCACTCAGTGTTTGGAATAAATAAATGTTCTATTAAAAAAAAAGATAAGCTTGCTTTTAGTGCAAAAATTCTTGAAGTCCATGCATAGTTTCTTCATAATCTGCATTTCCACGAACTTTATGAAGACCTGCACAGATCATGTGATGCAGTGTTAATGAGACGTGAACGGGAATGACTGACTGACCCAGGCTGCAGCGCCGGGGAACCTGGCAAAGGTTATGGGGAAGCAGCCGGTTACAGAAGAACAAATGCTGCGTTGATCCGCCTACACGGACTGCGCAGTCAGCTGGTGTTTAGGGATGAAGTAGTCAGAGGATCCAGGTGACCGGGGAAGGGGGACAAAAACGTGGAGTCACTGCTAAGGGGTCACTCAGGGGAGACGAAGAGCTTCCGAAATGAGATCTGTGACAGTCACACAGCCCTGAGCAGACTAGAAACATGGATCCCTACACACTCGATGGGCAAAGTGTTTGTTACATGAATTAGGTCTCAATAAAGTTGTTTTTAAAAAGCAAATTACAGAACAATACGGGTAGGCGGCTCCCACTTTGGCAATAAATAAGCGTGGTAGAAAGTAAAGCAACCACTCGGATGAGTCCCTCTGTAATAAAATGGGGATTATTTATAATTCCCCAGGATTCTCTTCTCATTTTATTTTTAAATAACAATAAGTGTATCTATTTATAGGATACAATGTGATGTCAGGATGCGTGTGTACATTGGACGGTTGAGTCTGGCCTCACGTACTGCTGTGTCTTCGTGGTGAGGACCCTGGAAGTCTCTCAGCCATTCGGAAAGATCCCTGGGAGTGCTCTTCAGATGAGCAAGGTATTCTTCCAGGAGGAAACACCGTGGGAAGCAACTTGGAGAGGGTCGCGCCCAGGGCGTGGCCAACCAGCGAGCTGGGGTCCCGGTAACCGGAGGGCCCTTTGCTAGGTGCAGCCTGTGATAAACTGAGCACACAGCTGGGGCAGGGTCCTGGGCCGCGGGAGTTGCAAGATCCTAGCAGCTGAGATCTGGGGAGGGGACTTGAGGGAGGATGGGGAGGAGGGGGAGGAGGAGGAGGGGAGACTAAGGCGGGAGCCCCTGCAGTGGTGCCATTGGAGAGGTGCCTCGGTGAGAGCCAAAGGAAAAATCATGGTGAAACAAGACTGAAAGAGCGTTTCAGCACGCGGGCCAGAGGCCTTCGGGGAGCAGGGCTTATGCCACACCAGGGGCTGCCTGGGAGCTGAGTGCTGGACACCACCAGCCCTCGCCCCTTGACTGCAGGCACCCAGGACAGAGACCAGCACACTGCACCCAGAGGCTCCGGACGCACAGCCAGGGCCCACCAGACTGGTTCTGTGGACGTTTTTACTAAGGATATAGAGCGTCTATCAGTCACTGGGCCTCGGCCATACAGAGCTGGCTCTCAAGTCCAGTGGATTTCCCCCACCAAGGAACTGCCGCTGCCCTGTAATGAGTTTGCTCTGCCTTCGTCAGAACATGGATTGAGAGCCACCTGAATCTGTGTCCCCCAAACTGCAACCCCTAAGACCCCCCCCCCCAGATGAAGTCCTTTTTACTCCCACAGCGTCCGGGGTTGAATCCATCAACACCTCTGCCCGGAAGGAGTCCAGAAGCTCCTCCACGTGGCTCCCCAGGGCTTGTGCACCTGGGGATGGATGCTTTTGCAAGAACGCAAAGGTGTATGCAAGACCCTGCTAGAGGCTGACTCGGGGGGAAGCCACGAACCACGCTGAGACTTTGAAGCCAACCTCTGGGCAGAGTTATATACGTTATATACGAATGCAGGAAATACTCCCCAGGGAGACACGTCACCGCACTGACAGCAGCCGCTCCCGGAGCTGGAACGGAGCGAGAGGGCCGGGAAGACTCCTTTGCTCTCTTCGCTTGCCTCTGCCTTGTCTGTGGTTATCACGATGAGCACGAATGATTCCATCAGTCTCACGAGGTAAGGAAGACAGCTCGTGCCACCTCCTCCCTGCAGGGCTGAGGCCCCTTGGTTCCCATTGCCATTGAATTTTGTCCCATCTGCTTTGTCAGCTGCGGGAAATGAACTGGGAGGCAGAGGCTGTGAGACTGCGCCCACAAAGGGCCCTCACTAAACGTCTGGGCAGAGAACGAGCAGCTGAGTGGGTAAATGAGCTCCGCTATGCCCGCGAGCAATGACGAACGCCACCAGCTTCCGTCCTGGCCCACCTCACCAAGCCTGGCTAAAGGACAGGAGTGGCCATTCGGGGATGCTGAGCCACCCCAGGGTGCCCAGAGATTCATTACAGCGATGCCAACCGTTCAGCAGCCCAGACTCACAAAGCTGAACCACACATGGGGCATCGGCAGGAACGGGCCTAACAGCCCCAGGACCCGCAGTGTTGTTCCTGCCCACCCGCCTCTTCCTCTCTTCCTGACACCTGCAGCCCTCCACGGAAAGCCAAGAGGATACGTGGGCATCGCACAGGGCAGGAGGAAGGGCCTGGCTTGCAGGAGGCTCCAGGGCTTCAGCTGCAGATCTCAGGGCCCAAAAGGGAAAAACAACCAGAATTATAAGTGATCGTTATTGTGAAAAAGGTATACAAGCCAACCCTTCCAGAATTCCCTTGTTTATACCCGGATGCCCACTTTGGACCTCACCCTAAACTCCATCCAAGGACCCAGGCACTCCTCAGGGAGCCCCAGGCACAGGTGGAGAGATGAACAGGACAAATGGGAGGGGCGGCAAGTTCCTCCCTTGCCCCCAGCCTCATGGGAGGGCTGTGCACTCTCAGAACCAGGGTACCCGTCTCCTCACCCTCAGCCACACGGCCGGAGCCTAGATGCGCAACGTGCAAAATAAAGCCAGAAGCACAAGGACTTATCTCAGCACTGAAAATGCAGCCAGGCTGTCCTTAAAAACCTGAAGAGCTTCCGAAGGAAGAGCCCACCCTCTCCAAACAATATTTTGACAGGCGGGGCCGCGTTGCTCTGAGTTAACCCAGAGTGGGGGCTGGGAGGCGTTCCTTGACTTCCACTTGACTTCCTCCCGGCATCTTCAGAGTCGGATTTCATGACAGTTTCAAACAGGCCACACTCACCGCAGAGCGGAGCGAGCGCCGTGGAGAAGCCTCAGTCTGGCCAGGTGTACCCGCGTTTGACAAAGCACCAGCGTCAGCCACCAGCCAGAAGCACCCACATTTAAATTAGGGAGTGGCAGGCCGGCGCCGCGGCTCACTAGGCTAATCCTCCGCCTAGCGGCGCCGGCACACCGGGTTCTAGTCCCGGTCGGGGCGCCGGATTCTGTCCTGGTTGCCCCTCTTCCAGGCCAGCTCTCTGCTGTGGCCAGGGAGTGTAGTGGAGGATGGCCCAGGTGCTTGGGCCCTGCACCCCATGGGAGACCAGGAAAAGCACCTGGCTCCTGGCTCCTGCCATCGGATCGGCGCGCTGTGCCGGCCGCAGCGCGCCGGCCGCGGCGGCCATTGGAGGGTGAACCAACGGCAAAGGAAGACCTTTCTCTCTGTCTCTCTCTCTCACTGTCCACTCTGCCTGTCAAAATAAAAAATAAATAAATAAATAAATAAATAAATAAATAAATAAATAAATAAATAAATTAGGGAGTGGCAGGGACGTGTAGCTATCCCAGGCTGCTAATCTCTTGGAAGCAACACGGGTTATTTGTCCCTTTTTACCCCCTGCCTGGCCAGGACTCTACTGGTTACATAAAGGTATTTCTATTGGCTAGAGCTAAAGATTGAGCAAGAACGGCAACTCTGAGCCCTGAAGCTCTTTGGGGTTGGGGTGGGGATGGGCGGGAGATGAGTAAGGATCCAAGCAAGGCGACAGGAACGTGCGGGAGCGTTGTGACCCTCAGCTAGAGCTCCTGCACCTCTCTCAGGCTAAGGCTAAGACACGGCCGTGCTAACGCGCCACAGCAGTGCTGTCACACAGCCGCACTCATTGTTCTGAATTCATAAAGCCACTGGGCCGTGACCCGCTCTCTCCTAGAAAAATGAACAGATGCAATTGCAATTGATCGGTAACACGGATCGACACACTGGAAAGCCAGAGGAAGGAGTGCTGGAGGTCTGCCCAGCACTGGCCTTGGAAGCACACTGCTTGCTAAAAAGCTCAGCTCCTTGATGGCCCGTCACGGAACAAGCATTTATTGAGCACCTACTATGTTCGAGCATTTCGTAAGTACCTCCTGTGTTCAAGGCATTGTTCTGGGGAACAGCCATGAAGAAAGGGGCAAAATCCTTGTCCTCAGTGCACTGACATTCAAAACAGGAGAAAAAACTGTAATGGGAAAGTCGATGCCTAAAATAATTTCAGACAAGAATGGGTGCTTGGAAGGCAATAAAATGGCACTGGGCAAGGGGCTACTCTAGACAGCCCAGGAAGGGCTTCTCAAAGGAAAAGCCATTTGAACTGAGACCAGGAGGAGGTGAGGGGCCAACCCCCACCCTGCCCTGGGAGTGGGGGCGGAGGGGGACAGCAAGTGCAAAGGCCCTGAGGCGGAAAGAAAGGGTGGGTGTGGTGTGGCTGGACGCATGGAGTTGAGGGAGGGCAAAGATGAAGGAGACGAGACAGGCAGGCTCTGGTCACTCCGTTTCAGGAGGGCTTGGGTCTTACTCTCTTTTTAATTATTTGGAAGTCAGAGGGACAAATAGAGATCTCCTGCTGCTGGTTCCTGCCCCAAATGCCACAACAGCTGGGGCTCAGCTGGGAGCCGGGGATGCAGCCTGGGTCTCGCACGTGGGGAGCAGGAACCCTACTACCAGAGCCATCCCCTGCGGCCTCCCAGCACCAGCAGGAGCTGCGAACCTGACTCTAACCCAGGCCCTCCAATAGGGACATGGCATCCAGCAGCCCAAACGGCACCTTCACTCCTGTGCCAAGTGTCACCCCAAGTTTTATTTTAATGCCATGGTAGGACAACTGTCCCCATGGTCCCAGGGACACTTAGGGAGGTATGAGCCATTCCGTCACCATGGACACCAAGCCCTGTGTCAGCCGTGTAGTGCAGTGGATTTTCCAGTAAGTGAGACTGCCTGGCTGCTTCTCAGAGTGGGATTCAAGCCGGCAGGCTGCCCTAGGAGCTGGGGTCTGTAACGTGTTCCACGTACGTGACCAGGTACTGACCCAGCCCTGGGATGCACAGTGAACCCCCAGAGACCAGGTCTGTCTCATTCCCAGCCCCATCATAGGGCCAGAAGGCGGCAGGGAAGGGAAGCGTGGGCGTGAGTGCACAACGCACCTCGTGCACACAGGCGGTGGCCTGGGAGGGCTCCACAGAGGAGGAGAACTGAAGACAAGGAAGGAGGTGCAAGGGGAGAAGACACAGGATTCCAGAGAGACAGCACATCATGTGCAAAGGCCCAGGGGTCACAGAGGGAACTCAAGGACAATCAGAACAGAGACTGTGAGGGGACAGCAGTCAGCAAGGCCTTGCACGTCACGTTGACAGGCATGGATTTGGTCCCAGAGGTCGGAGAGAACTCTGGAGGATTTCAGCCACAGGAGCAGTGAAGAGGAGGCGTGCGTGGGAGAGAGCAGTCCGGACGCAGTGGGGGAACGACTGGAAAGGGGTGGGTGAAGACAGGAGCTGGGGACTGCAGAGGGAGCACGGTGGGGTCACCCAGATGGGAAGCCCCAGCCAGAACAGCAGCAGTGCAGGTGCAGGGTGGGGGGTGGCTCAGGTGAACTGTGGGGTGGGGGTGGGGGCAGTGGCTCAGGTGAGCTGTGGGGCAGAGAGGGGGCGGCTCAGGTGAGCCATGGGGCAGAGAGGGGGCAGCTCAGATGAGCCGTGGGGCAGAGAGGGGGTGCAGAGAGGAGGGTGGCTCAGGTGAGCCGTGGGGGAGGTGGACTGGTGGACTGGTACAACATCAGGATGGACAGAGGTCAGGCATGCTGCTTAAGCTTTTAACTTCCAGATGAGCTCCACAGCGAGGCCACTGGACAAGACACAGTCTGTGTAGGCTTGGGAAGACGGCGCCACGACACATCAGAGGCGGTGCCACCCCAGGAGGCAGGCAAGACCTACGTGGCTCTTCATTGAGTGCTTGAGATGTGGTCGGTGTGACGAGAGAAGTGAGTTTGTAATGTTAACCTCGATTTTAAACTTGGCTTTGATTTAGTTTTTGGAAAAGATTTAGAATGCGTTCAGGTCTTAGGGGACTCTACTTGGTCGGTTGTAAATGGCACGAGACCCAAATCCAGATCAACTGTCTCACATGAAAATGGAGCATCCGTGGGAAGGCGGGCTGGAGGCGCAACACACACACACACCGGACTGTGAAGACAGAACAAAAAGCCACGCGCGCACTTCCCACCGCTTCACACGCTCGCTGTGCACGGGACACACAGGCGCGGGTCCCCGGGGACTGTCTGCCGCTTGCTTTTTCACAAAAGCGCTTGCATTTCCCAGAACTTACAGGTGCCAGATCCCAGCCTCGGGGAAGCCAGTTTCCCCGCACATCCTAATGAGCTCCCATCTCCATCAGATGCAGAAATCCTTAATTAAGCAAACAAATAATTAACCTTGAGAACAGAAGTGTTCCCCAGAGCACAATACATGGATTTGCTCATTTAATTGAGTAAATATTTACTAAGAACCCACCATGGGCGGGACACGACTTAGCAGTGTGGATTTGGTAACCACACCGCCTTGTCACCAACCGTTGGCAGCTCAGCGGCGTCAGCCCATCAGCGCTACTTCTCGTCAGGAGGAAATGGGTGCATCCATCTCGGGCTAGGCTGGGCCCCCTGCTCCATGTCTCTCTCCTCTGTGCACCAAGGCACCCAGCCCTTCCATGTCACTCTTGCTTTCTGTCGGGAACTAAAGCCAAGAGGCGGGGAAACACAGGGGGTCCCGACAGGTAGAGTGCAGCCGTAAGCTTTGCTAGTTTCCGAAGTATGGATGCTACAAACGTACAGGGCACATCACTTGAAAGTTTAGTTAAATGTCTTTTGCTCTTTGAAATTTGGAATATGATCGCCATCACGTTTCACCTAAATCCTTATGGAAGATGGCAAACGTTGGCCCAAATGAGACACAGCAGAGTCGCACGGCCAAGGGCTTGGATAGAAGAAAGAAAAAAGGGTGGAGATCGATGGTGAAATTTGCCATACGGGGAAACAGAGGCCGGCCTGCAGGGGGTTTGCGTCCGGTTGCAGGGTTGCATGCAAGGGGCGGGCACCCAGGAGTCGGGCAGCGCGTTGTGCCGTCTGCACCCCCACAACAGCACCAGCGAGGAGGCGTCCGTGATCCCCATGTTACAGGGGAGCAGCTATTGTGAGGGAGGGAGCCCAGGTCACATGACAGCTCTGTCTAAGCACCACGCCTGGGCCCTCCCATCGCGGAGGAGACCCCCAGCTCCTGGGATTGAGTGTCACGGTGATCCCGAGGGACGGAGGACGGGGAGTCTCCGCAAAAGGGGAACCTTCTGCCTAAAGTATCCTGCAAGTTTGGGTTTGACATTGACTGAGAGATAAAGAGGAGAGGAGGGAGCGGCATGGAAGCCAGAGGGAATCGAACGAATGAGCTCACGGAGGCCAGCTTTACAGTCCCAGGGAACCAGAGTCCCCCTTCCCGGGAAGCTCTAGACCGGGTTCCAGGTCCGCAGTGCCATGGGCAATCTGGATCCACTGAAGGTTTCAGGGGCGGAAAGCGACTTCCCGCAAACCGCCTTCATGGTGAGCCACCAAAATGCACCACCTGAGAAAGCAGTGGAGGATGATGGCCCGAGCGGCTGGGCCTCCGCCACCCACAGGGGAGACCCGGCCCGCAGTTCCAGCTCCTGGCTGGAGCCTGAGCCAGCCCGGCCAGTGCAGTCATCTGTGGGGTGAGCCGGTGTACGCGAGATCGTCTCCCTCTCTCTGTAACTGTGCCCTTCCTCTAAATAAATAAATCTTTAAAAAGAGAGAGAAAAGAAGCCAGGCTAAAATCACAGCTAGGTTTTTAGGAGAGGAGAAATGGGAGAAAGAAGCTGAAAATATCTGGTTAGGGTCTGGCGTTCGGCACAGGGGTTAGAGTCGCTGCCTGGGCTACCATCTCCCATACCAGAGGGCCTGGGTTCAAGTCCCGGCTCTGCTTCCAATTCCAGCCGCCTGCTCGTGTGCGTCCAGGGAGGCAGCGGTGAGAGCTCAAGTACTTGGGTCTCTGCCCCCTACATGGGAGACCTGGACTGAGTTCCCCGCTCTTGGCTTCGCCCTGGCCCATTCTTGACTGTGACAGCTGCAGAGGGAAGCGCGTTCTCTGTCTCACTTCATAAGGCCTCCCTGCCGCCCCACCTGGCTGCAGTCACGGCTCACAATGAGGCCGGGGATTAGAGTGCTTCTCTCTGTCTCAGCTGCACCTCAGATGAACAGAAAACTGCATTAGCCAACAGGAGGAGAAAAACCACTGCTCACTTGTTAATACACCCTCTTAGACTGCAAAGGGAAAGAAGGGTAATTAGGTACAGAAATATACTGCTCAATTTCTGTGTTTTAAAAAAACCCGTTCTGAACAATGCCTCAGCTTCGGCGAAGGCTGTGCAAGTGTTATCTAAAAGTATTACAGCTGGCGAAGGCAGGCAGGCCGTACTGAATAGAATTTTTAAATAAATAGTGCAGGTGAGCTGTGTCGCAGATCTGGGGGGTGGCGAACTGGGAGAGCAGGAAGGCCCCTCCCTCTCACTGGACACAGGATCGCAGCCCGAAACACGGAGCCGCACAGCCGGCACAGGGATGTGGCGTCGCAAAGGCACGTGGGTGAGCGCTGCTTGTCCGCTGCCACTGGGACCCCTAACGCGCTGTCTCACCTGCGGCTGCCCCATAAAGTAGGCGCCGTCCTTGTCCCGGCTATACAGATGAGGAAACCAAGATCGAAGGTGCTTGTCCTAACCTAACCCACAGCTGGTATGTGGTGAAGTTCAAAGTCGAACCCAAGCATAGCACTCTTCCCACGCTGATGCTGCCAAAAGCTCATGAGAAAATAACTGTGTGTGCATTTTCCATGAGTTGTATGGAGACCACTTGTGTGCGTGGATTTCAAATTTTTTGCACAAAACTGAACTTCTCTGTTAATTTCTCCAAGAACTTTCAAGTACTCTTGTATACATAAATTAGAACGTTAACTCGGGGGCCAGCGTTGCAGCAAAGCTGGTTAATCTACTGCCCACAGCACCGGCATCCCACAGGCATACCAGTTTGGGTCCCGGCTGTTCCACTTCCAATCCAGCTCTCTGATAAGGCATCTGGGAGAAGTGGGGGGGGAGGGCCCCTGCACCTACATGGAAGGCCTGGATGGGGCTTCAGGCTCCTGGTTCAGCCTGGCCCAGCCCCAGCAGTAGCAGGCATTTGGGGAGCAAACCAGCGGATGGAAGATCTCTGTGTGTCTCACTGCCTTGTTGCTCTGCCTTTCTTTAAAAAAAAAAAAAAAAGATTTATTTACTTATTTGAAAGTCAGAGTTACACAGAGAGAGAAAGAGAGGCAGAGAGAGAGAGAGAGAGAGGTCCTCCATCTGCTGGTTCACTCCCCAATTGGCTGCAACAGCCAGAGCTGCACTGATCCAAAGTCAGGAGCTTCCTCTGGGTCTCCTACGTGGGTACAGGGGCCCAAGGACTTGGGCCATCTTCTACTGCTTTCCCAGGCCACAGCAAAGAGCTGGATCAGAAGTAGAACAGCCAGGATTTGAACCGTCTGCCTTTGATATAATAAAAGTAAATAAATAAATGCTTTTTATAAAGAGAACACAATCCTTGACTTGCAGACAGATCTGGGTTCCAGGTATCAGCTCTGCTATTTACCAGCTGCGAACCCCTGGGAGAACCACGGAACTTCCAAAGCTCTGCAGGGAAACACTGATACCCGCAGTGGGGCACGGCAGAGTCACCTTGAAAACAGTACTTACAGGGGCCAGTGTCATGGCATAGCAGGTAAGCTGCTGCCTGTGATGCCGGCATCCCATATGGGCACTGGTTTGAGTCCTGGCTGCTTCACTTCAATCCAGCTCCCTGCTAACCTGGGAAGGCAGTGGAAGAAGGCCCGAGAGCTTGGGCCCCTGCACCCACATGGGAGACCTGGAAGAAGCTCCTGGCTCCTGGCTTCAGTCAGGCCCAGCCCTAGCTGTTGCAGCCATTTGGGGAGTGAACCAATGGAAGACCTCTCTCTCTCCCTCCTTTCCTCTCTCCCCCTCTCCCCCACTCTCTTTCCCCCCCTCCCCCTCTCTCCTCTCCCGGTAACTCTCAAATAAACACATCTTAAAATAAAATAAAGCTTGGAAAAAAAAAAAAAAAACGCTCCTCACTGAGAAGCCCTGACCCAGGCTTCAGACAAAAGGGAGCTTTGCAGGAAGACGCCCAGAACTGGTGGCCTGGCCAGTGTGTCCCCTCCTGTCTTCCACACAGCCCAGGCGACACTGCCTTTCCCCTCAGTGCGCCTGTGCTCGGGACACACTATCCCCACCTCGGGTGGGGAGGAAGTGTGGATTCAGAGCGGTTAAAGAACCTGCTTAGAGACCTCCCCATGAAGATTCTGTTCTTTTTAAACTACTAGTACATATTTTCTAAATTACTGATTGATTTGAAAGGCACAGAGACAGATGAAGATCTCCCATCTGCTAGTTCACTCCCCAGATGCACACAGCAGCCGGGGCTGGCCCCCGCTGAAGCCAGGGCTCCCAGGTGGGGGGCAGGGCCCAGGGCACTAGGAGCCGTCACCTGCTAGGGAATGCAGGCATCCCATTCCGCGTCCCACCCACTGTGCCAAATGCCTGCCCTGAGCCACACTTCTAAAGACATAAAGAATAATAAATGCGCCAGCAGCAGATTAAAAAACCAACCCCCGCTATGTGTGTGAAGGTCCTCGAGAGCCCCTCTTCGACCGTGCCCCACCCCCATCCTGGACCTGACGTTCTTCCCGTCTCACACACGCCTTTGTACTTGGACTACAGACTTGTGTAAAGTGGACCCCTAAATCTTCACGAGGCCCTGCACACAAATCGCAGTCTGTGTGCATCTTTGCATAACTGCTCGTATGTTCTTGGCGCGTTGGGGAGGGGGATCCCCACCTGTTCCAGATCTCAGCTCACTCCTCTCCAGGAGCACGGACACACTGTGTATTCCCACTTCCCTGTGGATCAGGCAAACCCGCACAGCCAGTTCCCAAAGACACTGAAAGGATGGCAAAGGGCAGTGGGCGCACAGGAAAGCACCTATCTGGTGACAGTTTGCCCCAGCAAAGGGCTGCCACAAGGATTACAGAACCCCACGATGGCAGGAATGATTAGCAGTCATCAAGTCCTTACCGTCTGCCAGCCTGGGACAAAATGCCGTGTGCGTGAGTCGCGTAGGGCCTCAGCACCACCTGAACAGGTCCATGGTGCAGATGAGCAGACAGCGGCTCTGAGAGGGGGGCCGTGGCGTGGCGAGCAGAATCAGAGCGGGCGTGAATCATGCAATTCACCTGCGGGGGGGGGGGGGGGGGGAGTGTTAGGATACCTGTATTTAAATTAAAAGAAGGAAAGCATCTGATTCTAATTATACCCGCAGGGGGCGCCCTGACGGCGACCTGGAGAAGCAGCACCTGGGCAATCTCCACCCCCAAGGCTTAGGGTGCAGGGTCTAGGGCCCTTGCTTAGGACAAGGGGTCTTCAAAACGCTCCTGGAAGATGTACATTACAGAAAAACTATGCACAGATGTCAAAACTGTTTGCACTGATTTTTTTTTTCTTGAGCGGCAGAGAGAGACAAAGAGAAAGTGTTCCCATCCACCGACTCACTCCCCAAATGCCTGCAACAACCAGGGCTGGGCTGAAGCCCAAAGCCAGGAGTTCCACCCCAGACTCCCACCTTGGATGACACCGCTGCCTCCCAGGGTCTGCCTTAGCAGGAGGCTGGAGTCAGGAGCGGATCCAGCCACTCCGACGTGGGACGCAGGCCTCCCACGCAGCTTCTTAACCGCCCCATGACAGCGCAAGGGCAGAAAGCCTCAGAGCCACGTTGACCCCTCACCTACACACAGCAAGCAGCCCCCATTTCTCTGCCTGCTAATACAGCCCCACCCTGCCTTGACCAGCCCCGCCCTGCCTGGACTGCTGGACACACCCCTGTCTGAAGAGTGCAGCCATCAGCCAGAGCTCTCCCCACTCCTCCCAAGCCCTCTCCCCCACTCAGCAGCTCAGCCCCGAGTCCAGGCTCAGCCTCAGCCCAAGCCCCTCCCAGCTCACACTGTGACCTCGTGGGCCCTTTAGAACGAGCCCCAGCTCTCCCTGTCTTGGAGCCCTGCTTCAGCTCAGGCTCCAAGCCCCTTCCCGCCACTTTGCACTATGCAAACCACCAGTCTGCAAGGGAAGGGGCTCGCTCTCCGCCGTGCGTTCACCTGGGAGCGAGCCCCTCCCAGGCTGGATTCTGGATACACCTGGCCTGGCTGTGGCTTCCTACTCCGTCTCTTCTCCCCTGACACACCCTCCAACTTTCTGAAGTCCCCTGTCCTAGAACAGACTTGAGGCTGAATCCTGTGTGTATTAACTCACTTGGTCCTCATGGCAAGCCGGGGAACAGGGACTATTGAGCTGCAGCACACACCAGAGCTCGCACATGCTGAACCACTTACCCGAAGTCATTGGATAGCTAGCGGCAGACACGTGTGCCTGTTAACCACCACGCAGGCGCAGGGGCAGGACAGCTGTGTGCCAACTCCCTTCAGAAACACTGCTTTAAACTTGCTTTAACATTAGAATGAGAGGGGACGGACGACGAGACAGCATGAATATTTTGCTTTATACATGCCTTATTCATTAGGCTCCTCCGACAAGGATGTTTCAACTTTTTTGGTTCTAAAGCCCATCGCAGGCAGAGGTGGGCACTTTGTGCCGCAGCTCACTAGGCTAATCCTCTGCCTGCGGTGCCAGCACCCCGGGTTCTAGTCCCGGTTGGGGCACCAGAGTCTGTCCCGGTTGCTCCTCTTCCAGTCCAGCTCTGATGTGGCCCGGGAAGGCAGTGGAGGATGGCCCAAGTGCTTGGGCCCTGCACCCGCATGGGAAACCAAGAAGAAGCACCTGGCTCCTGGCTTCGGATCGGCGCAGCACACCAGCTATGGCGGCCATTTTGGGGGTGAACCAACGGAAGGAAGACCTTTCTCTCTGTCTCTCTCTCTCTCTCTCTCTCACTGTCTAACTCTGCCTTCAAAAATAAATAAATAAATGAATGAATGAATGAATAAATAAATAAATAAATAAGAGACACCACCTGGGACCCCACATCCCATATCCGAGTGCCCGGCCTGGAGCTCTGGCTCCACTCCCATTCCAGCTTCCTGCTAACATGCACCCTGGGAGGTGACAAGTGATGGCTCAGGCTCTCGGCTCCCTCCCACTCACATCCGACGCCTGGATTAAGTGCCAGGCTCCTGGTGTGGCTTGACCCAGCCCTCGCAATTGTGGGCATTTCATAAGGTAGTCAGCAGATGAAAGATATCTTTCTTTTTGTCTCTGCCTTTCAAATAAATAAACAGCCCCCAAATCAAGTGAGCAAGTTGCAGAGAGCTACTGTAGGCCACACCATGACCGACGCATCTACTCAGGACCTTCTGGGATGAATCAAATTCCCACAACTCAAACTGCAATCAGCTTGTGCCCATAGGAACCCGGGGCAGCCGGACAGTAGACGCCCAGACTGCAGGAATGTGAAAATGCAGCCACGTCAAATATGACACCAGGAGAACTGTCAGTGGAGTTACAGCCACATGAAAATATAGAACTGAGCTGACTTAGCTGCCTCTAACCAGCCCACATTGTAGTGCCCTGTGTATCTTAGGGACAGTGTTATCACTGGACCCATGCATCCATTTCAGTTTTATCCTTTTCTTTTCATATTTCAGAGGCTGTAACTTTTTAAAAAGATTTATTTATTGGGGCCGGCAGATTAAAGACCCGGCCCCATATGGGCACTGGTTCGAGTCCCGGCTGCTCCACTTCTGATCCAGCTCCCTGCTAATGTGCTTGGGAAAGCAGCGGAAGATGGTCCAAGTGCTTGAGCCCCTGCACCCATGTCGAAGACCCAGAAGAAGCTCCTGGCTCCTGGCTCCTGGCTCCTGGCTTCAGCCTGACCCAGCCCCAGTTGTTATGGCCATTTGGGGAGTGACCCAGCAGATGGAAGACCTCTCTCTCTGCCTCTACCTCTCATAATTCTGCCTTTCAAATAAATAAAAAATAAATTTTAATAAAAGATCTATTTAATTAATTAACTTATTTGAAAGGCAGAGTGATGGGGTGGGGGACAGCGAGATCTTCCATCTGCTGGTTCACTCCCCACATGGCCAGAACAGCCAGGGCTGGGCCAGGGCAAAGAAAGGAACCCAGAGCTCCATCCGGGTCTCTTACGTGGGTGGCTGGGGCCCTGCTACTCGGGCCATCTTTCGCTGCCTTCTCAGGGGCATTAGCAGGAAGTTGGGTTGGAAGTGGAGCAGCGGGACCCGAGCTGGGGCCTGCAACACCTTCTCGGAGTGCAAACATCAGCAGCAGCCCGAGCAAGGCTCATCAGCAGCCCCCCTGCACCTCGCGGCCTGCGATGGCTGCAGCAGCTGCCACCCCGGCCCCGTGAGCAGGAAGCCAGCCTTGCTTGCTGTGCAGGTGCCGCGGCTCACTTTTGTGCCCCTCTGTGTTGGTCCTGCTGATGCGTCAGAATCCACGCAGCAGGCACGGGACGCCAGGCAGACAAATGAGGAACAGGAGCGCACAGCCCAGAACGCAGAGGTTAACTCCTGGCATCCGAGGAGAAGCCAAGAAGCCGTTACACACCTGTATTACCGATTAACCTCCCATCCAAAAACTTCCCATTGCTGCAATCAATGGAAACGACTGTCCTTCTAATTACAAGGTCCCCAGGAGGCAAGATTTCTTTTTTAACCCCTTCCTGCTCTGTTTCCTGGTCCCCTGGGCCCTTCCTCGGTAAGTCAGACTGCGCCTCTTCTTCCTAACAGGTGCTCCTGGCGCGAGCGGCTGTAGCTGCTGCTTCTGCTGCTGTGACGGGGGCTTTTAGTGAGCACCTGAACCGGGCTCCTCGCCCGTATCATCCCCCTCCTCCCCTCCCTCCTCCTCCCCACTTCTTCTTGCTTCCTGCCCACTGTGACATTTCTCTCCTTAGTTTCCAATCTGAGTCTAGGGTTTTACAACCTAAGAAGCTCAATGTTGCCGCATGCAAACTCACAAGAGAGCAAGGTACAAACCCGAGGGCCTGCACAGGGATTCCAGGAAGAACCAGAGCACTCAGAGGGTCCAACCCTGGCTCCCCCACTAAGTCCCTCCCCTTCCTCCCAAAGGCGGCCGCATCACTCTGCGTATCAGGCACAAGGTTGGGGCAGGAAATGTGCCTCGGCCATGGACTGGGTTAGAAGATTAAATATTGCTAAGATTTTAATTCTGCCTCAAATGGTCTATACAGTCACTGGAATCCCAATTAAAATCCAGTAGATGCTGGGGCCGGCGCTGTGCTGCAGTGGGTTAAAGTCCCAGCCTGCAGTGCCGGCATCCCATATGGGCGCCGGTTCTAGTCCCAGCTGCTCCACTTCCCATCCAGCTCTCTGTTATGGCCTGGGAAGGCAGTGGAGGATGGCCCAAGTCCTTGGGCCCCCGCACCCATAGGAGAGACCCAGAAGAAGCTCCTGGCTCCTGGCTTCAGATCGGCCTCCCAAAGGCCTCTGTAGGACTGAGCTGAGCTGCCTGGCAGAACCAGTCATCCCCACACACAGCACTGGCCTCAGCCCCTCTCTAGCTGGATTCACGCCCTGCCCTGTGTTTTGCAGAATTACCTGCCAAGTTCACTCATGCACAGCCACACGGGGATCTGTCAGGCAGAAGTTAGTCTTGGATTCCCACCTAGCCCTGGATTGCTCCCAGTCATCAGTCACACACCTCCCAGCCTGGCCTTCAGAGGCAGGTTTGCTTTTCTTTAAAAAGATTTTTAATTACATGGATAAGACATGAAAACCTCCCCCTTCTATGAGAATTAAAACCTAACGGGGCTGGCACCGCGGCTCAATAGGCTAATCCTCCGCCTTGCGGCGCCAGCACACCGGATTCTAGTCCCAGTCGGGGCACCGGATTCTGTCCCGATTGCTCCTCTTCCAGGCCAGCTCTCTGCTGTGGCCCGGGAGTGCAGTGGAGGATGGCCCAAGTGCTTGGGCCCTGCACCCCATGGGAGACCAGGAGAAGCACCTGGCTCCTGCCTTTGGATCAGCGCGGTGCAGCACGCCGGCCACGGCGGCCATTGGAGGGTGAACCAACGGCAAAGGAAGACCTTTCTCTCTGTCTCTCTCTCACTGTCCACTCTGCCTGTCAAAAAAGAAAAAGAAAAACCTAACAGGCACAGGCATTTGGTGCAGGGCTTAAGATGCCTCTGGGGACTCCTGCCTCCCACTCATCGGAGTGTTTAGGTTCAAGTTCCCACTCCGCCTCTGCTTCCGGCCTCCTCTCCTGCAAGCTCTGGGAAGCAGCAGGTGACGGCTCGAGTACTTGAGTCCCTGCTACCCAGGAAAGAAACCCAGATGGAGCTCCTGACTCCTGGCTTCAGCTTGGCCCAGCCCCAGCTCTTGTGGGTATTTGATGAGTGAACCATGAAAGGAAAAATACCTCTCTCTCTCTCTCCCTCTTCCTCTCCCTCTCTCTCTGCCTGTCAACTAACTTAATTAGAAATTTTAAGAAATGTCAAAGATTGAACTCCCTCTTGAATACCATCTTTTCTCAAAAAAGTCAAATCCCTCTCTCCCTGCCTAAAAGTTACCACTGTGGTCAGTTTGTAGGCATTCCATTCCTGCCTTCTCTTACGAGTTGGCACACATAAAGTCAAGTCACAGGAAATGTTCCAATGAGGAGGTTAACACTAAGAGTTCCTCCTGTTAATGTGCTGCCCCAGCAACAAACAACAGATAAAGGAAATCGAAAAATGCAAGTTCACTGATCATAGAGGCAAAAAAGGCCTTAGCTCTGGGAACAAGTCTAACAAAAGGTGAGCAAGACTTCCACATTACTGTGGAGAGAAGGTGATGGATATTTGCATACACAGAGAAATGTGCCTCGGCCACGGGCTGGCTTAGAAGATTAAATATTGCTAAGAGTTTAATGCTCCCTCAAGTGGTCTACGCATTCACTGGAGTCCCAATCAAAATCGGTAGATGCTGGGGCCGGCACTGTGCTGCAGTGGGTTAAAGTCCCAGCCTGCAGTGCTGGCATCCCATATAGGCGCCGGTTCGAGTCCCAGCTGCTCCACTTCCCATCCAGCTCTCTGCTATGGCCTGGGAAAGCAGTAGAAGATGGCCCAAGTCCTTGGGCCCCTGCACCACATGGGAGACCTGGAGGAAGCTCCTGGATCCTGGCTTCGGATCAGCTCAGCTCTGGCCGTTGCGGCCATTTGGGGAGCAAGCCAGCAGACAGAGAGACCTCCCTCTCCCTCTCCCTCCCCCTCCTCTTCCCCCTCCCCCTCCCTCACTTTGCCTTTCAAATGAAAATAAATAAATCTTTTTTTAAAATACCAATAGATCCTGGCCGGCGCCGTGGCTCAATAGGCTAATCCTCCACCTTGCGGCGCCAGCACACCGGGTTCTAGTCCCGGTTGGGGCGCCGGATTCTGTCCCGGTTGCCCCTCTTCCAGGCCAGCTCTCTGCTATGGCCAGGGAGTGCAGTGGAGGATGGCCCAGGTGCTTGGGCCCTGCACCCCATGGGAGACCAGGAAAAGCACCTGGATCCTGGCTCCTGCCATCGGATCAGCGCGGTGCGCCGGCTGCAGCGGCGGCCATTGGAGGGTGAACCAACGGCAAAGGAAGACCTTTCTCTCTGTCTCTCTCTCACTGTCCACTCTGCCTGTCAAAAATAAAAAATAAAATTAAAAATAAAAATAAAAAAATAAATACCAATAGATCCTTTGAATTGAAATTTGTAAGCTGATTCTAAAATGTCTATGGAAATGCAAATAACCGAACAAAAATCAAGCAACAAGGGAGAAAAGATTTGCAACAAAATGGATGTAACTGGAAGCCATTATGCTGAGTGAAATTAGCCAGGCCCAAAAAGACAAATATCACATGTTTTCCCTGATCTGTGGTAGCTAAAACACAGGGTACAAAGAGGTGTCAAGCATTTGGGTGAAATTGACATCGTGGGGTTTGATTACTGCTTACAGCCCTCGTCCATATTCCTGCAGCACACCAGTCCTTCCACATGTTGAATTCTACTTAGAGGAGCTTAAGCTTGTGATTATAAAGTAAATTAAAAAGATGTTATCACGAAAATTGAAGAAAGGAAGGAAGGAGGAGGGAAGTATCATTATATTCTTAGAGCTGTATCTATGAACTACATT